>NW_027131614.1:20691785-21329642 GCF_026122565.2 Emydura macquarii macquarii | reverse complement strand
GCCTGACCCTGCACCCCTCCCATATGCTCTGGTGGACATACTGGAATCTGTGATTCAGGAAAAGACCAATAAGCTTATTTATGCATGCCCTCTGGGAAATGTTTCTCCTAGCCTCAAGATATGCAGATTGTATTGGAATACACCTATTTAATTAAGTACTCTGGCGTCCTTAGGTCTAGCTATTGAAACTTTTTTTCCCTCTTTCTTGACAGGTTATTGTCTACTAACAACAACAAATAGAGGGGGAGTGGCGTGGACTCTTTGGGATCTCTTCTTGGGCACAGCTTCTGGATCCTCCAATGGCAGCTGGAAGATCAGGCCAATCGGAAAGCCGTCGCTGTTTCCAATCAAAAGCCGTTCCAAACTTTGGTAATTATTAAGGGTTGAGGGTTGGGGTGTTTTACTAACCTGTTGCAGACGTGTGTAAGTGCTTGAGCCTAAGTAAAAGTATAGCTTTAAAGTAAGAACACTCTCATGTTGTGCTTGAGACTAAATAAAGTATAACTTTGTAATAAGAGCACTTTTGTGTTATACTGTTTCTACCAGTCCATCTATTAGCTGGACAGCTGTCTCCATTTGGCTTATTTCCTGACACCACCTCACACAAAGTTACCACAAGCTTTGGGTTGGCAGAATCCCAGGTAGCAATGCCCATACCCCCTGCAGGGAGTAGGGTCCCCACTGTGCTCTGTCATGGATCTTCCATTTCAAAATACTTTTACAGTCAAGGATATCTAAACTGTCTGTTCTCCCTTACACACACACACACAAATTGGTGCAAGAACAGCACTCCCATTGTCACAGTATACTCATAATTTTCCAAAGGTGGGAGAGAGTGAATTTAGAGGTCTGGGAAAACTTGACATTTGTGGAGCCAACAAGATTAGAGTTCTGATTAGAACTAGACAGAGGATGAAAGTGTTATTTTGCAAAAGATTGAGTTTTCAAAATTTGGCTTAGTTCTGAATCAGAAGGAAATACAAAAATAAGTTATCTGTGAAGGAAAATTAAAAATGTATAGAATATATATCTAACATTTTGACAAACTTGAAACAATTCATTCTGACTTCTAAAAAAAATTGTTATAATTAAAGCTGTCCAAAACATAAGATTTCCAGTTCATGGAAAATTTTACGTTTTCAAAATTTGGTTGTGTTCTGAATCAGAACATATCCAAATTTTTCAATGTTTTCCATGAACCAGAAAAACTGAAAAAAATAGTGTTTCTGAAACCAAATCTGCTCCCTGAAGACCTGGCAGCTGCTGAGTGAAAATGACAAGAATGTCCCTTTCACTCAGCAGTTGCCTATGCTCCCAAGGTCTGTAGGTCTAGGATACCAGCCGCCTCAGGAGTCTGGCAGTCTGCACAGCAGTGCTGTCCCAGAGCTGCAAACCTTGGAAGACCAGGTTTCCCTGCAGCACAATGAAGTGGTAGGTTTCCCATAGATTTGCTTTAATTCACTGAAAGCTCATTGACCAAGAGTTGCTTCCGTGAAACATTTTGGATTCAGCAAATCAGCATTTTCCAGTGAAACTGTTTTATTGGAATTTTCCAACCAGCTCTAATTATAATATATGATATAATATAAAATAAAAATATTAGCATGAAAAATTGTTAAGAATAGTACATTTATATGTATGACTAAGACAGATTTGGTAAAATGGATGTAACCAGAATCCATAGAATTTGTACCACTTAAAATAGATGTCTTTAAATTATAAATTTCATCTAATCTGAAGCCACAAACACTAAAATTCCCTAATCATAATTATATTGTTATTACAAAATGTCGTTATAGGGCAGGACATAGATAAAGTTGTATGTCTTAATTGTGCATTTATATACCTTAAAATATTTGGATTTCTTTTAAGTGTAACTTTAACACTGAATTTCCAGGGTTTGTCATTCCTTTTGTAGGATCATCACAACTTCCCTGTAATGTTTTATCTTTGAGTTACTAGTATGCACTTTAATGCAGTTTTTAACTTGGAATATATTTTGGCTATGGAAAAGGTCTGAGTAGTGTGGTGACAAAGTCTTAGTTCACACTGCCCTTCTGAGTGAATAAATCATTTTGGATTATTTTAACTGTAACTTTTATTATAAAGCTTACTCCTTTTCCAGGACCAGAAATAAACTCCAAGATCCCTGATCACCAATATTCTACTGCTGACTAAGAGTTATATAGCCCACTGGGAAAGCATGTGTCAAGACTTCCTCAAGTGACTGGCCTGCAAAGAAACTAGCAATTACTGCTGCAGCTCAAATAGTAGGAGCCGAAACTAGGATCTAAGGGTTAAGGGGTGGTCAAATACTGCTGCTGATCTATGTGGGGGGATGGCATGGGAGTATATATGATTCACACTCAAAAGAACAGATTTTTGTGCTTGAAAACTATGATAATCTGTAAACTATGACGTGTCTCACCAAAATATCCATTTCAGTGGTAGGGTTTAGTATTAAAGTTCAATTTGGATAAAGATGGGGTACCAATGCTTTTTAGTATCTGTTGAAGATGGATGTTAATGCCTTATGGAGTTATCAATAGCATTGTAGGCAATATGAAATTGGAAAAAAGCTTTATCTGCCACTAACTAGGTTTTTCTGCTAATATAACCCAGGTCTCTTGATTCCCAGTCCTATACTTTAGCCAGAAGAACATCCTTTCACTTTCAGATATTGTTTTAGTTTCTAGGAGCAAAGTTAGTATTTCTTCATCCTTTTTTCTTTTCTTTTGTTTTTTTTACTTCAAAAAGTAATTATCTTTGACAAATTAGCTTGCTCTGTCTTCTGTACATTGTATTTGTTTCGATCTTATGTATATGGACTTTGGCTCTGAAAAGACTTCATATTGTAATATAACTCAAGAAAGTTTGAGTCCTGTATGGATGTCAACTGCCTAGAGGCAAACATTTTCACAACAAGATGGTTCAGCTCAAAATCTATTAGACTCCAAATAAGAAAACAATATACAAACTAAAGGTCTTGATACATTAATGTGTAACTCCAATTTCATTTCATCATCAGTTTCAGTGGAATGACACAAGCATTACACTAGAGTAATTCCATGGTGAATCAGGCCCTGAATCTTTTCAACACAAACCCAAGCTATTAGCAAACATAGCTAGAGGCTGATAAAAATCTTGTAGTATCTAACACTTGCTACAATTGAATTCTCAGTCATGTATGAAAAGTGTATTTCACAAATTTGTTCTTAGTAAGATATCTGACTTTTCTTCAGTTTACAGATTTTTATTGTGGGACTTGAGCATATATGTTTAAGTGCTGACCTGAATCAAGATGGACCTAAATACATGTTTAAGTGCTTTCCTGAATCAGGGTCAGGGTAGAAATGCAATGGTCATTCACTCTGAGTTTTCTTTATGAACCAACTCATACCAATCCTTCTAGGTAAAGCAAAAATAAGCTGTTCAGCTGATGTATTGAAAGGGAGCGGAGGAAATAATGGGAAAGAAAGGCATTACAAATAAAGGGGTGGGAAGGGAACTTTGGGACTTGGACTGACCTAGCTTTGACATGTTGAGTTGAGAGTCAGGACTCACTTACTTTATAGTCCAACTAACTGGTATTGTAAGAATTATGATTAACAATTTCTACCCATAAACTTTAGCTCTTAAGATATAGCATTTTAATTTTAGATAGTATTTACACTGAAAAGGTAAAATTTGATATAAGAAAGTATACAGTACTTAAGAATCAAACAAAAAAATGCATGATCAATTGCTTTGATAGTTGTCCTTAATTATTGCTATGAGGGTGCTCAGGAATGTGTTGCACATCTTGCATATTTTTTCTAAATTGCATCTAAATTTGTAACAGCTTTTAAATCAGGTACAGAGTATGTATTTGAGCCAATAATAGCTACCCTCTTATGAATTTAATGAACCCATTAATCCAGTTTTGTTTGTTTGTTTGTTTTTTAAATGGTTTTATACATTATCTCTTTAGGTCATTTTAATTTAGTATTATTCAAACTTCTGCCAGCACACTGTAATATAAGGAACTTTTGGCTGGAGCTTTTTAAAGAAGAAGTTACCTTCTTTTCAAAAAATGCATTAGAGTACATCCAAATCCATGTGGTGCTGAAACATGATTATGTGCTGAGTGAGGCAGGAGACAGGAGAATACAAAATAAAAAAGGATGTTTTATTTAGTTGGGTTTCAAGTGTCACCTGCATTTGCCATGTGTATACCTCTAGATCATTTATCGGGACAGTGATTATCACCTTCCCACTCATCTCATTAAAATACTCAACAGAAGTTACCAGAAATCTATATAAAGACATTATCACACGAGCATAACATTTTTGTAAATTTAAAACTAATAGAATTTAAAAAATGACAGATCTTCTGGCACTGAGGGAGAAGTGGTAAAAATAGTTTCCTATTTTATATCTTAAATATCGAATGTTACTGGAAAGAGAATAGAAAAGTATAGGGGGGAAAATCACACTAAGAGGGTAGAACTCCCAGTCTCACTACCACTTGTATTCAATATTGACTTCATTAAGAACATGTTTATTCTTTATTCTCAATTATGTAATTATTATATTTAAATCAAACTATTAGTTTTTATTTTTATCCATTTTTATGTTTAGTTAATATCTAAATTCCCTTATAAGGAGTATAGGCCTCCCAGTAACTTCAGCACTCTAGAGAATACTGCCTTACACATTTTAATAGTTTGCAATCCCTTATAGCATCACAAGAATTACTGCAGTTAACATACTTCTCTCCAGTCTTTATTGCTGTTCTGCTTTCACTTATTCAGTTCAGCTGAATGCCCAGTATTCTCCAAAGATATATTCAAGGTAAATTTCAACCTCATCATTATGCGTGTGTTGTCAGGACAAGTTAACTTCATATAATTTTATTTTGCATTTTATCTAGCACCTGCCATTGGAAAATGGAGCTAGCTCTTTGAGCAGGACTGTCATTTATTATGTGGTTTCTACAGTGTTTAGCACAATGGGGCCTGACCTGGTTAGGGCCTTTGACGTCTACCACAATATAGTTTTTAGTAATAACCTATTCCAGTAATGTGCAAATTAATCAGATTTGTTTTTTCCAGACCTGTATGAATTTCAAAACAATGTAACACTTACTGTAAATAATGTTTTCTTTCTTCCCTTTCTATTATACATATAACAACAATGAAATTCTGATTAAGGGATTTTAGTGTTTGTGATTCCAGATGAAATTAAACTGATTTTTTAGATAAATGATTTTTTAAAAAGAAATATTTCCCTCTTCTGAAAGTCACAACAGAGTAGAGTTAAGGTTGCTAAGCACTTTAACTATGCTTTCCCATAAATAAAAATCCAAACTAGTTAAGTTATTTATTTTTAAGATTAACGGACTCTCAGTTGCCTTGTCACAGGGCATTGGCCCCACACTGGCCTCTAAGCAGTTAATAGAGCCCTAGGGAGGCTGCCCATGAAGCAGCCAATTTGAGAGGGGCTGTGATGAGCAGCCAATTAGGGCCCAGTAGGCCCATATAAGAAGAGTTGCAGGGCAGAGCAAGGTCAGTTACTCCCTGGAGCTCAAGGAGGGAGGACTGGGTGCCTTGCAGGTGGAAGGAAACTAGCACCCTGGATAGAACAGTGCTTGGCAGGAACAAGATAGCAAGTGGATGTGCCTGGTTGGCTCCCAGGACTGACATGCTGAGGCTCTGAGGTAAGGGCAAAGACATTGCTGGGACCACTTGGGAAGTGGCTGGACAGTTGCACTGTAGTACTCTCCCTAGAAGGGGGAGCTCAAATCATGACACGGCCAGTGGGCTTCGTCATGAAGTGTGATCCTTGGAGTGACATGGGTCCGAAAGCAGATGTGACAGCGGGAGAGGCACCATCTGGAGAGGGCATACTGACCTGCAGAGACATCAGCGTGGTGAGTGGAGCCCTGTCACGTGCCTGAATGTTTAATAGTAGTTTTGGGAATAATATTTGTGATTTTATTTTACCCTCCTGTTAATGAAACGTACTCTCAACCTTACCTAGTCCTGATGGGGAATTTGTGTCCATTGTAATTTATACAAGCAATCCTATTGTACATACCCTGGGTAAATTACAGTGGACACCTAAGGCACTGCATACAAATGTTTAAGAGATAGGCATTGTACATCTGGTGGCAGAACTTAGGTCTGAGCACCAAGTTTATTTTGTTGCTTTATAGAGATGGTGGGCCAGATTCATTCTGGACAGAACTCCACGAATATTAGTGGAGTTGCACCAGTAATTAATTTCTATTTCCTGTTCACCTGATTTTTTTCCTCATCGATATGTAAGTATAATACTCTCTCTGGTTTACTTTATTTCTCACACTATCTGAAGGGCCCAAAAGGGATCATACAAGAAAGAGGTGACATGCTTCTTTCTCCCAGGATTAAGCCTACATTTTTCTTACATCTTTTCTCTTCTACCAGCCTAAAAGAGCGAAGGACTGAGTTTTGTCCTGAATTTGTATGTTCACGTGAGTGTGGCAGATACAAATAGTTGGGGTTTTTTTAAGTAAGAATACCTTGACAGTATCTTTTTAATTTGAAATACCAAATAAATACTGACCTTGAAGGAGTAGCAAACATTCTCAATGTGGCGTTTTATCAAAAGTTATTGAAATAATAATCAAAATGTGAATGAATAAGTAAAGCTTCAAATGATTACTGACAGATCTACGAAGGGTGATGGCAGTGAATATGATGGCAATATCCTAATATTTAATCTATTTATATTCCCCTTGATATTTAATTATTTCTTCTGGACACTATAATTTTTCCTATACATTATTTCCTGGTCCAAGTCAATTACTAGTATCTTATGAAAAAACAAACTCTACTTCATAATTGTAAGCAAATTACAAAGGAGTAGACTAATAGGCTGTCTTTCAAGGTTGAGCAGAAAAAGCATGAAATTTAGGTTTCTTCTATATTAACTGGTTCATTTCTGACAAACATTCCCAAAAATGATCCGAAGAGACTGAAATATTAATACTTTGTCCACTGCTTGTATAAACTTCTCTGGCCACTAGGTGACAGTGAAGGTTAGTAACTGCAGCAAGAGGGAATTTAAGGTAAAATAAATAGGAAATATCATGGAATCAGCAAGATTATATGTTGTATTCTTGAATGCCACAGTAACTTCTAATACTGGAGGAAGGTATTTTACATGTACTAAAGGATATTATTGATTTTTCTACACTTAACTTTACACCAAAGTTTTTCTTTCCCAATTTACAGTAGGTCTAACCCAATTTACAGTAGGGCTAACCCAGAACATCAGTTCTCCACCAGCCTGCTCCTGATCAATCATCATACCCAGCAAGGAAAATCAGCACTGACAGAGTGGACCTGGAAAATGTGGAACACTTTGCCTACCTTGGCAGCCATCTCTCAGAGAGGGCAAATGTAGACGTCAAGATTCAGCACAGAATCCACTGTGCCAGCCTTTGCCTTTTTTTAACACCCAGCAAGGTAGTCTGCCAAGCACAACATTAGAACACACACTAGACTCTTAGTATATAAAATGGTGGTAATTCCAACTCCTCTCTACAGTTGTGAAACCTGGGTAACCTACAGAAAACACCTGGAATGCTAGCACCAGCACTTCCTCCGGAAGATCCTCAACATAAAGTGGGAGGATCACCCTGCACTAACGTCAGTGTTCTCACAGAGGCCAATATCTTTAGTGTTGAGGACCTAAGTATCTAGCACCAGCTGAGGTGGAGTGGGCACTGTGTACGTATGCCTGACGCATGCCTACCAAAACAATTGCTCTATGCCCAACTCACCAAAGGAGAAAGGAAATGGGGAGGCCAAAAGAAGTGCTTTAAAGACATACTCAAGACAAACATCAAGAGATGTGGCATTGATATCACACACTGGCAGACAGTAGCTCAAGACAGGCGAAGACTTGTCAGAGAAGGAACGACCACTTTTGGGGAAAATCACTTCGCCCTGGTCACAGAAAAATGCCAGAAAAGAAAGGACAGATAACTTGCAATCATGGTCCAACCCTGCTTCCCAACACCACCTGCAAATTTACCAATGATCTGACTCTTCAGTCACCAAAGGACACACACAAAATAAAACCTATGAAAGATCATCCTTGACTTTCGAGGGATCAATGACAATTTGTAAAACAACCACCTCATGATTATTTCATCATAAAATAATCTTTTGAATTACGTATCGAAACCAAGTATTTCAGCATAAACATATATTTCATATAATGCTGTCTACTATACGTAAGATACAGTGTACTTCTGAACAAAAGTAGCCTGTGTTGTGATTTGCAGCCAGAAAAAGTTTATTGATGGAACAATCTAGTTCTAGGTACAGTAATAGGCCAGGTCTACAGTAGGAACAGTATAGGAATAGTAGAATATTATACTAGCAAAGCACTACCAGTGTGAACGCTCCTTACACTATCAAAGCTATGCTTTGTATTATAGAATCATAGAATCATAGAATATTAGAGTTGGAAGGGACCTCAGGAGGTCATCTAGTCCAACCCCCTGCTCAAAGCAGGACTAACCTCAGCTATATCATCCCAACCAGGGCTTTGTCAAGCCTCAGCTTAAAAACCTCTAAGGATGGAGATTCCACCACCTCCCTAGGTAACCTATTCCAGTGCTTCACCACCCTCTTAGTAAAAAACTTTTTCCTAATGTCCAACCTAGACCTTCCACCCTGCAACTTGAGACCGTTGCTCCTTATTCTGTCATCTGCCACCACCGAGAACAGCCTAGCCCCATCCTCCCTGGAACCCCCTTTCAGGTAGTTAAAGGCCGCTATCAAATCCCCCCTCACTCTTCTCTTTTGCAGACTAAACAAGCCCAGTTCCCTCAGCCTCTCCTCATAAGTCCTGTGCTCCAGCCCCCTAATCATTTTTGTTGCCCTCCGCTGCACTCTCTCCAACTTGTCCACATCCTTTTTGTAGTGGGGGGCCCAAAACTGGACACAATATTCTAAATGCGGCCTCACCAATGCCGAATAGAGGGGAATAATCACTTCCCGTGACCTGCTGGCAATGCCCCTCCTAATGCAGCCCAATATGCCATTAGCCTTCTTGACAACCAGGGCACACTGCTGACTCATATCCAGCTTTTTATCCACCGTTACCCCCAGGTCCCTTTCTGCAGAGCTGCTGCCCAGTTCGTCGGTCCCCAGTCTATAGCTGTGCATGGGATTCTTCCTTCCTAAGTGGAGGACTCTGCACTTATCTTTGTTGAACCTCATTAGATTTCTTTTGGCCAATCCTCCAGTTTGTTTAGGTCACTCTGTATCCTATCCCTACCTTGCAGGGTATCTACCACTCCCCCAGCTTAGTGTCGTCCGCAAACTTGCTGAGGGTGCAATCTACCCCATCCTCCAGATCATTAATAAAGATGTTGAACAAAACCGGCCCCAGGACCGACCCCTGGGGAACTCCGCTTGTGACCGGTTGCCAGCTAGACATGGAGCCATTGATCACTAACGTAGTAGCACCAGCCCCCACAAACAAGCTATACAAGTAAAAGCGCAGCTTTGCTGGTATAGTTGTGTCTACAGGAGGGACTCTGCTGGCACAACTGTAATCAGGATTGCACCTTTTTACATTCCTGATCAACACAGCTCCTTTTGGGAGGGAGGGGGGGCCTTAAGCTTAAAATGAAGCTTTACTCTCAAATAAATGATTGTATAAATTAGTACCGTTTTACTTAACAGATGTATCTTGTTTGTATGCAGGGTAATATCTGAGTGACAAATGTTTCTATTAGCAATACTAGCTCTTTATATCTACAGGAGAGAGAGCATTACATAAATTTAACTACATTCTAATTGTAGGCCCAATTCTGCTATTAGCTGCAATTTTACAACCCACAGAAGAAAATGGAAGTTTCAGAGGTATGTCTGAAGTCAGATTTTAAATGGATTGTCACGCTGTCTGAATGAGGGGGGCCCTTGGGGTGTATTCAGGAGCTCCGATTACTCCCTTCTACACCAGTCTCGCGTTGGGGGTGTCATGCTGGTTAGACTGGGGGGGCATTTAGTATATTGTTTGACATCAGTATGTCAAAATCATAATAATCCATGTGGGATATGCCATGTCAGGTACTGTTAGAAAGGCTATAATGTACTAAGTAAGATGATGATGTTTATGTTCATGTATTATATGGGAAATGGAAGTTATGGACATATCTGAGATATCTATATTTCAAATTGTGCTGCCTGGGACACACCCCAGACAGTTGGTTGATAATTTTCCAATGGAATAATTTTCCATCAGAAAATGATTGTTTCTATTCCATTGGACCTTCTGTGGGATACGTTCATTCTGTGAAAACTTTTGATGGAAACCAGGCAGGCTGTCTGGCTGGTGGAAAGGCAAGTTGCCTGGCTTTCTAGTTGTCCCATTGACTTACACCCTGGCTGCCAAGATCTCTGGCTAACCACCAGGCTCCTTGGCTGCCTGGCCAGGTGGCACCAAAACAGAGTATTTTCGTTTGTCAGAAATTTGCACTGTTAACATTTTGTTCTGATGTGGAATGAAACAAAAGAGAGAAATTAGGGGAAATCTCTCTAAGTCTAAGGATAGTTAAGCACTGGAATAGGCTTCCAAGGGATTGAATTCCAGTTGCTGGAGTTGTTTAAAAACCTATCTAGTATATTTGGTCCAGTCTCAGTGCAGACGGCTGGACTAGATGACCTCTAGAGGTTCCTTCCAGCCATACATTTCTATGATTCTATAAAAGGTCAAACCAGGATTTCCTACAAAATGGAAGTTCTTTTCTGGCCAGCTCTGAATGCATGCAGTCATTTTAAAATGAATTCATCCACCGTACCAGGTCTTTTTCATGAGGTGCTATTAAGTCAACTACAACTGTTCTGTAGGCCACAGTATGAGCATGTTCTGCAGAAATGAGAATATTGGGACAGAACATACTCCTCTCAGATTAAAGGACACTGTATCAGGGAGTGGCTATATTAGCCTCTCATTTACACAGGTGGTATTCTGGTGTCAATCCACTGAAGGCAACTGAGTTACTGCCAGGGCCCAAGCATAATTTTTTCAGGCCCAGTACAAACTTGTAACATGGGCCCCTCCCACACACATACCCATATGGGTTGCAGCCTGGGCCGGCCCGCCCCAGGGCCTCTGGGCCCCAGTAAAGTGTACCCTTCCCCCCCCCCCCCCATGTGTGGGCTTTGGTTACTGCTGACTTGCAGCTCTTTTAGTAAGAGGAGAATCAGGCTCAGTATGTTGTCAGTTGGACTCTAGGGCTGCTAAGCAGTGTAGGCGGTTTGAACAAAAAAATCTCATTACTAGCTACATTTTGTGTATGAAATGCACCTCCCACACACTGCTTTGAAATGTAACCTTATAAATTCTTATTATTGTGTATCCATGGTAAACTAATTTCACCTTGAGCTCCCAGTTAATGACCAGCCATCATAGTAGCAGATCTGTGATTGATTGAACAGCACACTTTTCATATGTAGATTGTAAAACTTGATTTCAGATTAAAAGAAACAGCCGGAAGGATCAGCATAATAATATTGCATGCTGCAGCCTGAGGATCTGAGTTTGATCTCATGACAGGAACTACAACTGAGGAAGAAACTGAGGCAGCATAGAGCTATAGTCACCAGAGTTGTGAACAAGCATCTCAAAGCTTGGGGACTCTAACTCAGTAGTTTCCCACCATTTCCTCAGTAGCAAATTGCAAGCTTGGATGTATTTCTTAGTCTTAAAGAGCAAGCCTAAAAAAAATAATCCATCTAAAGTCATGCTATTAAACAGGCTAAGAATTCACACTTCCCTCAGTAAGTGAAAGGGACATCTTAAGTTTGACCACTTGGAGCAAGCTGCAGTAATGTTCTTCCTGATATAACACTGTCACAGGTGTAATAATAACATGTTACGTAGTAAGGGAAAAGGAAGCACAGATGGAGAATAATAGTGGTTCATAGTGCTTCATACATAGATCTTACAGCACTTCACA
Source organism: Emydura macquarii macquarii (assembly GCF_026122565.2). Classification (NCBI taxonomy): domain Eukaryota; kingdom Metazoa; phylum Chordata; order Testudines; family Chelidae; genus Emydura; species Emydura macquarii. Next base: position 21,317,638 of record NW_027131614.1, on the reverse strand, counting down.
GAGGAAGGGAAATATCGTCATCCCCATTTTGCAGATTGGGAAACTGAGGAGCTTTGTACTTGACACACATTCCACCATCTTTAAAAGGTGTTTTTGTTTAAGGAAATGAATAAATACTTTGATTTTTGGATTTGCAGCATAGTAGCACATTTGTCAATGTCACTGATTTCTAAACCTTCTACTTTTTGAAACAACTACAGCTGTTGCTGTCTGTGCTGATTAGCTGCTGTTTCTGTAAAAACTCTGTTTTGAACAGCATCACTTGTGGATTCCTTTTAAATTTTGGGAACTTTCTTGTCCTGCCCCCACTTTCATGAAAAGGAATGATGAAATCCGCAAGCAGCTTATAACAAAGCTAATTTTGCAAAAGAAGCAAGGTGCCTTTCACCTGGTTTCCTTTCATTAACAGGTATTCATGTTTGTTTTTATAATTAATTACATTTTATACACAAAGCTAAGACCTATTTTTTCCTGATATATGAATACCTATATAATATGGTCTGTACTTGAACTTAGATATCTCAATGATGGCACAGTTTTAAATACCCAGACAGATTAGATAAAACAGAGCTTTGTTTTGCTTCTTTTATTCTATTAATCTTCTCTGATGCTGTCAAAGGCTAATGTTTGGATGTTAGAATTAATAAGGAATATAGACTGAGCAGCATTGCCATATGCTTATGAAACAGAACTGTAATGTCAATCTCCCATTTCTAGTTTCAACACCCCCCACTAGATATTCAGTTGTGTGATAATGGAAATAGATTTGCCAAGAAGCCAACATTATGGCTCATAGCAGAACTCGAACCCCCTCACTTGCATAAAGAATGAGGAAAGACTCTCTAATGACCATTGACTTTGGCTACTGCACAAACTTGCAACATACTCTTCAAACGTACCTTCTCATTTAATGTTCTCTTTTTACCCCTCTCTGAACAAAACTCCCTTGTGATGGATCCATCCTAATGGGAACTGAAGTTAGGATCTGCCTGCCCAATTGTAAAAGCATCATTGACACTACCACTGAGTGGAAGAGTCATCATCTGTCAGGAATAGTTCAAGTTTCATATTTTTTTTTAGAATTCCAAGCATGGGATCCAGTTATATTTTTGTCAGGAATCTAGTGCTAACTCTAGAAAGATTTAAATGACTAATCTTACTCGCAAATCATTTACTCCCTCTTGGTGCAACATTATGCATCTCCAGTGGAGGATGATCCTGTAGATTTCAGAGCTTCTGATTAATTAACTCTGTAACAAGTAATGTAGTATCAATTTTGAACTTTTTGCTTTCTATGCCTTTTGTTGAGCCTGCTGTAAAATACTACAGGACTATTCTCTTAATTCCCTCACACCGTCAGAAATAGAAATATGACCGTTAATTAACAGAAATAGTCTGCTGGCTTTTATTGCTTATTTTAAATCAAGTCATGAAATGACAGAGTACAAAACATAAATGAGGAGAGACCTTAATTTAGCTTTCACTTCTTGAATGTTTAAAAAACCTTACTACATGTGCTATGTCATATCTCACAAAGTACAGTGAATTAGCCCCTCAAAGATATTGCAGGAAGTGATTTTCATGATTCAATAGGTAGCACTTGTTTCTCTGAATCAAAGACTAAGCATGACATTAAATGGCCTAATGACCTGTGGTCATGATCTCCTTTGTGGCCTTTTTGGAAAGAGAAGAATGTTATAAGTGTAAATGAAGGAACTGCGCTCTGCCTGCTCCATGAGATTGCAATGGGACATATTATTTCCCACTCTATACCCTAATCTATCGTGTAGTGTTGCTCTGCTCTCAACCGCTCATGGTTGAGATGTTGCATTAATTTAGATGGAATATATGGGCACACAGAGTCAAAGGTGTTAACATAACCCTGTCAGTGCCCAATTTTAAACAAGATTCAGGTTCAGTGTACAGAGACCTTAGGCTGCATAGTACCATGGCAAATACAGCATTGTAAATCTTTTTAATCTTTAATTAAACATACAGAAAAGGGAGTTAAAGCATTTGAAGTGTAAAGTATTACATAATGCTTTCATTTTAACCATATCCAATGTTCCCTTTCCCTTTAGCTGAAGAAAGCCTTTTGGAGGGTGGGGGGATTCACCCTTGTCTGACAGTCTTAGATACTATTTAAGATGGTAACTATTTAAGATGGAAAAAGTTAGCTGAGGTGGGCTGAGCTGTTGTCATTAAAGCATAATCCCAGTCCCCAGAAGACAAAATAAGACCATTTCACACACCGGGGGGGAGAAGGGGGGAGACGACACACATAGTAAAGATTGAAAATGAAGTTTCTATCTCTGGTGTTGACTTTCATTTGCCATCTTACTGCTGGAAAAACACAGGCCCAGCACACTATCTTATCAGCCATTCTGTGACATGGCAAACTTGTACCAGCACCAGGCTGTTTATGTAATTGCATTTAGCTGCTGCTTTCTAGTCACTGGCTTACAACAGAGTTGCAAAATATACAGACTTGACTGGCTAAGCCAGACTTTTATTAGACAGAAGGAAAAAAGAGGGATAAGTAACAGAAGAAATAAGGTGAGGAAGGAAAAGAACAACCAAAGGAGGTGAGGAAGGATAAAGGCTTAGTCATAAGAACAACCATACTGGCTTGGACCGTTGGTCCATCTAGCCCAGTATCCTGTCTTTTGACAGTTGCCAGTGCCAGATGCTTCAGAGGGAATGAACAGAACAGGGTAATTAATGAGTGATCCATCCCCTGTCATCCAGTTCCAGCTTCTGGCAATTAGAGGCATAGGACACCCTGGCATGGGATTGCATCCCTGACCATCTTGGCTAATAGCCATCAATGGACCTATCCTTCATGAGTTTGTCTAATGCTTTTTTGAACCCAGTTATATTTTTGGCCTTCATAACAACCCCTGGCAATGAGTTCCACAGGTCGACTGTGCATTTTGTGAAGAAATGCATCCTTTTGTTTGTTTTTTAAACCTGCTGCCTATTGACTTCATTGGGTCACCCCTGGTTCTTGTGTTATGTGAAGGGATAAATAACACTTTCTTATTCACTTCCTTCACACATTCATGCTTTTATGGACCTCTCTCATAGCCCACTTTAGTCGTCTCTTTCCCAAGATGAAATGTCCCAGTTTTATTAATCTCTCGGCATATAGAGGATGTTCCATACCCCTAATCATTTTTGTTGCCATTCTGTGTACCTTTTCCATTTCCAATACATCTTTTTTTTGAGATGAAGAGACCAGAACTGAACACAATATTCAAGGTATGGGCGTACCATGGATTTATATAGTGGAATTATGATATTTCCTGTCTTGTCTCTCCCTTTCCTAATGGTTCCTAACACGTTAGCTTTTTTGACTGTCACTACACATTGAGCAGATATTTTCAGAGACTTCTTATCCACAATGAGCTCAAGAACTTTCTTGAGCAGTAACAGCTAATTTAGATCCTATAATTTTGTAGTTGGGATTACGTTTTCCCATGTGCATTACTTTGCATTTGTCAACATTGAATTTTACCTGCCATTTTATTGCTCAGTCATCCAGTTTTATAAGATCCCTTTGTAACTCCCTGCAGTCTGTTTTGGACTTATCTGGAGTAGTTTTGTATCATCTGCAAATTTTTGCCTCCTCACTGGTTACCCCTTTTTCCAGAACATTAATGAATCTGCTGATCCAAATACAGATCTCTGAGGGAAATCACTATTTACCTCTCTCCATTCTGAAAATGACCATTTAGTCCTGCCCTTTATTTCCTGTCTTTTAGCCAGTTACTGATCCAGGAGAGGACCTTCTCTCTTATCCCATGACAGTTTACTTTGCATAAGAGCCTTTCATGAGAGACTTTGTCAAAGGCTTCCTGAAAATCCAGATATACTGGATCACTCTTGTTGACATGTTTATTGACTCCCTGAAAGAATTCTACTAGACTGAGTCATGATTTCCCTTCACAAAGAATTTTGTTAATCTGTGTGTCTGGTAATTCTGTTCTTTACTATAGTCTACACCTAAAATGTAGGTTGAATTAGCTACACTAGGGAGGGGTTTGAAAAAAATCACACTTCTAAAGAATTTAGTTAAGCCAAACCAAGCCCTGGTATAGACACCAGTAGCTCAATGGAAGAATTCTTTGGTCATCCCAGCTAACGCCTCTCGATGCAGGGAGGGATTAACTATAGCAATGGGAAAAATCCCTTCTGTCACTGTAGCAAGTATCTACACTATGGTGCTACAACAGTAGAGCTGCAACACTGTAGCTGCTGTCCTGCCTGCAGTGGATCAAAAACCCCAAAGGATATTCAGAATTTAGCTGGAGCTGGTGGACGTAGCAATATCTGGCTCACCCTTTCTGGTCAGGACACCTTTCAGGATTCAGATGAAGAAGATCCAGGTTCCCAGGAGACAGTGGAGGTGGCAGGTATAATGCTGAAGCTCACTCCTTTCCCTGGTCTCATCTTTCAGTCAGCCAATATCACAGCCTTTTAACATTTTTTCCCCGGTCTCCTTTTGAGGCCTCCAAAAGGGAGTGATGAGTGGAATAGCCCATTCGCTCCATTTTGTCCATCAGTTAGACCTAATTTTTGACTTGCCAATTTTGGTTCACTGATTTCTAATCCCACACTTCTCTTGTTTACCAGGCATGATCTTAACACAGTCCTTGAGTTCTATCAGTAGGCATTTTTGTTTGGACTAATGCAATCTTCCTGTCTCCCTTTCATACTCCAAAAGTTCCAGTCTACAAATGGGGAATCTGTAGTTGGGGTAACATACATAAGCAGCAGCATCTGAGTCACAGTTGCCATGTCTCTACCCACCCTCATGCTCCCCATAAGAAGTGCCTTCAAAAGAACAAATACTGTTGTTGAAATGTCCACCAGCATCTCACAGATGGCTTGTTTGATTCCTGAAACAGAAGTGAAAGTGTGAGCAGGAGATGTTCTTCCACCAGGGCTGGATCAATGCTGCTGATGCCGGTTGCAGGGAGCTTGCAGAGCCCAATACAGCTTGACTGGATGTGTGGGCAGGCTAGGAGCACTTCTAATCAAGTGCTGCAAGATCGACAGGCAGATTGTCCCACAATAAACAATGAGCCAAGCCCTAGAGTGGCTACAACTAGCAAGGCTGCAAAGAAGCACGGAATACCCCCCAGAACCAACATCGGATTCATGTCTGCATAGTGCAGTGTGGATGCAGTGACCTGGATATGAGGCTTGTGTAGCAATGCAGTGTGGCTATCAAGGACAAGTACAAATCCAGTTTGTCTATCCAGGGTAGACATACCCTGAGATCCCCTGGTCCAGCCACAGCTCACAAGGTTTCTAAGCTCCCTGCTCCCAAGTAGGGGACTTCCCTGATGCTGGGAAACTCCCCAGGGAGTCCACAGGCACTGGCAGCAGCCAGGTGCACTATTTTTGTTTTGGGAAAAATCAAACCAATATTTGGTTTTTGTTTTTTCCTTCCCCCAGAATGAACACTTTTTAGAGTTTTTCTGTAGGAAATTTTGAAGTTTTCTCTTTGTTCCAATTTGGAATGAAAACCTTTTTGAAATGTCAGAAATGCTTGTAGAATGGAAATTCTGAGATCTGCCTAGTGCTAGTTACAGCCAAGGTAAATGTAAAAATGACCCCGTCTGTCATTTACCTCGGGTGCTGTGGCATTTAATTAATACATGTGTTAAATAAACACAAGTAATGCACAAGAGGACGAATAATTTCAACTAGTCATAAGCATTGCTTGGTTCTAAATTAAGTCTAATCACTCAGGAAAAAGCCCTGGAGAGTTGTGGATAGCTCAATGAAAACATCTGCTCAATATGTGGCAGTAAAAAAAACCCAACAAACTATGTTAAGATTCAGTGTTTCCATCTCATTCTTTGAGACTATTCTAATTATTGTCACTATATAAATGGATGGTACGCACTCATTTGGACCCTCCCTTCTCAAAAAAGATATAGCAGAAATGGTCCAAAAACCAGTAACAAGACTGATTGCGACATAGAAAGGCTTCCATATGAGAAGATATTGAAAAGATTACAGCTGTTTAGTTTTGTCTGTCCCCTACTGTGTGGCAAATATAATTTCCTGGGCTGGAGGCCATAGAGAGTTCTCAGGCGTTGCTTTCTTTGAAGCCATTAATACAAAGTGGAAATTTTAATCAATTCAATGCGATAGTTTTATGAGATAAATGTTTCTTTAAAAGATCCATCACAAAGGAGAGAGATGCACAAATTGCGGAAGTAGCAGCTTATGTAAGATATTGCAGAAGCTCTAACTGATGCTATTTGTTTTTCATATTTCTCTCCTGCACCTTCTTTATTTCAGGAGCACTAATTAGAAACTCATAGCTTTTAAGGACTAAGTCTGAACATGTGATCAAAGAGCAGTGCATAAGCATGGTTTTATACACAGCTCTTCCCCTTTTCTCTTTTTGTTTACATTTCTTTCCCCTCTCCCCCTTTTTTCTCCTTCTCTTACATCTTGTTATGCTGGGGTTCAATTTTCAAAAGCATCTAAATCCCATTTTCCAAGGTGATTTAGGAACTTAAATGCCATTCACTTTCAGTGAGACTGAGGGCAGGGCTACACTTAAAAAGATGCAGCTGTGCTGCTGTACAGTTTTAGTGAAGATGCTACTATGCTGATAGAGTTACTCCCGTCTACTTGGTTAATCTACCTCCACGAAAGATGGTAGTTATGTTGATGGGAGAAGCTCTCCTGTTGACATTGTGCTGTCTACACAGGGGTCAGGTCAATATAATTGCATGGCTCAGGCTTGTGGAATTTTCACACCCCTGTGTGAGGTAGTTACACTGATGTAAGATGGTAGTGCAGACCTGGCCTTAGGCTTCCAAGTGCTATCATTTTTTAAAATGATACAGACACTTATGAAAAATTTGCCCATTGTCTTTTCCTTTATTTATCTATCCCAGGATCGCACACACACTTTTTGGGTTAATGACTCCACCTCATGATTATTCATTTATTCCACTTACTCCAATATTTCAGACCAGAATTCTGATTTTTACTAGTACACTGTTTGTCAATATCATTAATTGTTGCAATGTAATAAGACATAAATGAATCTTTAGTTCAGAGTACAAAACTGCTCTGATATTTGAATAGTACAGAGAAAACAGAATCCATCCTAAGTTTTGTGGGGCCCTCTATGAAGGATCCCCAGTTTCTTAGTCTGCCTGGGCCCTGCTTTACATCCTAGATATCCAGAGCTGCCATTAAAAAGATCATAATGAAGGTCTGTTGAATAATTCATTATACTGGGAAATGTCATCTATATCAGTCTTACAAATAAAACAGACTTCATAATAGATTTGCAGGATTGGGAATTTCTCCTTTAATGAGGGAAGATCTCTTTGCTACAATTTGAACTTTGTAGTTTACTCAAAAGTAGTTAATGTTGTCTTGTGCAGTCTGATTCAATGCTCATTTCAATTCGCATAAATGGGCACTGAATCAGGCTTTTGCTTAATTTCATAAGCTGTACACAGCTTACATTTTTAAACACCAGCTGGTAGCTAAGAAACTTTTTTGCTCCCAACTAATAAATTCTTAAATGGACAAGAGTATATTTTTTTAAAATGTTTTTTGACAACAAGGCAAAGGGCCCAATTCCACTCTTACATCGAGAACTTTACACTGTTATAAGTCGATGTATTTTGATGGAGTTACTCCTGGTTTGCAGTGGTGTAAGTGAGAAGAGAAAGATGTGTTAGGCAGACTGAAGCTGACTTATATATGAAAATATTACAGTGGCAAGATCTAACATCTAAGTGTAATTATATAATGACAGCATAGTATGCTCTGAAGTCCAATTTGTTTCTGCATCAGTTGCTTCATTTACAAGTAAATCTAGTAAATGGTCTATGAATCTATAATCCACATAGATCCCCTATATGTTATGTTACTCTGGTTCTTGACAGAAAGCACTCCAGAGAATGTCAATGAATCCTACATAATGAAAGAGTTGTTGGCTCTAATAAACATTAAATTTAGTCCGTACATATATTAAATGATTAAAAGCCATTGAGAATCATGTCCTCTTGATCTTGACACATGCAATCAACATGATTAAAAGTATGTAGTTTTATTCTGTAGGCAGCGTATACTTTTAACAGTACTATTTACATTTACATAGCACTGAACTCTGACATATTTTAAACAGAAATCCCCTGAATAATCTTGGGCCAATTCCTAGGCCCTGGCACATTTGCAGCATGGAACCCGCCAATGCTATGTGCACTGGTCAGATTCTGTAGCTGCAGAAGGCAAACTTGAAACCTGAAGGCCAAGGTGTAATCACAAATGTGAGCTAAGGCGACCGTGAGTGAATATACATGAATTCTGCAGACACACTGAGAGAGATATCAACAGGTTAGTAGAAAGATGGGGGGAGACCTGATTCCACGCATGATGTTATGACAAAGGACTGATGGCTCTGGGCTCCCCCTGAAAGGTGTCTATAATAGATTTAAGGCCAGCAGACTATTAAGGGCAAGAAACTCTGTCTAGCAGGAGGAGAGGAAGCAGCTAAAGTAGGGACTGCTGCATTGGGGAATTGTAAAGTGGAGTCCAACCAGGACCCCCTTTTCCCACTGGACCTAGAGCAGTGTCCGTGTGCATGCGGGCGCCCAGTCAGTGGGCACTAAAAAAACATGAAGAAAGTGGTGCCTTTTCTTCTTCCTCCCCCAACCATGTGGCCTTGAGGGAAAACTTCAGAGAAGACCCAGTCAGAGACTCCAGCTGGTAGGGGGAGAAACATTCTCAACAAGGACTGCTGGACATTCAGAGAACTTTCTGTAGTTTTGACTAGACTTTCTCTGACCTGTGCTGGTTGGTTGTTTGCTCCAACCCTTCCCCTGCCTCACAGTCTCTTTTTCTCTGCTTCACTCCACATCTGCCCTTTCCCTCTTATCCCCTCTCCCCTGTCTCACTCCCCTTCCCATTTCTTTCCATTTAGCTGATTCCCTCCTAAGTAAACCCATCTCATAATAAAATATGGTGGCACTAACATGGCATTTGCTGCCATCACATTGTTCACTCTGCTTGTGTTCTACCCTGTCCTTCACCCTGTCTCTCTCTGGTTCATTTAGATTTTCAGTTTTGTGGGGCAGGTATGATCAGTTAACCTGTGTTTGTACATCTGGCACCCCCTCCCCCCATTCTTGGTTGGTCTATTGTAATGGACATGATTAATAATAAATTACCCTGAAATGCTGTGAAAAACCAAAGACCATTTAGCCAAATCCATGTAAGGGTACCTAGTGCATTCTGGGAACCTTTTCTTCCACCCCTTGGTGCTATAGTCTGAGACTGTTCAAGGTTCCCTTGTTTGTTTTGATTAAAACTAGTGGAGCAGTAAGAAGAGGAGTTCTACAAATGTTTCATGGATTAAGAAAGTATAAAATTTAGGATAAACCTTGCAGGGGCTTCTCCATTATTTATTGGTCAGATTGTTTCCATTTTCTCTGCCCCTTTCTTTGTTTTCCTTTCTGCTCCACTCCAAGTTACAGACCAACAATGGGTGTGAAACCTCCCGAACCCCAGTCCATGGTGTTTCTTGCATTTAACAATGCTCCCTAAACATTTCAATTAAAAATAAGATTAAAAAGATAAAATTAACAGAGCACTCATTAAGCGGATTAAAATTGGGCTAAATGGTAGATCTCAAAACGGAACAGTAAATGGGGAATCGTGGATGTGTTTCCTGTGGGTCCTATAAGAAGCAGTTTTTGGCTCTACACTATTTAACAATTTAATCAATGAACTGGAAGAAAAGATAAAATAATCATTGACAAAGATTGCAGATGACACAAAGTGGGGGAGTGGTAAATAATGAAGATGACAGGTCCCTGATGCAGAGCACGGTGGATCGTTTGGTAAATGGGGCACAAGCAAACAATATGGATTTTAATGACTAAATATAAATGTTTACATCAAGCAACAAGCACTGTAGGTCAGATTACTGGGGGGAGGCAGGCACTATCTTGGGAAGCAGTGATTGAAAATGATTTGGTGATCATAGTGGATAATCAGCAGAACATAAACTCCCACTGTGCTGCTGTGGCCAAAAGATCTACTGCGATCCAGAAAGTGTAAAGAGGGGACTCCTGAGTAGGAATAGGGCAGGTGTTTTATCTCTGTATTTGACACTGGTGTGACTGCTGCTGGAATACTGGGTCTAGGCCTGGTGTCCACAATTCAAGAAGGATGTTGATAATTGGTTAGGGTTCAGAAACAAGCCATGAGGATGCTTAAAGAATTAGAAAACGTGCAGAAGGCCAGGAGAGAGAGAGAAGCCCTGGGAGCATGACCGTGAGAGGAAACCCAAAGAGAGACCTTTTTTGAGCAGGGTGCTGGCTGGAATGACAGTCTAGGAATTGTGAGCTAGGAAACTAGCTTCTGCTGTTTGTTCTTTGTGTGTTCAGGGAAACAGGACTTTGGGCTAGATCCACAAAGGGGAATCCACCGCCCCTCGTTAGATGCCCAGACTCCCTGCACAATTCATGGGAAGAGTTAGGAACCTAAGAATGGAATCCATGAAAGCCAGCAAGCTGAATGGGAAGCTGTCTAAGCTTGCCAATAACAAATGCTGAGGAGAGAGGTGTGGCCTAAATTCCACCCCTCAAAGCCTCCCTTGAGTTGGGTGTGTTGGCCATGAATCTTCTCCTGAAGTTAGCTGCCTAAGCCAGGTCAGCCCTTGCTTGGAAAAAAGCAAGCAGAGAGGGGGCTGCTTCCCCCTTATGTCCCATAATCCAGAGGTTGGAACACTCACCCATGATGTGGGAAACCTGGGTTCAAGTCCCTATTGCAAGTCAGACAAGGTGGGGATTCAATCCTGGGTCACCTACCTCCTCAGTAAGTGTGCTAACCACTGAGCTATAGGAGTGGGAGGGAAAACACCCTACTGCCTCCTTCTCCAGTTCTGTTTTGTGCAGGTCCAATCTGGTAGACAAACTCTAAGGCAACTTCTGGGCATGTCTAAGGGATTAGGCCCTGCAGGTGAGAGAGGTGAAGGAATCTTGCCAGGGCTTAGACATAAACTAGGTTCCAGGCAGCAGGAATTAGATGACTGTGTATGTGCTCACCAGAAGACAGTTAGGGAACTTTATTAGAGGAAAATTTAGGCACCTACTAGGTTAAATGGCAGCTAAGAAATCATGTTGAGGAGCTAAATTTTGGACTTAATTGCCTAACTTACAGTGTGGATCTAGGAATGCGTCAAAGAAATACCTGACTCTTTCATCAGTTTCTCCTTCTAATAGAAACAACATAGCAGGGCCCCTTATATTTGCTAATGACTCAGGTAAAAAGGGCAACAATACTAAAAAGATTCAGACTAATTTTAAGCAAAGGCTTAGAATCAGGACAGATTAGTAAGAGAGATACTGTAAGTCTGAAGGGATGCCAAAGAAGCTTTTGGGAAGTATCACAAGAAGCATTCTGTCCTGTGGTTGATAGATTTGTTTAATAAATTGCTATAGCCAAGAAGCATCCACACTCAAACGGTAAAGAGGCCTCTGAGTGTGATAGCTCAGATAAATGCAGCCTTCAGCTAATGTGATTCACTTTCAGCAGAGTTCTGATAAGCATTTGTTATTTTCAATGACCTTATCAGAGAGTGACTGAATGTTGTCATTTACCACTTTCCTAGAAAGGAATAAAATAAGACTCCCCAGTGTCTGACTTGTTCTTGTCCTTACTATATCCGTATAATCTAATCTCAGAGTTTTCACATCTAGTTTGCAACCAGGCTATCACATGGTCACATTGTTTCCTCTACAGCATTTTCCTGAGATTGGATTTTCTTTTAAGATGGACCTCTTAGAGATGCACTGATTTCTCACAGAAAATTATGAAAAGGGCCTGACTCTGCAGCCCTTTCACATACAAACCCTCCAGTGTCCTCAGCTGAAGTAATAGATTCCTGTGCATATGCCTCTTAGAACACAATTTGGTCAGGGAGATTGATATGAATGAGCTGACACAAACTAAATAAGTAATTTAAAAAATATTTCTCTAAGCACACATATTCTTCAATGGGATTCGTTGTAACAGGTTTATTGCTGATGTCACACACATATTTACGGAGCACTAGTAAACCAAGTACTTGATTAAGAAATTATCCAGTAAAGACTTTACTATGTTTGTGTTGTGGGCACACATTTTTCAGCTGCAAACTGTGCCTACAATAAGTGAGCGTGGGCACAGCTCAGCAGAGACTATCCCCTCATTATTAAAAGCCATATTCAGAATGAATGCTGAGGCCTTTTTGGAGATATCTCACAGCTCAGAAAAAATAACACTACAAAATAGCACACAGCTGAGATGCCATCAAAAAAGATTGCAATTTTTCATCTACTTGGCTTAATGTGCGTTTGGGAATGGGGACAGAAGACTGAGGATGGAAATTAGTGACGGAAGAGATTAAAAACATTTCTCTTCTCACTATTTGATAGTTAAAACTTAGTGCTCCCTGATCTCCCTTACCTTACCCCATATCTGGGTCTTTTAAAAATATTAATATTAGTTAAAAACTGAATTGTAAGCCTTAAATATGTTACTTCCATTTCTTCCTTTCATGTAAAAGCTCAATTCAAGGGGATCCAATTCAGGTTTTAAGCATTTTAAAAGATTTAAAGAATCCAGATAGGGTAGGGCATGCACAGAGTGATTTTTGAGAGAAGCAGACAAAGGAAAGGTCCTTTGGGGTAGAGCACAGAAAGAGTAGAAGAAAAAAAAAATGACTAACCAAAACTGACCCTTTTCCCCTAGGTCCAAACAGCTTATCAGCAGTGGTTTGGGGCCCTCTACACACCTTCAAATCACTTGATATTTATACAGTTGACACTGGAAGCTATTTTCATAATATTCTGTTTCAATTTTGCAATAGAAAGCAAATTGAAAATAGCTTTTGAGTTACCAACTGCCCCTTAAAGGGGAGTGTCACATTCCGGGATGCAATCCAGACCAGTGAGGGGGTGTGTCACTGCCTGCCCCGCAATCCTGACTGCCTCACAATGCTTTGCTGTTGTAGCTCCCAAACAGGGCTCCTTACAAACAGCATGCAGATCAGGAGTACCCTTGCAAATACCCTTGCAAAGGTATGTACGTGCTGCTTATTATTAATAATGATGTTGATATTGGGAGGAGGGTGGGGGCAGATGTACTAAGAAAAGTACCTTATTTTTTAAATACAGTGTTGGCAACCTACAGTACAGCTGCAGCCTCTCAGCAACAGACCAGTCACACACTGGCTTCCACCAGCCTTGGTTACTACTTGCAGGGTGACCCCAACACACTCCCAATCCAAAATTTTCCCCAAACGTGTGTTCTGCACTGTCCAGACCTTTCCTGGACAGCTCGACTGTTAACGGTCCATTGCGCCTGTAAACAGTCAATATTCAACAGTTTTCTACTTTAACTGGAGTTACCCAAAAGTTCAGTTTAGATGATTAGTTTTAGATTAAAAATAACACAAGTTTATTTAACTGCAAAGAGAGAGGATTTAAGTGAGTACAAGTACCAGGTATTAAAGTCAGAAATGGTTACAAGAAAAATAAAGATAAAATGCTTTCTAGTAGCTAAAACTTAACAAGCTGCACTTGGTTCAAAGTAAAATCCTTACTATAGGTTATATGCATCATGGCTGACTTAATTCTCAGGTCAGGATCTCCCCCCAAAGTCAAAGGACTGGTTTCTTTTTCTTCTTAGGTGACAGAGAGAGAAAGAGCTTGGGTTGTTTTTGCCACTCTCTTTTATAGTCCGCTCACACTTTGAAATGCATTTTCCTTAGGGTTACCCCTAGACAAAGCTCATTCCATCTATGAGGACTGAGCCATGGAGTCTCACAGTGAAAGAGATTTCATGCTGTTTGCTAAAATGCAGATTGATCTGTTCTTTCCCCGCTTAAATGCCAAAGAATAGACATTTGACAGGTGATTGCCAATCAACTTTGACACCTGGCTATAAGCATCAGCTTGTCAGTCATCATTGAGAAACAGATTTACCCCCTCCCCAGACTTGTCTGGTAGACACACTGTAGTCATAATTTGTTTGTTCATAACTCTTAGTGCATTCCATACATAGATACAAGAATATTGATGATACCTCAACAAGGCATATTTTGCATGAAGATTATTACAATAATGTGCATGGTGTGAATACAAGGGTGCTTCTGGTCATAGGGCGCCAAGCTTATCAACTTCTCCTTTTCAGAGCAGAAGGATGTGTTTTAAAAATTCTTTCCACACACTGGTTTTAAATGATTTTTTAAAATATAAAAATAAGAACTATACTTCACTGCGTTCAGCCCTGCCAAGGGGTGCCTAGTGTCTTGGACAGGTACACACTTGGAGAGGATAGCCCCTCATGCCGATGCAGTGCAGGTACATCACCTCAAACTGGGAATTTACATCCCTAACTTGAAGTGTAGGCATACCCTTAGTGGGCCGGTGGCACGCTCTGAGAGGCTGAAAGCCCCTAGCCTCTATTCTTATTCTTCAAAGCCTATGCACGTAGTGCACCAAAAGTCTAGAAAGGCACACCATGGAGTGGGTTTACAAATGTAACATTGTAAGCAGAAAGAACCAATTTATCTTCTCTAATCTGTCTTTTGTCTTGTACAAAAATGTTTGCTGGTAATTTGAAATTTATTGTTTATTGTCATAAAATGCCAGGCTTGTTATATTTAAAAAAATATTGAGAAGAAAATGAAACCTACAGGTTGAACAGAGAAATACGAAAAATGCTGTGTTTAGTAAATGCCATAAGATTAATCTGTTCATTGAAAGTCAAGATCACAACAATTTTATACATATAACAAGGAGACAGACAACATGTAAGGTGAAAAAGCTATTTATAGAGCATTCATTCTTTTCTGCAATATCGGAATATTGAAATTTTAATCAAATTGTATTAATATTTTAATTCAAATGTGATAGATGAATAAGTGGAAAAACATGACCACATTTTTACAAATTCCAGTAGCAATTACTTTTTGTACACCTAAATGAGTATTTCACAGGCCAATGCCTTTTAAAGTATCATTGAAGATCAAGGCTTACTGCCAATTTGTTGACTTTTCTGTACTTCAGATGAAGATGCTCTGATATTTTCAAAGTCTTTCTTACAGAATCCATGGCCACCTTAATTTGGCTCCTTTCAGATTTAATGAAATATCCACTTTTAATACAATTTTATGGATATAATCATTGGCCAGCTCATATGCAAGGTTAATAGTATCATGTTGCTTATTGTTTATTTTTGCAGTGTGTGTAGCATTTCCCAAACAAATAAAAAATGACATCCCTGTAATCAGAGCCAGGCTTTGCTAATCTCCTTCATGGGAGCACAACAACATGTGGGAGAGGGCCAGTGAGCTTCCTTCTACACATGTGTCTATGCACAAGGAATTAGCCACCATCCCTTTAGAGTTCATTAGTACCCAGCTCCTGCCCTAGCTGTTTTCTGATATTAAGTTCAATACATTTTATGTCCTTCCCACACTTTTAGTTTCCAATATGTTATAGATTTTTGTACTGACAACACATTATTGCTTGGAGGTGCTGTTAGGGAGGATGTGGGAATTTTTTTGGCAACTGGATAAAGGGTATTTGAGATTTTGGTTCCTGAAGGCATGGGAGGATGGTGTGGCATTGTAGAATGAGCACATTAGTTGGATGTTTCTGCAAAAGTGATCATGGGTGAAACAATGCACAATGTTAATTTTAACTGTCATCCTTAGGTTTCAGAGTCAGCATCCTGTTGACATAAATGGGACTGTTTATAGTTTTCATAGGGATTATTTCAGGAATGCAACACAGTGTCACCTGCACTCAGTTAATGCTTTCAAGATTATTTCATAACCCTAGAGGCTAGAAATTGTTCTCAATGAAAGCTTTGGAACACGGATCTGTAGCAAAGGAGGAGCAAGAAGAGCTGGGCAGGAAATGGTTTTCCTATCCTGCAAATATTTTCAAGATTGCAAAATGTATTACCATCCTGAACTGGGACAAAAAATGAAATATCAAAAATGTTTGTGAACTAAAAAAAACAAAAAAAATGTTGGCCAATCAGAACGTTTAATTTTAACCTTTTAAAATTTTTAATTGTCTTTTTTTTCCTGTCTAACTTAAATTTCACAATAAAAAGTCATTTCAAACTGGAAAAATTGAGGTTACTTACCTGTAACTTCAAGATGTGTAGTTTTTATCTGTATTCCACATATGGTGGGGGAGGGGGGGAGTGTGTGTGGCATGTGCCCAAGTCCAGAGATTCTTAACAAGCAGTGTCCATTGGCATGCACATGTGTAGTCACCCTCCTTGTGCTCCAGACAGAGGGCATAAAAGGCCGTGTGGACTGACATCTCTCCAGTTCCTCTTCTTACTGTGAATCCAGTAGGATCTGAAGCAGAAGGAACAGAGGGCGGGTAGCATACTGCAGAGAGGGACCACACATCTCAAAGAACTTCCAGTTACAAGTAAGTAACCTCCATTTCTTCTTCGAGTGCTGATCCCTGTGTATAGTCCACAGATGGGTGACCAACATGCAGTAGGTGGTGGATGCGAGGGTGCCAGCAGTAAAGATATTTGAACTGTAGTCCCACCACTGCATCCACAATGGAAGCTTGAACTAGCATGTGATGTTTTGTGAATGTGTGACTGGAACATCAGGTAGCGGCTTTGAATATCCAGTATTGGTGCCTCCTGTTGAAATGCCATAGAAGCAGGCTTCACTCTTGTGGACTGTGCCCGTATTCCATTCAGGAGAGGGATATCTGCTAATTAGTAGCATGTGGTGATGCAATCAGAAATCTATTTGGAGATTCTCTGAGAAGATATTGCCTGTTCTCACAACTATTCTGCTATAGCAAGAAATAGTCTTGATGATTTTTCTAATTGGTTTGGTTCTTTGCAGGTAGAATGGCAGGACACATCCAACATCCAGGGAATTAAGTCTTATTTTTAACAGAATCATGATGTTTCAGGAAGAAAAACAAGTAGATAGGTTGGTTTACATGTAATTCAGAAATAACCTTAGGTGAAGCCATAGGGACACCTTCTCCTTGTAAAAAATAACACATGGTGGGTCTGCCATGGATGCTTCCACCTCTATCACCCTTCTGGCTGAAGTATTAGCAAATAAAAATACAACTTTAATGAAAAGGTGGGACATAGAGCATGTTTCCAAAGATTCAAATGATGGTCTGGTGAGTACTGATAGAATGAGGTTGAGGTCCCATTGAGGTGGAAAAGTCCTGACTAGGCCCTTTAGTGAAACTAACTGTTGTTGCGTGAGTGAAAATAGAATGTCCATCTACTGGAAAAAGAAAGGCACTGATTGCTGCGAGATGGACCCACAGTGTGCAAATGGAAAAACATGAGTTCTTCAATGACAGGAGATAATCTGAAGTGACAGACACTTGTGGAGTTTGAGGAAGACTGATTGCACTGTGCCCACAAGACATGAGCATTCTAGATCTGATGCCCAGTGAAATACCAGGCCATAAGGTGAAATGGGTCTGGATTAGGGTATCTGATTTGACTATCTTCCTGAGTTAGAAGATCTGGGAAGGGACAGATCATGACAAGAGGATGATAATGACAGTCTCAGAGGTTCCAGGAACCAAAGTTGTCTAGGCCAGGGGTGCTATGACAAAGATTCATCATGTCAGGGCCAGAGTCACTCAAGCCCTGTGGTAGCAGGGGAATGGGAAAGGCATATCTAAATTGGTCTGTACATGACATCAGTAGAGTGTCGCCCTGGGAGTTGTGGCCCATAGCTACTTTGGAGCAGTACAGGAGAAGTTTCTTGTTCATTTGGGACATGAAGAGATCCCATTGAGGTGTTCCCCTCTGAGTGAATAGCTTACTCAGGACAGAGCTGTGTATTTCCCACACATGGTCTGCAGAGAAGTGCCTGCTTAGGTTGAATGCTAAAGGATTCTGAATAGCTGGAAGTTATGTGGCTTAGATAGTGATGTGGTTTCTGATGCGCCAGTTCCAAACCCTGACAGCTTCCACACAGAGGGGAAGGAATATTGTTCTACCCTGTTTGTTTTATACAAAAAAATCAGCTGGTGACTTCTGTCACTACTTGGATATGGAGTGACTGTATGAACACGAGAAAGGCCCTACAAGCCAGGTGGACCACTCTCAGTTCCAGCACGTGGATGTACAGTCTGACCTCCCGTAGGGTCCAAGTGCCCTGTATGTTGAGCTCATTCTGGTGAGCGCCCAAACCCAGAAAAAATGCATCTATTACAATGGTGGCACAGAGGGTGGGAGTATGGAAGGGGACTCTCACTTGCTTTCTGTTCAACCACCATGTAAAAAGATCTTGACCCTAGTGGGAATAGTCACTCTGATGTTCATGTGGTCCTTGTCTGGTGAGTAGACTGACCCAGGCCAGGCCTGTAGGCAGCGTAGATGAAGTCTGGAGAATGGTGTCACATGTGAAGTCATGTAGGCTAGTAGAGAAAGGCAAACGTTGATCTTAGTCTTTGGTCTGTAAATACCTTTTGATGGGGTGGGTTGAGTTACTACAGTGTCTGGCTGGTGAGTTTTGCCTACATGCTCAGGGTTTAGCTGATTGCCACATTTGGGATTGGGAAGGAATTTTCCCCCAGGTCAGATTGACAGAGGCCCTGGGGGGTTTTCGCCTTCCTCTGTAGCATGGGGCATGGGTTACTTTGCTGGTGGATTCTCTGTATTTTGAAGTCTTTAAACCATGATGTGAGGACTTTAATAACTCAGTCACAGATTAGAGGTCTATTACAGAAGTGGGTGGGTGAGGTTCTGTGGCCTGCGTTGTGCAGAAGGTCAGACTAAATGATCATATTGGTCCCTTCTGACCTCACACTATATGAGTAATTTTGTATCATCTGCACTCTTTGTCATCTCACTCTTTACCCCTTTTTCCAGAATATTCATGAGTATGCTGAACAACACAGGCCCTAGTACAGATCCCTGGGGGATACCACTATTTACCTCTCTCCATTCTGAAAGTTAACAATTTATTCCTACCCTTTATTTCACTTTAACCAGTTACTGATCCATGAGAGGACCTTCCCTCTTATCAAATGATTCCTTATTTTGCATAAGAGCCTTTGGTGAGGGACCTTCTCAAAAGGCTTTTTGAAAGTCCAAGTACACTATATCCACTGGATTACCCTTATCCACATATCTGTTGCCTACCTCAAAGAATTCTTATAGATTGTTGAGGCATAATTTCTCATCACAAATGTCATGTTGACTCTTTCCCAACAAATTGAATTCATCTATGGGTCAGGCAAATTGGTTGAAACTATAGTAAAGAACAGAATTACCAGTTACTGAAGTTAGGATTAGTGGCCTGTAATTGCCAGGATGACCTTTGGAGCTTTTTTTAAAAATTAGCATCACAGTAGCTATCTGCCAATCATCTGCTATAGAAGCAGATTTAAGTGATAGGTTACATACCACAGTTAGCAGTTCTGCAATTTCATATTTGAGTTTCTTCATAACTCTTGGGTGAATACCATCTGGTCCTGGGGATTACACTACATTTGCTGGTCAACACTCAACATCCAGTTAAGGACTGTTAACAGTCCCACTGAAGATGCATTATTTTACTTCACTAGCAGGTGTCAATTTTATTTCATATGATGGAAGAGTGGTGACAATCTTGCCTCATTGAAGTCAATAGGAATTTTGCCACCTACTTCCATGGAATTTTACAAACTTCCGTTGATTTCAATGGAGCCACGATTTCACCCCATATGAACAATCACACTGTAAATAGGCAAACCCCTATTCTCTATCCTATTTGAAATAGTGCACATGCAAGATAGATCATACCAATTCACCTTCTTTGTGGCGTTTGCTTTATTCAGCTGTCTCCAAAACTTAACTTCAGCAGTACACTTCTGATACACAATAATATTTGCAACTGTTCACAACATAACTCTTAACCAGGCAATTTATCTCTAGGACTGAATTACACTGTCAGGATTCCTTGTCCCTCTACAGGACTCTTGTCTCAAAGCCACATGTGGCATTTAACATTCTGAGCTACATAAATCTTTCAGTTATAAGTCCTGGTTAGAGTTGCAAACGTTATAAAACACTTTCCTTTTGGGCTGAAATTTTAGGACATAAGAACAAAGGCCACTTTGTGGATCAGAGTCTAGTCCCCTGCTCTTGCAGGCAACCCCGTTATATAATTCTTTTCATAAATTTATGAAGCTCCTTCTTAAAACCAGTTATGTTTCTTGTCCCTGCTACTCATGGTGGGAAGCTGTTCCAGAACCTCACTCCTTTGATGGTTAGAAACCTTCTTTTAATATCCAGCCTACATTTACTCATGGTCTGTTTATACTCATATTCTTGTGTCAACATTGTCCTTCAGCTTAAATACAAACTTTCCTTCCCTGGTGTGTGCCTGATGTATTTATAGAGAACAACCATCTCCCTTCTTAGCCTTTGTTTTGTTAGGCTAAACAAGCCAAGCTCTTTTGTCTCCATTCATAATATAGGCCCACCATTCCCCAGATGTTCCTAATAGCATCCTTCTCGGCACCTGTTCCAGTTTGAATTGGTCTTTCTTGAACATGAGTGAGCAGAACTGCACACAATATTCCAGATGAGGTCTCAACAGTGCCTTGTACAAGGTTATTAATACTTTCCTATCTCTGTTGGAAATACCTCACCTGACTCATCCCAAGATCCCATTTGCCTTTTTTCACAACCACATCACATTAGCAGCTCATAGTCATCCTGTGATCGACTAATACAGCCAGATCTTTCTCCTTCCGTTTTTTGCAGTGAGACCCCAGTTCCTAGCAGAAATTCTTAACGGTCCCTAAGTGCAGGACCTTGCTTGTACTATTCTTTGTACTATTATGTTTCATGCCTGTCTCAAACCTGAGAGAACTTACTGAACTATTTTCTTTTAAACAATTTTGAATTTTAACATGGTGAAAACCACTGCTGTAACTTTTGCTTCGCTGAAATTGTGTTTAACTGCTACTCTCACTCTTCATTCATTCAGAGGGGGTTTGGATTTTGTCATAGTTAGGGCCTGTTCCTGCAAGGTACAGATCACTTGTAATTCCTCTTGAAGCCAATGGGAATTGAAGGTGTTCATTACCTCTCACAGTCATGGTAGGTAACATTTTAAAAACAGTTTTGGGGATATTCAGATAGGATATGAAAAATGCTACATAAATATGAAAGTTACATAAAATGATTTTATTTATAAAAGTGGAATTATCCCCTATTACTATTCTGAAGTTTCTGTGTGCTTTTTATTTGTCCTGCAGACCCCACAGGGAAGTAGTGTCCTTCCTTAGTTCCGTTTGTTGCTTTTTTCCTCTTACAAGTTCATATTTTATTCATGTGGTTTCGGAATATATGGGCTGCCCCAAAATATGTAATGCAGGATTCTTTTTATGCAGTGAAATATCAGCTTCTGTCACTCCCACTGACAGAATGCTTAGTGCATTTTCAAAGTTAAATGACATTCCAGTTACTTAGATACCTCTCTGAAAAGGACTATATTCTTTTTAAAGCCTATCACTATTAAGATAAATCAGGATCATATCCACAACGGAAATCCAATGCCAATTCACCCTACATTTTCAAATTAGATCAGGGGCAGGTCAATGCTATCTATCTCTGTCCCATTTGAACACAAAGCAGTTACAAAGTTTATCAAAAAAGGACTATCCCCAAGCTGCTCATCTGTCATGGACATTTGCAAAGAACTCCTTTCCATAATGCATGTTTTATAAGGTGCATGTCATGAAGCAAGGGAAATACTGTTTACTTTTGGTAGCAGTACGCCAGAGCATATGAAAATAACTGGTTTTAATTTTGCATTTGGGCTATTACTCTTCTGCACAGATGATACGCTATATAACTCAGAAATAAAAGACTCTGTGCCCACCATTTTATCAGGACAAGAGTATTGCATCATATTCTTTATCATGGAGATTCCCAATACATGGCCTGAGAACCAATGGTGATAATTTGCAATGGATTATCACTTGGGATTTATTTTTATTTTCTCTAACTTCTCTCTTGCAATGAGGTTTCAACTGCATCCATCTGTTGACATTAGACTCTCCTCTTAGAGTTTTCACTATGGTAAATTGAAGGTGATAGTTTGAAGCCAACAAGAGGAGTGTGATGTTTCTGTTTTCCTACAAGCCATAGGTACAGTGGAAGAGAGCTGACCTCAGTTAGTCGCCAACACCTCAGCTGTAAATATGTTGAATGACCTGACAAATGCCCCATGACAAACAGTTTAAGCTGTCATTCACTATGAAAATAGTGTTATGCTGGGGGTTGGGCAATCACACCTCCTTGCTGAAGCTGTTGAGTGAGAAAGCTAAGTTTGATTCATGCTAGGTGAGGGACCAAATAAATGCCCTTTTGATTAGTGATAGCCAAAACAATAGTAAACTACCACCCAAGGACTAGAGCACCTGCATGCCTGGGCCATATGAGCCAAGGGCTGACTCAGAAGTTCGATAACAAGCACAAGGCGGATAGATTTGATTGCAGCTGTGGGTCGGGAGGGGGAGGGGAGAAGGGTGAGAGAAGTGACGGAAACATCACTGAAGCAAGCAGACAAAGAAGGCAGCAAGGAAATCCAAGTGATGGCCAGAGAAGCACTGTAGCATGAATTGTGGGGGAGAGGGAGGAATCCTAAGAACTTTTGGGTGGAGTGCTGGCTAAAAAGAGGCTTAGATTCTTTGCTCACACAGTTCCTTGTCCTGCTGTTTGATTTTCACTGTATTCAGGGAAACAGGATTTTATATACAGACTTTGTAAATAAGTAGGATAGCATAAGAGAAATATCAGAATCAATCATCAATTTCTCCTCTGAATAGAAACAGCCTACAAGACCCCAAATACTGGCTAACTACTTGGGTCAAAAGGGGTAGCAATAGCATAGAACTGCCTGACTTTATTATCCCTGTACATCTTTACTCATGATCAGTTATTTAGTTTTCCCATTGACACAGATGGCCTTTAGCCAGCAGGTTAACAGTAACGCAGCCCACATGATGGAAATGTCGGTCTTTTACATTTCAATCTCTGTATGTTAAAGACAAAGGCAGAGAGTGCCTTGATTTTTTACATAAACAGCTGGAATCCAGGTATTTATTTTTCAGCCGTGGTGCAAGGTTGTTAACTGTTCAATTTGCCAACTTATCAAGCCTATATTCCTGGTAGGTTAGCTAAGGCTTTTTGAAAGTGTTACACAAGGCTCCATGTATTATGCAACAAGATTGTTGCAGAATTTAGATCAATCTCCTTGGATTTCTGGTGGAAATTCTGCAGTAGCTTCACATGCATTTTTGAATTGTTATTAAATATGAAAATGAAAAGTGGAATCTACATGTTTATTTGATATTAAAATCAGTAACAAAAACCAATCTTTTTCACCTGCTCTTCCTGCTTTGTTTTGTAAGGGGAAACTTCAAGCTAGTGTGTGCATGTAGCCAAAACAACAGTAGAGAGCCGGTTGATTCAGTGGTACTTTGAGCTCATCAGAATATATGCTTTCATGTATTTACAAAGGACAAGCAGAACAGAGATGACAATTAAGGGACAGAATCTACAAACTTGTAGAGCAAGTTTACTGTGTGCAGCCATGATTAATCCCATTGTAAGTGTGTAGTTTAAGATTATAGATTCAGATAAAGGACAAAAACAAGAAGACATCTCTGTATCCTGCTGCTTTAAATTATTAATCTTTCTGCATGGAGCATTCCTCCAACGTGGACAATACAGAGAGTGTCAGGACCAAGGGTTTCCTTCCTAGCTAACACGAGAGCAAAATGCCAAAGCAAGAAAAATTTGCTTCAGCCAAACCACTCACCACATTTACCATATGCCCCCTTTCTTCTGACTCCAGCAGACAGCTTGAATAACTTCAAGGTGGGATAGACCTTCCATCTGGTTCCCTTTCTAAGCAGTTACCCCTTCTCTGCCTACTTAGCGGGGTCATGTACACTATCACAGTCATCAGTGAACTTCCCACGGTAATAAGCACTACACACTTGGTGCAAGTGTTCACAGGAAGAGACCACAACATTTTTCCAAATAGAATGTGACTGGCATGCGGCACATCTCGCAAAACTGTCTGGTCAAAGTACGTGCTAAAGTAGTACAAAAAGCCCTATCTGAGACTGAGGCTCCATTCTCCTATGTGCTGTAGGAGACCGGCCCTTCCCTGAATTGTTTACAATCTAAGTATACAAGGCAGACAAAAAGGTGGAAGGAGAAAGGCACAGAGAGGTCAGAGCCACAGATACAACTCAGGTCTCCTGTACACCCAGTCCAATACTTCGTGCACTAGATAATGTTGCTTCTCATATTAAACTAACCATATATATACAGAAGAGAGGGAAATAAAAGGAAGTTGAAAAATGACTGATCAATCAAAATCAGAAAGCACATTCTGTGTACATTACTCGATGTACCTCCTTTTGGAAAATGTTAGGTAAATGATTATGGAGTTTGTATTTTTTTTTCTTTACCACAGAAAATGTGAAATACATTAAACAGGTTTATTTGAAAAATGATGTGTCTGAGTAAATGAATGTGAAGTAGGTGAGACGGTAATTTAGCAAATGATAAACAATGTTGTGCAAGGTACAATTTTCCATGGCTGACTTATTTTGTGGGACATATAATCTACAAATACTACATATCTATTCAAATAGATAAATCTTTCAAAGCATAGATCCACGTTTGGTTTTTACCTTCGAGCAGTAAAGATGTGTCACTATCCATGACACCAATGCTGCTGAATTTG
Source organism: Emydura macquarii macquarii (assembly GCF_026122565.2). Lineage (NCBI taxonomy): Eukaryota > Metazoa > Chordata > Testudines > Chelidae > Emydura > Emydura macquarii. Next base: position 21,292,815 of record NW_027131614.1, on the reverse strand, counting down.
CTTTTAAAACAGAACACAGCACTGTATATGAACACACACACACACACACACTTCTGATGTGCATGAATCTCTTCTTCTTTGATACCACAATTGCCTTGTGTATATTTTAAATTAAATAACAGTACATTGCTAGACAGCTAAATGTACCATTTATAAAACTATATTCACATGGTACTGAATTTAGCACAAAGTAGTAAAAGGGGAACATATTCTACAAAAATACATGCCAACATGGGGCTTGATTCCACAATCAAAAATTCCTCCTGTCTTCAGTGGGAGTTGTGGCTAAATCCAAACAGGACAGGACCCATAAAGCAGGAGTACAAGTTGTAAGTAAACAGTATCTCCAATAAATAGCAAAATATCCTGCTTCTCCCTACAGAAGTAGTGGAGGAGGGAGAGTGGTCTAGTGGATCGGGCATGAGACTGAGAGTCAGGAGATTTGGGGACAGATCCTCAGCAAGCGTAAAAATCATAGGCTTTTTTAAGTCAATGGTGCTATGACAATTTACACCAGCTGAAAATCTGCCCCCAAAAATTCCATTTGAAACTATCACTGACCTACAGTATGACCTTGGGTGAATAATTTCACCTCTCTGGGTCTCTGTTTCACTCCCACTATTTGTCTGTCTTCTCTATTTAGGGTTAGAAGCTACAAACTGAAATTTATGGTGCTCTGTACAGGATCAGGGTGCATTTGGGCAAATCTATCTGGAGGAGTTAGTCCTTAGATTGTAAGTACTTCAGGGTAGGGACCACCACTCCCTGTTCACAGAGGACTCTCACTGTGCTAGCACTGGTCTCTACTGTAATAAGTAAATAATGTCAAATTGAAATTTAAATGGGCCCTGAGATATAAAGTTGGGTAACCACAGGTTAGTCTCATTTGTCCTTTGCAGATCTCATTGTTTCTTCCCATAAGTGTACAAATGCCCTTTTCTTTACCTTAAATGTAATACCTGAAACAGAAAACGTAGATAAAGAGAACAAGCCAAACTGGGTCATACTGATCTGACCAACAGAATATGGAAATATCACATTTTTATTACCATAGTTTCTATTCCATAGGATAGAAGCTGACATTGTACATTTCTTATTAAGAATGTGTCATTTTTCAAAGATAGCCAGAGCTATCATTTTATATAAATCAGCAGAACATAAACTCATTTACAATAAATGACCAGAGCAGACAATGGTCTGAAATAAACAGCTACAATCAGCAGTTATTTTTGAAGTTTCTTCTTTAATAAAGGGATCTATATCTAAAATAGAGTAGACAGGCTGCTTCTTTACTTGACATGTACCTTTTTGAGTTTTGGAGCTCCCAGCTATTGTGTATTATAGAAAATGCTACTGGAATTCAGAGAAAAAGTGTTATGTAAATCTAAGAATTTCAAAGAATGTAATCCAGAGTTATTTGGTGTAATATAAATATACACATACCACAGGAGAATGGTTAATACAATCACACTTATTTGGATCTGCTACTTTACTGCAATTTTTGCAGCTCTCTCATTAGGAATTATGGGGAAGAGATGTATTTTAAAAATAGCAAGAAGTACAATGAAAGCTTTTGGAAAGCCGAAATAAAAATGTACCATGGGACATTGAGGGCTTTTTGGTAAATGATTTAGGGCCTAATCCAATGCCCTTTGAAGTCACTTGTATTCACTTTGATTTCAATAGGCTTTGGATTAGGTTCTTATATAACAAACTATGTGCAAAATCTTGCTTGACTTGCTCATGCGAATTTGATTCTCACATATGGTATGTTTGCCTGAAAATGCCAACTGCCCTCTGCTCAGATGATATTACAAATACAAACAAACTGGCCAAGCCATATGATTAAGTCATGGGTGCAAAGAAGTGTCAAGGTTAGATTAGAAATGTGTGGGTTTGTAACATTGAGATTCCCCACTGATATTTCCACAATAGTTTGATCACTGCTTGCTGGGACATGAGACTCCAGAGCATAGCCCATGGAACTTAATACAGTAGAACCTTCCTAATTCACACCAATATCTGGGAAACACAGTGCAAATTACTGACCTCTTGAGAATTATTGAGTGAGCACAAACAAAATATAATTTACCAAAAACAAGGCTACTGCATCACAAGACGGATCATACTTGTCTCATCTATTTGGCAAATAATTTACTTTTCAATCAGTGACTCTTGGTAGTATAGTAGAAAATGTACTGTAGTATATTTTGTAATGATGTCTGGGAATTTGTAAACTCCCTGTACGATCTCCCATGAAATCTCCACTCAAGAAGCAACACAAGACATCTGAGGGTGTGTCTACACTGCAACCGGGAGGTGTGATTGCAGCATAGAGAGGCATTGAACTAGCTGCTGAAGCTAGCAGTGTAGGAGCAACAGCTTGGGGCTTGCTGCCTGAATATTACATAGGGGTTTTGGAGGCTTTGCTACTATTTTTAGCAAGCTTGCTTGAACAAAGCTAGCTCAGGTATGCCCACCTGTGCTGCAATCACCTCTCTGATTGCAGCGTAGACACCTTGTCTGTTTTGTGAGAACTGTAGATTAGTAAACTGGAATATTAATAAGATGCTACTAGATCTCCAGCAACATTTACAGCAGCATTTCTGTGGTATTGGCTGAGAATAACGAGTGAGTACATGGCATATGCATGTAAAGTGTGTAGTAATGTAGCCAGCAAGGTCAGAAAACAATCAGAGGTGTATTGCAACTTGCTGAAATTGATGACTGGCATAATAATTAAGAAAAAGTTCTGGACTGACTTGAACCAAACTTACTGAATCAAATCAGAAGCAAAGCTCTTTAAAAGCTCTGATCGGCTTGAACATAGCAATAACATACATAAGAAAATTAGCAATAATTAAGTCCATATTGATCCCTTCTTTCCATATGCTATTCTCTAAGAATTAATCCAATTAATCACTGTCCCAAAGATAAATGTGTGGGACTCTTTCCTTTCACTCTATATTCCCACAACCAAAAATCTATGTGCTACCAATACCATTCCTTTCCCTTTTAGACACCAGTTTCATTCCCCCAATCAGTATCTTTCACATTACATCCATATCTAAACAGAGATTCCCCACATCAATTGTATTGTTCCCAGTTCTGTCTCATACCTTTTGGTCTTAGCATAAAAGACCACTTACCTGAGTTTTATGCCTACGTAACTTCAATGACTTCCATGGAGTGAAACCAGATTTTTATCAGGATGTGACCAGATTCATGCCCAGCCATTCCAGGTTTTCCTAGACACATTCAGACACTGCCCAGAACTTTATATAACTATTTCCCATTGGAAGGATCACCACTTCTTGGAAACTTAACTTTCTAGACTTCAGCAGCACCTCCAAAGGCTGTGCTAAACTTTCAGTATTGTAATGGAACTTCTAATTAAAAACAAACCAACTTCTGAATGTTCTGATTATCTAATCCCACAGCTTCATGCATGGTTTTGTTTTTACAAAAAACCCTCATAAGTAAAAACTTAATCTCATTCAATTTAATATAAAATACTTTGCCCTAAATATTACCACTTGAAATAATTTAAGTCTGCTATGAAGTTTCACTGATGGCTAATGATTCTGTAAAAGCCACTTAAATATTTGCATGCAGTATCTTTTCATTCCTAGTTTACTATATCCACCATCTTAAGTGACAATCACCACATATGTAGGTTACGTTTGTCTGTGCTGATCACGTGTTCCCTAAAGGTAGCAGATTGTTGGTGTCCATGTAAATAGCTAATGCAACATAACTAATATGGGGACATAGGGCACTGAGGATCAAACAATGGAACTGAGACATTAAATATTTTAACTAATCCATTAACCACACCCCTAGTGACGAATGAGAGAGACACTTAGGGCATGTCTATACTGATGGCGCCACCGCCAGATCGATCTTTCTGAGTCGATTGAGTGGTCAGTGTAGACCGGCTCAATCAATCAGGAAGTCGACTGAGTAAAACCACCCCCTCAAGTAGCGTAGCGCTGCATCGATGGGAACGCTGTTCCCATTGGCGCAGTGCAGTGAAGACACCGCGCAGAAGGGAAACACAGCAGTCGATGTGAGTTATGCAAGCTTGTTACTCTGCGTAACTCCTGTCAACTGCTGCTGAATCTCCAGGTAAGTGTAGACCAGGGCTTAGCCTTGCTCAAATACATCAGTCATAGGTAAAAAAGTTTCAATAAGCTTCTTTAGAAGAATCTGAATATCTGGAAGCAACGACATTCCCAGATGACTCTCACTTGTCAATTTTAAAGAAATGACATTTCTACACTTTGCCAACCACTTTAGTAAATGTAAAATGTCTTGACAAATAGCATGTGAAAATTTCAAGCACACATTTTGATTCACCTCCAAGGCGTGTTGTAGAGTTCACACCCCTGTAATAATGTGGGAAGCAGTGCCAGTAGCATAATTTCTCTCCAAGGAAGAGCATCCCCTGCTTAGCTCCAGCACACCCTCATGTGGGGAGCTGTGTGGGCATTGGAAGGGGTAGTCCAGGCTACCCCACCATGTCTGTGCCAAGTAGGGAATCCCCTACACGAGAGCATTGGAACCAGCCCAATATAATGGGTCTTCATAGGGGGCTCCTAAGTTAACTATCTTTGACCAAGACATGTTTTAATAACACTTAGGTCCATCTAAATACCTTTGAGGATCTGGGCCTTAGTGTAGTCCAGTGTGTTCAGGCTAAGTAATTCCTCTTTGGATTTGTTTGCATGTGTGCGTCATCACTGGCACAGATAATTTCGCAGTGTGTAGAGGGAGGACTGAATTTTTTCTAAGATCGGAACATCTGTTTTCTTAAGTTACATACAAGAAGCTACTGGCCTAAGAGGCCAGCACCTCCTTCCCTGAGTCACACAAGTAAACTAGTGTCATAGCTGAGAATGGCAAGACACTATCCATTGAGAGATTGCTCTGCTTCAATTAAGGTATTCTAGCTAGGTTAGCTTAACCAGAGCAGCTTTGCAAAACACCCAGCTTCAATGGTGTAAGAATGTTTGTTGGCCCAGGGCGAATTAAAGTCCCTGGCAGCATACAGCTTAATTGTGTGTGGGTGGAGAGAGAAATTATGTACTAAGGCAAATTTGATTTGTTGCAAGCTTTGCTTCACTGTAATTATATTTTTCTGTCATGAGATAGTTTGGAGATAAAATGACTGCAATTGATTGCAGTTCCTGTTTTCTGGAAAGAGCATAGACTAGAGTTTTGGAAACATTTGTAAAGAGATAGATTGTACCTTCACTGTTTTGTGGTTCTTATTTTTCAGTATTTTGTGTTTCCCTAAGTTCAGTTATTACCACCTATAATGCATTTTCCCTCTGATGGTATGTGGCAAAGTGCTATACAATTGGCTATCAAACAAGGAGTTCCAAGAGCCTTCTGAAATTAACAGAAGTGCAATTTCGTGAAGATATTGCTATTGGAAATGCAGAATGGGCATTGTCTTCCAGCAAGAGTGGACAAATGGTGACAAAAAGAGCTGATTTTAGATCTAGTGCTTATGATATTTGAAATTATTTTCCAATGAAGAGATAATGCACCAATTCAAGGAGACTTCAACTTGCATTTCTTAAAAAAACCCAATAAACCCATAGGAATAATACAGGCTTTTAGGTGTACATTTAAGTAAATAAATATAAGTTAATTAAGTTTAACCCACTGATTCTTGGAAACAAATGATTCTGGGACATAAATATAAATTACTTACTTACTATATATACACACACACATAAGAGTGGATACTTTGGAGACTGAATTTTGTCATGTAATTGGAACAATAGACAACAATGGGGATTACTTCCAAGTAATCTGTGTCAAGAGGGAGAGTAAAGGTCCACGGCCCCCTTCCATGAAAATAGGCACACAGAGGCTACATTAGTGAGCATTTACTCACATGAGTAGTCTCATTGGCTTCAGTGCTCAGCAACATGAACTAGGGTTGCACAATCTAGCCCAGAAGGAGTACAGTGTATCTTTGAAAGAGGAGTTGCTGAGACTCCGTCTCTTCTGGAGTTCCTGCTAGGGACGTGTGGTGCAGGACAATGTATAACCATTATCTGGAAACATGGGTAAAATAACTGAATACATATTCTAACAAAATGAGATAGAACTCAGTGAAAATGAAGGATGATGGGAGTTTTGCCATTGGCTTTCATGGAGTTGGGGTTTCACACAAGGTTCCAACAGCATCAACACATCTTTCTGCAAATGAAATGAGCGTACACCTCTCATGCAGACATAGCCTTTCTAGCAATAACTACAGCAAACAGGGCTGTTAAAAAGAGCTGAAAGTGCTGTTTATTTTAAGATGGATGATTCTTTCAGAGCCCTAAAGGATGGACAAGGTAGTTCAATTTATCATGACATACCCATTACAAATGGCCAAACTGAAAGGCCTGTAGAACTTTACTGTGCTAAAGAGAACCCTATGTTTTATTCTATATATAAAATGTATTGCCTTGATGCTGTCGCCATTCCTCACACCGAGTATAATTTACAATGCAAGTCATCCCGTCGACATCCCAAGCACTACCTGGGTAGTAAGGTGTTACACAGCCTGAGAAAGAGCAGCAGAATAGAGCCCTTCACTTGCAGATGCACTACTGTTTCCTGTGAAAGGGATTGAAATAGAGAGAAGTAATTAATTCTGCTGAATTATATGTTAAGCTACAAAGCAGATATGAGTTTTTATTTTTAATATATCAAGGGGTTTGCATCCTCCTGGATGTAGCATGGGAAAAAGGAGGATGGCAAAATAATATTTGTATGGCTGTATCCTGCTGGAGTGGTTTTGTATCGAAACAGAGGGGGGATAATCTAATCATTTGGTAGCTGTGGGATCTGTCAAACTCAGTCCAAATGCGGTAGGGTGGTTAGAGAACTGACCATTTCTTGCTTTGGGAAGGCAACTTCTAGGAGGAAGATTGGTCAAGTAGTATGGGCATTAGCATAGGAGTCTGAAAATCTGAGTTCAAATCTCTGCTCTGGCACAAGCCTCTTAAGTTGATCATAGTCTCCAAGCCTCCATGGAGGGAAGACAGTTCCCTAGTTTAGCATAAAATCCAATGGTTGGAAGTTGAAGCTAGTCAAATTCAGACCTGAAAATAGGGCACAAACTTAACAATGAGGGTAAGCCACTGGAACAATTCACCCAGGGTGCCTTCTCCTTCACTTGCAATCTTTAAATCAAGACTGGAATGATCTCTTTCAAAGAAGTTGTTTATAGCTCATACAGAAGATATGGACTTGGAGGATCACTGATTGAGGTTCTTTGGCCTGTGTTATACAGGACATTCAACTAGATGATCATAATGGTCCCCCTCTGGCCTTAAAAATCTATGAACTTTGTAGTTAGGGACAAACGTCAAAGAGGGTCAGAGGTTTTGTTGGGCTAAGCAGCTAAAATTCTGGATACCCACATGAAATATCCAAATTGCTGGGGTTTGCAAAAGTGGCTTGAAAATTTTACAAGATTGGACTGTCTCATGAGATTTCCAGTCTTCTGGCTTCTTTTCAGGATGGATATTTTATAAGAAAAGCCTCCTGGGGCACTTTCACTATCAAATCTGGAGTGCAGATGCTCACAAAAATACAAGTCGTGTGTTTGACAGCTATCTACACTTTCTGATTAAATAAAAAGTTACTTAGTAGTTTTGTTTAAGTTTTGGATTCACGTTCAAAGATTAGTTCATATCATTACCCTTTTTAATCCAATTTGGTTAGCCAAAATTCATAGTCTTGGGGGTTGTTTCAGTCACAAGGAGAAGTTGATGGAGACAGGTGTCTGATAATATACACAGACAGGATTGTCTTTGTAAACGAAATCATGTTTCCCTGAACGTAGTAGGAATCAAACAGAAGACAGTTTCCTTGCTTAGTATTCCAAGCCTCTTTTTCCAGCTAGCTCTTTATCCAAAAGCTCTGTCACCTCTCTTTCATGGTCACATTACAATGGCTGAAGGGAGATTGGGAGCAGTGCAGAGTAGTAGTCAAGGGTGTGCAGGTGGTCAGTCTATACCAGAGGCCGTCCAGGGCAACGATCAGAGTTCTCAGAAGGATCAGTAGCCAGAAGAGCCAATCCAATGGGCTAGGTCAGGGGGTCAGGAAGGCAAGGTCAAGTGAGGCAGCAAAGCAGGGTCAGGCAAAGAAGCAGGGCAACAAGGCAGAATAAGGCAAGGCAGTTTGGGCAGCAGACAATGGTCTGTGGCTCAGACAATTTCCTCTTCCTGTTGAGGTCTTTATATAGTCCAGCTACCCAATGAGAGTGCTACCTGTCTATCCAATCAGGGAACAAGAATGTGGATGCTGCGGGGCTGTAGGCCTTTAACAATAAGGCTGTTGGTCCTGGGCAGCAGTTCAAGATGCTGCCTAAGGATCTGGATAGGCCTGGGATTAATATGGTCCTGACATCTTGATTATTTGCTTCTGTGGTGTTTTTACATCTTCTGTCTCTAACATACTCAGCTCCACCAAAATACCCACCCCTCTATTTGCATTCAGCCCTGAAGAAAACCCCACTGCCCACATAGCCCAGTTTCTGAACAGCCTTGCAAGTGGTCTGTGTGGTGGCTCCTATGGTTTTAGCTATCTTACTCCAAAAGGAGCTTAATTGCTTCTTTACATTTATCTTGAATAAAGGGTGGCTGTTCTTCCTGCCAGCTTCAATAAGGTTCTCCCAACCCCAGCATAGTAATATGTTATATGTATTAGTTCACCCATCCCTAGTAGTCAATCAAGTGTTTTACTTTGGAATGAACTGCTGCTTCTAATATTTAAAATGCAACTGAGCTATTTGAAATTGGCCCTCTCTCGAAATGCCTTCTACTAGTGCACAGAATGCCTTTGGCAAGGCTATTGATTTTTTTTTCCCCCTGTGCAGAGCATAATCATTGGCATACAGTAAGTTACCCAGGGGATCAAACAAGATATAAATGGAAGCAATTATTCTGGAGGTTGTGCAATTTAGTAGAATCAATATTTTAAAATAACCTTTTATTTTAATGCAATATAAGCAACATGAAAAAAATGTACATTTTAGTTCCTGGAATTCTGTCAAAAAAAACCCAAGCTAATAATTACATAAAGCAACATGAAATTACATAAATTGAAATATGAAATTACATAAAGCAACATGAAAACAAGTGGAATAAATTTCATCCCACACGTGACTGATTTTAAAATATTCCTGACTGGAAACTAAATGACAAAGTTTCAGTCTGTTTTTCACAAACTTTTTCCTCAGTGAATGGTCCCAATAAAGTGCAAATACCTTCAAAGTATTTCATTCCGCCTAAAGGCAGAAAGTCTTTTATGAAAGACTTTGATTTTCCCTGATACACATGAAATTGGAGCATACACTAAGGGAGTGCGGAGGAGGAGGAGGAGAGGTTTAGTAGGATTGATTTTGTGTTTGTCTCTTGTGTGATAATTGGTTAGGGAATCTACAAGTGCAGGCAGTGATGTCAGCCTGAGCCTCAGGAACAGGCAATGACAGCCCAACATTGAGAACTGGAGTCCCAGGAGCCAGTGGTGGACAAAAACCTTGTCACATCCACAGGAGAGAAAAGAAGGGAGACTGGACTGGTATGATGCTGTGCTTAACTTTATGTGCCTAAGTCTGGAAGGTGAGACTCCTCCTGTGTGTGAAGTTATTCACATACAAGTATTTGCAGGACCAAGGCCTAGAACTGTAGTGTCTGCTTTCTTTATTGACTTTGTCACATATGAAATTCATTTCAATTCATGTCAGGTTACAGGGCTGGAACTTTTCTTTCAAAAGAATAACATTCTTTGCAAAGACTATATGATGTTGAAACCCTGAGCAGGCAGACTGTAAGGACATATATCAAGTTGCTAGTATTAGACAAAGTGGCCATGCAAGTGTAATTATGAAAGTTTAGTGAGATTGACTGTTAATACCTGTGTTAAACCTTTGAGCATACCCAGTTTGAACTAGATGTTTCCAGAAGCATATGGAGAGTCAGACTGAGTTGGGAACATTTAGTGAAACTAAAAGGCAGCAAAAACTTAAAACTTCTAGGAGAAAATACTTCTCGCAGAGAACAACTATTTTGTGGACTCACTGCCATAAGGTATCATTGAGGCCAAGAGCTTAGCTCCGTTCCACAAATGGCGGGAGATTTATATGGCTAACAACATTCAGAACTGCAATCATAAGGATTAAAAAGAAAAATAGACACTGAGGAGTTTTGAGAGGAATGAAGACACTTTTCTTGTCGTTATTCCATAACTGCCTGGTGTAGACTGCTAATACTGGCCACTTGCAGAGACAGGATAGTGGACAAGACAGATCATTGGTCTGATTCAGAGTGGTAATATCCGTATTCCTAGGAAAATGCTTTACCATCCTCCAACCCTAGCTTCTCAGTCACAAAACATTACACAGTTCACAAGAGTTATCCTTTTCAGGGTGTTAATTAAGAGTGGATTGAGTTCTTCCATGTACTTATAACTTTTCTATTAATTCTTCACTCTAATGCCAACTTTACCCAAAAGGACTGTCAATCTTTTACATAAGGGAAATAAATCAACTTATCTTTATGTCTTTCACTGATGGAAAAGTTAATTTCTTAATTTTAAAAAAATTTATAACTTTTGTATTTTTATGGGGTTTCCTATTTTTAAATTATACTAATTCTTACTTATTTTCTAAACTGGGATCAGCCAGGGTTATGCGGTTTCATCCTTATTCAGTGTCATTTCTAAAAGCTAAAAATAAAGTCTTAAGTATCTGACATTTTTTATGCTGCTTGAATCAAAGCTTTTGAGCTTCACTCTTCACTTGCTGTGACAGCTCTTAAGCAATGAGGGAAAACAGAAATTAATGCATATTATTTTATGCTTATTAATCAGCTTGACATAGCCCCATATAACTCAAAGGCCAGCAAAATGCAGCTATTATCCCTTTCTTTGCTATGAACAAAAATCAGAGAATGTGAATCCTGCAGCCCTCATGGACCGCTAAAGAGGAGGAAATTAAACATTGCAGAAAAACTTGCATTACTCAGAATGAACAGAAAGCTGAATTTTTTTTTGCTTTCTTCCATCTTTTTTTTTTTTTTTTTAAATCAACTCTAATATCAGTGAAAGCCATTTGCTAAATCAGCCTACCTTTACTTCTCTATATTAGTCAGTGATGTGCAAACGTCAAGATAGCTGAAGTCACAAACCCCCTCTCAGAAATACCCTCTTCACACAAGTAAGCCTGACAGCTAATTATCTGCAAGAAATTAAAAGTGGTATTTTGCATAACAGGTACGTTAGTCCAATAGGACTTTATGTGCCGTTCAAGAGAAGCAGCTTTTCAATTTAATTTTTGGGATTTGTTTTGTCTGAACCAGATTATATACTGGGAAGAAGAAACGCAAATACAGCAAAACTGAATGATTTAGAATCCAACGCAGCCTTAGTACAATTTTAACAAGTATTTGGTATTTTAAACGGGAGTTTTCCTTTTACTTGTTATGTCCACCTTCATTTTTGGTAAGTGGTATGGATCACCTCATACTAACAGACTGTATCAAGGCTGCACTGGCTATACATGGCTTACCATCCATCAAAAAGCCATTATATCACAAATATACTTTTTTCTCCCAGTATTCCAGGAGTTACTTGGACATCATCTTTGACTCCAACCTTTATTCATACCTGCCAAACCAGGCTGTGTCAAAACTTGCCATTTATTCATAACATCAAAATCCTGCCTTCTCTCTCTATCCACACTGTCAAAACCCTTTTCCAGGCTCTTATCTTCTTTACTGTAACTTCCTCCTCTCCTGACCTGCTTCCTGTCAGCCAACTTGCCTCGCTCAAGTCCATCCAAAATACTGATGCTAAAGTTGGTTTTTGAGCATATCTCCCCACTCTCCAAATCCCTCATCTGTCTCCCCCTTTCGCAATGCATCAGACCAAGCTTTTGTTTGAAGGCCACTCACAACTTGACTGCAGCCTACTTAGCAAGTTATGATGCAGTCAGAAAAAAGTTCTGAATTCAGCCAACACCATACTTTCCACCATCCATTTCTCCTCATTTCCCATCATGATTTTCTACCTTCTTCCATACTGACCCCATGTAGTGTATGAGCTCCCAAATCAACTCAGAAAGCCTATTCTCCATCAAATCACATCTCAAGAACAGGTTGATCTCCTCAAAACCATCTCTACCCAAATGTCAGGAGAAAACACCTATGGACAACTGCTAAACAAGTGATATTACTGAAGACTGTCAAGTTTATTATTTTTCATTTATTCCAACCACTTCTTCCTCTCTAGCACAGAAAAGATTTTGAAACCAGCATTCTATGCCTCTAGATATTCTGCATGTGATCCTGTTCCTGCTGCCCTTGTATTTTTCTCCTCCGCTATTTGTGACCGCCATCTGTTACATCTTCAGTTTGCATGTAAGGCGGAGACATAGGTGTTTGCACAGCAGCTAGCACAATGGAGTCCCAATCTGATTGGAGCTGCCAGTCACTACTGTAATATAAATAATAATGTCGGTCGTCAGGCATCCTTCTGAACTCCGTTTGTGAAGAATAAGCTTTAAACCTCTATATACCTCAGTCCTAAAAAGTTATCCTCATCTTATTAAGGACTGTGTTTTAGAAAGTGATACATGCATGTGATGTAGTCTAGGGAGTCTGGTCATCTGATTTCTATTCCCCCACTTTTTTTTTCTTTTTGAATTTGGGATAAATCATTTATCCTTTTAATACCTCACAGGTATGCTGTGAGTAGATCCGGTCAAAAGAACTTCAAATAAAAAAATCTTTTTGCTGTAGAAAAGCTCTGTTTTGTCAAAACCTAAATGTTTAATTGAAATGCATTGGTTTTAATGAAAATTTCATCAGGATGTTTTTTTCAGGTCTAAGATGGAATTTCTAATAAAAATCAGAGACAATCTCACTATAATAGTCAATAGCCTGGTGGCTAAGACACTCACCTGATAGGTTGGAGACTCAGCTTCAAATCTCTGCTCTAAATCTCTCTTGGTCTTTCATTTTTTCATAAAAAATTCAGAAGGTTGGTATTGTCCCTTGCTTTCTTGTCACAGCAGCTGAATCTGATATACTCTTGGCCTCAAGGAGAGAGTCATGATATTATCCATGCTGTCTGATCTGCCATTCCCCTCTTGTACAAGTCTGACAATCTTTCTGAAGGCTTCTTCTGCTCTCACACTCACTGTTAAAATTGTTCAACTTGCCACATTCCTTGCAATGCTGTCCTAGTGCAGGGCACTTAACTCTCCCATGCTGTCTCCCACAGTAAACACATCTCAGTATGGGTATGGAACCCTGTTCATCTCCTTTGCTGTTGTCTCATTGGATGCATTTCTGGGGGTGTGCCTCCTAGGCCTTTCATCCTCTCTCTTATGGCTTCCACTGTGTCTAAGCATCTGTATAATGTAAAATTGCCTTCTTTGAGCTGCTGCTCCTGCTTTGGGGAAGAGGCTGAGCAAGGGCCAAAAGAGGTTGGAGCAGTGTCTGGGCTGGGGCCACGGGGGAAGAGCAGGACACAGCAGGAGGGGGCGGGGCCCCTAGAATGGAGTGTGGGCATGGCCATGCCTGGATTTTTGGGGAGGCTTAGCCTATGATACCCACCATCCATGGTGGTGATCCTAAGTACCGTAGACTGTCCTGTCCTGAATTAGGGAGTCTGTCAAGTCTCCAAAATTGCATGTAGCAGGCAGTGTGCATAAGGCAGTTCAAATGGGTCTCTACTCAAAAACCTGCGTCACTCCACAGTTTAATTCGGAACAATAGTTCCCCAGGCCGCCAGACAGCTATGGTGCTTGAGGCAGTGGCAAGCTTCAGAGTGCTGCAAATCTTTCTCCCTTGTTATTTTGACTTACTGGGGAACAATTTTACTCTCCTGCTTTTGTTGTCCTCCTACATGGTCAGGTCAACTCCTCCTTCCACTGGATCATCACTGGGCTAGGTTTGTGTCTGAAAACTCCAGGGCTCCAGACTGAGTTCCATGTCTCACACTGAGCTGCTGCACTTCAGAGAACTCACAGCTCAGACACTGCCACCATATTTTATCCTCAAAGAGATTCTCAATGCAGATTAAATTGGACAGGTAGAACTTTATCAAAACCTACGAACTGCTCTGCCCGTGTAGCTGCATTGCTTCCAGCCTAACTCCTCACATTCCCTTTTCCACTGGTGTACCATCAATAATAGTCCCTCCAGGGAATGTGAACCCTCTGACTCCAGTTTCATTTATTAGGATACAGGGCCATCTTTGGAAGGTATTTGGTGCACAGCCCATTACTCAGCTGGCCAATGGGGGCTCTGGATTTGGCCCAAACAAATTGCTTTGTAAGTTAAGAGGGAGAGCAATTAACAAATTATCATTTTGATGATCGGTTGTTCTTCAGTTGAATTGCTCATAATGAATTGTTCTTGGCATAAAATGCTCTACTGAATATACATTTTAATTATTTTCAGACTTGCTACAAAAATATCTTATTTTAGAAAACTTGTTATTTGATGGGCTGTACGTGTGTATATCCTAAATAAGTCGATTAAACAACACAGAGAGTGACATACCATCTTGTGTTAAGTGGGGTAAAATCAGAGTCCTTGAATCAGAGTGGGCAAAACAAATATAAAAAACATCACAGACTACATCAGAAACACACAGAGAGCTGGTCATAAAATTGTCAGTGGAACAGTTTTCTATTGAAAAATGCTGTATCATCAAAATCAAAAAAGTGTTTCATGGTGGTTGATTTGATGCAATTTGATAAACATTTTTTTAAATATTTGAATCAAAATGAAGCATTGTGTTCTGACTTTCTCATTTCATTCCAACTTTTAATTTGATATATTTTATATTATAAAGTATCAACATCAAAATTTTTTGATAAAGTCATTTCAATATTTTCAAATGAAGATATTTTGGAATTTCTGTTCCTCAGTAAAATTTAAAATTTCAGCTATCCATTCTGCTTAGGGACAAAAGAAAATTTTGAAATGTCAGAATTTCCTATAGGACAGAAATTCTGTATTCAGAGCATCTTTAGAAACAAAAGAGCATCTTAAGTGGGTAGAGTCCTAACTGCACAACAGAGCACATCAAACCTGAGTCATCACCTAAAACAACCCCTTCCCTAGGATTTTGCTTTCCTGATAAATCCAAATAATGAACAGAACATAAACCTCAGCCTAAATTTCCTCCCCAGTTGTGGCCATTTCCAGGATCCAACTTGACTCCCCTCAGACTATTCTTTTCACATTGTCTCTCTGCAGAGGAAAAGGCATACACCTGCCTTGTAGCCTAAGTGGAGTTGATAAGTCACACCTATCACAATGGGTCAGCAGAACTTTGGTGGCTTTGTAATTTTTTTACTAAGGCTCAACAGAGGAGTCCTACCACAGTGTCAAAAAATCTAGACAACTTCAAACAGACTTTGAAAGATCTTAAGTAGAAATGGAGATCAGGTTAAAATACACTTTCCTAGTTTATCTGCTATATTATCCTCAGCCAAAGAACTAAAAGTGCATCACATCAGCAATGACATACCTGATGGGTAAGGATGAGAGAATATAAGAAAGATTTAATGTTTTCTTCCCTTTTTGCAGTAATCCTCCTTTCTAGGGAAAAAAGAGCAAGAACAACATTGGTATGTTATACTATGACATAAATGTAGCATTTCCATTTAAACATTCTTCATCAGTGCTACAATTCCCTCATCACAAATGATCTCTAGTGAACATCATATGCCAGTATAATATTAAATACATCACAAATAATGTGAATAGTTAATGGAAACCTCTGGCTGGCTTTCTTTCTGTATGGAAAGCTATCTGCCAGTCAGCATCTCCTTCTGCATAATGGGATACATCTGTAAATATTCAGAAGATGCCACAATTGTTTATAATATTTCTGGCTCAGTTAAGTTAGTTTTCAGACCTTTCATTATCATAGCACTGAACATCTATACCAAATTCTATAAAACATTCAGCAAAGTAAACAAAAGCTGGAGCTTCATGAGCTGAAAGGAAAACTTCAAACAAGCAGTTATTTTAAAATAAGTTTCCAGGTTTAGGAAGTTCACTGCCTACTAAGGAGAAAAATTAGATCATCAATTATTAATACAATCTTGAGTTCTCAAAAAAGTCTAGAGAAAATAAAGCCCCAGTCCTGCAAACAAAAGCACATCCCTCACTTTACTCATTTGAGTAGGTCCCCTAAAGTCAATTCCTATCTGATGGAACTTGGAGCCACTGGCAGCTGAGTGTAATTTCAAGCAGACTTGAGATGACTTTCATTTATGGTAAAGGTTTTAATAGCCTCTGGCTAGGGTCAAGAACTGTGAAGGTGGACTGAGACACACAGATTAAGGATATAAATATACTACAGCTAAAAGGTATGAATTCCAGCTCGAGAAGACATACCTGCGCTAGCTCTGCTCTAGCAACCATGCTAAAAATAGAGTATAACCAGAGCAGTAGGATGGGTTCCGTGCCCTGAACATGTACCTATGGTCTCATTAGGGTTGTACTCATGAGTGGTTAGCCCCTTCCTCACCCATGGCTACCCTTCAATTTTTAGCATGCTAGTTCCAGTAGGTCTCCTCAAGCTGGAATTTACACCTTCCATCTCTGGCTGGAACATACCCTGAGTTACTTGCCCAAATCACACAGGAAGTCTATGGCAGAGCTGAAAATTGTATCCTAATTTCTTAATTCCCACTCCACTGCCTTGACTTCATAAAGAAGGATGATCTGATAGTTAACAGCTTCATGGCTGCCTCATGAGTCAGGTATACCAGGAGAAATACAACTTTCCAGAGCAGCCAAAGGGCCAACTACATCATAACATTCTATGGCCATTTCAGTGAAACTTAGAACTTGAAAAGACCACCACCAAATACCCCAGCAACACAGCAACTGGAGTAGCAGACCAGCAGTGAAGCAATTAAGGGGTCATTACAATTACTTACAAACTAAATTGGTTTACTCTTTTCAATTTGTTTTTCAAGAGTGGAAAAGAACAATTTTACAGCTGATGATGTTATCATCTAACTTCATACAGGGTCTCTTTCTATTTATATGTCCAATCCTGCAAGGTGCTAAGCACCATTAATTTCCATTGACTAAAATGTTGTTGAGGGTGCTCAGCAATTTGTAGGACTAGGCTGTCTTTGTTCAAGCTACTCCTTCCTGAGTCAACTAATTATGATTCTGTTGTTGCCACCTTTAACTTTGGAAGTTTCTATTTAATTTTACAGGAATATTTACATACCAATCCTTTACATGTTTGTAAAGTGCTGTGAGTTATAGAACATGCTTTTTCTTCCTACAGTCTTCTTGCATTGTTATATACTACAATATTTATGTTCATTTTATTAACAGTCTTTAGGACTGTTTATTGAATTCTTGTTACACTTGGATCGTAGACATGGTCTCAGGGACTTTTAAAGGAAAAACAAACCCCCAATTCCTATCCCCCTGCTTTTTGTTTTTTAATACAATCTCTATAGACCCAGAGTAATTGAAAGTGTCCACAACTCATTTTGAATTAACTCAAGCTAAATAATAATCTCCTTTTCCTCTTTATTGTATTATTGTCTTGCAGCCAGGGCTATAATGGGAATAAAATGTAAGTACATGAAAGTGGAGTGTGAGAATTTAACAGCATGATTTGTTCTGTGTAAGCACAAAAACTTGTTCCTTTTACTTACAGAAGTCAGTCACTTAAATGATATTACCTCACCTGCCTTATTTTTCTATCAGTACTAATGTTCAACAACAAGACACTCAGGGCTAAATCCTTACATAACCTATTGTAACAAGGCACACTCTGTCCACATCCTCAGATGCCCAGAAGCCTCTTAGACTCTCCAATGGTTAGTACCTCTGTGTTCTTTATTTATATTCTTGCCACCAACCCCAATACAATCTTGGGCAACCAAGTATTTACAGTGGTTACTTGACTTACTGCCACAGGACCAGAGAAAAAGAGATCTCCCTTCCTTGAATTCCTAAAGCACATTGGTTTAACTAACCTAATCCTTCCTCACCCACCCCCCCTTTCTTCTTTTATAGCCCTCAGCTGACATCTAATTGGTTCATCAGCCCCAATCTGATCAGCTAAATAGGTTCATATTCCCGACTCATCTTTCTCCAGAGGGAACTGATGGCTGCCTAAATAATAACAGTGCTGGCTCCCTTGTTAGCCTCTAGTTCACTGTCACACCCATTCAAAGCAAATCCCTTTATATCTCCCCGTATGCATAACACATTTGCATCTTTTACATACTTAAGCTACACAAGTGTTAGAAATCTCTTACAGTAAAAGGAAAACAGATTTTAAGTACACAGAATTTTACTTTGGGGAAGATTTTGTATAAATTTTGTACATATAGGAGAAATCCATACAGATAAATATGTTTTTTATTGTAGATATCAAAACAATACGGGGGATAATTGTATCAAAAAGTTTCTAAAGAACACAATTTGGTAAAGTCTGGTTTTCACCCATTGGTTGTAATATGAATGATAATCTTACTTTTAATAGTGTATTTCATCCCCACTGAAAAAAGTGCACTTCATAAACCAGACATAAAGGAAACTTTTCACTTCCCAGATACATGCAACCATACAGAAGATGAAATGAGGCAACTTTGAAGGACTAGGCTAAAAAGTAAATGGCAAATCTCCCAGCCACCAAATAAGGGGATTTCAAGCATTTTAATTTGGTTAGCATCAACTCCAACCTCAAGTTCTCCTGGAAAAAACAAAAGGAAAATAGTTGTCTGATATGTCTAATGTAAAAAATATAAGGCAAAAATAGGCTATTTATCTCTGGGGAAGGGGGTGAATGGCTTTGAAACCTTCTTTCTACTCTGTCTCTCTTTTTCAAGCAACTGTAAAGGGCATACTTTTAAAAATTGTATTTCACTTTGTAATTAACCAGTAAGTACAGCCTCTCTTAGTGCAGACATCTAATGAGAGACTGACAGAAACAGATGTGATGCAGTGAGCGTGATTGAACTGGCAAAGGTAATAGTGATATTAAAAAAAAATGGTTGAGTGTTAATAAACTGAAAGTGGTGATAAATCAGGGTAGTGATTTACCACTTTGAAGAAGAAAGGCTGTTGTAGATTTAAGAGTCAGTCAATAAGAAATTAATCTGAACAGATGCAAAATTTGCATGAAGTTCAATCCTGAAAGTAAAATATAAACAATAACCACTTAGGAGGCATGGAGCATACAACTGACTTCCCTTACTAGTCTTTGACCTTCTTGCAAATGAATCTTTAAATAAAAAATCTTCAACTTCTGCTACCTTTACTATCATTCTTTTTGCAATAGTAATACATGTACCATCTGTAGACCCTGTCTAGGCTAAGGGCAGGTCTACACTGCAGAGGCTGTGTCTCTGTAGTGGTTTAGTAAAAACACTGCTACTCTGATGGGAGAACTTCTCAGTTGGTATAGTGAATCCACCTCCACAAGATGGCTTCTCCTGTTGACATAGCATTGTCTACACCAGGGGTTAGGTTGGTGTAACTACATCACTCAAGGGTGTGGATTTTTCACATCCCTGAGCAATGTAGTTATTGCAATGTAAGTTTGTGGTGTAGACCTGGCCTCCGGCCTTGTCTACACAGGAAAGTTTTTCATTAAGGTGTTAATTTAAACCAATATAGTTATACAGGTATAACCATGTGTGGACATGCCTATTCCAGTATACAAGTGCTTTTTTACAGTTTAGCATATTTTGCTTGGGAAGGGGTTTAAAATAAACCAAAAGAACCACTCAGACCTTGTTAAATAACACATTTTAATTGAGTTGTGTTAGAATGTGTTAACATTAATGTGTTAGCTGGTTGTGGCCAAATATAGGCTTCCCCTAGCATTGCTCATAACCAAGTGACTTTTTTCTTTAAATAGAAGCACCACAGAGTGCTGATTAAAATCATTTTAACTAACACGTTTTCTAACATGATCGATAAACACACCTCATTTTCCTCATTGACAGGGCCTTAGTGTACATTCTTTAAGAAGAAAAATAGGAAAGAAGACCATGCAATTTTGGGAGGAATCTGACAAAAATAATAAAATGAGATAACTTAGTGTTAACATTTCTTCTACCATTTTCAGAAAAGAGTAGATTCTTTCAGAGAGGAGGATTCTATTAAATTTGCAATACAATCGAAATAGAGAAGAATTTGATGGGCTTCATTTAGATCAAGTATTCACATAAAGAGAGTGCAAATGAATTGGACACATTAAATTAAATATGAGTAAAAATGAGAAACATGTTACAAACACCATCAAAGAGCTGTTCTACCAAGACACCAGAATATAATAAAATGTCTGCTGCAGTTAGGAAGCTGGCTTATTGAATGGAGTCAAGTTAATCTCCCTCAAACCACATCCAGGAAACTGATTTTAATTATTTGACTATAAAAGGATATTTCAAGGGATGTAAAATTAAATCAGAACCTTACTGGTTCTTCGTTTTGTTAGTTGTAATAATGGCATGTCCCTTCTATTTGGCATAATAGTCCCATTTTTGCAAACAAACTTCAAGCGAGAGGCTTTTTTAGATTGTCAGTAACTTAGTGGTGGAGAGCAAGGTAACTGGATGGAGGGAAGGATAGATTTGTTTCAATGTCACAAAGTGAAACCTCAGATGAAAACTTATTTTTGAATCAATACTTATTCCCATATTTGATCAATTTACAAAGATTTGACCTCAGATTAAAGTTGTGATTCTGTTTTAACTAGTGCTCTGATTTTCACCTTTGATCTCTACTTTCCCCCCAAACCAATGCACTCCACCAAATATATTTGTGTATAGTCAGGGAAACATTTTTTACCTGCAAGTCAGGTGGTAATTGCACAAGGAATTCTTTAGATAAAAGTCTGGATAATTAGAGGGCCGTGTTTTTGCAAAAGTTTCCTAATTTTTAAAAATATATTTCAAACACACGTTGACTTCAAAGCTTCAAAAATGGTTTATTTAGATATCTAGAAGGGGAATTGGTTCCTCTGACTATTTTAGAAAGTTTGGTGCATTAATTTTAGAGTTATTTTCTACAATTTTTTCCAAGCTTGAGATCTCTGCTAAGTTTACAAACTCTGGAACATTTATTTGACAGAGTTTAAGAAGTTGTATGTGCATATTGTGGTCGTCTTAAACAGAGAATGATCCTGCTACATCCCCTCTTTCCAACATTAAGGGTTATCTTTTCAAAGTAACCTCTTGAATTTTCTGATTGTCCATTTACATCCAATAATCCAACATTCACATGGAAAATAATTGCATATTTAAGTGAATATTTGAACATTATGACTTACACACATTTTTAACTTTTTTAAAAATGGGAAAAAAACCAGCTCTCTGATAGCAGGCAGTATAGACATTCAATAAAATACCTCATTATAAAGTGCTTTAAGATCTATGGATTAAGTGTGCTATACAAGAGCTAGGGGGTGTTAAATTTAATAGGGTTAATTTACAAAATATAGATATAATTTAACACTAGATAATTGCAGCTGTTTGAATAGCATTCATGGAACACATTATTTAGCCAATACTGCCATTATTTGTTTAATAATTTATTCATTTAATGTTTCCCCAGCATTTGATCAGCTCATATTAAAATGCTCAGTTCAAGAGAGCTCAGCATCATAAAATGCACGTATTGTTTTATGTGTTCCTCCTTTTGTCAGGCTATTCTTTTCATGGTGACTGAAATATAAATGTGTGTGAATATTAGAGTGTGTTCTTTGTTTGGATTGGACGAATAGTTTGTTTCATTTCAGCTTCTTGTGAGGTAACCTACCTGGCACTAGATGGCAAATCATAGCCCCAACTAAGGCAAATAGAAACAGTGCACTGTTTGTCTGCAGTGTGAATTTAGGTTATTATCCCCAGATAAATCTTGACAGTTTGGGACTTTTAATTTTTAATAAAAACTTAGCAAACACTAGACTGCTCAAATCAGCCAACAGTCCAGAGTAAATACAATTTAACTGTTGGCACTGGACATTCTCCACTTTCTTTTTATGTGTTTTGCAAAATGAAGATCTGCATTTTTCCAGGCGATATATACATTTGGAACAAATTCAACGGGGGGCAATGAGAATCGGCCACCATCTTTACCACATGTGTTGCTAATTCACAGCACCCCTCAGGATCAGCCAAATGCTGTACATACAACTTCAGGCAAATAAACCCCATGCCTATAGAATCAGGACAGCTGGAGCTGTCATGCCTTCAACAGTAGGTTGTCAAAGTGAAGGGTTCCACATAGATACTTGGTACTGCTGATTAGATTTTATGCCATCACTACCCTTCCTTCACAGTGTAGAATATTTCCCAAGAGCAGAAGGCAGACTATTGGTACTTACCTGTGCAGTAACATGCTACTCCTCTTGCACATCTGCTAATGCTGACATTCCTCTTGGAAAAAAACATAGCAGAAAAATGTGTCCCTTTTTCATTGAATTTTTTTTTTTTAATTTCTGGACAGCTCTACTCAGTATGTTTTCCCACCCCAACACCACTTGTGCAGGTCCTAATCCCCCACTCAGCCTTGACACTGCAGTGACATGCTCCTTTGGAAACACTTCCAGTTTTCTGAATCTGAAGGATAGTGGATACAACACAAAGCAAAAAGATTACACAGAGAATTAGATCAGTGGCTCTCAAACTTTCTGTCCTAAGACCAAACTAGGCTCTCCCTACGACATGGCTGGGATCTAGCCAGGACTCCTCTCTCACTTAGCAATATGTTAAGGGCAGGGTAGTTGTGACTCCTTGATACCTATTTGCAACATCCAGAATCACAATCTAATGCATTGGAGGTCTCTAAGCATGTGCTATGCCTAACACAATGGGGCTCCAATTAGAGCCTCTAGATGCTACCATAATGAACATAATAAAATATGGAGTATTATTCCATTCCAGTGGAAAATAGATGTGATGTCTGGTAGAAGAGAGTTGCTGATAATCCTGTCCATCCACAGTCGAAGGACAAAGAAAATGCAAGCTCTTTAAGATGAAGTAATAAATAGGTAATATGGACTGAAAACTGAAAAAATGTCATCTGTTTTATGTTGGATCAAAGTTTAGTTTTATATAAATTATATTTCAGCTGATTTTATCTGATCAAAGATAAAAGTGTCAATGATACAAAACAATTCAAATAGCAGGGAGATAGCAAAGTTCCTGTTTTACTTCTAGATTCAGCATGTTTGCCTTTAGCTTTTCAATGTGCTTTTCAAAATTGTATCATTTCAAGAGACTTTCAGCTTAATAACTGGAGCCAGCAGAGAAAGGGAGACAAAAACTACAGCCAACTTCCTTATGGGAAGAAAATGATTTGTTGACCCCCACCACCATCCTTTGTCTCCAAGCTGACAGGGAAAAAGGAAATATAATTTCAGTCTATTTCGTACCTTAAGAACAACAGGCTGGAGTCTAACAACAAACACAGGCTGGAATATAAAGAGTAGTTGGTACCTTAATGTCATTGTGCCTTTAGTAACTTCTCCACACTTCCCTTTTATTTAACCCATGTTTCTTCTTTCCCAGTTACATACTGTACTCTTGTCTTCACTTCATCCCCCCTTTTACTCCTTTCTTGTCTTTCCAAGTCTCCTGGATTTTCTGTCTCCCTTCCTCCTCTGCCACCATTTCTCTCTTCTTTACCCATGTCTCCTTAATTCACATTCTTCCTGCATTTATGCACATGCTCACCTTGCATTCATGCTGCACGTATACACACACGGCTTCACTTCCCAGAGAAGGTAGGAATCTTGAAGTACAGGTGATGGCTCAAGCTTGGCATATGAATCTTTGGGCTGGTGACTTTGTTCCTCCTGACCATCACACCTCTCCTGTAACTATCACTCTGCAACTCACTGAGAGGAAGGAAGTCTAAGGATCTTCCTCCTCCTCCTGCTGTCCTATGCACTCCAAAGAAAGGGATCTTCAGCACCAGTGGCCTGCCTCCCGGCTTCTTTGAGTCTGGGACTATACAGAACCTTGTGGTGGACCTTTACTGGGGGTGTCAAACTCATGCGGTAAAGAGGGCTAAATTCCACTTTCAGTTCTGGTTTGTGGGCCCAGACAGAAATTTAGAACTCCATAATCCCCCACCATCCACAACAGAGGTTTGCACAAAGATCAATGGCAGAATCAGGCCTTTTTGTAGTAATGACACTTTTAGTCACTGTTCTTAGTACTTTATAGACACATTCAGTATCACTGAGTTGGAAAATGTGCACTCCACCCACTTTAGGCCACTGCTGTTTCTACCTTTGTTTCTCTTCCTTCTTCCATCATTGTTTCTTGGTTTCTCACCTTCTTCCTCGTCTGTGTCTGCCTTGGTCTCCCTCTCTACATTTCCTATCCTGTAGCAATTGTCATCCCCCCAGACTTCAGTCCCATCCTCTTCTCCATTCCCTCTACTAATACGACCAGCAATACAATAGTTAATATTGACATTAAAGTGTCATTTTAGCAGAGATTCCCATGAGATGAATAGGGGACCGAGGAGTTCATGCCTCTCTGAGCCTTTGTTTTAGGCTGCCTACAGACTCAGAAAGACAACACTGCATTAGTTTACTCTAGGTTCACATTTGGAAGGTTTTCATTGCAACCACAAGACTAGAAACTTACTTTTATAGTTTTAAATGAAAGTTGAGGTTCTGCACAATCTGAATATGTCACGAGGGACTCACAAATACAGCAGAGATCTAGTCTGCGATCTGTTTGAAACTCCTGGGCTATAACCAAATCCATCACCGGCCAAACAACTTTTTCTTTGAGGTGTAACTTTAAAAATATTGAATTATTTTTCCATCATTACACATCTTCTGCAACTCCCCTTCCTGGCAAGAATTGGTAGTGTACAAATACCTTGAGGGAAATACTGTAAGTTTCAAGAGCCCATGTTCTCATGAGTTCGAAATCGAGAGGTCTGGATATGCTTCAGGTACGTGGGGATGAAATTCTGCATGCTTATTTAAACCAACTATTCTGAGTTTTCCACATGGCTTTTTTTTTTCTTGGTATTCCTATCCAAATAGTGTTGATTGGTTTGAAGGAATTTTTTTAAGAGCTGTGTCAATAGTTTTTCCCTATGAAGGGAAAATGGCATAAGCACAAGGGAGTAGAGTGAATATGGTGCAGCTTTTGCCTTAACTTTAGCTTTCTTAATTTTTAGAGTGCTTTATGTCTCAGCCTTTACAGTAATATGTATATAGTACATCTTACCTTATATAAATCAAACCCCATCCTAGGGAGAGAAGACAGGAAAATAAGTCACTTTTATTTGTAGTTTTACATAAATCTGCTCTGAATTAGAAGTAGTTTTTACCAGTACAGGTAGTTTTAGTTTTAAAACAGCCAAGGCCCACATCATCTGACTGCAGAGCACAGAGAAACTTCTGGGCATGACGTCACAGTTACTGGGAAAACTGCACCTCTGACCCTTCCTGAGTGTGCCCCCGAAGGCTGAAGGCCTCAGGCTCTCGCTTCTGTTGGGAATCATGCATTTCTCCCATTGTCAGACTAGGTGCTGGGTTACAGTCCCCTGTGTGTCATCACTGTGTCACCTCAGCAGGTCTGAGGAACATTCAGACCCTGCTGATCTGTTCTCTCCAGTGCAATGGCAGCGGTAGTCAGTGACCAAACAGCCTCCTTAAAGGAAAGTATCACATTTATTATACACAAACAGATCTTATATTAAAATAGCCAATATACATGGCTTCTTTTTCCTAAGGCTTACCACTCCCTGCACCTGGGAGATCTGAATTCCTTCAGACTCCTCCACACACCTATCTGTTTGTGTCTCCCCAGACAGCTGCCGACCATTCACCTCCTCTTCGCAGTAATCAAGACACTTTTTTCATTGTTTGCCACCCTTTGACCTGGTCTCACAAAGGTTTATAACAGGAGCCAGGCTCTTGGAAGCTAACAGCTTGTTCATTGTCTTTTAAGTGTGTACCTATATGTTCTTGTTTGGGGAGCCACTCTGTTCTACAGCCCCTATTGAATTCAAGCATTATGATGTATAATAAACATTCCGCTATCTCACTATGCCTTACACGGCATCTCACAATAGTAAGGGGACACATCAATGTTCTTAGAGTCCTACATAGCAGCTCATACAATATTCATAACGCTGTTACTTATCAGCTCCATTTCTGTCACACCTAGCTCAGACCCTGTGAAGAGCTCTCCAGGCATCCAGTGTCTGCACAAGGTAGATAGGAGACACCATAGGCTAAACAGATCAGAAGGAACGGTTACTCTGACCCTGTGATCTGTATATCCTCTCCCCTGGCCACACAGATTACGCACCAAAGATAAAAGAGGACAAAACTGTATTGTATTTCCCATAGAGTGTTCCTGCCAGGTTCTGCCAAAGGAGCTATGCTATCAGTGAAGTAGGGTGGATTCTCCCCAAGTCCCCCACCACCAGGGTCAAAGCAGGGACCTCTGTGCACATCCACCAAATTAGCCAGGTTTTGGAGTGGGCTCTACTGATACACTTATGAAATAAACAGCAGGATCTTATTCTGGGGACAAGGCAGTATACCGCGTTTATTATGAATGCAGAAAATATTTGAAAAAACAATTGCCTAAAACACACACACACACATTCTGCAGGAGGCATATAATTACCAGCCTCTGTGTTGCTCAAGCTGAATCACTGGCCAGGTGACTCAGACACGAGGATGGAGCCAGGCTCTGTCGGTCATGATACGATGCTCCTTGGGGTTTGCAGAACGAGCCCAAAGTCCAGGTTTCTTCACCCCATTTTTACACTTATCCATCCCCATTCGGGTCTATGGATTTTATCATGTCAGATAGTTTCCTTGTTTGATATAATCGTCAATTACATTGATATTGCGAGTGTGACAGCTTTCCCATTCTTCTTTCATTCCTGTTTCACACTTTGTCTTGTTCCTGTCCTTGGGTGTTAACTCCCCTGTTTTCCGGGGTTATCTTGATCTTCAGCTATCTGGGTTGTAAAAGTTCTTTAAACAAAAGCATCTTCTCTCCCTCCTGCCCTTGGAGGCTGAGAACCATTACCTCAGCAATTACTTCCTCGCCGTCTTATCTCAGCAGACTCAGACTGCATTCACTCCTCATTCATACTTACTAAAAATTATTACATTCTTATTCCCTTACATTGGTACATTATCTTATACTTACTTACTAACATAATAAAATCCTTATACCTACACCAATTTTATTAATACCAATAAGAAGAAATAAAAGAAATCTTATTTGCTCTCTCTTTGCCTCGTAATTTACACATCAACTATATTCCTGATATGCATTGGGCACTTTTCTTCAATTGTAAATTATCACAATTAGATTTCATGATGTTCCCAAACATTCATACATAGATGTTCACAAACAGGGCCCCAATGTGTCATAACATTTGTTAAATCACAAAATATTTAGGCAGGATGTTCCCACTCATATGTTCAAGCAGTCAATTATCATAGTGGAGCCTGGGGTGGCATGAACAAACAATCAATATGTCCGGAACATCCCTATCTACAATGCCTGATTTTGTTCTTTCTCAGTGAGAGGATTAACCCTTAAGCTTCAAATACGTATCCATGGACTGGGCCTGCTCTGTTTCAGGCCTACATCACAGTGCTCACAGTGCTGGGGCCTACATTATCACTTTTTCCTTGAGAGGGCAAACCCTCAGCTCCTCATGGGATGATGTTAGAAGCTCTGCACAGGGGTCTCATTGTGTATTTCCCCTCCATTGAGAGGATGATCTGTTCCTGAATGTGTATGTAATATCAGCTGGGGAACAAAAAATAATCTATTAGGTACAATATATTTTTTGTGAGCTGAACCTCAAGAGTGTGATCAGGAGTATTCAATTATAAGGATTAAGGTTGTAGCAAATGTGGTCATCCGAGGGCTCATGAAACAAGGTTTTCAATCTGTAATTAAGTAGCAAGAATTGGATTTCATTTTGTGATCTTACTTCCGTTTCTTATGATTTCTTTTCTTATTCCAGTGAAAGTACAGAAGCTCAGTAGGAGAGAGAAGTGCCAAGGCTACAGCTTGCTCATTTGATGAAAAAAAGAACAAGTTGAAATATTTCCAGAGTATCTCCTAAAATTCTAAAACTTGATTATCTGGCTTTCCTTATGTTCAGTCAATTTTTAAAAAAGAATATCAGTGGTACATCAATTTTGTTTGCCAGTGCCCTAGGGTTTATATTGTCTGGAGCTGTTATTGTGCACATATTTAGTTTTTCCAAGTACTCCCACACTTGCTTTTTAATCAATAGAAATTGAAGATGATCTAATAAAAAAGCTAATTGCTCAGACTTTTTTTGTTTAGTAAAGATTTTTAAAAGCTAGTCACCATCTCAACTATTTTTGAGTCATTGATTTAATTCAGTTAATCTTACTAATAGATCTACAGTCCATTCTCTCTAGGACTTATTTGCTGTGATATAACAGCTCTCGTTATTTCCTTTAACCCCTTTGGCTAGCATTAACAGCCTGCTTATTTCTCCCCTCTTACTGTTCTTGTCTTACTCTTAACTAACTCTCTATTCTTTTTTGGTAGCCTCCTTTCTTTTCTCTTTGTGGCTCAGGGTTTTTTGCTTTGTTTTTTAACCCAAGATCTTTGAACAGTCTTTCATTAAGCCATATCATCTTTTTTCTTGTATACTTCTTTTTCAAAAGAATTGTAATCTGTTTTGAATCTTGATTGTGTCTTTTAGGATCTGTTGTATTAATTTAGATGGAATATATGGACTAAAGGTGTCAACATAATCCAGTCACCATCCAACATTAAATAGTGTTAAACGAGGTTTGGGGTCTAGTGTACAGAGACCTCAGTCTGCTTAGTACCATGGCAAACACTCCATTAAAATCCTTTTTGATCTTTTATTAAAGATACAGAAAAGGAGGAATAACTGTTAAAGTGTAACTTATTATGTAAGACATTCATTTTAACAACACTTCTTATTCCTTTTCCCTTTAGCTGGAGAAAGTTTTTAGAAGGAAAAAGCCCCTGTTTGACAGTTGCTATTAAAGATGGTGATAACTGTCCTTTTGAGAAAAAGAGAAGTTAGTTGAGATGAGATGGAGTTCTTGTTGTTAAAGCCCAATCCCATTTCCTAAGAAGACAAAACAAGGCAAACACAAGAGGGGAGAGAAAAGAACAGCAAAGATAGAAGATGCAGTTTATGTCGCTGGTTTTCACTCTTACCCACAACCTTACTGCTGTAGAAACACAGGCACAGCAAGTAGTCCGCTCAGCCACTCTGAGACCTGGAAAATTCATACCAGCATTAGGCTGTTTAGTTTTTTAGTTGTCTCTTTCTGTTCACAAGCTTACAGTAACATTGCAAAATATGCAGTCTTGGCCAACTAAACCAGACTCTTATTAGAGAGAGAAAAAAGGAGAGAGATAGGAAAGAGAAGAAATAAGATGGGGAAAGAAAGGACACCTGACAGGGGGAGAGAAAGACAAACATCTCACCTGGTGTTTGGGATTTATCTGCAGGTAATAGAAGTGGTGATGTCATCTGGGTCTTTCTTTCTGGCCCACTCTGGTCAGGATATCTCTTGGGATTAGGATGAAGAAGGTGGGAGGTCCCAGGATAAGTTAGGAGTGGCTGCCATGATGGTGAAGCTTGCTCTAGCAGCCAGTTTTTCCCCCCAAAGTCTCTTTCTTTAAGGATGAGTGGAACAGTCCCTGCCCTCATTATTTTGTCCTCTAGTTAGGCCTAATATCTGATACACCACTTTTGGTTCATAAATTTCCAGTCCTACATTTCTTTGTTTACCAGGCATGATCTTAACAAAATCCTTGAGGTATATCAGTTGACCATTTTATTTGAACTAATTCAGTCTGTCTCCTTTTTATACCTTTTCCCACCAACATTTGTTGTAATAGATTATTCTGACATTTTATGAACTTTCACATGTTTTGTACACCCAAGGCCACAATTAGGGTAAATTTGTAGGTCCAGTTACCACAGTAGATCCCATGGCCTTTTTTCATGTTAGTGGATTTGAATACTTCTTACTCCAGTGAAGTTCAAAAGACGGGTCAAATTCTGTTTCACTGGCTCCATGAGTATGAATCCCAGCCATCATCCCACCACTCAGAGAAGTAGCAATGGAAACTTGGGGCTGGATTCCCTGAGGGAATGGCCAGACAGTTTTTGTGGCCAGTTAGGCCTCTCAGAGGTGGGGTCTGTGACTCCCCCTCTCCATGATATATAGAGCAATGAGTTATCTGGGGAGGGATGTCAGGGAGGTAGTACTTCCTTCAACATGGCCACATAGCTGATGATATCTCCCCACTTGAATAAGAATTGGGAACACAGCCAGGGATATGAGTGGCCTTCTTGTAATAGCAGAACTGAAACTATCTGAGAGCTCTGAAATGGAAGTTTTACCTAGCAGTTGGTCTTATTGGACCAAAGAACTACCCACAAGGCATTCAGGGTCTAAGGAGATAGCCCAGGGCCCCTACAGAACCCCTACCCCAACTTCTCCAGCCATCTACTGTTGTTTGGAGAAAGTTCTGCCTGAGTTTTCCACTGATCCATTGTAGGCTCAAACTACAGGACTACTAAGCAGCTACTCCACAGCACATACTCTTATAGTTCAAACTGTCTGGAGAAGAAGTCCGGTTGATGCATAGCTCCTCACAGCAGGAGCAATGCACTGAATCTCTGTGTTCTTCTGATTTGGGCCTAGATTTCTTGATTTCTCACAGTTCTTTCCTAGAATATAACATTTGTTCTTCTTCACCCTGAGGACATTGTTAGGGCAGGAGGATTTATACCATTCTTTTGTTAGATTGTCAGCTACTACAAAAGGAAGGCTTCTTTCCTGACTGCATCGCCTATTAAAACTCAGTATGGACAATATTCCATTTTATCTACCCCCACCCCATATTTAGGGGCCTATACATGTGGCTGATATATTTCAGAAACTTTTTGCCAACTTTTTTCTGATGCAAAGCACAGGTCATTCATAAGGGAGAAGAATATTCCTCATTCTTTAGAAAATGCTTATAGAATTAAGAGACCACACTAAATATTGTAGCTGACATGCTGAAGATATATCTCAAAATGAGCCAGATTGTGCTAATTTGTATGTAAAATCACTGCATGAACCATCTCAAGAGGAGAATTCTTTGCTATCCCAGTTGCTACATCAAATGCCAGGCACGAGGAATATCATTCACTTCCTGATTATCCTCATTTTGTAGCTTTCCTGCTTTACAAATGACCCGTGAAACACACTAATCAAAATCAATAACATTCAGATTCTAGTTGATTCTTAAAGCTTTGCTCAACAGTTGCCAATAAAATTTGCATATAAACCAATAGCCTTGCAAAACTGGCCTAAAAACCATATGGCAGTGTTAATCACTGTGCATTCCTCCAGACTTTGTAAATTAGAAAGGCATCTAGCAATCTGTTTGGCAACATCAAGTCCCCAGCTCAGTTATGCAAACTATATTTAGAACCCCCATAGATCTGAATTATCCTTCCATATTTTGGATGCCCATAACTGTCTCACATTGACAATGAAAAATACCTTTGTCCCTCATAAATCAGTAATCACTATTATTCTTGGAGATTTGTATTAGAAATGCTGGATCAGAAAGTGGAGTTTATAGACAAATTTATTTATGTCATGGAAGTGAATCCCTCATTTTATATTTCTGGTGCTATTATTTTTCCTTTGATCAATGATAGAGACAAAAAGTAAGAGCATAATCCCTCACCCCAAACTCAGATATCTAATCTGATACCCCTGCATTGCAACACTACTCATAAATGCCTTTTCTAATCGGTTCACAAATATCTGCATTGATGGTACCTTCATTTGGAATTCTCTTCCACTGACAGATTCCTCTTATAGTTTATTATTAATTATTATTATTATTATTATTTGTAATGTACATCATACAGTTTTGGAGGTTTTTGGAATTATTGTTGAGCTTTAAAACATCATTCCTCTTTTTACCCCCATCTGAAACTGAATTGTCAAACCACTCTTCCATTTAAATTGCAGCTTTGAAGGCAGATTGAAAGTTGACACCTTCTTTGTTCTAGACTTTACAGGTCAAGTTTTGCAATTCTGTTACTTCAATAATGTTACCCAGGTTTGAAGGGGCCAGACTGCCATCCAATAAGTTTAACCTTTACAGTAATCCTTCACGTGCTTCACCTTCTAACCTTGTACCATTTTTGTTTCTCTTTGTATTGTCTAAGTTTTTTTTCTATTCTCACAAAACAAGCAGACACAGCTCAAGACTTCAAATGAAGACTTTTCATCCTAAAGAAGTTAGCTGACTTGTATTTAGACAAGCAGCATAATAAGCTTCAAAACAAGGTTTCAGCTTCCGGCTGTTTAGTCAAGCAGAGCCTCAACCCATAAAGGAGTGAAACAAAAGATACCAACATTCCTGACGGAAGCTTCTCACTGTGAAGGGACAGTTGATCTTACCCCAGGGGAGCAAAATTAACACTTTTGCACTAGCCACCCAAGGCTCTGACTGGGCGCAGCCTTCTTCTCATTGAACTATTTAAAGGCTTCTTCCATTTCCAAGCTCCCTATTTCCATGTGAATATTGCTTCACTTTACTAGAGAAACAGAGGCAAGGAAATTTAAGATCATGGGGTCCTGAAAGGTCTGTACCATCTTTCAGCATTTCCAAGAATGTTCACATTAGCAGGAATAAAAAGTTACTCTCTAATCACTGCATAACAAAAATGATAATTTTCAAAAAGCATTTTTTCCTTCATTCTCTCATGCAAAGAACACTTTTCGGCAAAACCCCATCTCCCCCCAAGTTCTCAACATATTAGCCAAGTGCTTTTCTGCTGAGGGTTGCTTGGAAACAACCCACAACTGAGTCCTTCTCAACAGGTGTTTCAAATGTCCCTTTCCTGGCTGCTGAAGCACCATGTGGAGTTTGGTATCCAAACCAAAAAGAATACAGCTTGAATTTAAACTCTTGGGAATGTGACAGAATGGGTGTAGAAGCTTCTCATTGTCCCTGCTCATTCCTTTCCCCCTGGTTTACTCTCTGTGCTGAGGAGAATTTTCCATGAAGCTGCTTAGAGGAGCTTTACAGCCCTTTGTGCAAAGGACAGACCTTGAACACCTTGGCTTGCATAGGGTAGGTTTTTCATAACCATGTCAACTTTGCGTTAGGTAATAAGACAAGGTTACGTCAATATTTGTTGCATTCCTATACTTACTCCAGGGAATTGTGCCAATGCTGAGATAATTTTATTTAAGATGATTGGAGGGGACTATTGTAGTTATGACAACAACTTATTTCCTTATTTTTCCACAGTGCAATATGTAGCCATGGACAATTTATTGTCTCCATAACATAGTGACCAGGAACTGCTGTGGTGACCTGGGATAGCTGTCTTTGTGCCTAAACATTCATTTTACTGTTACTTCATCCTCCTGTCATTCCACATTGGCCTTTTCCCTGCAGTTTGCCATCATTGCGTGCCACTCTAATTGTAGACTTTGAGCTCTACAGAGCCGGGACTGTTGTCTTAGATGTGTTTGCACAGCACCTAGCACAATGAGACCTTGATCCGGATCTCTGTGGGTGTGTTTACACTATAGCTGGGAGCAAGTCTCTGAGCACTAGCCGGGCTCAAGCTAGCATGCTAAAATTAGCAATGTGGATGTTCTGGCTTGAGCAAACATTTGGGCTCTCAAGTTTGCTTGACCCCCTAGGCTTGAAAACTCAAGCTTCCGCCTGAGCCAGAATGTTCATGTTGCTATTTTTATCATGCTAGCTCGAGCCTTGCTAGTGCAGATCTGTTTCCCCATGCTGGTGTGCTCGCTCCTAGCTGCAGTGTAGACAAACCTTAGGTGCTATTGTAACAGTCAGAATCAGTCTGAAGCCAAGAATTTCAAATGAGGTTATTAAAAGGAGGCCACATTACATTCTCTTCTTATGTGTACTAATATACCTATTTATACATCCTAGTTCAGTGTTCACTCCTCCCACTGTACCCCACCGAAAGTGGCACAATGAGATCATGCCCCAGGTTCCTTCTCCACTTTTTCTCTTAGTGCTTCCATACATTATTGTGGGTTTCTAATCACATTCTCGAACTTTAAGCTTCTGCATTTTCCCCTCTGTGAATAAGCTTGTTTAAAAGCAAAACTTCCTCTTGCAAATTGTAGGATGAGGTCCTTACATGCTCAAGGGTCCTTCTGAAAATTCTTTCCCTCCTGTTTATTATCCTTCTTAAGATGTGAATGATAAAGATCCAGCTATTTTGCATACACAACACTAGGGGTTTTTAAATTACTTATTGTGTGTGCATGCTTCCCTCACTTATTTCAGAACACAGTCTTCATGCTTTATACCAAATAAATAAACCTATATGTACAACCTGTTTAACAAGATTGTTAAAAAAGATGGAT
Source organism: Emydura macquarii macquarii (assembly GCF_026122565.2). Taxonomy (NCBI): domain Eukaryota; kingdom Metazoa; phylum Chordata; order Testudines; family Chelidae; genus Emydura; species Emydura macquarii. The sequence continues at coordinate 21,258,324 of NW_027131614.1, read as the reverse complement.
TTTGCCAATGTTATCCAAAATGTCACCATCCCACACACCATTGTATAATTGTTCCCTAGTATATTTTCTAGTATATTTTCTAGTATCTTGTCTAGCCTAGTTAAATGATTCACATGGTGGTGCTTTCAACACTTCTTTTTGTGAGTTACTCCAAAGTCTGATCGATCTTAGCATTAAGTAATTTATTCCATTATTCAGCTGGAATTGCCCTTTGCTTAGTTTCATCCCCTCACTCCTAATTGTATTCCTTTCTAGCAACAGATCCTTTCCCTGATTGGTATCTACAGCATTGATTCTAGTTATGCAGTGTAATACCTTATTCCCAAGTAGTCCATTTGAGTTTGACCAAATTCATGTTTGCATTGACTCCATTACACTGGATTACATATGGGGAAATGAACTAAATTGTGGTACATCATGGATGAATTTGGCCCAGCAAGCATAGCCTGGCAAACTGCTGACAGAGGGGGTACTGTGACTGGGTATAAGTATATGAAAGCTGTAAATAGAGAATTGGTTATGTTGGTAAAAGGGAGTATAACTAGGAGCGATGGGATGAAATTGAGCAAAGGTCAGTTTAGGCTGAATATCGTAGCAAATTACTTAATAGTGAAAGCTAAAAGACTTTGGAACTGGTCACCAAGAGGAGTAACGAAAGCTTCATAATCTGAACTATTTAAAGTAGTCTGGACAAAGCAGTTAGAAATGTACTTTAGGGAACAAGTCTACAGTAGTGAAAGATGGCGTGCAGATTATCTAATTGATCTGAGCTAGCTCTAATTTCTGACATGACAGTCATGACATGACATGACAGTCATACAGGTTTATGCATTGAATTTACTGTAAGGTGGGTGAACAACTGGTTGAAAGACTGTACTCAAAGAGTAGTTATCAATGGTTTGCTATCAGATTGGGAGGGTGTATCTAGTGGGGTTCTGCAAGGGTCAGTCCTGGTTCCAGTACTGTTCAATATTTTCATTAATGACTTGGGTAATAGAGTAGAGAAAATGCTTATAAAATTTTCAGATGACACCTAGCTGGGAGTGGGTGCAAGCACTTTGAAGGACAGATTTAAAATTCAAAAGGCCCTTGACAAATTGGAGAATTGGTCTGAATACAACAAAATGAATTTCAATAAAGGTAAGTGTAAAGTACTTCACTTAGAACAGAAAAATCAAATGCACACCTACAAAATGGGGAATAACTGGGTAGGTAGTAGTACTGCTGAAAAGGATCTGGGGGGTAATAGTGGATCACAAACTGAATATGAGTCATCAATATGATACAGCGCAAAAAAACCTAATATGATTCTGGGGTGTATTAATGGGAGTGTTGCATGTGAGACACAGGAGGGAAGTGTCCTGCTCTACTCAGCACTGGTGAGCCCCCAGCTGGGGTACTGGTTACAGTTCTGGGTGCCACACTTTAGGAAAGATGTGGACAAATCGGAAAGAGTCCAGAGGAGAGCAACAAACATTACAGAAGGTTTAGAAAGCCTGACCTATGAGAAAAGGTTGAAAAGCTGGATATATTTAGTCTTGATTAAAGAAGACTGAGTGGAGGTCTTATAACAGTCTTCCAATAGGTTAAGGGCTCTTGTAAAGAAGATGGTGATCGATTGTTCCCTATGTCCACTGAAGGTAGGACAAGAAGTATTGGGCTTGATCTGCAGCAAGAGAGATTAGATATTAGGAAAAACTTATTAGGAAAAAATATTAGGAAAACTTTCTAACTGTAAGGGTAAGTTACACTCTGGAAGAGGCTTACAAGGGAGGTTGTGGGGTCCCCATCATTGGAAGTGTGTAAAAACCAGTTGGGCAAACACCTCTCAGGGATGGTCTAGGTTTGCTTGGTCCTGCAGCAGCTCAGGGGGCTAGACCTGATGATTTCTTGATGTCCCTTCCAGCCCTACATTTCTATGATTGATGGAGATTTCCTGACCAGCTCTACATGTATGCTCACATATGTGGTTTAGCCAACTTTTCTCAATATTAAAATGATCCATTTGTAGATTTAAAATAAAATTTTCAGCATGATTTAACTACAGTGTACGTTAAATCCAGAAACAATTAAATCAAGCATATGTGGTATTGAATTACTCAGAAAGGATGTGAAATGTCATTACTTTATATATGAGAGCTAAAATATTTCTCTTTTCATTTCTGCTGTCTCATTCTCTTATACTGCATCATAATGTGTGTAATCTGGATCTTCTAATTTTCTAGGGAACAAAAGTCGTACATTGTTTGAGAAAAAATTACCGGTTCCAGATGTGTCAAAAAGATCTGACTGGTTTGTGCCATTTACAGAGAAGCCATACAAAGATTTAACTAGCTAATTGAAAATAGGTGTACAGATGCTTTACGTCACTGGAACAATGGAAAACAGCAAAAACACACACGCCAATCTAGCACAAGTTATTCCATTAATTAGCAACATCTGAAGTGCCAAATTAATCACTTGGAGGCATATAAGTGGTTCCAATGGACTTCAGTAGGAGCCTTTCATGCATTTCTTTTGTAAGGATTTAGCCCTCACTAGCCTGTGTGCAGAGCCGGTGCTAGGCATAAGCAGACTAAACAATCCCTTAGGGCCCTGAACAGCGCAAGGGGGCTACCTATTTGCTTTTTATTGTATTGTGTGGGAGTGGCCAAAATATTCCTGTTTAGGGTGCCCAATGGGCAAGCGCTGCCTCTGCCTGTGTTTCTTCAGCCTGCCCTCTGTTCGCTTTGGTTCTTGTCCTACATTTCATGAGCATCCAAACGTCCCATGGAGTCAATGGTAGTTTTGGTTGTGCAAGGAATGCACAGCCCTTTGTGATTCCAGAGCTAAATTCTCCTGTCACTTATTCTCATTAGGTCAGCCTGGATGAAACTGAGAAGAGATTTTGGTGCCCAGTGTTTATTTTTAATGTAATTATCATACATGCATGAGAATTAATAATATATTCATTTGTTAGCATTGCCATAGCTTTATAGCTTAACCTTGTAGTTTTTGCATTACCCCACAAATTCACATTTGCAAGGGTTTATAGTTTATCCATAAAATCTCTTTTTTCAGCTCAAAATATTTCTGGTCCCTATATACAAGCAGTTAAAAGATTAAAATAAAATCCATGTAATGGTTTTATTTTTAACTTGTACTTCAGGAGTATGCCATGACAAGGTACCCAAGCACATAATTTATTGCCAGATAAGGAAAAGGTGACTTAAGCTTTTGAAAGTGAAATATTGGAAAGCATTAGTAAGTACAAAATGGAGGTGATGCCCTTTTGGTATTTTAAAATATGTCTAATGAACAGCTAAATAACAGGGACTGCAAGTCTTAGAACATTTTTTTCTTCAGGCTTTTGAATATACCTATCTTAATATTTTGAGGGCATCTATTGTACTGAAGAAAACTATCACTCTATAAACTTCAGATGTTTAATTTCAGCAATTGCTTTCATACCATACATTCACAGTTTATTCTGCTGTGTCTATTTTCATAGCCATTCTTGAAAGTGTAATATGTCTATCTTAAATATTTTTAAAGTTCAACTGAAAAAAATCTTTCAGTAGCTTTATATATGCCCCTCCTACTGAAGCTATTCAGACTGAAAGCTAAGTGTTTGACTGATATTCCATTCTTAATTCACACAGCTGTGCTGCGGTATTACCAATATCATTGGACATGGAATGATGCTACTTATAAAATATCTACAATAGAGCTGGTTGGAAAATGTTTGGAAAATCTCAAACACACAAACAACAACAAAACAACAACAGAATTGTCAAAATATTTGACTTCTCAGAAAAATCAAACAAAGAAAAAAAATTCAGATTGTAAATGACATTACAATGCCTCATGGGGATTGCAGTCTAGGTGCCTCACGCGCCTGTTCTTCTCTCTAGAGTAGGCAATCCTGGTCAGACTTCATAGACTCTAAGGTCAGAAGAGATCATCATGATCATTTAGTCCAGTGTTTCTCAACCTGGGGGTTTAGAGGGGTCGCAAGTGCAGAGCTGGTATTGGGGGTGGCAAGAAAGGCAATTGCCTGGAGCCACAGGGGCGCCATGAAACTAAGTTACATGCCTCAGCCCCGTGGGGGTGGGACTCAGGCTTCAGGGGTACAGTAGTTTGGAAAGGTTAAGAACCACTGATTTAGTCTGACCTCCTGCACATTGCAGGCAACAGAACCTTGGCCACCCACTCCTGTAATAGACCCATAACCTCTGACTAAGTTACTGAAGTCCTCAAATCATGATTTAAAGACTTCAAGTTACAAACAATCTGCCATTTACACTAGTTTAAACCTGAAAGACATCTGCACCTCATGCTGCAGAGGAAGGTGAAAACCCCCAGGGTCTCTGCCAATCTGACCTGGGGGGAAAATTCCTCCATACCTCTATGTCCTTAACTACTTTCTCTTTCCAAATATTTTCCAAAACATTGCATACTACTTAGGTCAAACTAACAGGCCTGTAATTTCCCAGATCATTGTTTTCCCTTTCTTAAAAATAGGAATTATGTTAGCAATTCTCCAGTCATAGGGCACAAGTCCCAAGTTTGCAGATTCATTACAAATCTTTGCTCTTGGGATTGCAATTTCATGTGTCAGTTCCTTTAATATTCTTGGACAGAGATTATCTGGGCCCCCCAATTTAGTCCCATTAAGGTGTTTGAGTTTGACTTCCACCTTGGATGTGGTAATTTCTGCATCCATATCCTTATGCTCATTAGCCACCCTGCCATTACCCCTAAGCTCCTCATTTGTTTAGGTGTTAGGCCATGCCTCAATTATCTTGAATTTCCACCCCATCCTCAGTGCTTAGCAGACCCGCTTATTCTTTTCTTGTTTTCTTCTGATTTATATGGCTATAGAACCTTCTACTCTTGGTTTTAATATCCTTTGCAAGGTCCAACTCTGCTTGGCTTTTGGCATTTCTCACTTTGTCCCTACACGTTCTGACCTTCAAGAGGTAGCTTTCTTTGTTGATCCATCCTATCTTCCGTTCCTTGTAGGCTGTCTTCTTTCTCTTAATCACCTGTTTGAAATGGAGGTTTTTAAGAACAAGTTAGACAAACATCTGTTAGGGATGGTCTAGGCTTACTTCGTCCTGCCTCAGTGCAAGAAGGATGGAGTAGATGACTTCTTGAGTCCCTTCTATGCCCACATTTCTATGTATCTTCTATAATGAGATGCAACAATTTGGAATCTTAACTGTTGCTTTAAATTTAATTCTGTCTATTTTGTAGAGAAGTGCCTATTATATCAAGCGTTATAAGAATTTGACTTTAAGCATGCCATTTATTGAATTATTCACACTGACAGGATTCAGGGACAGCTATCAAATATGACATGATGTTTTATCAGCAGCAAGACACAACAATCACAAATTACAGAAATGTGGCTTTATAGCATATGAATAAAAATATAAAAATTATGTCAAGGTTATTCATGGTATACCCAGAAGAAGCAATATAAAATACTGGGTCTGAATTAGATAGCCAAAGGGCATCCTGGTAAATTATAGAGTACTTCTAATTCTTGAGAAAAGTCCCATAAAAGTAATAAATCTGATCCATCTGAGACAATGGTATTTGAATCAGGCAAGCATTAAGCATATAGGCTGAAATTACCTATGAGATAATATCAATTGTGGCATTTTCTGGCCTATCATACATGGTATTGATGTCTAATAGGACAAGTATTGATAAATTGCCAGAACCAGAACTTCATCATTAGTAACCTTAATTAAAGCTGCCTCTTTGTTGGGCTGAGACTGAAATAAAGTTGAATTTTCGAATAAATTGTTTCTAGTTTGATGGATAATCCAAAGAGCAACTCTGCTATCTAAAGAAACAAAAAGTCAACATGGTATTTGTTTGTAGAAACAAATTATCCATGATCATTCAGATGATCTGTATTTACCTTAGAAATTTGTTACTATGACTTGATATACTACCGACAACATAGCATGATTGAGTGTATCAGCTAAAATACATGTGACACCCAACCATCAGAAAAGTAGCTAAACTGTGGATCTTCAAATGGTAGAGCCATGACAAGGAAAAGAGAAAGCCTCACTAATTCTTTCCCTATTTAGAAAGAATATTCACTGTTTTATAGGTATTCTTTTTCCAGTCATTTATCCCAAGAAGTGCAGCACCGATCCCTCCCTCGTGTCTTAGCCACCTGGCCACTGGACTAACACAAGCAATTGCGGCTGGTAACTATATTCCATCTCTGTAGAACTTTGTGTGTGTATATGTGTGTGTGAATGTATTAGAAGGAAATGTATTTTAAATTGTTTTTGTGGTAGAAAATTTTAGTATTCATAATAAACGTGGCATATTGCCTTGTCCCCCTGAATAAAATCCTGCTGTTTAATTTAAAAGTATAACATTTTGGTGGAGAATTGCGAAAGGGGGAATATTGGCATACATCTCACTTGTTATGAATCTGGTATGCACACCATTAAAGAAAGGTACCTTGTTTTGGAAAATTGCCATGGGCAGGGCGTTGTAGCTGTGCCAGCATTCCAACATTTGCAGTCACCACACGAAGGAACTTCTACCATGTGATGGTCGCTGTTACTCACACGTTAGGAGTTCGCACTGCATGTTTAGTTTTTAGCTATGTAGGTCCCCACTCGCACTGTGCGCAGAGTATGTGAATCTATGTTGCCAGCATTTTAGGAGTTCACATGGCATGCTATTTACACATTGGAACCTGGGGATCTGTGCAGGAAAATTTTCTTGACAAAATTGGGTGCACAGAGGGGGCTTCACTATGCTAAACCTTTTCTGTCCTTTACGGTGCTAAACCCTTTCTTTTTCCATCTTCCTGGTACAGGAGCTCGTACTGTACCAGAGCTTCAGCAAACACAAAATGTTTAGGAGGAAACAGGTCAAAAACCCCTTTCCCTCAGGAGAAGACCTTAATTCACCACCTTTCCTGTCCTTTGTCAAAGAAGATACCCCTTTTTCCCATATGTTACATAAATTCGGACACAACCCATGGATGGAACAAGTCCTAGCTGATGTCTATACCATATCACATTTAGAGAATAAAGTGGCACAATATTTGGCAGTATATAACCCCTCCAGTTCCAGCACGAGGGAATTCGCAGCAGTGTGGCTGCTGTGGGAGACTTGTAACAGTTTCTGTCTGCGCTTGGCAGAAAGTTAGGAAGCAATCACTTCCCTTAACAAAAAAGCAGATAAGGCAGACAAGGAAATTGAGCATTGAAAAGCCTCTGCCACAGGAACGCAGAATCAATTAAATTCCCCCCAAGAAACACTTAGGGAAAAGAAACAGAGGGAAAAGATTTTTAAAAATATAGTTAAATCTAAAAGTAAAATTAAAAATAAAAACCAAGCATTACAAAGCATAGTGAAAAATTTAACCATAGAACAAGAAAGAATTCCCGCTAACCATAGCCAATGTGAATCCCTCATTAAGCATTTAAAAAGAAAACTGGGATTTGCCACTCTCCAAGTCGCCGCAGTAACCACAGGTGAATGGGCTAGAAGTCCACAGGACACTGATTGGGAAGATCTGCCATGGGACCCCAGCGAGGAGTGGGATGGCGCTATTTGGGATAAGTCCCCCCAAGCTGACCACTTGACAGAACCAATAGCAGCTGTCACCTGGAGAGCCACCACTCAAGCTGCCAGTGGTAAAAGATCTGAAACCATCACTGTTATGCCAGCATCTAGAGCCGACATTCAAACTTTGGGTAAAACAATAGGACCCTTAAATAAAACAAATTTTTCCAATTGGATATATCGGGCACTCCAAATAGCAGATCACGAGAATCTCAGTAACGATGAGCTTGGGTGACTTATGGTTGCAAGCGCCACTTCAGATGTACACAGAATGGTCTTCCGAGCCACCTGGGTCCCAGTGCCCCCATTTCTGTTAATTCAAAGATTGGGCACTGAAATAGGTCACAGGTATATTCAAGCACAAACCATTACTATTCACAAGAGCCACGAAAAGACCCGGATAGTTACCTAACTCAGTTGGGACTAATGCAGGTCATGGCAGCACAGGTCCAACCAGGACCCGCAGATAGGATTGATGCAGTTCCATTCGAGGTGGAATCCCTAAGGGATTGTGCTGCAATGCTAACCGTTTATTATTCTATGGATCTCGGGGCCTGGGCACCCTGAGAACCAGCCCCCTTAGGAATTTTGCAAGACAACGTCCTGCAGATCGCACAACACCTTGGACCCATGGACATGGTAGCCAAAAAAGAGGAAGCTGTGGCCGCCATAGAGTGGGTAACATATTCTAATGAAAGTGGTACTAGGGGCAGTACAGGGCAAAAGAGAAACAACCCCTGCAGGTGCCCACAGGAAAAGGGAGAACACAGAAGACAAGGAGGAGGATGGCTGTTTCCCAACATACCATGAATCAACTTTTAAGTAGGCAAGGACACAGGTAAAACCACTGGGGAAAGGAGGGAGGATGCTATCAGTATAAAGGCTCGCCGACTAGCCTGGCAACTCCTCCTACAATATGGGGGAGACAAGGAAAGATGGGATAAAGCTCCGACAGAGGACATGCTCAAAAGGGCACTCCATCTGCAAAGACGATCTCTGGAGGTTGCCAGCATCCTCCCCAGTTCCCCATTAACACCTCCATCCTTACCCTCCCTGATTTATTTTAAGGTATAGGGAAGCCCACTGAACATGGAACCTCCACAGGGAATGGGAGCACAACAGTGGAGGCTCATTGGCAATCTTTCATGGGACCCCGGAGGGAGACCATGCATATATGTTTATCTGGGTAACAAAGCTACCATAATGGCACTAATTGATACCGGAGCAGCAGTATCAATAATCAAAACCTCTCTGGAATCAGGAATTAAGTCAAAAGCTATCGATGTAAAATCCTTCAAAGAAAAAGCAAGCACTGGATGGGAATGGGCGCAAGTCCCCTTTACAGTGCAAGGGTTTCAAACTACCAAAGATCTAATTCAACCCCCCAACATGACAAATGATATGATCTTAGGAACTGACTGGTTGTTCAAAAATAATATTGTTATTAATTTGCCCAGTGGAGTACTTTGAATAATGAAAGTGCTTCCTGAACATCAGCAACCTGAAAATCTAAATGTCATCATAACAAGAAGCAAGAAGGGACATATTGCCGCTCTTTCCAAAGAGGAAATAAAAGAATGGCGATCCAAATTCCCTAATGTTTGAACCCAAAAAAAACCTGACTGTGGTAAAATTAATGCATGCATTAAAATTGTGGGTAAGTTGGTACTGCCACGGAAGCAGTACCTGTATCCAAAAGAAGCCAAAAAACAACTAGTAGAAATCATAGAGGACCTAGAGAAGCAAGGAGTCGTTAAAAAAAATCAACTCCCCCTTTAATTCACTGATTTGGCCGATATTAAAGGCAGATGGACAGTCCTGGCACCTGACCATGGATTACCGACCTATTAACAAAGGGTCAGTACCTCTGGTCCCTATTGTGGTGGACATGACGCAGGTCATACAACCAGTACAGGCAACATCTAAGTATTTCTCGGTGATAGACCTAGTTAACTGTTTCTTTGCTATATCCCTACACCCTGATTCACAAAATCACTTCGCATTTACAATTAGGGACCAACAATTCACTTTTCAGCGTTTACCCCAAGGGTTCCAAAACAGCCCTGCTATCGCCCATCGACCCGTAGTGGATATGCTTGACTGCCTAGCCCCACAAGAGAGGTCATTTGTGTTCTCCTACGTAGACGACATCCTAATTTTTGGAGAAATTGAGGCACAGGTTTGAGCACTCACGGAGTGTTTGTTGAGCCTGATAAAGGAGATGAGATTCAAGGTAAGCCTCGAAAAAGCTCAACTGGTGCTATCACAAGTGGTATACCTGGGCATAGTGATCGGGCAGGAAGGAAGGCAAGTAGACCAGCAAAAGGTTAAAGCCTTGCTGGAAATGCCAACCCCCACTGATGCACACTTTTTACGAGTCTTGTTGGGAGGCTTTAATTTCCTCCAACCACACATTTACAAGTATGCTGAAATTACCCTTCCACTGTGAAAATTGTTTTAAAAAAAGACTCAATGGAAATGGGGACCAGACCAGGAAACAGTCTGAAGCACACTAAAACGAAAAGCTCTGGTAGCCCCAGCCCTAAGGTTTCCCGATGAGTCAAAACCTTTTGTAATCCGCTTAGCAACTAATGATGTAGCCCTGGCTGCCACATTGTTGCAACAGAATGAGGAACACAAACTGGTGCCAGTGGCATATAATTCAAAGAAACTGCAAGGTGCCGAGTTGAATTTTGATCCCTGAGAGCGAGAACGCCTAGCAGCTGTATGGGCGGTGCAATCCTTCAAACCACTTACTGGCAATGCACCCATTACAATCCAAAGCACTCACACTCCACTAAAGTATGTGCTGTCTGGGAAATTAATAGGAGAAAAAGTTTCTAACACCCAGATGCCACAGTAGCCTTTAATTCTGGTAAACAGAAGAGTCACAATGAAGACTGTATCTAAGCCAGACATGCTCACGCATGCCCTGATTAAAAAGGGGTCCAAACACGAGTGCCCGGAGATCACACTTGAGCAAAGAATCGCTCAAGTGGAAGCCCCCCCTGCTGTTTATTTTATAAGTATAACAAGTTGTGCCGGTTATGTGGCAGACCAGGGTCTGACTCATTTGGTTACTAGTTCCTTTCTTGTTCCAGAGGGGAAGAATCAGTCAAACCTTTACAAGGCACAGGATGCTTCTCCCGCTGTGTTGACTCAACTGTACTGGTTTGTGCATTTGGGGGGGCAGAGTTAAGGCTCCATCCATCCATGAGGGGGTGGGAGTGGTCCTTGCAAGCTCCTTTCCCTCTTGTGCAGTGATCTGTGATGCAGTCGACATGGTTTCTTCAGTTACTATTAGATTCACATAACCACAAAGCACACAGGTGAGGAACCTGTAAGAAACCTCACCTCAGGATTTTAGCTTGAGTGTTCAGGCTTTTGGAGGATTTCACAGCCCTACAGGACTGGTTGCAAACCAGCTGGACTTTTGGTATGGCTTTTATAGCTGCAGGTGTCATAGCTATAATGGCCATAGTGGAGAAATTGGTATCAAATTGGGACTAGAGAGAGAGGCCCCGTCTGGACAGGTTGCAAAGAAGACAGCTCCTGAACCCTCGAGCACCACACTTAGCAACATTTACTTAAAGTTGAGGAGAGATTATTTCCCTGATTAAAAACAACAAATAAAAGTAGCTGCTTTTTTTTTTTTTTTTTTTTGAATGTGTCGGGTTGGCCAAGAGGAAAATCTCAGGCTCTTCTTTTTCCTTTGGCATAGATAAGCATTCAGAGGAGCCACTCCAAGCCCAAAGTTAAAAGAAAAGGTGGGAATGTGGTGAGGATGATCTGCAACTGAAGTAAGGGTAAGAGGATTTCTGGAAGGCTTAGTCTGACAGAGTTGAGGGGATCTTGAAGGAAAAGTGTGGGTTTTTTTTGTTTGTATGTTTTGTTTTGTTTTTAATGTCAGGCAAAAGGTTGGAGAAAGGAACATGGAGAAACTGAGGGAGCAGGAATCTGAGGGGGTTGAAAGATAAAATGTGTGTCTGTTTGGGGAAATGGTTGGAAGCAAGAATTTGGGCCCTGAGAAGTGGGGCAACTGAGGCAGGCTGCTTGCAAAGCAAACACAGGCCACAAGAGGGTGCTCAGGAGGTGGCTAGCCCAATTAAATTCATGAAAGGAAATGCTTTGACTACACTGAGCAGTGATGTTCGCTATTTGTTCAAACAATGGATACAACAGCAGTAGTAGCAGTAGAAATGTCTCCACCTCACCTAGTCACTGTCACTCAGAGGATCCCTTTTAGGGATGAAAGATTCTCCATGGCTATTTAACGTTTGGTCTCATGACTGAGGCAGTCAACAAGGGTGAAAATTAAAAAGACAATGGTTGTGCTGTGGACACCAGTCCAGGACCTCCAGTTCTATTCATATACCATAGGCCACCTAACTATCAAATTTGAACCAAGTTCAAATCAATATTCAAATCAATATCCCATGAGTTAGAGGATCCATATTACCAATCCCTTGAGTCACCCACAGTGCACCATTTGTCACAAAGTTTCCCAGCAGTAAAGCTATTTTCTTTTATTGTTAATTTGAGGAATGCAATTTCTTTCTGGTATCTATAACACTCATTATTAAGCAAATGAGTTATGATGGCATTGTTGCAGCCATTTTAGACTTCATAAATGATCTTGTCTTATATCTTTTTCCACTCACGCATTTCAAACAAACCTGTTTCTCTGGTAATCCGTTCTTTAGCAAAGAAGTGGAGCCATTGGCTATAGTGCTGTGCAGTTTCATTATGCAGATTGTGATAAAGCTACCAAATAGTTCAACAAAAATAAACCTAGCAATGAGGTTAATATTTGCCATGTGGTACTGAGGGGGGGAGCTTTGGAGATTTTTTGGACTAGCTTCTCAGCTTTATTGAATTCACGGTTGGGTCAGCTGAGGAGAGTATATGTGGGGAAGGCACTAAAATTCACCCTTCTGCCTCTGTCAATCCTCTTGCTGTCAGAGGCTGAAACTACCCTTGGCATAATTTAGAGTTGGGTAACTATAAATTGTACCAGTAGGATTGGTCCTATAAATCCAAAGATCAGGTGAAGGCTGGACTCTCTGCTCCTGCCCTCTGCCATACCAGGGAAGGGAAGAAGTTGGCAATGGTAGGAAGAAGTAGAAAACCAGAGGTGTGCGGGGGGGTATAAAGCTGGGATACCTAGCTTTACACTAGCCCAGTAGCCTCCCACACTAGAGAAATCCTGTTAGGGCTGGTTTAAGATCCCTTTGTGACATTCTAGTTGTGCAAAGAGACCTTAACTAGTGCTGAGGATCTGGTCCTGTGACTTTGCTCTAGCTCATTTTTAAAGTCGTCCACCAATGAAGTCTGTTCAGTATCTTCCTAATAATACATGGAAAATGGTAGTAGCAGAAATAATACCTGGAATGCAGCTGCTTTATGTTTGAACAATGTTTATTCTTCATTTTTAACAAGAATTCAGTTTTGTCTTGTACTTGAATATTTCATGTCAATATTTAGAGAATATGCAACAAGAAATAATTAGTTATCTGTTTCATAAATATGCTTTGCTTACTCCTTCCCTGTATAAGACATTTGAAGTCTCATGAGCCTTCTTGAAATCAAAATTATTTCAGCTAGGTAATGGCAAGAAAGCACTTTCCTGTCAAATAACTTCTCCCCTCCCCCCCCACCCGCAATATGATTGATGACATGCTTTTTACATAAAGTTGGGTCTTATTAGTTTCATAGGAGTCTTATGCAATCTAAAATCCATCTTTTATTGAAATCCATCTTTTATTGAAATGGCAATAAAGTATTTTTCTGTAAAATAACACCTTTTTCCCCCCAGATAATTTATGACATGCTTTTTACATAAAGTTGGGTCTTATTAGTTTCATAGGAGTCTTATGCAATCTAAAAATCCATCTTTTATTGAAATCAATATAAGCCTTACAATGGAATTGAAGAAAATCTTTTTTTTTTTTTAAAAAAACACCCAATTACTGTTACTCAGATTGTTGCATGGGAGATCCATATGCATCATTTACATTAAAGTCAACGACAGCTATATGGCTTAAAAATTAAAAAACCTTAAAAAACTCACATGCTGCTATATGCTTTTCCTCAAATTAATTATTTAGCCCAGCTATGCATAGTAACTCTCCCAGGCATTTAGCCATTTTTGCTGGTCTTCTCTGAGCTTCGCTCAGTGCATCTGATCCCATTAAGGTCAATTTTAATGATCAGTCTTTTTCTTAGACTACTATAAAGGAGATGTCTGGAAAAATGTGCAGTTTATTTTACTGATAACATAGCTTTGTGAATCTTTCCTTTGGGGAAAAAATCACTTATTAGTGGCTCTAATCCTTTACACAGAAATCTATATTTTAGCTTGACCTTTCCCTTTGTCATTACTGCAGTCTCTTAAGAGCCCTCAGTGGATAGGAATTTGATCTTCATTACTCCTTCTCTTCTTACCACACCTTCACTCTGGACCCCAGCAATACCTCTACTCTGAACCCCAACCAGTTATCTTCCATTAAGATATTTTCATGTGCTTTAAGTTTGAACTTTAATCCTTTCGATGGACTGAATCATGCCAGTCTCTAGGGGTAAGTAGGCAATGTCATTGTGTTGCTCTTGTATGGAAACAAATGCTACATTCTTGGAATTGTAATTAGGTGACAGGGTTGTGAAGCAGGAAATGGAATTCCAATTCCTGCCTCTCCTTTGAGCTTCTTGTTAATTCACTTAGCCTTTTTGTGCTTAAACTTTCCCTATCTGTAAACAAGGGATAATATTTTGCCATACCTAACGGGAGCATTGTCAGACTTAATTATTAACGCTTGCAATATATTCAGATATGACAGCAATGAGGACCATGAGAACGGCTATAAATAGTGATATTACAGCGTATATATAACAGGCTTTCATTTTTATCTTTTTAGGCGTTACACCATCAAAGGAAAGTAATGCTGACTATGTTTGTTAGATTCATAGCTACATTTGAGTTTAACACTTATAAACACTTGCCCACCAGCTTGCATTCTCCAGAAACTCATTTAGTAGAGACATCAGTGGTATTAGTTACAAGCACACTAGCATGTACCTCACACATCTGCAGGGTTAGAGGCAATGCAGATAGTTTTCAGGAGTGGAGGAAACTCCCTAGGAACCCTAATGTGCTCCCAATCTTTGTTTTTCCATTTTGATTTGCAGAAAGATAAGACAAACTTCTTTTTCTTTTCACAAAGGGAATGGCTATAAAATAGTCTGATATTAGTGTAACAGTTCTGAGAGGAAATGAAAGCAAGCTGTTCATCCTAACCAATGGTTTAAGGCTATATCTTTTAGGGTGAGATTTTCAAAAGTTTTTAAGGGGCAGATGTTTAAAGACAGATGCTTTTTAAATCCCACTAAACACGACTCCCACTGAAATCAGATTGTGGGATACAATGGATGCCAGCGTTCCCAATATACAGATGGCACACAGACATATCTCAAAAATGCCACGTGACTAGTATGTCCCCATGCTTGTTTGTTGGACTGCCAGAAGGGCTCTGGGAAAAGTAAACTGCTAAATCCCTCTTCCAGCTCTGCTACTGTGCAGAAATCCAGGTAGAAAAGGGTTACCTGGCTGGGAAGCCAAGACAGCTGGACCAACAGGGCAGTCAAGGACAGCTGTCTTACAGCCTTCAAAGGAGATGGAAGTAGAGGCAATCCTGAGCTTTGAAGATTGTGGCTCATAGCACAGATGTTTGACAAGTAAGATTGTTTATCTGAAAGCTTTATTTTGAATTGCTGCTTATATCTGAAGGAGAAAAGCTTTCATTGGGTGGGGTTTGTATTTGGAAAGGGAGGGTGCTTGGGAGTCTCACTTGAGGCTATTCGATGTCAGTCTGGAAGAAACAGACAGATAGGGGAAGAGTAAGTGGCTCTAGCTCACTTTTGGTAATACTAAAAGTGCTGTTGACTGGAAAGAGGGAAGCATTTTGATGAACTAACTGGGACACCACCCTCCCAGTGTATCAAGGGCTTCTTCCCATCCTTAGCCCCAGTTCATCAAAACAGTTCAATGCTCATAGTTCTGTTCAATTCATCATTAAGCCTAAGAATTCAGGTATCGGGGTGGGGTGGAAAATTCCAAAGAAATGCTTATCTCTAACTTGCTAGGAAACTTTGCTCCTCACTTCCTGAGAAGCATCTGTCTGGTGATCCATGCGTTCAACTCCTCCGCCCTGAATTTTTGTTCCTGTGGCTGAATCTGGGAGCAATGCAGTTAATCCAGATTGTGCGGGAAATTCCACATTCAGTAAATGGCCTATTTCCCACACTTGTGAGATTGGAGGTGTTTCATGGTTTTAGTGAAATATTTCTGTGGGAGGTCATTTGGTTGCTGAGGGGAAAGGTGACCTCTTGGGTAAGTAGGTCCTAACCCATTGTAGCCTGGATTAATTTGGGGTGCAATTTCTCACAAATAACAAATAACAAATGTAAAAATTAAGATGACGTTAGTGGGACCCACAGATTTTGACTTTTAGTAAAGACCAGTATAATTAAAATAAAAGGGAAATAAGATTGTAAAAAGAAAAGCAAAATGGCCTCCTATATTATGCATACTTACATCCTCATAGAGGCCGATAACAGCAGATGCTTTTTTCTTCTAAGTGGCGATAACTACAAGAGGGCTTCTTTGTACTCAAGCTTTCAACATTAAGTCATCCCTGGTATCCCAATTAGGGGTTGGTCTGACCATCCTCTTATACCCTTTTTCCTTACATTCCCCCACACATCCAGGACCAGATTTGTTTGAGGACTCAGTCCTCTTCCCTTATTTATCATTTCAGGGGACTATAATTAAGGTTCTGATTGCTTGCATAAGCTAACTGTCACCTCATTTCCCAATAGTTTCAATGCATAAATGTGGTTTTCTCCATAGTTGCATGTACCCCCAAAATCCCCTACAAATTTATTTCAAGCTTCTGTGCTCTACTTGTTAGTTACAAGCTACATAGTGCAAAATATTGCTAAATCTTACAACTTTAAGTAAAGCAGGCATGCTAACTCTTAGCTACTTAGGTTAACTATCACAATTACTAACATGCCTGCTAGGCCTCAACTTATTGCTGGGCCTACTTTAGCTGTTATGCAGATTGCTTTTTTTCCCCTACTTGCATTACAGCTCTAATAACTTCAAGTATTTTAATATGCCTTAGCACATGATATATATTTTTAATATTGCACCCTAAGATCATGTTGGGGGTCATAGGTCATCCCCATGGAGTGTGTTGAATATCAGGTCAATAAGCAATTTAATAAAATGAAGTTGAGATCAACGTTGCAACAATTTGATTCTTAGACTATAGGCATATCCATTCATCTCTCACCTGATGTCGTGTGTGATTATCAATACATCTTGTTGCTGCTGCAATGACATGGACTTATTGGTTTAACTTGTGGCTTATTGACAGTGGTCCTAGTTGAAGTGCAGGAGCCAATAACTCCCCTCCCCCCCCCCCCACTAATCTAGAAGTCACTTTTACTGTCAAAGGCTTGGAATCACTTAGCAAAGAGTAAGACTGCCCTGCTGGTTAGAATTACAGTATTAGAATTTAAATGTAAATATCTGCTGTCTTAAAAGTATATGTATGTCCATCAGGACAACTGCACAAAGTTAAAATACTGTTGAATTGACATGTCTCTACGGTAGTTTTGCACAGTAGAGAGGCTTCATCTTAGCTCATGGCTCTCTATAAGTTTCCCACGTGATATTTGGGGTTCAACCCAAACAAGTAAGATATTGGGTCACTGCCTACCCTATGACTCTGAGTAACTTAAATGCTATGCTGCTGCGGATCACAGCCTATATGCCAATAGTCAGCATACCAGCATGTGGGCCACCCCCTGGCTTCCACCACCAAGTTACTGTTTGCAGAATGACCCCAACACTCCCACAGTCTGGATTTTCTTCAAGAGTGTCTCCTTGCTGTATCCAGCTGTCTCCTAGAACTTTCTCACATTGTTAAGTTTGCTGCTCCTTTAAAGAGACAAACAGCTCATCTTTGGTTCAATGAAAGCATGGGGTTGATTATCCCTGTACTTGAACTCTCAAAGATAGAAAGGATTTCAAACAAACAAAAGAAAAAATGCTTCTAATACTATAATCTCAGCAAGTTACAAACTTTGCCTAAGCAGGTTTCTCAGCTAAACTTATTTAATATTGATTTCACATTCTTCTTTCAGGAGCATGAAGGGACATATGCACATACCTTTGGTTAACAAGAACCATCATTTATAGTGTCAAATATTCCTCATGTGTTAACAAATGTGCTAGGCATACTTCATAAATCAAAATGAATAGACCCACAATTACATTTCTGTAGACTTCCCAAACAATGCAGCTTTCACATAATTATGGTGGGGTGTTTTTATGTTTTGACCAGCAACAAAAGGTACAAAGGATGATTAAGGTCAAACTGCATGGGCTGGATTCAGACCTTGTGTGACTGAGCGCCTCTCCAGTGAAGTAATCTCCGTGT
Source organism: Emydura macquarii macquarii (assembly GCF_026122565.2). Classification (NCBI taxonomy): domain Eukaryota; kingdom Metazoa; phylum Chordata; order Testudines; family Chelidae; genus Emydura; species Emydura macquarii. The sequence continues at coordinate 21,240,226 of NW_027131614.1, read as the reverse complement.
ACAGAAGGGCTGACTATGATCCCATGTCTCTTAAACAGGGATGTGATCATTATACTGACTCAAACGTCCTTTGTCATCCCTGTGTAAGACTGCCCTTATACCATTCCCTATTCAGCATTATTGATTAAAATACTCACACAATATAATAAGCATGCAGTTGCAGTAAAGAGGCAAGGATGATAATTTCAATGTTATCATGGGAAATGGCTTGAAGTATTAGAAATATTTCCAATTGATCAAGTGTGGTAAACAGTGTGTATATCACCTCTCTAATCACGAGCCTTTCTTATGAAAATTTTAAATGTGCTTCATGTGTGTGTGTACGTATACACAGATACATGTGGAAATGCTATTTTTCTCTGTGATAAGAGCATGGTTAATGAGGTCTGTAAATCAAGGACCAAGAGCCACAAAAGTAAGACAGGGCCTTTTCAGACAAATCACTTCAGACTTTATGCAGTACTCTTTCTTATCGTTTTTCAATATCTATTGTCCAATACTTCAAGATCAAAGTTTCTTCACACATTCCATCCATCTTTCCAGGATGTTGTTGCCTTTGTAGCATATGCTGCCTAATTAGTTTTAATACCACTAATTCCTTTTCTTGTCTTCTTTGTCTCATGAATCTTCTTATGGTCACTTCTTAAAGAGTGACCTAGACAAATTAGAGGATTGGGCCAAAAGAAGTCTGAAGAGGTTCAGCAAGGACAAATGCGGAGTCCTGCACTTAGGACGGAGGAATCTCATGCACTGCTGTAGACTGGGATCTGACTGGTTAGGCAGCAGAAAAGGACCTGGGATTTACAGTGGACAAGAAGGTGGATATGAGTCAATAGTGTGCCCTTACTGCCAAGAAGGCTAATGGCATATTGGGCTGCATTAGTAGGAGCATTGCCAGAAGATCGAGAGAAGTGATTATTACCCTCTATTCGGCACAGATGAGGCCACATTTGGAGTATTGAGTCCAGTTTTAGGCCCCCCAGTACAGAAAGGATGTAGACAAATTGGAGCGAGTCCAGAGGAGGGCAACAAATATGATTAGGGAGTTGGAGCACGTGACTTATGAGGAGAGACTGAGATAACTAGGCTTATGTAGTCTGCAGAAGAGAAGAATGAGGGGGGATTTGATAGCAGCCTTTAATTACCTGAAAGAGGGTTTCAGGGAGGATGGAGCTAGACTGTTCTCAGTGGTAGTAGATAACAGAACTAGGAGCAATAGTCTCAAGTTGCAGTGGTGGAAGTCTAGGTTGGATATTAAGAAGAAGTTTTTCACTAGGAGGGTGGTGAAGCACTGAAGTGGGTTACCTAGGGAGGTAGTAGAATCTCCATCCTTAAAGGTTTTTAAGGTGCAGCTTGATAAAGCCCTGGCTGGGATGATTTATTTGGGATTGGCCCTGCTTTGAGCAGAGGGTTGGACTGGATGACCTCCTGAGATCCCTTCCGTTCTATGATTCTATAGTGCACTGAACCTCTTTGTGGTTGTCGATTTTTTGACATATTCTTTGATTCATATTCTTTGATTTCATGGCATCTTTGTTTTAGCCATTCTTTACCTCTTTGCATGTGTTTTGAATTTATGTAACTTTCAATATCCTTCAATTTTATCCTTGCATTCTCATCATGCATTTAGCTTGCAATTTCATCAGTCATCCATGGCTGCTTGGCATTGTGTCCTTTCTCTCCCAATACCAGCACAGTGGCTATATGTATTACTGTCTTAAACTCTTTCCAGTTTTTCACTGAAGTGTCTCCATTGTTGTACTCATGGGAGACAGCCAGACCTAGGAAGTATATTTCATGCATATTATTATTTGTCCACATCGGTCTGTAGTCCTTTTTTTTTTTTTTTTAAAGTTCTAGTCTCAACTATAGGGCAAGCAGTTTATCACTATTACAGTTTATTTATGGGAAAATTCTAGCATCAAAAACTGCTTCATGATTTTAGTGTCCCAATTTGTCCCCTGGACTTCACCATGTTGTGAAGGGGTTCACATACCAGAGGAGAATCACCTTGTGTCTAGGGATGCCACAGCAACTATCTGCCTGTCTGCACCCTGGTATCTCTGCTGCTGCAATGGTCTGCCCCTTCTGTGACTTGGTCCTGCAGTCAGGCTGCTAACTGTGTCCACCTCTCTCAGGACATACAAAGATTCCCACAAAAGAAAGCCTCATTGTCAGGCAAGGTGTTCCAGGCCTCATTGGGCCAAGGTCCCTGACTCTCTGAATTATAGGGTCTTCCTAATCCATATTCCCCTGTATCTGGGGTAGACTTTTCGCTTTTGACTCCATCCAGGGAGTGGTAGGGGAACTCAGGCCCACCTGTCCCTGGGTTCCAAACCAGGACCCTATGGTGGATAGTAAAGGTTCTCAATCCACAAAGGTGCTGTATCCCTGCTCCCCTGGATTGCTTCCTACAAGTGTCCTTACACAGAAAGGCAAAGCAAAGTCATATAAAAAAAGAATGATTCTGAGATCTAGAAAGTGTCCAGAATCGGTCTTCCCTCTGCAAGTCAAATAGATGCCTGTGATGGTGTGCACTCCCCTCTCGTGAGTGCCTTCTGTTGACGGGGTACAAATCTGCACACTTACACACTCTGCTCATGGTGCCTCCTGCCTGCTTTTGCCCTCGTCAGGTGGGTTTTCAGTGGCTCAGCCCTCCATCTAGGTCACAAGTAATCTAAATGCATGAAGGAGCCCCTTCTGGGGTGAAAGATCCTGTCCTCATGACCTTGTTGATATCTTTAGCTCTGTCTTTGGGCTCAGTTCTCAGCCTCTTCTGGGATAGCTCTAAGTCCATGTCTTCCCTGGCATAGAGCAGTGCTCCCGGGGCTTTCTTCCTGGAGAGACTATCCTCAGCAGTTCTCTGGTCTTCTGTTTAAATTCTATCCCCTTTCTCAGGCTTTTAGTACTGAGTCTTATCCCCTTCTTGGGGCTTAGTCCAGTGGTGGGACCTGGGCCCCTCCAACTACTCCAGGTCCCAACTCAGAGACTCTACAAATAGCAGCCACATGCTGCTTTCTTTAATAGTTCCTGCTGCTGCTTTCCCTGGGCTGGTTCCCATTTGGTCCCATCACCTTCACCCATTACCTCAGGGTTACAGTCCATCTGGACTCTGCTCAGGCGATGTCTCTCTCAGGCCTCCTTGCCTGGAGAGTTTCACTATCTTATCCCTTCTGGTCCCAATCAGGATTTGACCTGCTCAGGCCCTGCAGCTCCTTTTAACTGAGCCTGCTGGGCTCTGATAGACTGCTTCCCTGCAGCCTTTTTAGGAAGGCCTGCTCCTTCTCTGGGGTGGGGTATGGTAGGACCATGAGGCCTCCAGCAGGGGGCCTCAAAGTGCCCCATACACGCCATCACAGTGCCCCAGGCTGCTGAACTTCCAGTAATGTTTCCTCTAAAAAGTTAAAAGCATAGATCTGGATGCCTACTTCTGAGTTGCTCTGCTCCCTTCTATGCTTCTACTCTAATCAGGTATGACTTGCAAGTGGGGTGTGGCTGTACGGACACAAAGTAGCTCTTTAACTCATTAATTTCCAATGTGGGGGTTTGTACACCCCATCACCTGTGCATATAATCTTCTCAGGTGATGCTGAAACCACATATTTCAGATGACTAGATTGAATTTGCAAACAGAAACAATCAGCCTCCTCTTTCATTCCTACATCCTAATCCATGGTCTCCATCTATGTCAGCTACCACAACCTTTTCCTACCTTAGTGATGGGTGACTTCAACACTATCAACATATCTTTGCTTTTTCTTTGCTTTTTAAAAACTTTTTTCAATTCATCATTAAAAATGTCTAACATATCTTCTTTACTAACTTTTGTGGTGATGTAAACTTTAGCATGCAAATTCTGATCTATGGGGTGTTGAGTCTCACCAACCATATTCTATTTGATAACAGCCAAATTTTGTACCTTTGGCTAGGTTTTTCTTTAAAATTATTGAATTATAATCTCTTTTTCTGCCTCTCTGTACCTGAATAATTCATGTCATATCCATCTATGCCCAATACCTATCCCTCTCACTTCACTAATTTTAAGGACATAAAGTTTCAAACACTTAGCTTCTTCTAGCATGTTTTGCAGTTTGCTGCCTTGATAATATTCTTACATTCATGTTGCAATTTTCTTGATTCCAAATTTTTTTTTTTTTTTTTTTTTCAAATTTCCAGTAGTAGATTTTTTTAAAATACAGGATGACTGTACCTACTAGTTCATTTTACACTGTTCTGCCTGGGTACACGGCAGCATTGATTGCATATTGGATTGTGAGGCTTCTTTGCAGATTTAATTATAGTTTTTATGTCTCTCCATATTACTAGCTAGAAAGAGTGCCTAAAGAGTGCAAAGCAGCTGGGGAGGATGACCAGGGGTGGGAGTGGTAGAAATGTTACAATCCCTGAATAAAGAGGCAAAATGTTCCTGCTTAAAACTCTTCAATCAGCTAAGTACACAAGAAGAACTTCAAGAGATCAATTTTTCAATCCTCAGCCAAAGGTTACTAATGCTAGAGAGAGTGAACAACATCAAACTAAACCTCATTAAATCATGCACTCAAAGACTTGTTGAAAATTGTCAGCACATGGATACAGCAACATCTCAGGAACAGAATTAGCAGAAGTCACCTGGGTTTCTGCCCAGGAATAGGCATTAGGGAGATAATTTTTACCTTGAGGATCTTATATGAATGTGCTATAAAAGTACAACAGCAAAATCCTCCTATATGAATGTTTTAAAAGGGCACTGAGATGACTCAACACATTCAAGTTTTGATGTTACAGAAGAATGTTAAAAATTAGCTGGATAACCAAACTAGGAACAATGAGGTAATGAGAAGGAGTGGAAATTTCTACAACTGCCATGACTGTGAAAGATGGAAGGTGATGATCAACAACCTCCATAACAGATGTGGCTTAAGAAAACTACATATTTATGGAACACTTTACAGGTCTAACTTTTTTTTCCCTACTCTTCGTAAACACCTCAGTCTCCAAGCTGTTCATTGAGCCCCTCCCCCCGCAGCTTAGAAATGACCAATTTAGTGAGGTAAGCAGAAGGAAATTGAGCCTCCTTCCCCTAATCAGTGATATTACACCACATATAGATCAGATCCCTTTTTTTTTCTCACTCTCTCTTTTATGACCTCCACTGTATCATGTAGGACAGAGACACTCAAAATGTGGTCCATGGAATACTTACTCATGGTATTTGGAGAAATGGTAGATCATATGGTGCTGGCTTTCCTCCTTGCTTCCACTCTCTAAATTACATTAAGAGTCAGCTAGTTATATTTCCCATGTAAAAAAAAATTGCTGCTGTTGTCCCTGGGTTGTTTGATTGCAAAGAATATACAAAGAGGTGTGGACAATGCCTGGTGTGGGTCACAACTGAGAGTGCAAATTCAGGACAGACTGATTAAAAAAATAGGGCAGACACACCACAAACTGGTGATTATTCTAACATTAGAGTTCACGCAGCCAGTAACAAAATAAGGCTCTGTATCGCCACACTGGTTAACAAGAAGCTAAAAACACAGTCCCCATTAGCATTTCAGTCCTTACCACCACCCAGACATCTGGCCTTTATGATGAAAGGTTACTGAAAACCAGATTCATCATATATAAAGTTATTCTAATTAACCACTTCCCCAGGTCAATATATAGTTCAGATCTTACCCAAAAATCATGCTTGTAGCCAATCCTTTAGTAACTAAAACTAAACGTTTATTAATATAAAAAGAAAAGCAGACTTATTAATTGGATCATATGAATTGCAACAGATTTCAGAGTTTGCAGGTCAGGATAATAGCAGTGGTTTTAAATCTGCTAGTTTGTAATAAGTCTCTCTGATTCACCCATTAGATTGGGGGGTCATCAGTCCATTGTTCAAAGTTCTGCCTTGTTAGAAAGCATGTCCAGATATGTGGAGCAGGAATGAAGACAGAGGTGGTCTCAATTTCCTCTTACACTTTCAGCCCATGCATCTGGAAAATTACTGGCAAAAGATGGAGCCTTAGATCACATGTCCTTACATGCCTTGTTGAATCATGGGGCAGCCATTACCTCAGAGCTCTCTGAAGTGTTTTCAGGAGGGGCTAACTGGGCAAACTGACTGTCCGTAATGGCCCATCAACACATGGATGGCTAATCTGGATGTAAATTTGCCTTCTGGGTGTCACCCAGGAACAACCATAGCCAATATTCATAACTTCAGATACAGTGATACATGGATTTAAGCAGGATAATAATACTTAATAGATTATAACTTTTCCATTGATATCTTACATGACATACTTTGTACAAGATTTATTGCAATTTTGTAACAGTGGTGGCAGTATTAGTGTAACTTGTGATGTTGTGCAAGAAAGGAAGATAACTAGTGGCTTATACAACTGTGCTTGGGAGAGAGGTGGTCCATGAGACAGCCTCTTTTAGTCAGTTTGGGGAGTCCCTGGTGAAGGAGATAGGATTGCGCATCAGGAACTCTTGAAAGTTTGCTCTTTTTGGTATATCTCTTACGGTGCTCATCTAGTTCCTGTCAAACCAATTTCCCTGGTGGAGAATTTCTCTTAATATTCTTCCACAGTACAGAACTGCAGAAGAAAAAAAGTTGCATGCTATTAAAGTGTCTTGTTTTAACTATATTTTAATATTCCTTCTTTCACAATGTGTTTCATTTTGTTAGAAAGCAGCTTACAACCATCATGGCAAATTACTCTTACATTCAACACGAACCATATGAAAAGCCCAGATCTGATAAATGCTCACTTAAAAAGTATATTAAATTAGGCATAAATAATGCTTAGCTCTTACATGGTATTTTTCATTCATTAAACTCAAAGTGCCTTATAAAGGAAGACTTTTACAGATGGGGGACTGAGGCACAAGAGGTGAAGTGATTTTCCCCTAGGACACATAGCAGGTCAGTGGCAGAATCAGGTCTCCTGATTCCCAGTCCAAAACCCTATCCACCTGAGAGAATTTCTACCACAATGAATGCTTTCACTCATCTCTTCCAGCAGCTTTATGGTTGCAGTTTGATTCAATAGTTTGATGTTCCTGATTGAAAACTGGGGGGCAGGTAAGGTGCCATTTGTTCTAAACAAGTTTGATTTTCCTTCACTAAGAGTTATACCAAATGTTTTTGCAGTTCTGAGCATTCAGCTGATAAGAATGAGACACAAAAAAAGTAGCACAAATTCCTAACTACATGAATGATCTGGTCAGTGTTGCCATTTCAAAGAGCTCTGAGTACTAGTTGTATGTGGTGGAATAATCTGTATTTAAGGGGTTTATATCAAACTGATGATATAAACTATCACATTTACTACTAGAAGTTTGCTCTTCTATACCTTTCAGGACCTTCACTGATACTAGGTATATGAATGAAAACAGCTGGAGAGAGGGAAAAAGTACAGGTTTTAAACAAAACAAAACCAATTATCCCTAGCATGTGCTAAATGCTTTGCATTTCTATCTTCCATATTTGCCAAAATTATCTGCCATTCATTGAGGATTATCATTCCAAAAACAAAAACTTCAGTTCCGATGCATTCCTATATGTGTGATGCATGTTACTGGAAGACCTGTTTGGTCAGCTTGCAATATTTGTGTAATTATTTTCAGACTGAATGATTAAGAAGTTTTTGAATAATAGATGTCAGTTAGTAACCCTGTGCTGCTTCTCTAGCTCATATATACCTACACTATCATGTGGCAGAAGAAGAGAAACTGCAGGGTTAATATAGTGTCAGAGCATTTTAGATATCTATTTTTTATTTAAAAAAAAAAACAACAAAAAAACAACCCTGTTTGATTCTGCATGTGAAAAGGCATGTTTGAAGTAAAGATTCCCATTATAAAATAACATGGTTTGGGTGATTTAGTACTGTCACATGATGTAAAGCATTTATTAAAATATCATTCTTTAATCCAACAAAGCTTTAATGTACACATGCGTGAGGTGTATAAAGAAATTATGCAAAACCTTTTGTTCAATATCTAGGCTACTCTAGCAATTCACAGGAGCATTCTGACTTAATTCATAGTTTTATTGTTGCCTCCAGCTATTATTACCATATGTCTTAAATCAACCTTGAGGGCTAGAACTTAATATTTTAGACACATTGGAGATAAAGAAGAAAATGTAGTCCATGGATTCATTCCATGAAACAATAAATTTTCATTAAAACTGAAATGCATTCAGTAGAAGGTTAGCAGCAGCACAATCTGTTGAATGAAGATAAAAATTACAATCATTGAACTCTTGCCTGATTACGCGGTTCTCCTACTCTTCTATCTTTTCAGTCGATCTTTTTTTGAATAGTGTATGCTGATCATAAATACTCAATGGACAATGTGAACAAAAAGGACAATACTCATGTCACAGACACATCTCTTCAGATTTCAGGTGCTAAAACCAAAAAATACAGCACTTACTGGGGGGAAAAATGTTTTTTTTTCCTTTGCTTTACAAATCTGCATTTGAAAGAACTAACCATGACAGCATAAATTCTTTTTCCAGCTATTTGACAATGTGAAGATGCTCTTTTTGAGCCATAATATTTCTGAATACTATATAAATGTGTTTTTAGTCAAACACATTAGAAATGTGAAGTACCTGTTGGGACACTGAGTCCATCTCCCTGCCAATACAGGATATAATACTCCATACAGAAGATGTATTTGATAGATTAAAGTCAGATGCAGGGAGTCTTCGGGGAAGAATTTTTGAACTTCTATGATCTACTTTCATAGAATTTCATATTTTATTTCTGTAAATTTTACAATGCCTTGGCCCAAACTCATCCCTGCTGTATGCAGCCTGTCAACTGCATTTGCCCGCCTGGAATTACACCAGGGATAAACACAGTCTCTTGTGCATATGTACTGTACTATGGAATGTGATTGCAAAGAAAGAAACCCAAGCTTCTGCAACTGTAGAATAAAATGTCTGAATGTGCTGTCTTCAACTGCTTCTATAATAATTGATCCCTAGATCTCACTTTAAGATGTGTACGCATAACCACCACTCAGTGCAACTTGTTACTCCATCATTTTGAGTGGCCATCATATATGAAGTACAATGTTATTAGATAAATTTAAGTCAACCTAGGCCAAAAGCAAGGCCCTGCCTGATATCCAAAGGGTTATATTTTTCTTGTAGACATACCAGTACAGCCCTATAGCCCAGAACCTATCTGGCTCTCTTACCAGAGAGAAAAATACAAAGATACAACAAGTACTTGCATAGATATCAACTACACTGTTTAGCCCCTCACTACTTCATTATGCATGCTTATGTCATCCTGCTAGCAGACTAGTCCCAGATAAGGGGACTGCAGACAGTTTTTGTTTGATAGATTATGCTTGCCCCATGGATTAACATCCTTCTCCTGCTGTACCTCCATAGGATCCCATCTACTAGTATAACTTCTGGAGTATTATCCACAGCTGTAGACAGGCCACTGGATTCTTTTTTTATAATAAGAGAGAGTGATGATCTTTGAGGTCCTCTAACTAAAACTGGTAAATCAAAGGGACAACTGTGGATTGTGTTAGTTAGCAACCATTTATGGACAATCGTTTTTTTGCTAAGAATTATTGATTCATAGATTCCAAGGCCAGAAGAGATCATTCTGATCACTTATTTTGACTTCCTATATAACACAGGCCATAGAGCTTCCTCAAAACAATTCCTAGAGCATATCTTTTAGAAAATATCCAATCTTGTTTTAAAAATTGCCAGTGATGGAGAATCTACTACAATCCTTGGCAAATTGTTCCAAGATTAAATTACCCTAAATGTTAAATTTATGCCTTATTTCTAGTCTGAATTTGTCTAGTGTCAACTTCCAACCAGTGGATCAGGTTATAGTTTTGTCTGCTAGATTGAGGAGGAGCCCATTTTTAAATATTAGTTTGCCAGGTAGGTACTTTTAGACTCTAATCATGTCACCTCTTAACCTTCTCTTTGTTAAGATAGACTCAAGGAGCTCAATCTATTTATCATTATAAATCATGTTTCTAATATTCCTATAAAGGAAGATTGTTTGCTCTGCTAATGTTCCAAGAAGTCCCATGAGTTGAATACTAGCAGTGTGGCCACTGAATACCTATTTGACGTTCTTACCCTCCAATGTTTGTTCTGAAAGTCTTTTTATAGTAGCTCTGTAACTTCCTCTTTCTTAATATACCCGATTGAAATTACTAATATGATGGGCATCTATTGAAAGAACTGACCTACACAAAAATCACACCCTGCAAAACAGTGACAGTTTAAGTAAAAATATTATGAACTTTTAGAGTTGTTGTGCAGATAGACTTGCCAATATCCTCACTATGAAGGGACTTGGTGGTGGCTCTCTGAATTAATACAAATTGTGTAAGGGCACAAGGGAAGATGTAGGAAAAAAGGAAAGAGACATTTAATTAAATTGAAAACTAGGAAGTTCAAAATGGGAAATAAAAGGAAACCTTTTTTTCCACAAAGGCAGATTGGAATAGAATTAATTGCTATCAGAAGTCATAGAGCCAGGAATTTAGCAAGATTCAAAAAGGGATTTGATGTTTATACTTACAACTCTGGATGTTCTTATCATGATAAATGTTGGAAGGGGTATTAAACTTCCATGTTACACCAATCACTAACTGTTAAAGAACAGTCTGAGATCCAATGTGGATGGGAGAGGGACAGATTATCTCATGTGTGCCTACTGTACGGTTTTTACACCTTCCTCTGAAGCATCTGGTATTGGCTGCTCCTAGACCAAAGATACTGGACTAGATAGACCTTGGGTCTGATCCAGTATAGCAATACCTATGTTCCCAAAATTAGTAAAATAGATTACCCAGTGATAGGAGCTGTAGAAATGTTTCTCTGGTAATCTACCATGTTCACAGAAATTTTAAATCAGTCCCACTCATCTAACATCTATATGCTTTCCAGATAGGCCTCTCAAAGCCTGAATAGTCTAAATCAGCGGTAGTCAATAGACAGACCATGGGCCAGATCCTGACTACCAGACACTTTTGAATGGATTATGAAATCTTTTTATTTACTTTTTATCATTCTCGTTATTGTGAAGAATGTTTCTCTGGAGTCTGGATCTTGGCTATACCTTGATCAAGAAATTTGGACCTTGACAAAACATAATTGACTACCCTTGGTCTAAATCATAGATTAGCTTGTCATTGATAGATATATGGCCATTGGGGAAATAGAAGACAAAAAAGAAAAATGTTATATCATAATTTTTAGATTTCTCGAACAATACAAATCAGAAATATTATAATAGGCCCTGGCACTAACTCTGACTTGCAAATGCAACCAACTAAAACAGAAAACGTGGTAGTTGGTGAAGATCATAAATTAGTATACCCACTCTATAGGATAATTATGACCTAGGGAGAAAATTAGGAATTTGAAAGTTTCAAAGTGCTTAAACTGTATGTAGAATGACCTGGGAAGAAGCTAAGTGGGGGTGGGGAGTGGGAGGAAAGAGTACAAAGAGGCCAGAAAAACAAGTGAGAGTGGTAAAAACAGAGTGCTAATAGCCTCAAGAAACTCTCTTGCATCTCAATGAAGTGTAAGGCAGTGGACACTACTATATAAATCATAAATGTGCGGTCACAAGAAGGGACCTGGGTCTTGGTGGGCTGATCTTTTCAGCTCCAAAACATAACCACTTGAATTTAAGGAGCTCTTCCATAGTAGATTCTCTATGCTGTCTTTGGGCCAGATAATAGATTGCAACATCACATTAAATGCTATATGTGTGTATATACACATTAATGGGAGGTCTGACAAGAGACGCTTTAATGTCCATCAGAGTCATCATCTGTTTTGTTTGGGCATAAAACTGTTGGAGGATATTAGAAAAATACAGGAAATCTGGCTTCAGCAACATAACCATAAGTGATCCATGAAAATGAATATAAATGAATAAATGAATAAAAATATAATGTCCAAAAGACAACAGATCAGGTCCCATTGGACTTCATTTAGCTGAGTAAGACATATAAGAATGGCCATGCTAAGTCAGACCAGTGGTCCACCTAGTCCAGTATCCTGTCTTCCAACAATGGCCAGTGCCAGGTGCTTCAGAAGGTATAAACAGAACAGGTAATCAACAAGTGATCCATCCCCTGTTGCCCAGTCCCAGATTCTGGCAAACCATGGATAGGGACACTTTAGAGCATGGTTTTGCATCCCTGCCCATCCTGGCTAATAGCCATTGATGGAACTATCCTCCATGAATTTATCATGTTCTTTTTTTAACCTTGTTATAGTCTTGGCCTTCACAACAACCTCTGGCAAAGAGTTCCACAGGTTGACTGTGCCTGGTGTGAAGAAATATTACCTTTAGTTTGTTTTAAACTTGCTGCCTATTAATGTAATTTCATGACCCCTAGTTCTTATGTTATGAGAAGGAATAAATAACATTTCCTTATTTACTTTCTCTACACCAGTCATGATTTCATAGACCTCTATCATATCCCCTTTAGTAATCTGTTTTCCAAGCTGAAAAGCCCCAATCTTATTAATCTCTCCTCATATGGAAGCTCTTCCACAACCCTGATCATTTTAGTTGCCCTTTTCTATACATTTCCAAATTCCAATATATCTTTTTTGAGATCAGCAAATCAGCATGCAGTATTTAAAATGTCAGTGTACTATGGGTTTATATAGAGGCAATATGATATTTTCTGTCTTATTATCTATCCCTTTCCTAATGAGTCCCAACATTCTGTTAGCTTTTTAGATTGATGCTGCACATTGAGTGAATGTTTTCAGAGAACTATCCACAATGACTCCAAGATCTTTCTTAAATGGTAACAGATAATTTAGGCCCCATCATTTTATAGGTATAGTTGGGATTATATTTTCCAATGTGCATTACTTTGCATTTATCAACATTGCATTTCATCTGCCATTTTGTTCCTGAGGCTCCCAGTTGTGTGAGATCCCTTTGTAATTCTTCACAGTCTGCTTTGAACTTAACTATCTAGAGTAATGTTGAATCATCTGCAAATTTTGCCATCTCATTGTTTACCCCTTTTCCAGATCGTTTATGAATATGTTGAACAACACTGACCCCAATACAGACCCCTGCAGGACACTACTCCATTCTGAAAACTGACCATTTATTCCTACCCTTTGTTTCCTGTCTTCATAGAATCATAGAATATTAGAGTTGGAAGGGACCTCCGGAGGTCATCTAATCCAACCCCCTGCTCAAAGCAGGACTAACCTCAGCTAAAACATCCCAGACAGGGCTTTGTCAAGCCGCAGATTAAAAACCTTAAAGATATAGATTCCACCACCTCCCTAGGTAACCCATTCCAGTGCTTTTTGTAGTGGGGGGCCCAAAACTGGATGCAATATTCCAAATGCGGCCTCACCAATGCCGAATAGAGGGGAATAATCACTTCCTTTGATCTGCTGGCAATGCTCCTATTAATGCAGCCCAATATGCTATTAGCCTTCTTGGCAACCAGGGCACACGGCTGAGTCATATCCACCTTCTTATCCACTGTAACTCCCAGGTCCTTGTCTGCAGAACTGCTGCCTAGCTCATCAGTCCTCAGTCTATAGCTGTGCATGGGATTCTTTTGTCCTAAGTGGAGGACTCTGCACTTGTGCTTGTTGAACCTCATCAGATTTCTTTTGGCTCAATTCTCCAATTTGTCTAGGTCACTGTTTACCTTCCAGGGTATCTACCACTCCCCCTAGCTCAGTGTCATCTGCAAACTTGCTCAGGATGCAATCTACCCCATCTTCCAGTTCATTAATGAAGATGTTGAAGAAAACTGGCCCCAGGACCGACCCCTGAGGCACTCCACTTGTGACCGGCTGCCAGCTAGACATGGATCCATTGATCACTACCCGTTGAGCCCAATGATCCAGCCAGCTCTCTATGCATTTTATAGTCCATTCATTCAACCCATACTTCTTTAACTTGCTGATAAGAATTCTGTGGGAGACTGTATCAAAAGCTTTGCTAAAGTCAAGGTATATCACTTCCACCGCTTTCTCCACATCCACAGAGCCAGTCACCTCTTCACAGAAGGCAATCAGGTTGGTCAGGCATGACTTGCCCTTGGTGAATCCATGTTGACTGTTCCTGATCACCTTCCTCTCTTCCAAATGCCTTAAAATGGATTCCTTGAGGACCTGCTTCCATGATTTTGAGGTGAGGCTGACCATTCTGTAGTTCCTTGGATCCTCTTTCTTCCCTTTCTTGAAGATGGACACTCTATTTGCCTTTTGCCAATCATCAGGGACCCCCCCAATCGCCACGAGCTTTCAAAGATAATAGCCAATGGGTCTGAAATCACATCAGCCAACTCCTGCAGCACCATCAGATGCATTGCATCTGGCCCCATGGACTTGTGTATGTCCAATCTTTCTACATAGTCCTGAACCTGTTCCTTCAGCACTGAGGGATATCACCTCCTCCCCACTGTGCTGCCCAGTGTAGTAGTCTGGGAGATGATCTTGTCTGTGAAGACAGAGGTAAAAAAGGCATTGAGTATTTCAGGTTTCCTCTGTCACTAGGTTGCCTCCCCCATTCAGTAAGGGGCCCACACTTTCCCTAATCTTCCTCTTGTTGATAACATATCTGTAAAAACCCTTCTTGTTCCCTTTCACGTCCCTTGCTAGCTGCAGCACCAATTGCGCTTTGGCCTTCCTGATTTCATTCCTGCATGCTCGAGCAGTATTTTTATAATCCTCTCTAGTCATCTGACCAAGCTTCCACTTCTTGTAAGCTTCTTTTTTGTGTTTAAGCTCACCAAAGACTTCTTTGTTAAGCCAAGCTGGGTTCCTACCATATTTGCTATTCTTTCTGCACGTCGGGATGATTTGTTCCTGTGCCCTCAATAAGATTTCTTTAAAATACAGCCTGCTATCTTGGATTTCTTTCCCCCTCATATTAGCTTAATAGCGGATCCTGCCCATCAGCTCCCTGAGGGAGTCCAAGTTTACTTTTCTGAAGTCCAGGGTCCATATCCTGCAATTCTCCTTTCTTCCTTTTGTCAGGATCCTGAATTCTACCATCTCAAGGTCACTGTTGCCTAGATTGCCACCCACTGCTACCAAATCTTCCCTGTTTGTGAGCAGCAGGTCAAGAGAAGCATGGCCCCTAGTTGGTTGCTCCAGCACTTGCACCAGGAAGTTTTCCGCAACACTCTCCAAAAATTTCCTGGATTGTCTGTGCTCTAGTGTATTGCTCTTTCAGTAGCTGTCAGGGTGATTGAAGCCCCCATGAGAACCAGGTCCTGTGAACTAGAAGCTTTCCCTAGTTGACTGAAGAAGCCTCATCTACGTCGTCCTCCTGGTCTGGTGGTCTATAACAGACACCCATCACAATATCACCCTTATTGTTCTTGCTTCTAAACTTAACCCATAGACTCTCAACTGGCTTATCTCCCATTTCATATTGGAGTTCAGAGCAATCATAGTGCTGTCTTACATACAGTGCAACTCCTCCACCCTTTTGCCCCTGCCTGTCCTTCCTGAACAGTTTATACCCATTTATGATAGTGCTCCAGTTGTGTGAGTTAACCCAACTCTCAGTTATTCCAATCATATCACAGTTCCTTGACTGTGTCAGGACTTCCAATTCCTCCTGCTTGTTCCCAGGCTTCTTGCGTTTGTGTATAGGCACTTGAGACAACTGGCCGATTGCCCTACTTTCTCAGTGCAATTCAGGAGGCCTCCCCTGTTGCACCCTCTTCCCTCTGCTTCCTCCTGGTGTCGCACTTCCCCACTTACCTCCGGGCTTAGGTCCCTGTCCCCCATTGAACCTAGTTTAAAGCCCTCCTCACTAGGTTAACCAGCCTGTCTGTGAAGATACTCTTCCCTCTTTTCGTTAGGTGAATCCCATCTCTTCCTAGTAATCCTTCCTGGAACAACATCCCATGATCAAAGAATCCAAAGCCCTCTCTCTGACACCACCTGCGTAACCATGTTACCAGTAACCAGTTACTGATCCAGGAGAGGACCGTCTTTCTTATTCCATGAGTGCTTACTTTCCTTAAGGGCCTTTAGTGAGGGAGCTTGTCAAAAGCTTTCCAAAAATCTAAGTCCACTGTATCCACTGGATGACCCTTGTCCAGATGCTTGTTAATCCCCTCAAAGAATTTTGGTAGATTGGTGAGGCATGGTTTCCCTTTACAAAAACCATGTTGACTCATCCTCAACAAATCATGTTAATCTAAGTGTCTGATAATTCTGTTCTTTACTATAGTTTCAACCAGTTTTTGTGGTACTGAAGTTAGGCTTACAAGACTGTAATTGCCAGGTAGGCCTATCGAGCCTTTTAAAAAAATTGGTGTCACTTTAGCTATCCTCCAGTCATCTGGTACAGAAGCTGATTTAAATGATAGGTTACATACCACAGTTAGTAGTTCTGCAGTTTCACATTTGAGTTCCCTCAGAACTCTTGGGTGGATACCATCTCAGGACCAGGTGATTTATTACTGTTTAATTTATCAATTTGTTCCAAAACATCCTCTAATGACACCTCAATCTGGGACAATTTCTTAGATTTGTCACCTAAAAAGAATGGCTCAATTTTGGGAATCTCCCTCATACCCTCAGCCATGAAGACCGATGCAAAGAATTCATTTAGTTTCTCTGCAATGGGCTTGTCTTCCCTGAGTGCTCCTTTAACATCTCAATCATCCATTGGCCCCACTGGTTGTTTAGCAGGCTTACTGCTTCTGATGTACTTAAAAATTTTTTTGCTGTTACTTTTTGAGTCTTTGTCTAGTTGTTCTTCTAATGCATTTTTGGCCTTCTTAACAATATTTTTACACTTCACTGGCCAGAGTTTATGCTCTTTTTTATTTTCCTCAATAGGATTTAACGTCTACTTTTTAAAAGGATGCTTTTTTGCCTCTAACTGCTTTTACTTTGTTGTTTAGCCATGGTGGCACTTCTTTGGTCCTTTTACTATGTTTTTAATTGGGGGGGTATATATTTAAATTGAGCTTTTATTTTGGTGTCTTTAAAAAGATTCCAAGCAGCTTCCAGGGATTTCACTTTTGGCACTGTGCCTTTTAATTTGTTTAATTAACTTCCTCATTTTTGTGTAGTTCCCCTTTCTGAAATTAAATTCTACCATGGTGGACCCCTCCCCTCACCCCCAGGATGTTAACTTTTATTATGTTATGGTCACTATTACCAAGTGGTTCAGCATTATTCACCTCTTGGACCAGATCCTGTGCTCCACTTACGACTAAATCAAGAATTGCCACCCTCTTGTAGGTTTCAGGACTAGCTGCTCCAAAAAGCAGTCATTTAAGATGTCAAGAATTTTTTTCTCTGCATCCCATCCTGAGGTGACGTACCCAGTCAATATGGGGATAGATGAAATTCCCTGATTATTATTCATTTTTAAAATGTTTATAGCCTCTATAATCTCCCTGAGTATTTCATAGTCACGATCACCATCCTGATCAGGTGGTCGGTAGTATATCCCTACGGCTATATTCTTATTATTCCTTATGAGAAAGGGAAGAATGTCTCCATTGTTATTCACATAGCTTCCATGGAGGTCAGTCACCCAATCTCAAAAAGCTTTTATAACAAATGCAAATATCATACTAGTTAGTTGTGTTTAGCAGTCTCTCAGAGTTTGAATATAGAGCCAAACTTCAAGAACTGGGTTAATCCATCCAAAAAGGCCCAGAAAATCAAACCTCATCCGACTTTCCCAGTTCTATAAATAGGCTTAGAAGGGTGAGATTTTTATCAGTAAATGTTGGTCAGTGTCAATTTCACCGTACACACACAAACCAACTGAAAATTATATCCATCAATAATAAGAAAATTACAGATACCCAAAGTAAGGAAAAGCTGCTTGAGAAGTTATTAGAGTTTGATTTTAAGAATATTCACACTTCATATACTTTGACCTGTGAGGTTGAGAATGTGTTAACATTTATAAAGCTTTAACTTTTTGAAACTCAACATCTACTGTCATTAAATAGTTGTCCTACCCCCTACAACTGTGAACATTTCCTGCAACTGTGAACAATTAAATAGCTTTTTAAAATGCTTAAAACACATCATTTTGTGCAACTGTGAAAACTTAAATAGATTAAAAACAGAAAAAATTGCTTCAAAATAAACATTGGTATCAAAATTATTCAAAATATAATTGAATTCTGCCACACCTATCTATAAGTAATTTGTAATGTGATTTCTTGTGAATTACCTATATTTTAAGGAAAATTTCTATAAAGCTAGGAGCTGGTACCTTGAACATTTGTTCCTCGATGGCTAGTCCACAGATATGTTCCAGGAAGACCTAAGTACAGGTCTGCCAACATTCCAAAGAAAACACTGGAAGTTGGGGATATGTTCAATTTTCCTAAATTTAAAGAAACTATTATAAACTTAAAAAAAGAAGTACCTATCCAGAATGAAGACAATGATTTGAAGAATATATATCAGAGTGATTATAAAAAAGTGAGAACAGTGGAAAAAGTTATATCTGAAACAAGTCTGGCTGTATAAGTTGAAAAACGTATTTTCTTTCCTGTTTCATCTTCAATAAAGATCCCATTTAGTATGGCTCAAGTTGTGATAACTATGTTAGAATACAAGAACAAAGCTAACCAGTCTCATGTTGATTCCTAATTAGCATGTGCAGCAGTGGCCAATTGACTGGATTCCTGTTTATTGCATAAAATTGTTCAACTCGGTATTGCAAAAATGGTGAATTTTCTCTGCAGAACTGAATTAATTTTCACTGAGGGAAAATGTGATTTTTTAAAAAAAAATCTGTGGGCAGAAAACTCAGCATTTTATCATAGGCTTTTCTTCTTTCAGGTGGAAGAGTTGTTGCAGGGCACACTTGCTGTTCTTTTTATCCTCACTTGCATATAAAATATTTTATAAGTCAGAATTGAGAAACATTCACTACAACATCTATATGTAGGATTGGGAAAGTATTGAGTAGGAATAGGCGGAATCTTTTAAGATAATTTTTCTATAAAACTAAATATATTACATGCTTACACTCTAATTACATAAAGTAGTAAGATATAGGAAAGGATAAAGTGCATATACTTCAGATGCTAATAACATTGAATAGCTCACAAACGTTTCTTTACTCACAGTAGAACACTCAGTAGAAAAGCTCCCGTTAACAAGAAGCTGACTGTCATTGATTATATAAACCTGACACGTTGTCAGGTAAGAGTGGATGAAATATGTGGATAATAACTATAGGAGCCACTGAATCTAATGACATATTGTTGCCTTTATACAAGGATAATTCAGAATCAAATTAAGCTTGAGGGAAAATCTTTCCCACTGTGATCATCTGAATGGATGATACCTAAGCAGCATTTCATTACAATGGCTCAGTTAAACCTAGTTTACTGACACTGCAACGTTGTGCAATAACTGAGTTTGGATCCCACCTGAAATGTTATGCTCCCTCTTCTGATGCCATTACCTATAAATTCATGTAATAGTAGAAAGAATTTTCCTACCAAAGGCAACAAACAAGTATATAAAAGATGTTTTAAAATAATGTACAGTACCTTAGGCTAATAATTCGCACAAAGAGAATAATACTGTCAGTAAAGTTGGTAACAATAAAAATTCAACTTTTGATGCCATAGGTAGCTGCATTAATGCTGATTTACTGGAAGATAAAGCTAGACAAATTCAGAAAGGAAATGAGGCCTACATTTTTAACAGTAAAAGCAATTAACCATTGGAACAATGACCAATGTTCACAGTGGATTCTCCATCACTGGCAATTTTTAAATCAAGACTGGATGTTTTGCTAAAAGATATGCTCTAGGAATTATTTTGAGGAGATTCAATATGTATGTTAAACAGAAGGTCAAACTTGGTGATCACAATGGTCCTTTCTGACCTTGGAATCTCTATTCTTGCATTGAGAATTAGGAAAGGCTGCTACCAATTCTGACTCTTTTCTGCCGCTTTAACTTGCTGATAGTTCCTTTCGAGCTCAATCTCTTTCAGTGCTGAATAGAGCTGATTAGTAGTTTTAGACTGGAAACCGACCCCCCCACAAAAATAAAGTTTTGTCAAACATTTTTGGGGGGAATGTTTTTTATAATATTTTTTTCCTACGGGAATTTTAATATCAAACTGAAAAGCTTAATTTCATTGTAAATTGTAGTTTCCATTCATTCTGAAGGCAAAACTTTTTGTTATATACATTTCCAATTTTGGGGTGTGGTGACTTCATTTTATTTTTTTCCACCACTCCTCCTTTTTCACCACTGAGTGCAATAAAATGAGCATTGTCCAATAGGGTGGGTCCATTGCGCAACCCCATTTCTTTCTTTTTCCATTCTAAGTAGTCATAACTTCCTCAACTTTGGGAAAGACTAGATTGGCAAAAATGAGAGACTGTTAACTTGCCTTCTGCAATTTTTTTCAAAACTTGAGGAAGTGGAAAAAAGAAGGATAATCAAAAGACAGGGCAGGGAGGGAGAGGAAGAAAACCCTGGGTGGTGTTTTGTGGCATTCCATGGAGAGAGGGGTGGAACTAAAACTTGGCAGATTCAAAATTTTTCAAAAAACAGTTTCATGAAAAAAATTAAAAATCATTACATGTCAAATCTAGACAAACAGAACCAACTTTAACACTTCTGATTTTTTATGAAGTTGATTTTCCTTTTCCCCTCCTTTATTAATTCATCAATAAATATCAAAAAATTGCTTTTTACTGTCTCTGGTGCTAAACTTCTTCAGCTGTCACTTTGGTGGATATTGAGAGTTCCCAGCGTCTGGAACAGTTAAGCCCTACATTTTCAATGCAACTCCAAGTTTAATATTACACAGTATACTGAATATATTCTCTCTATTCTTTTAGAAGATTTCAGAGGAAAGATTTAGAGGCACATACAGCATGTAACCGATCCATTTTAATGATACAATCTGTGTAAGAATGTCAGATAATTTAAGAGAAATTTAAGGATTTCTGAGTTGTAAACATTATTTATATAAACAATTTAATTATTTTTGCCAGTACAGTAGATTTTCCAACCTGAAACTTTAATGGATGTGGCAGTACCAATGAGTATCAAAAAAATCTAACTTTCTGGCAGAAGAGGATAAATAAATTCATAGGCCATGATTTGGGAAAACACCTAACTACATGATTAAGTTCCATTAACTTCAGTTGAGCCATAAGTTAAGGTGAGCCATAAGCCATTTCGGCAGTAGGGCCGAAATGAAAAAGGTAAAATTGGGCCCAGTCTAGCTCCCTTAAAAATCAATGGAAAGATACTCACTGACTTCATAGGGTTCAATCTAATGCCCATTGAAAGTGTTAAGCAGTAAAACTTAAATCTTAAAGCAAATATGTTTCCAGAGAAATGTAGCACATATTGCCAATTTTATTCCACAAATGGCTACTTCCACCTAATAAACACAGTTTTTAATTATACTTCCCTAATAAATGAATCGACAGCTTGATATTTATACACTGTTTTCAAATGGAAGATATATTTTCATGGTTAGAACTTACTCCA
The DNA here is from genome assembly GCF_026122565.2 of Emydura macquarii macquarii. NCBI lineage: Eukaryota > Metazoa > Chordata > Testudines > Chelidae > Emydura > Emydura macquarii. Next base: position 21,218,689 of record NW_027131614.1, on the reverse strand, counting down.
ATTAAAGTTTCTGTGCATAAAAGTTAGTCCGCAAAGAATAATTTTTCTTTCAAGGATCTGTACAGCACTTCACTCACCACAAGGTCTGCAGACCTTGCGAGCTTAAAGAAAAAAATATTGCAAAATCTCATCTGAGGAATTTTCTTTCTTTCTTAAGTGTTAGGGTAGAATTTTCTATTAAATGGTAGCAGACTGTTTGAATGGCAACCACCTCAAGTCATTCTCTTTGCATTATTGAGCGATGCTTTGAAGACGAACGGAAAGACGGAGGCTGGGACAATTTAAAGATACAATCTTTTATGCCATCATGAAAAATTCAACTAATTCATGGCAAATCCTGTTTCATTATAATAAAGTAGTTGAGACTGAGAATGAAAAATAGCAGGCCTGATCGTCCTCTCACATCGCTGTAAATCAGATGCAACTCAGGTGTTATAGATGTAACATCATTGATGTCAATGGCCTCACTCCTGACTCTGACTGGTGTATGTGGAAGGAGACAAGAACCAATATCTCCAAGTTATAGGTATCACAATGATCCGAGCTCAGGTATTGTGTAAGTCTAGAATTTTTCAAATGGGAATTGTTTAGATTTCAGATAGTGTATTTTTGTCAGATATTGAAATAAATTCTTAAGCTATCTAAATATAACTGAAAGTGCCATGGCCTGATTCTCCTCTCTAACCAGTGTGACTTCGTTGAAGTTACTCCTCATTTACACCAGTATAAGTGGGAGGACAAAGAGGATCCATGTTTCTTATCATCTCAGCGGAGCCCAGTTCTGGCCTCACTATAATGGATCATCGGTAGCTGCAGGGATTCAAGTGCATGATGGCAGATAAAGGACCAGAGAAACCAATGCTAAACCACACACAGTTCAGATGCTGCCAAATGACAATTCTATGCAGCTCCCTCGGTGTACTCTCTTGGACTTTGAGGGCTTTACCACATGTGGCCATAAAAATAAAATATTGCACAAATAATTCAAGTAAGGCTAATTGAAAATTTTCAGTCACAACTGCATTTTCCAATAGGAAATTGGGATTTTGACATAAAAAAATACCACTTTATGTGGAAAGTGTCTGCTTTCCATGGAAAATTACAATTTTTCGTTAATAACAAAAAAAATCAGACCACTGCCCAAAACTGAACAGTTTTCAGCCAAAAATTAGTGAATCATTTTCCAATAAGCTCTAATTCTGTGTTTTATTAAGATTTGCTTTAGATTATTAAGAATGTGAATAAAGAGGAAAATATTCCTGTCTGCAATTTCGTGCTGGAGTTTGTTTTTAAAGTTTTTTGTTGAAGTATGGCAACTTTTAAGTCTGTTACTGAGTGTCCAGGGAGATTAAAGTGTTCTCCGACTGGTTTTTGAATGTTACCATTCCTGATGTCTAATTCATGAACTGAAATGAAAAAGCAAAAGGTCTTGTCCTTCTAATATGGTGATATAAGGAAACTTCAGTAAAATCTTTATTACAAAGCCATATTTATTCATGGAGTATCTTATTTTTAGATCATCATTGGAAAGGCAAACAAAACTACATAATTCCTTTTTTACAACTGTTACAATATCTTCATGTCTGACTAGGTGGCTGGATCCCTGGTTGAGGGAGCTTTTGCTGGACCCTGGTTGAGTTTAATCATTTTTTATGAAAAAGAGATGTGCAGAGCAGCTATTATATAGGGTGTGGCTACAAAGGGGAGGGAAGTCACCCTCCATATTCAAAGACAGGGTTCTGGATTACAGAGAGATCAGGAAGCTGCAGCTCGGGTGGTTGTTGTGTTACAGTCATGTATTGTTTACATATAATAATCAAGGTACTATCTTTTTCAGTTGTTCTCCTGGTCCGTCTTTAACCCACATGACAGCGGGAAAACTTTGGATCTTGTTTTCACTAGGATTCAGGGGTTGATGATTACACCTTTCTCATGGTTAGACCACCACAGAAAAAATATTGTGAGGATGTTATATAGCACGTCAGGCCACTTATCAGAATGCACATGTCAGAAAAGGGAGGGAATCCCTTCCATAGCAGTATGCTATGGAACTACAATCCCCCTTCCTCTTTGCAAAAAGAGAGCTACTTCTATTTTCCCCAGTAGTGAAGTCCAGAAGAAGGACCAGATTCTCACTGGCCATTGTATGCGGGCACTGGGAGAACACAAAGAGCCTCCCACAACATGTGCGCCACACAGAAAGGCCCATCACATTCAACCTGCACCTTTTCTGCACAGCGGATGGAGAACAGACAAAGATCCCGTGGCTTGGGCAAAGCTCAAGAATGACCTCCGACCCAGAAGTCTTACATTAAATTCCCTTTACAACATACCCTTGTCCTCTCTCAGAAATCCTAGATCCCTATGCACCCTTGGATAACATTTGACCCAGGAGATGAGGGAGGCCTGTGGTCTGTGTAGTGTCCTGATGAGTGCTAGCTGTAGCATTCTAATGGATGATACAGACATTGCATTACTCCTATGCACTGGGTAGTTTGAGAAGGGAAGTACAATGCTCCCACATTCTGCCTGCTTTGCACTGTGAGGCTTCATATTGCCCCTAGCATGACCCAGCATCTAAAGGGCACAATTCAGTCCCCAAAAGTGCATAAGCCTCTGCACTTACTCTTGTCTATTGCATTTGTGCAGGGCTGAAGCACTGGGATTGCAGGTAGCTAACTCTGCCACCTGGACATGCACCCTTTTTAGAGTTTGACTCACTTCCTCCTATTGTCCCTGCGACTAGAAAAACAGTGTAAGGGCTCACACGCCTACCAGCAGGTACATTTATTACACGTAAGAATGAGAAAAGTGTTTTTTTTTCCCCAGAAGTATTTTAATCCAAGGCCAATCTCCCCAAAATTAAGTTGCCCACAACTCTGTGATTTACTGATGTTTTAAAACCATACATTTTTCTAAGCATCTACTGTAAATGTGTCAAATTAAAGTGGGTCTAGTGCTAATCCTTTCTATACCCCATTCGTTACCATTCTTTAACGTTGCCACCTTTAACTAATACTCTCGTTTTTCCTATCTTTAGATCAATTTGTAATGACCTTTACAAGGGTATATTCTCTTTTACTTTCGAGATCTATATTATTGTGGTATAGTTCCAAGAATTTATTTTAAAAATCCAGATAATATAAGTACATCTGCCTTTTGCCTTTCAATTTGCTAATATAGACGAGGCAGACCCCCCAGATATAATCTCATTTCCATTCATCAGACTGTCAAACTCTAACAGAATTACATATGTCATAAAATGTTGTATCATTCTGTCCAGATTCTGGTTCTCAGGTTGAAATAGTACCTTATTGCATGAGTGCTCCTACTGCAGTAAAAGGAGTAAGGTGTCACATGAAGAAGAGAATCAATATTTGGCCTTGTAATGTAGTTCCTTCAATTAATGTCTGTCTTAAAGATATCTGTGTTATGGAGTCCTCCTTTGACCGGAGACTTATTAACCTTCAATAAAGTACCAGCACTTCTTTAAGGCTAGAACAAAGGGGGAGAGGCAGCCTCTGGAAGGAAGCAGACTGTAATCTAGTCTGCAAAGGCAGGGGTGTCTGAGTTAAGCTTGACCTACCTAAACAATTAGGGGAAACTGACATGAAAGTAGCATTTTTTTGTTGTTTTAACCTTTTTCTCTCTGATTGCCATGTTGCTATGAATAAATAAATCATATGGTTTGGAGGAAGTTGTTCTATATCATTGCATTTACCTACTGGTCACAGCTCCCAAAGCAAAGTCCCTTGCAGGGGCCAAACTCTGTTGGACCTGCTGAGGAAATACAAATAGCAGACTAGGGTGCTGTAGCCCAGTCACCTTGTCTGAGAGGGGGAGATATGCAGGATTCCCTCCAGAGAAGATTGTGCACCAGTCCCCAAAAGCAGGATGTCACTTGAATGAGTGTACTCAGGAGAAAATGAATGGGGTCAAGATACACCTAACCCAGTAACCACAAAAGATGATGTAGGTGCATGCTTGGGGAGGGACTGGGAGAAGATGGATCAGAGTCAGGATGGGGAATGGTTAAGTACTTTATTCTGGACTTCAGAGCAGCCTCTAAGCAACTGTGCAAGGCTGCTCTGATTTAGGCCAGGGGTCACATAGGCTTCTGGAGTAGTCACAATTAAGGAGGCATAAAAGAGACAAAGTAGCATTTGTCACCCCAACCCTCCTCTTCCTGGCTGTGCATCCTGGGTCGCACCTCTCAAGAGGTGCAGTACAGTATCTAACTCTGGGTTTCTTTGATTCAGTGGGTGACTGCTCTAAAACTGTATTCAAGACTGCATTCATGTCCAGAGCAGTTAATTAAATAATGATTAATTTCTCCCTTGAAACGTTTTTTTTAAAGTATGTAAAGCCAATTAGATAGTCCTTACTGTGGGCTGGATTGTGGCATTTAGCCACAAAACTATATTGGGAGTGATGAAGAACTGACTTGCCTCTGCGGAGTTTGCTTGGTTGCTTCTGGGAAGCTTGCCCTTTGGTTCTGTCTCCTCCCTCCTCTCCTTGCTTTCTATGGGTCAATGTGTGTTTTCAGGGATGAAGGGAGGAACTGTGTTTAGCCCTCGCCCTTTCACAAGACATGCAGGTGAGTGAGGGGGATATTTTCTATAGCAATGATTAAAGACTGGCCTTCTCAGTATTTAGTAAGGCATGGGTCTAAGGAAAATCTGAATAAGGAGCGCAGGATCAGGCCACTAACTTTTATGTTTTCAGGCTGCCACTCTCTTATATTTGGTTTAGATTATTAAAATGTACTGATGGTGGTTCAGAAAAGCTTTTTCTGTGACATTTAGAGTTCCTCCAGAAAGCCTGTTTGCTAAAAGTTTGCATAACATTTTAAAGGTTATATACAGCAAATAGGTGAGTAAGCTTTTTTCTCTTTATATTTCAAAGTTGTGTGCAGGTTCATGCTAGTCAGTTATTGATCAGTGGAAGTGATTAACAAAATGTAAAACTGTTTTGCACAAATAAAATCTGTCTTGTATTCTCTAGCCTTCACTCTTTGTTTTGTTGTATGTATTTTTCTTCTCTCCATTTCTTTCAATGTCATTCACACTAAAAATGGCACAAGTTGTGGCAGTATCACACCCAGTATGTTTGTTATACACACCTACCCACTTTAATTTTGTTAGTGAGAAGTGATCTTAAAACAATTTTCTATGCTGCTGCAATGGCATGTCGAAATTATTATGAGCCAATAAGGCTAGTAACTCCAATTGTTACAAGTTTGTATTGGGCCTGAAAAAATTATACTTGAGCCTTGTATTTATCACAAATATAAAGAACATTGAACCACAACAGCTAGGTGATTAAAATTTGCACTAAGTAATATAGCACAAGTGCATAGTCCCACACATTCAATAAATGGTCTAATAGCCTTGTTTATATCACTGGCTAGAGAGAGAGCCAGTAGAGTACATGAGTCTTTGCAATGCAGACAAAGGATTAAATTATCCTGAAAGACTTACTTTGTTTCCTTAACTCCATAAATCTTATATTAAAAGTAAGCAGAGAAACTCATTAAAAAGTGAAGTAACCTACAGCCTCTTCTTTCACATCCAGGCTAAAATAGAATACTTACTTTGTAATTACTGATTTTCTGTGTTTGGAGGGATCACATCTTTATTTAATCCTTCAAAATTCATTCAAATGTCCTTACAAGACAGTGTACAGGTGATATCACACCAATGAATAGTCTTCCCTTAAGGATTAATGACCATAAATAAATTCTTATCCTTAAGGAATAATTTGAGTAATTTGGTGACAGCCAATAGGATTAGGAAACTTTTCTTGCTCTCTCCCCTCATCATAATTAAAGAAATAATTTGTTTAATTAATTAAAGTTATCAGATTCCTATGTTAAAATGACTTTCAAGGCTGCCAGATGACTCTAATAATAAAAAGACCATCATTGCTTATGGGTAACAATCTGTTGGGAAGAGGCATTTAGGAATGACTGATCATTACAGCAGCAATAAGAATTACTGTGCTTTTATGACAGAATTAAGCATATGGTAAAGATGAATAGGAGAAACAAATTTTCCCTTTGTAATTATTAAATGAACTAAAAAGAGACTACGAGTAAATCTGAAATCTTTAGTAGTGAATTACTCCCTCAAGCTGCAGAAAAAATAGTGGGTTCACCAATCAAGAGGCTCATATTTCTTTACACAAGGAGAGAGTTTTCCACATTTTGTAGGGGTTGGAGAAGTTGCCTTCTGGATCTCTTTTCTCAGAAACAAATTCATTTGCCACCTCTCACTGGGAACAGTAGAACATCCCCTTGGTTACTCCAGCAATTGTTTATATAGAAAAGCAATACTAAGAAAGTAACTGATGCATTTTATCTTCTTGTAATGTGATTTAGCAGCCAAAAACAAAGACCAGGTGTCAGCACCATGTGACCACCAAATTCATCAATGGACCACAGAGTTAGAAAAGGAAGTTCAATAGGCAGGGAAGGTTTTATCTACTTTCTGAACATAGATGGCTGATACACAGGTTACTGGTTTCTTCTCATTGGACTCTAACTTCAAGCCTCTTTGAGTAGACACTTCAGTGATCCCTTTGAAAATGCCTCAGACAGACAGACAGACAGAAAAGTGCACAGGACTGGATGATTCTCTTGTTCTCTTCAGCCAAGCAGGTGAGTAAGTTTCCTGTCTAAGAAATGGGAGAGGCCAAGATGAATTTTGGTAATCTACACTTTCACGTCTAATCCACAGTTATCTTGTGGAAGCTCCTCCATAAAGGGAAGGAAAGAAGCATACATTTGATCTACTGTTTTGTTCCCTTCACCACAAACCTTGATGCACCTCATCTGGTTCACTTTAGTGCAAAGCAGAAAAGACAAGTGGGCAAAACTTCAAGCCCATTTAAAAAGAAAAAGTCTGGGATGGAAAACTGTTGATGAAAATTCATTACTCCTGCTGCCACTAAAAAGTGAACAGCAACCAGAAATTTGCAAAGGTCCTAAACTAATAACAGGAGAGGATGAAAGGAGGGAACAAATGAGCACCCATTTAGCACAAAATCAAGATATTGAGAACAAAATTAATCAAGGCACCAAAGAACACGAAGAAAATAAATTCTTTAACTTCTTATACACCAATGCTAGGAGTCTGGTTAATAATAAAGAATTGGATTTACATCCATACATTTGATCTAACTGGTATTACTGAAATCTGGTGGGATAATTCATATTATTGGAATGTTAAAATCAACGCTTATAACCTAGTTAGAAAAGATCCAATGGGAAAATAAGAGGGAAGTGGCACTGTGTTAAAAATGTCATTACCTGTTTCTGAGTCACTGGCAAGTTTGATCCATAAGCATTCTAGATCATTTGATTCCATGTCCTAACAGATAAAGTACATGATGGGATACTAGTTGGTGTCTGAGACAGACCACCAAATCACTTAAGAGAACATGGTGACCAGCTCCTGAAGCAACTATTTCTAATGTGTAGGCGAAAAAGCTGCATTATCCTGGGGGACTTCAATCTTCAAAATATGCTGTATGCCACATGCTGCCAGTGTTAAAACATCCTCAGAATTTCTAAAAATTATAGATGGCAATTTCCTAATTCAAAAAGTGTTCCATCTGCCAAGCTGACTGGACTGACTCATGAATACGAGTACCAACCTCAGGGTAGACTATGAAGAAACAGGACACAAACCCCAAAATGGATGTGAATTCTATATTTAGGTTTCACCAAGTAACTATCAAGTGTGAACTCCTCAAGTGTTACAACACCTCAACATGGAGTCATAGGCAATATCCTGCAGTGCTCCAACCTACCTTGCCACCCAGGTAAGCTTGCCTTTGTGATAGATGATCCTTTACGCACACACAAAATCACAAAAATATTCAGGTTATTTCCAGTCCCAAAGGACCAGTCACTTATCTCAGATCAACTGCACCTTTGATCCTATGCCAAAGACAATTTATTGTACGATTGGCTACAAGAGATAAGTAAAGATTTATTAGCTAAGAAAAAGAAATGAGTTATTAACAAGGTTAAAGCAAGTAAACGTACACACACAAATGAGCTGCAGTCTTAGATTCTAAAAGGTAATAGAATCTGCTGTAATATACAAACTCTACATGTCCTCTAGTGGTAAACCTAGGCTAAGCAGCTCAGGATCTGTTACTTATGCTTAGAAATCTTGCTCTTCCAAAGTCCAAGCAGCATAGAGATCCAGTTTCTTCTTCTTAGGGATTTTTATTTCCTTCTCCCAGAGTTCAAGCTGATGGGATGAGTCCACATGCACATCTCCTCCTCATGGACAAGATGAACAATCTCTGTTCTTTGAGGTTTCATAATGGTTCATGTGGTTTCTTGGTGGGCAGAACCTAACACATTCTGTAGGAAGCCAACATTTTACATTTGATGACCGGTTTGATGACTTACACAATTACAGAGGTTTATAAAGCAAACACTCATTATAACATGACTGCCTAGGAAGTAGTACTGTAGAAAGATGTCTGGAGGTCATAGTAGATCGCAAGCTAAATGAGAGTCAACAGCGTAACACTGTTGCAAAAAAAGAAGACATTCTGGGATGTATTAGCAGAAGTGTTGTAAGCAAGACATGGGAAGTAATTCTTCTGCTCTACTCCACACTGATTAGGCCTCAACTGGAGTATTGTGTCCAGTTCAAGGCACCCCATTTCAGGAAAGATGTGAATAAGTTAGAGAAAGTCCATAGAAGAGCAACAAAAATGATTAAAAGTCTAGAAAACATGACCTGTGAGGGAAGATTGAAAAAAATTACATTTGTTATTCTGGAGAAGAGAAGATTGAGGGGGGACATGATAACAGTTTTCAAGTACATAAAAGGTTGTTAAAGAGGAGAAAGAAAAAAATGTTCTCTTTAACCTCTGAGGATAGGACAAGAAGCAATGGACTTAAATTGCAGCAACGAGGGCTTAGACTGGACATTAAGAAAAACATCTAATGGCTAGGGTTGTTAAGCCCTGGAATAAATTGCCATGGGAGGGTGTGGAATCTCCATCACTGGAGATTTTTAAGAGCAGGTTAGACAAACACCTGTTAAGAATGGTCTAGATAATACTTAATCCTGCCTTGAGTGCAGGGGACTGGACAAGAAATCCCTTCCAGTCTTCTGATTCTATGAACATGAGGTACAGATGTTATAAGTGAGATTACTACATGCAGCATCCTACAAGCATTTCATAAAGACTAAACACATTCTTGTAAACCTAACCTCTATTTTAACAATGCTAACACACAGGTGGGCCCGACTGGTTTCCAGGTGTGTATTGGCCAGTGTTCCATTGAGGCCTATGTACCTTGGCATGAACTGGAACCTGGTGCGCCAGATTCACAGTATCCAACAGTATTACCTCAAAAAGTGTTGCACCTATATCAGATCTTGTCTTGACAGATAAAGAGGAATTGATCACAGCACTACAAATTAGTAGTTGCTTAGGTGCAAATGATCGTGACTTAATTATATTTATTATGTCTAAGCAGAATAAAGCCCAGACCGGAAATATATATACTTAGTGCTTTAAAAGGTCAAATTTCACAAAATTGAAAACACTTATGAGCCAAGTCAGTTACGAGAGAGAATTGAAATAGAAAAATGTGAATGATGTTGGGAACTCTTTAAGAACATTTTATTTGATGCCCATTAAAGCCTAAATCAAGAAAGAAGGTAACAATGATTAAAAACAATAGCAACTTGGCTTAGAGAGGAAGTGAAAGTAGATATAAAAAGAAATTTGTATTTTCATAAGTATGGAAATAAGTAGGAAAAAAGGACAGTTGATAGCAATGAATATGTTAGAAGTGAGGAATTGTAGAAAGTTTGTAAGGTAAGCAAAAAAGACGATGAGTTTTTAAAGTATATTAGGATTGTTTTCTCCCTAACAATGGTATTGGTCTATTACTAGATCAAAATAGTAGAACAGTAAGTAATAATGCAGACATGACTGAAAGTCTTCAATAAATGTTTCTGTATGGAAAAAGCAAGATGTATTCAGATCATAAAATGATGATGAAACTTTCCATTCCAGTAATAACTCAGAAGGATATTAAACAGCAGCTACTACAGTTAGACCTTTTAAATTCAGCATGTCTGGAAACCTTGCATCCAGTAGTTTTAATAGCATTCGCTGAGGAGCTTGCTGAATCATTAATGTTGCTTTCCAACAAGTCTTGGAACACTAAGGAAGTTCCAGAGGACTGGAAGACAGCTAATGTGCCAATATTTAAAAAAGAGGAAATGGGATGGCCCAGATAATTATAGGTAGTCAGCCTGACATCTCTCCTGGGCACAATAATGGAATGGTTGATTCAGGACTATTAATAAAAAAATGAAAAGATGGTTATATAATTACTACCAATCAATTACCAGCACTGAAGCAGGAACAGGCACAGGCAGGAGCATGGGCAGTTTGTTAGAACTACCCAGGCAGCTGGAAGTATTCCCGACAAGGTAGCAACACTGAGTAGACTGCAGTGGCTGTTTTTGTTAGGGGCCTGCCCTGGGGTCACCTATTTAGTCTCTTGCTTGTAGAGTGGCTGGACTCACAGGGAGTTACCTCAGATGACTCATTAGGCTCAGAACACTCATAACACAGGTATATGGAAAATAGATGTCAAACTAGAGATACCTTTTTTATGAGATTACAAGTTTGGTAGAGAAAGGTAATAGTGTGGATGTAAAACGTCTGTAAGGCATTTGACTTGGTACCACATGACATTTTAATGAAAAAAACTAGAAAAATACAAAAATACCATGGCACATGTTAAATAGATTAAAAGCTAGCTGACTGATAAGTCTCAAAATGCACTGTAAATCAGGAATCATCTCTCAGTGGGTGTGCTTCTCAAGGGATCTTGCAGAGATCACTTCCTGAGCCTGTCCTATTTAATATTTTTTAATCAATGACCTGGAAGAAAGCAAAATCATTACTAATGAAGTTTGCAGTTGACAGAAAGATTGAGGGAGTGGTACATAATAAAGAGGACAGGTCACCAATACAGAGCAACCTGGATCATTTGACAAGTGGGGCACACATAAACAATATATGTTTTTATATGGCCAAATGTAAAGTCAGACATCTAGGAACAAGGAAAGTAGACCATACTAACAGGCTGGGGAAAAGCTATCCTGGGAAGCAGTGGCTCTGGAAAAGACTTGGGGTTCATGGTGGATAATCAACTGAACAGGAGCTTCCAGTGTAATGCTGTGGCTAAAAGGGCTAATATGATCCTTGAATATATAAACAAGGGAATATTGAGTATTTGGCAGTGATTGACCATTACTGGAATACTGTGACCAGTTCTGCTGTCCACAGTTCAAGAAGGATGTTGATAAATTGGAGAGGATTCAGAGAAGAGCCATGAGAATGACTAAAGGACTGGAAAACATAGCTGATAGTGAAAGATTCAAGGAGCTCTATTTAGCTTATCAAAGAAAATGTTAAGGGATGACTTGATCACCGTCTAGTGACCAACATGGGAAACAGAAATCTGATGACAGAGGGCTCTTCAATCCAGCAAAGAAAGATATAACAAGATCTGTCACCTGAAAGTTGAAATAAGGCACCCCTCCTTTTTTTATTAACACAATGAGAGTAATTAATCACTAGAACAATTTACCAAAGACTGTGGTGGATTCTCCATCACTGAAAACTTTTAGATCAAGTTTGGATGTTTGTCTGAAAGTGATGCTCTAGTTCAAATGGGAATTAATTCAAAGAAGTCCTATGATCTGTGGCATACAGGAGGTCAGTCTAGATCAGTGGTCCCCAAACCTTTTTGGTCCACTCCCCAGCCAGGAGCCAGAGCTGCAGCCAGGGCCAGAGCCAGGGCTGGGATAAAATACACTTTGTATACACGTTTTCAGATGTCATTTGCTTCCATTGCATCTGAGACAGAAAGACAGATACATTTAAACCATGTATAGGGGTTTGTGGCCATCCCTCTCCATCAGTCTCTGAGGGAGGCCATGTCCCCTTGCTATGTCAGGGCCTGTAAATTAGGGGAACTAAGTCTCCAGCTCTGGCCTTCAACACATGGCAGAGCACTAAGCAGCTTATAGCCAGCACTCTGGCTGGGCAGACAGCAGGCAAACACAGGCCATTTGGCCTAAGATGGTAGGCGGCCAACCTCGGGTGGGGTTGGCAGCAGGGGGTAAGGGACCCAGGCCCATGCTACTCCACCGGCTCCTAGCCCAGGGCCCTGGCAGTGGCCAGCAGGGATCCCACTGAAACACGCTGACCTAGATTCTGATAACATAACTGGACTAAGGTCAGTTGTCCCTGGGCTACTTGCTACTGACCCTCCTACATGTATCTCCAGCTCCTGGGGTTCCTCACACTCCCCAGGGCAAACGGTCGGTGGCAGTCCCAGCACCTCCTATGGGTCCTTTGCATTGTGGAGCTCTGTCTCAGGTGCAGGGCTTGGCAGCATGCCAGAGACATCTGCTTCCTTCTCCAGCTCTCGCACAACTGAGCTGCCAGAGGCATCTTTTAAACTTCCTGTCCCACCCCTCTGCTTCCGGGTTGGGGTGTGTGCGCACATGTGTGGCTTGCCTGGCTCCATCCCCCTAGAGGGTGGAGAGTGGTTTCTTCACATCGATATTGGAGGGAGGCCATGCCCACTTCCTACACCCCATGAAATATTAAAGTGCCTTACAGTTATTGATCTAAGAATAATAAAACAATTTAGTGACTTTCTGAGTATTTTATGAGAAATTGGCTATAATATCAAGGAAGGGTTGTTTTTTAGCTACAAGTTCAGTGAAGTGAGCATTAAAAGGGAACATATTAACAAGCCTCAGGACAAAGACTAGTTCTTGTTTTTCGTATGTTTATTTTGCTAATGTCTGAGTAAGACATTCAATAAAAACTCCCCCAGCTTACATTATCACAGCCGTCTACAATCATGCTAGCCTTCTCCTAACTGATCTGCAAGATTTGAAGGCTTGAAGAAAACAAGTACCTGAAGTATTCTCACTGTTAAACTCTGACCCCAATTCTGACTTCACACCAGCATAGACTCAACGTGACTATTTACTTCAATAAAGTTATGTCAGATCTGAAATTTATGAGAGCAAAATTGGGCCCTTTGAATAGTCAGAAAAAATTACCACAACAGATCATCTTCCACAGCAATTACTGTACCAACTTGTGGCATGTGATTCATTCTATAACTAAACTCAGTGCGTGGTTGATAAAGATTATGGAGGACCACTCCCCTGAGGATTGACTTAATTGGTTCTTCTGGTGCCTACCATTGAGTAATAAAATGACATTTTTGCAGCCTTTGTTCATGCCTCTTGTTCTACTGAGAATTACTTGGGGGAGAGTTTAGTGGAGATTTTGTTGTAATAAATCTTTGTTGACATTTTTTAACTGGAATTTTTAACTTGCCCCCTTCCCCTAAACTACCGTGGCCCGCTTCCATTTTATGTGATTTCTGGTTTCTCAAAACACTTAATATAGTCTGTTCCACCAAGTCAAGATGAAAAAATCTGTTCATATCTAATTTTTCCAAACTAGAATCAGAGTTTAAATAAGAAGAACATTTAAAAATACTTTTGTAATGACTAGATTATGATAGCTTTACTCATGTTGAGAGGTGCCTTACTTCACTAGTGGTCCCATTGATTTCAATGGCATTCTTCAGGGAACAATATAATCACAAGAGTCAGCTGAACCAAACTACTACTGAACCAAACTACTAGAAAAAATACCAAGATTTAAATGTAGCAGAGGGCTAGTGTGGGCTATTTTTATGTTTATTAATCAATCAGTATACTCATCTAGCATACAGGAAGACAGTGTCTTTCATTCCTGAGAAGCTTAGTCTAGCTACACAGAACACAGCTGATGCAATCCAGAGGACAGTGGCACTTCAGAGGGCTTTCTTAACAAAATAACAGCTTTTTTACTGCTATGGCCGTCATTTGAGGACCTTGAGGAGAGGAGAGGTCAAGGAGAGGTATTTGAAGTTAAAAAGGATAGTAAGGGATAGTGACTAGGTTAAGATAGGTGTTATGAGTCTTCCACTATATTGTTAGCTCCACTAGCCTGAGCACCATTCACGCAGCATTGACCTGAATTTCCCTTCCCTATCTGACCAGATTTGAGACTTGCTGTCCCCTCCTCATCTTACCTTCTTTCATGAGTAAAAAAAAGGTACTTTGAAGTCCCAGAGCTAGATTCCACACCACTCCCATACTTATGAATTCTAGGCTTCTGTGGCTTAGCCATAGTCTGGGACCAGATCATGCAAACACTTGGAGCTTCAAAGCTTGAGACAGTAGTTGTACATGGATCTATTTCTATAGACCTGCCATCATTTCCAGAGGACTTAAAATGAGCTTCCAATGCTTTGTGCAGCTCTTTGGTTAAAGAAAGAGTGATAGAGATAGGTATTGCCATAGTTCTAAAGCTCTGACATTTAATAGGACAATTCAATGATTGCTTCCTGGCAAATAGTGTTCATTCTTAACACTTAATCGGATAACAAAACCTCATTTTGTTCTCAACAATGAAAAGCCAAGATCTGAAAACTTGTTGTTTTGAAGATGACTTACTTGTCTTGTTTTTCTGCTTTCAGTGCTCGAAGAGACAGATATGCTCTTCATTAACTTCAGGCATCCTGAAATTCTCTCCCCCACCCCACAAATCAAAGGCTTTCATAATTTTGTGTTTTCAACAGGCTGTCAGGAAAGTCTTCCAATAAATTGATTACAGCCTGTATTCTGCATATGCTGTCTTTCCTCTTAAAGAAAATATGGAAGAGAAGGAAAAATTAAAAACCACTGTATAAATAAAGCAGCCTCAAGCTGATTCTGGTGCAATTCAAGTTTAAGGCCAATGCTGTCAGTGTGCATATAAAGTGTTGACAGAGGTGTAAACTTCCTTTAATATCCTTGCCACAGTGTACTGTTTTTTAAAATTCTGTTATATTGATTAGCAAAGGAAAGAAACCAAACAAGGGAAAATGTTAAAAAAACTATGTTACTCTTGCCCTTCACTTGTTTTTCCCCATGAAAGTAACTTAAAGAACACTGAGGCATAAGCATTAGGAGCTGAGCCAAAGCCTGCTAAAGTCAATGGAAAGACTCCTATTGGCTTCAAAGGCCTTTGGATTAAACCCTATAGGAGTGCAATGTTTTGAGGGAGCAGAGGGAGCAGAGTCTTAATTCATGTTGCTGGTGGGTATAGCAAAGTGTCTCAAAAGTTGAATTGTTTCTTGCTAAAACTATTCATTTTAAATTCTACCCTCTTTTTCACGTGAACTGTTTGAACCCACCTAACAGTTTTCACAAATAATTTTCAATTTTCTCTTTTTGGCTATGTGCTGTTTGTTGTTAAATATGTTATGCAGTTAGTCACCCAAGTTGCATGGTAAGTTAGCGGGCCTTGATTTTCTGCCTGGCAATGTAAGGACTGTATTAGTCTAGCTCCTAGCAAACAATGATGGTTATTTCATCTGTAGAGAATGTTAAAGCAAGAAAAATTGCACTAGCACGGTTTCTTCTTTTTTGCATCTACTCTTAGTGATTTCCAGCTATTACTAATATGCAAGGAAACAGTATTCTGGAAAGCAGTTCCCCTGGTAGGGAATACTACAAAGATTCCCCAGAACTGCTATTCAAGCATCACCTTTGCTTTTCATAGAAAGGACATGGTAATTAGGGAGTACTGATTTGTCAAGACTAAAGTTCATGTGGATATAAGCATTTGCATCGTGTGTGTGTATTTTATTTATTGTTTATATATATATATATATATATATATATATAGCAGTGTGGTAGTGAAGCCATAATTAAAGTGGCATCAGAAACTTGTGTTTAATGGGATAAAAGAATGGGAATATCTATTAAGTGTTTTACCACAGAAAAAAGAAAAAACAGAGCATGGAAGAACAAAATTTCCAGGGCAGTTGGAATTTGTAGAGGAGTAAATGATTCAAAAATATTTTGGAATTAAAAGGAGAAGTGGTTTTAATATTGGCTACCTAGGGTTTCACTTTTTTCAGAAACCTTTTACGAAGACTACACAGGAAGTTTCTACACAAAACTTCTGATGTAGCTTTCTGTACATCCATAGCTTATACATAAGGTTAAGATTTTGTCAGTTATTTTTAGTAAAAGTCAGACACAGGTCAGAGGCAATACACAAAAATTCATAGAAGCCCGTGACCTGTCTGAGACTTCTAAAAATCATGGGGGGGAGGGGCTGACCAAATGCCTGAGGGGGGAGGATGTGGGCCCTAGCCCCACTGTGGGAGGGTCCTACAATCATGACTCATGGCTCTGGGTCTCCCCACGGAATGCTGCGGCTTCCAGCTCCAGGGACCATCCCCTCCTGCAGCTAATGGCTGTGGGGTCCACCTGTTGAGGCTGGAGGATCCAGGGACATCCGCCTGGGCTTGGGCTGCGACTAGCCCTGGCTCAGAGGCAGGGGGTCCCAATCACCCACCCCAGTGGAAAGCAGCAGGGTCTCTGCTGCCATTAGTGGCTCGAGCCGCAGGGTCCCTGCCATCACCAGGTCCCTACACGCTACTCACCGTGACTCTGGGCTACAGGGTCTCCCCGCGCTGCCCACCACGACTCAAGGCTGCAAGGTCCTCCTGCGCATCCCACCATGGCTGATGGCAGTAAGGGGGCCTGTGGCAGCGGAAGGTGTGGGGACCTGCTGCCTGCAGTGGCTGAGGCCTGGGGGCCACCTGTGGCAGCTGATATCTGCAGGGTCCCTGCTGCCCATGGCGGCTCAGATCTGGGGGTCTTCACAGCCTGCCCCAGCACACAGCAGCATGGTCCCTGCTACCACCGGTGGCTTGGAGCTGCGGAATCCCTTCCACCGGGTCTCTGCTGTCCACAGCGGCTTGGAGCTGGGGGTCCACACTATGGTTTAGCGCAGAGGAAGGTCTACCCGAGCTGCCTAGTGCCTGGGAACCGGAGGACTTGCCCAAGCTGCCTACTGCCTGGGGGCCTGAGGACTTAGAGGAACTGCCCTCCGCAGAGGACCTCGCACAGTTTCCGGACCTGCCGCCGATTGACAGTGAGGGACTCGTGGGACTCCTGCACGCCATCTATCCCAGCGACCCAGAGGGAGATGGCTAGCCCCAGGTAGTCTAGGGAGAGGGTGGGAGGAAGAAGCCCAGGGAAGTTGACTATTCCCCCAAAGGAGCGGCCTGAACCAAGGCTCACTCTACTGAGGGCTGGAGGCGGCCCCTTAATTCAGACTCCCCGAGATTGATGCATAGGGAGAGCCACCGGTGCCACCCTCTACAGGGGATCTTCTACAGACAGTGAGATCTTTCTCAACGTTTTTTTTATAGGTCATTTGCTGTCCACCTCTTTTCCATCTCTCACCAAATGGTATGCAGTCAAGAGCCTGTCTAGACAACCGTACAACATCCCCAACTACTTCAGCCTTCTTTCTCCAATCATTGTCTCTACAGTCTGTTGGCCAGTCCTTTGTAGCACATCAGCATTAGTTACTTTATCCCACCAGCAGACACCAAGAGTTTTCCTCAAACATCTCTGATGGAATATGTTAAGTTTTCTGTTGTGGCCTTCTAGAATTTGTCAAGTTTCAGATGCATAACACAATGTGGGTATTACAATGACATTGTAACTTTCTCTTGGTTCTTGTGTAAATCTCTTTATTTTTCCAAATATCTGCAAGTCTCAGAAAAGCTCCTCTTGCTTTCATAGTTCTTGCATCTACTTCCTTATGAAATTGGCCATCAGCACTGATTGTACTTCCAAGATATACAAATCGTTAACCATGCTGTATTTATCAGTATCAATCACATATGCACCATCATTGCTGACTACTCTTTCAAACGATCATAACTTTAGTTTTCTTTTGGCTGATTCTTAATCTTGTTTTGGTGGCCTCACCATCTGTGTCCAACAGAACGATGCTATTTGAAAAGTCAAGATCTTGAAGTTTTCCTCTGCTCCATTAACTCACAGTTTCAGGGTAACTGTGCCTGTATTTTCCCACAGTCCCTCGAGGGCACCCACTTAAAAGTTTCCAGCTGCCAGCCATTGCCTCTCTTGGGTATCTAGCCATCTCCTCTAACTCACACCCTGATCAGGGTTTTTTAAGGCAGCAGAGCTCTCTGGATTTACACTGTGATATCCCCAGCAACCCAGACTGCCTAAACAGGACAATGCCTGTGCTTTGCTTTCTCTCTGAAGGCAATGACCAGCATATTGCCTGCAGTCATATGTTTCCACATGTGCTTGCTTAAAAAGAGCTATTTATTCTTAAGGTAAATGCATTACAGAGAAAACTTCTAAAAACCAATAAAGATTCCTAAATGCATGCTAACATCCTATCAGAGGTCACCCGTCAGTCTTATTGGGACCTAATAGGTTAAATCCTTCCAACCCTTCGACAAGGGATGGGGACCCCTTGGACAGAAGGTCCTGTCTGTTTGCTGGATCAGAAAGAGGGCCCTGAGTCAGCTTAAACTTCAAGAGTCCTTTCTTTGTCTGTTGGTCTCTGGAGAATCCAGACTGATCTAGTATATACAAGCATCTTCAGCTGGTGGTACTATGATTGAGGCATTACATCCTGAGTGACTTTGCCTAATCTCCTTCCACTATTCTTAGTTCTTGGGGGAGCTGTTGTCACCCTACCCCATGGAATTACATACAATCCCTGGCTCACAATGATGGAAGACCAAGACTTAATACAGTAAGATCTACCAAAGATACTGTAGGAAATTGCCATATCTGCCACATCCTGTATCTTTCTTTGATGTTTTTACATCATGTAATACATCACAATGCAGAAAAAGAAGGGGTGATAAATTGCAACTCTGCAGTATGCCAGTAATGATACCAAAAACCAATTGATTTCTTCACTTTCTGTCCTTACACAGCATTTTGAAACTTCTTACAGCGTCTTGACCAGTGACAGTATCTTTCTAAGAAGATCTTAGATCTATCATAGCAATAGCCCTGCCCCTGTCTTTGGCCTTCCTCCCTTTCAATATTCAAGTCCTGATCAGCCTACCATATCTCAAATTTAACCACTCCACTTAAGCTTTCTGCCACCTATCACCCAATACTGCAGAGCAGAATCACTGTAAATTTATGGACAGTCAGTAAAAGAAAATGTACAATTTTAACATTGTCTGTAAACCCGTAAATAAATGAAAATATCCGTGAAATTGGGTAGAAATAAAACATTGTATTTTAATATTGATTGCCATTGTTCAGAATAACTTCTTGTATCATAAAACTACACTGACCATGACTTTATCAATTTCCTGTTTTCTATTATTGCACACACCCAAAGAACCCAAGTAATCAATTATCTGTATCTAAAACAATTGCGTAATTCTGAATTCCCATGTACAGAATATTGCAAGCAGAGAGTTTACAAAGCACAGTGGTATTACAAATATAATTTGTTCATGAAAATGGCCGAGTCGAGAAAAACGATGCGGATGAGGAAACGTCAATTCCTCAGAAAAAAGCTAAACACGAAAGCACTGCAAACCGACAATGTTCAGTTCAGCCCTCCTGGTGTAAAGAAGTTGTATTTAAATACTGGATTCAACAAGATGTTAATAATAAAAACAATGTTGTTTGTTCTTGGTGCAAGAAGACATTCAGCATTGCACATGATGGTGTGAGAGATTTCAGGAGCCATGCAAAGAATGTGAAACATATTGTTATTGCTACAGCCTGATCCCAGCCAACAGGAATTGCTAATTTTCTTGCAAAAACAAAGAAGGATGATTCTGAGACATCAAGATTTCATCAGCAGGTAAGAGAGTCTGTATTTAAAATGGTACATTTTATTGTGCAAAATAATTTGCCCTTAAGTTTGGTGGATGACCGAAGTGATTGTGTGGGGGACTGGTTTGTTGACTCAAAAATTGCCAAAGAAGTGCATTGTAAAATGACAAAGTCGTCAATGCTTGTGAAGAATGTTTTAAGTGAAGAGTTAAAAAGGGACCTGGCGGACAAACTAAAAAACCAGCCATTTACATTGCTAATAGATAAATCTACTGATGTTACTACAACCTGCAAAGTTGCTCTTGTAGTAATATATTTCAATTACGAGATGGGAAAAATACAGGACAAATTTTATCGTTTAGTGGACGTTTCCATAGCTGATGCGGAATACATTGTTGCTGTAATATTATCGTGCTTTAAACAAAACAGCATTGCGCTATCAAACATAATGACACTCGGAACAGATGGAGCTAATGTAATCATAGGGGGAAAAAAAACTATATGCTGTCAAGATTCAAAGTGCAGCCTAATATTTTTCACATTCCTTGTAGCTGTCACGTTGTTGCCCTTTGCTCTTCCGATGCTTGCAAGGCACCGCCAAACATCATGGAACAATTGTGAAGAGATATTCACAGGCACTTACAAACACTTACAAAAGGCAGCAACTTTACAAAGACTTTCAAGCGTTTGTTGAAGCGGACACGATTAAGATACTGAAGCTGTGTTTAACTTGATGGCTGAGCCTTTTGGAGTGTATTCAAAGACAAACCAGTATGATTCCCTTGTAAGTTACTTTCAATCAACTGCTGAAAATGACAGGCTACTTACAGAAGAACAAATTGCTCAGCAACTGTTGGATCCTGTCACTAAATCTTATTTCCTTTTTTTGGCCAACGTGTTACCGATGTTGTCAACTTTAACAAGCTTTGCCAACAGAACTCTCCAAATATTGCTTTGCTGAAAGGTGAATACGTAACACTGTTAAAAACAACCATGGCCTATTTCATTGTAGTCTCTGTTGTAGTTAATCTGAAAGCAGAGGATCTGCAACATTTTGATATCACGTATTCCAGCAAGAGAGCATTTTCATTGGAATACAAACAAAAAGACAACTACAAGAAATAGAGGACCAACATGCCGTAGTCCTGTTCATGAAGAATGTGCTGCAGTTTTATTTAAATGCAGTTAACAGTGTAAGAAAACGTATGCCAATTAACAGCAAGGTGCTGAAACTGATATGAGTTCTTCAATCAAGCTGTAAAAGTACAGTGAGTTAGGAAGACATTGTCCAGCTTGCAATGCTTTTACCACAGATTATAAATGAAAATGCACTTGATATACTGGAAAAAGAATTCATGGAGTACCAGTGACAGTCTCAACAGATTTTCAACGAGATCTGGCAATTGATGAATATTGGCACCAAATTGCATTTTTGTCAACTCCCAGTGGAGAGCAATACCTCCCTATACTTTCCAGGTTCTCCATGAATATGTTGGCTTTGCCACACAGTACTGCAGAAGTGGAATGCATATTTTCTCAAATGAACCTAATAAAAACAGACATAAGAAATCAGCTGTCCACAGAAATGCTGGATAGAATTCTGAACGGGAAGACTGCAATTAAAAACAGCATAAACTTCAAACCAAATAAGGAAATGATCGAGTCAGCAAATGTGTCCATGTACGACCACAAAAGGCAACAGGAGACTGCGATGTAAAGTTAGTAAACACTTTTGTGACATCATTGTATTGTTTATGGTATTTTTAGTGATGTCAGTAAAAAATTTACCGTGTCTGTAAAAAAAAAAATCAGCTTCAGATCTTCATGTCAGTAAGGTTGTCAACCCAGCCAGGGCCTTTCTTGCACAGTATGGATGAAGGGAGAACAGGATTTAGCTTTTTGCTTCGTAATTTTGTTATGTGTTGTTCATACTAGTACTTTTAAAAAGGTGTTCTACTTAATATTTATATTAACAAAATGGGTAAAAGTGCCAATCAGCAACATCCACCACTGCTTCTCAACTTACTCTGCCTTTGCCTGGTTGTTTTTATGTGGCAGGGTAACACTTATTTACCACAGTTTAGCAATCTAATATGTAGAAAAAGTTGGAAGTGAAAGAATGAAGGGGAACAAATGTAGAATAGTTTAGGTATTTACACAGGTTGCATACAGCAGAGGAAATGAGATCAGTAGAATTAAAAAGTAAAACATTTAGTCATAACTATAGCAGGTAGAGAAAGGATTAGAATCAATGGGTAATAATATACAAATAAAAGGAAACCGCACATAATTATCAGCTATGAGTGGAAAACACAGCAATGCTATGCTAGCACTTGGATAATACAGAACTGACAATATTAACCATTGAAACATCATTGTTCAGGCATCAGACAACTATTAAATGCCTATTTTTCTTCAACAGTCACTAAAAAGTTTAATGATGATCAGATAATCTTAACAGAGAGTAACAAGGGAGAAGATATGCAAGCCAAAATAAGGAAAGAATAGGTTACCGAATGTTTAGCTAGTTTAGATATATTCAAGTCATCAGGGACTGATAGGATGAACTTAAGGTACTTAAGAAACTAACTGAAGCAATCTTAGAACAGTTATCAATTACCTTTGAGAATTCATTGAGGATGGGTGAGGTCCCAGAGGACTGGAGAAGACTGGCTATTCCTTATAACCCTAATAACGTCTCGGTTTTTACAAACTGATTGTTTAATAATTTCTTCCAATATCTTTCCAGGTATTAAAGTTTGCTGTCAAACGGGGGTGGGGAATGTACT
The DNA here is from genome assembly GCF_026122565.2 of Emydura macquarii macquarii. Taxonomy (NCBI): domain Eukaryota; kingdom Metazoa; phylum Chordata; order Testudines; family Chelidae; genus Emydura; species Emydura macquarii. The sequence goes on along the minus strand of NW_027131614.1, from coordinate 21,196,128 downwards.
TAGTGGGTCACACACAGGTATGTCCTGGGTCTGATACTACTGAACATTTTCATTAATGATTTTGGGTTAATGGAGTGGAGAGCACGCTTATAAAATTTGCAGGTAACACTAAGCTGGGAGAGTTATGAGCACTTTGGAGGATAGTTTTAGAATTCAAAATGACCTTGACAAATTGGAAAATAAGTCTGAAATCAACCAGATGACATTGAATAAAGACAAGTGCAAAGTTCTATACTTAGGAAGGAAAAATCAAATGCACCGCTACAAAATAGGGAATAATTGGCTAGGTGGTAATACTGCTGAGAAGAATGTGGGGTTATAATGCATCACAGATTGAACATGAGTAACAATGAAAGACTGAGGGGGTCAGATGTGTTATAAAGAGGACTGTGATCAATTGTTCTGTGTGTATTGAAGGTAAAACAAGAAGTAATGTACTTAATCTGCAGCAAGGGAGATTTAGGTTAGATTTGAGGAAAAACTGACAAATTGTGTGATGTGAAGAACCCAAAGTAATAGAATAGAATCTACTGAAAAGGAAGCTCACTGGGGGAGCTCTGTAGTGACACAAAGTATTCTAATGACTGTCGTACTGGAGACACTCTATAGGCTTCCACAGCAGATTATAATCTTGAAGTCATTAGTCCAGAAAGAGAATGATTCTGTAGCCTGGTGGTTAGGGCATTTCTTTGGAGACCTGGGTTCAAGTCTCTGCTCCAATACATATTTAAGTATAGATACAAGGTGAAACGGCTTCAACAGGAGAAATTGTGAGAGACTCCCAGTCAGAATATCCCATAGTCTGGGGGCTAGGATCATAGGCATAGTTTGACTGCTATATTTGGGGGGGCAAAGCACAGCACCTACATGGATGCATACACATGTGCATGCTAAAGCCAATTACCTTGGCTCAGTGGCTCTCTCCTTCTGCCTGGAATGGTACCGGGGCTGCCGTGCTGTGGGAGGGATGATCTGCCTTAATGGGGGAACTGCAGTTGCTGCTGGTGGCCACTCTAGCACTAGCTGCTGAAGGAATGTTGCTGGTCTGGTGCTGCTGCAGTTGAAGGGATGCCACATGCCAGGTTCCTGCTTCCCCCCACCCATTCTTATATCCCCTTCTCTTCCACCCAGCCTATCCCAAGCCCTTCCACAGTCTCTTCTCCTTACCCCACCCCCTGCTCCCCTTGCCCTGTTCCCACCCCCCCCATGTGGGGCAGTCACCATTGTACAGAAAAAAGGCAGGCACTAGGACACAGAAGGCAGCATCCAGCAGGTGAGGCAGGGACCCGGAGTGCAGGAAAACAGCTGCTCCATCCTGCCTCCTCCTCTGCTCCCTGGAGCTGAAACCTGCCGGGGAGGGGGATGGATGGGGCGGGGCGGGAGGTGCCAGAGCTGCCCTCCCCTGCAGGCTGAGCAGAGCAAGCCCTGAAGGGCAGCTTGGCAGTTGCAGAAATCTGGGGGGGTGGGGGATGACATGTGATCTCAGGTGACAGACACACACACACACCCTACACATGCCTTGCCCCTCCCTGCACCCACCCAAACTACTGCCCTGGTTAGGATGCTCACCTAGGAGTAGGGAGGCCTGAGTTCCAGCGCTGGGATTCAAAGCCAGGTCTCCCCGCTCCCAGCTGTGTACTCTAACCACCGGGATAAAGGCTATAAGAGGGAGGTGGTGACATCCGTCCTCTTCTGGTTTTGTGAATGGATGTCTACATCCCCTTGCAAAGCTAGTTATCCTCCCCCCCCCCCCCCCCCCCAAAAAAAAACAAAAAAAAAAAAAATGTGTCAAACTATTTGCTGAATTAGTGTTGAATTTATTAATAGTTTCAGCTGATCTAAAACTGAATTTATTTGCAAAAACCATTCAAACATGTCCACACAGCTCCAGTCTCCTCTGGGTGAGGTGACAGCTATTAGGAGTGTGTATTGTGCCTTTAAGAGCAGAGCTCATGCTAGGAAGAACTGGTTGGAAGCAGCCTAGCAGCAGCTTCACCAAACATGCAGCTAGGAGTGCCTGGCTGGCCTTTAGCTTTTGTAACCCTGTTCTAGTTCTAATAAAGCCTTAATCCTTCTAGGAGACCAGATTGTTTCTCCTTCTGAATTCACAAAGCAACGCAGCAGTGACTCAGAACAAAATGGCTGCTGTCACTGCATATGGGCAGAGTTCTAGGGAAGATAAAGGCGCAGTTCTAAGAAAAAAAAAAAAAAAGCATCCACTTTTCATAACTACCATACACCATGGTAAAGTATATAGCCAGCACAGATTTTAATCAGAAGGAATTCACAGAGGTTTGGAAGGCCAGATTATCAGTTGGGGTAAATTAGCTACACTTATTTATATTAGCTGAGGATTTTAAAGGATAGAAGGGATGATTATGATCATCCACCCTGAACTCCTGCACAATGCAGGACACAGAGTCCAATAATTTCTTCACTGAGTCCAATAAATTGTGATTTAATTAGTACACATCATTTAGAAGTCATCCAGCTGTGGTTTAAGTCTCCTTGGCAATCAGTTCCAATGGTTAACTACCCTCACTGTTAAAAATTTGCTTCTTATTTCCAGTTTTATTTCACTAGGATATTCTCCATCTCTATGTGATAATAGGGAAGAGGGAAGAAGTCCTCTAAATTTGCCAGATGCTAAATATTTGCAATATCTTATAATATTGTGCAATAAAGATAAAAATTAGTTAAACACTCAGTATGGGCATGAAGGCACGTTTCTTGCTCAAAGAATTAGATTTTTCAGAGGTATGTTTTTATAAAGCACACATAATCTATGTTTAAGTATAATCTTGATAGTACAGGGATATTTGTATACTCTTGATACTTACATTGCTGTGCTACTAGCTCCAAGCTTTCATTTCACATTGCAAGGAGCAGAGCAGGAGAGTTAGTACTTAGCCCTAGGATAGTAGCATCAACAGTCTCTGTGGCGGCAGTCTGAGGAAAACACACAGCTTCAACAGATTTTTCTTAGGGTTTGTTTACACTTGAAAGTTAATGTGGATTAAGCTACGATGTGAATTTAAAGTGCAATAGTTGTTTCGAATAACTCCATGTGTAAAATACTTATTCCAGGAGGTGTGCTATTGCTCTTTAAAGTCACACCCTACCTTAATTCCATAATAAGGGCTTGTCAGCATGGCAAATGACTCTGTGGCATGCTGGCGCTGGCTGCACACTCACTAACTCACCATGTAGATAAGCCCTAAGAGAATGTTCACACATGGAATTAATCAGGACCATCTTCATGTACAGAGAATCCCTCATTCCCCTGTGTGATCACATAGCCGGAGATGTAATCTTGCCCAAATTAGATTAGACACAAAATGAGTTTACCCATCTGTATGTAAAACATTTAGTAGCATATTGTACAAAGACTTTTTTTTATTCACAATGTGTTTATTTAAGTACAAATTCATCCCTGGTGTAACTTCATGAAAGACGATGTCATGCCAGCGATAAATTTAGCTCAATAGGTTTAGGAAGCAATAACCACCCAGCTCCTTTGTTTCACAGCTTATCTTTTTATTAAAATCTAGCCATTAGACAAAATATGGACTCATTGTACTTTACCATCCTTTGCTTTCAGCTTCCACTCTCACTTCAGATAGACTGTTGCTAGTTGTCATGGTTACCTGCCCTGTTCCCTCATGCTGCTTTTATAAGATGCTTTGAAGCAAAAAGTTCAACCCATCTGTTAAAGATTTGCCCCTTGAAAAAAACCTTTCCTTCAGTAGCCAGAAGCTGAGAGTGAAGTCCTGGCCCCATTAAAGTGTATGGGAGAACTCCCTTTGACTATTATAGGGTCAGAAATTCATCCTGTAATTTTAAATTCTGTTGATCATTTGGCAATTATTTCCTTGTTAGATTAGGTTTACTTGTTTATAAAGTCATTATTATTCCTATAAAGATGGATAATCCTGTTACTAAGAGATACACAGCATTCCTGATATGATTAGCAAAACTCTCAGTACAAACCATGGTGCTAATTGATACAGTAATTTGATTCTTTGTAAGCTATTAAATATTTGTGTTACAGTAGTTTATACAGGCTCCAAGTGAGATTAGGGCTGTTCAAGTTTCTGAACATTCCCTGTTCCAAACAGGTCACCGTCAATGCAGACAGCTGGGGTACCAAAGCACAGAAAGATAAGTGGCTTGACCAAACTCACACAGAAAGAATATGGCAGATCTGGGAATTGAACCACTATCTCTTGAGCCCCAGTCCACTGTGTAACCACATGATAATCCTTCCTCTGAAGTTAAAATATGAATTGAAGCATAGTTGACTGGCGACAGAAGCAGAAATGAATCAGAAATCATAATATTGTGTTGTCATTCACACCAGACAGCTTGGTCCCTTTACTAGCCAGTCTGAGTCAAATGCTCAAACTTGGGCACAACTTTGGCAGAAATGCACCTGCTGCACCCACACAAATCTGCATTTGCTAAATACAAAATTACTCACCTTCGAATGCAAATTGAATGCACTAACAAGTTTTGCCATGTGACATACCTGTTGCCCCACATCCATAAATTTGACTATCTGGTACAGATCATCAATGGAAACAAATCAATATATCTCAAGGGCTAATAAAATTAACAAACTATAAACATCCAATTAAATACCAGAAAGCTTGCTACACACACACCTCCCACAAGGACATGTTAGGATCTAGCCAGTTTAATACTTTCTTCCTTTTTTGAATTCCTTTAGGAACTCCTTGTTTGATATTTTCATATGCATTGCTCAAGGCAACTTTCTGCTTTCATTGATGTCAACTAGAATTTTGTTCTTAACGTCAGTGGGAGCAGGATCCAAGAGCCTAAATGTTGGCGCAGATGAGCTCTTGTAACTTTCACAGAAATTAATGTGAGTTGCAGCTCCTGAATCCCAATAAGATCAGACCCTAAACAAGTGTTCAGATTATTGCATTTTGAACGCTCTCCTCTTAGTCACTTATTTCCATTCATTCAGTACCTAATTCCCATTCAAACATTTTTATTAGGATCAACACAATAAATGTTATTTCTTTCTTACGCTGGCCACTGCCTCATTTCAATTGGCCTCTCAGAACTCCATATCAAGATTGGCTGCGTCATGCCAGCAGAACTGAGTATTATTGGAGTATTTGGAAAGGATTACTTTCAAATATCTTAAGAAACAAGAGCACTTCAATTAAGTAATGAACTGAGCCTTGACATTATTCAGAAATTTAACAGTTCTCAGATTTACATGCATAGCATGAAAGACCTTTCCAAAGCTGGGAAACTCAATATTTAAAAAAACCTAAAGGCTGTTTTATAGAAGACAGCATAATCATAAGTAGCAGCAAATACATTCTGGCTGATTAACCACACTAAAAGCAAAAGATTTCTCCCAGCCAACAGTAAACTTTACTCAGAAGCAAATATCTAGCAAAGATTAATATACGTTTTATTGATTGACGGTTCTGCTGGCAACATTTTCAACACAGGCTCTCTCATTTTGGCTGCAACTTGCCTGATTGGAGTAGGATGATTATCAAAGCTTAATTTGTGCAATGAATGTTAATGATGGGTGAATGCCACTGTGCTTTGTGTGAATAACAGTATTAATTCATATTTATTTTATTCATAAAGAGGTGAAATTCAATCCAGTGCAGACAACAAGAGTGGGATTTTAAAAGCTGTAGGTCTTGCGCCGAACTTCTGAACAAGGATGGATTTCACTCAGAGCTCCTATGTCAAGTTACTTACTTGGAGCACATGATAAAACAGTTAAAATACAAATTAATTATAATTAATAATGATATCCAACAAGTAATAATCACACCTTACAATATACACCTATTTTCTTATAAGAATCAAATAAAATATTACAAGCCTGATCCAAAACCCATTGAAGTAAACGGAAAGATGTCTATTGACTACTATGGGCTTTGGATCAGATCCTAAATAGATCTCGATCTTTTTTTTTCCCAAAAAGATGCACTTGTTCATTAACAGCCATCAGTTTATAAAGTGACTCAGAGCTTGACATAACCAGTTTGCTAATCCTTAAAAAATATAAAATCCTCATTCAGGAAACTCTTAATTTCAAAATATGACAACAAAAGACAGAGAAAGGTAAGTGTTTTGTGGATCTAGTAGGGTTGTTCAGTGAGCATTTTAGAAGCAAGAACCATGAAGAAAAAAATCCTCCTAAATGTTCAGTAGTGCTATATAGTCCTTTGGGAGTGCTAATGCATGTGTAGTTTGTTAATTTGGAAATTAATTTGGTATCCTGGAAATTACAGTCATGGAGATGGCATTCCACTATTTATAGAAAGGTATAGCAGGGAGAAACAGTGAAAGCTTCCCCACATTTTCATACCCAGGGGCCTCACCACTGTGATGGAAGGACCATCCCTACAGTGCGATCCCTGTAGTTCCTAAATGTGTTCAGTTCTCAGTCTTGCTGCTGACATTCCCCACAAAGGTGCTCACCGTGATTGTTCTTTTTGTTACATGGATGCGTATGCACCAGGAACTGAATTAAGGCTACCAATATACTTAATGTAGGCCACTAAATAAGTGAAGTTATGACCTACCATCTTACACAGATCAGTATGCAAAATTTATATTACTGTAGCAGGTAGAAACACAGAACCCCATTGTGCTAGATGATTCTCAACAAAGAAAAAAGAACATAAGAATGGCCATACTGGGTTAGACCAGTGGTCCATCTAGCCCAGTATTCTGTCTTCCAACAGTGGCCAATGCCAGGTACTTCAGAGGGAAAGAAAAGAACAATCAAGTTATCCTTCCCATCAACCATTTCCAGCCTCTGGCAAACAGCAATCCCTGTGTACCCTAGCTAATAGCCATTGATGGACCTATCCTGCATGAATTTATCTAGTTCTTTTTGTTCCTTGTGTTCGTTTTAAACCTGTTGGCTATTAATTTCATTTGGTGACCTTTAGTTTGTGTGTTATGAGAAGTAGTAAATAACACTTTCTTATTTACTTTCCCCACACCAGTCATGATTTTATAGACCTCTATCATATCCCTCCTTAGTCATCTCTTTTTCAAGCTAAAAAGTCCCAGTCTTATTAATCTCTCCTTATATGGAAGTTTTTCCATACCCCTAATCATTTTAGTTGCCCTTTTCAGTAACTTTTCAAATACCAGTATATCTTTTTTGAGATGGGGTGACCAGATCTGAGTGCAGCATTCAAGATGTGGATGTACAATGAATTTATAAAGAGGCAATACAATATTTTCTGACTTATTGCCTATCCCTTGCCTAATGATTCCCAACATTCTGTTAACTTTTTGGACTGCTGCTGCATATTGAGTGGATGTTTTCTGAGAATTATCCACAATGATTACAAGATCTCTTTCTTGAGTGATAACAGCTAATTTAGACCCCATTATTTTATATGTATAATTGGGATTATGTTTTCCAGTGTGCATTACTTTGCTTTTATCAACATTGAATTTCATCTGCCATTTTATTGCCCAGTCACCCAGTTTTATGAAATCCCTTTGTAATTCTTTGCACTCTGCTTTGGACTTAGCTATCTTGAGTACTTTTGTATCATCTGCATATTTTGCCACCTCACTGTTTACTCCCTTTTTCCAGATCATTCATGAATATGTTGAACAGTACTGGTCCCAGTACAGACCCCTGGGGGACACTACTATTTGCCTCTCTCCATTCTGAAAACTGACCATTTATTCCTACCCTGTCTTTTAACCAGTTACTGATCCAGGAGAGGACCTCCCCTCTTAACCCATGACTGCTTACTTTGCTTAAGAGCTGTTGGTGAGGGACCTTGTCAAAGGCTTTCTGAAAATCTCAGTACACTATATCCATTGATCAGCCTTATCCACATGCTTGTTAATCTCCTCAATGAATTATAGTGGATTGGGTGAGGCATGATTTCTCCTTACAAAAACCATATTGATTCTTCCCCAACAAATCGTATTCATCTATGTCTCTGATAATTCTTTTTTTTACTATAGTTTGAACCAGTTTGTGTGGTACTGAAGTTAGGCTTACAAGCCTGTAATTGCCAGGATCATTTCTGGAGCCTTTTTTAAAAACTGGCTTCACATTAGCTATCCTCTAGTCATCTGGTACAGAAGCTGATTTAAATGATAGGCTACATACCACAGATAGTAGTTCTGCAATTTTACATTGCAATTCCTTCAGAACTCTTGGGTGGAAAGCATCACAGGACCTGTTTTTATTGTTATTACTGTTTAATTTATCAGTTTGTTCCAAAACCTCATCTAATAACGCCACAATCTGGGACAGTTCCTCAGATTTGTCACCTAAAAAGAATGGTTCAGGCTTGGTCTACTCTTACCTGGCGATTCAGTGGTAGTCGATGGGAGTTACACAAGCTACTCAGAGTAGCTTGCATAACTTCCATCTATTGCTGTGCTTCCATTCCCGCATGGTGTCGTCACTGCACTGCACTGATGGGAACCGTGTTCTCATGAATGCAGCGCTACACCACTTGAGGGTGTGGTTTTAGTGTTGACTTCTGGATCGATCCAGAAAGGCAAAGTCACTGCCGTCACTGTAGACATACCCTAAGGTTTGGGAATCTCCCTCACATCCTCAGCCATGAAGACGGATGCAAAGAATTCGTTTAGTCTCTCCTCAATAGCCTTATCTTCCTTGAGTGCTCCTTTAGCATCTCCATCATCCAGTGGGCCCACTGGCTGTTTACTAGACTTCCTGATTCTTATGTACTGAAAATCTTTTTTTGCTGTTACTTTGAGTCTTTGCCTAGCTGTTCTTCAAATTTTTTTTGGCTTTTCTAATTATATTTTTATACTTCACCTGAGAGAGTTTGTTACTTTCTGTTTTCCCCAATAGAATTTAACTTCCACTTTTTAAAGAATACCTTTTTGCCTCTAACTGCTTCTTTTACTTTGTTGTTTAGCCATGGTAGTACTTTTTAGTACTTACTATGTTTTTTATTTGGGGGTATATGTTTAAATTGAGCCTCTATTATGGTGTCTTTTATAAGTTTTCATGCAGCTTGCAGGGCTTTCACTTTTGGCACTGTACCTTTTCATTTCTGTTTAATTGGAGGTATGTCTTCACTGATGGCGGCAAATTCACTGATCGATTCTTCAGGATCGATTGAGTGGAAGTGAAGACCTGCTCAATTGATCTGGAAGTCGATTTAATAAATCCACCTCTGAAAAAGAGTAACATTGGCCAACAGGAGCGCATTTCCCATCAGCTCAGCGAAGATGCCGCGTTAAGTAGAAGTTAGGAAGTCGACGGGAGATATGCAAGCTACTGTACGTAGCTTGGTATCTCTTGTCAACTGCTGCCAAATTTCCTGGTCAGTGTAAACCAGGCCTAAGTTCTTCATTTTTGTGTAGTTCCCCTTTCTGAAATTAAGTGCTACTGTGGTGTGCTGCTTTGGTTTTTCCCCTTACCCACAGGGATCTTAAATTTTATTATGTTAGGGTCACTTTTACCAAGTGATTCAGCTCTATTTACCTCTTGGACCAGATCCTGTGCTCCACTTATGACTATTTCAAGAATTACCTCTCCTCTTGTGGGTTCCAGGACTAGCTGCTCCAAGAAGCAGTCATTTAAAGTGTCAGAAAACTTTATCTCTGCATCCCATCCTGAGGTGATGTACCCAGTCAATATGGGGATAGTTATAATCTCCCCTTATTATAGAGGTTTTTTTATTTTTATAGCCTCTCTCATGTCCCTGAGCATTTCACAGCCTCTATTAATATCCTGGTCAGGTGGTCGGTGGTATATCCTTACTGCTATATTCTTATTATTCAAGCATAGAATTACTACCCATAGAGATTTTATGGCATAGTTTGGTTCATTTAAGATTTTTATTTCATTTGACTCTATGCTTTCTTTCACATATAGTGCCACTCCCCCACCAGTACGACCTATTCTGTCCTTCCAATATATTTTGTACCCTGGTATTACTGTGTCTCATTGATTATCCTCATTCCACCAAGTTTCTGTGATGCCTTTTATACCAATATCCTTATTTAATACAAGGTACTAAAGTAGTACTTAGACTTCTAACATTTGTATATAAGCACTTTCAAAAAATTGTCACTTTTTAGCTGTCTGCCATCATGTGATGTAATTGAATAGCATTCTTTCATTTGACTGTTTCTCATCAGATTCTACCTGTCTCTCCTGTTGGCTTTCCCCCAGTCTTAAGTTTAAAAAGGTTGTAGAGCAGTTTTTAATTTTACGTGCCAGCAATACGGTTCCATTTTGGTTTAGGTAGAGCCCATCCTTACTGTATAGGCTCTCCATTTCTCAAAAGTTTCCCCAGTTCCTAATAAATCTAAACCCCTCCCTACACCATTAGCTCATCCATACATTGAGACCCTACAGTTCTGCCTATCTAACTGGCCCTGTGCGTGGAACTGGAAGCATTTCAGAGAATGCTACCATGGAGGTTCTGGATTTCAATATCTTACCTAGCAGCCTAAATTTGGCCTGCATGATCTCTCTCCTCTCCTTCCCTGTGGCATTGGTGGTACCATGACCACCACAACACTACATATAAATCTGTCTAGATGTCTCGAAAGAGCTGCATCCTTCACAGTCGGCAGGCAAGTCATCAGACAGTTTTCCCGGTCATCACAAACCCAGCTATCTAGGTTTCTAATGATAGAGTCCCCCATTACTATTACTTGTCTTTTCCTAATAACTGGCGTTTCCTTCCCCGTAGAGGTATCCTCACTGCGAGAGGATATCATGATATCATCTGGAAGAACGGTCCCAACTATGGGATCATTTCCCTCTGCTTCAGTTTGATGTTCTCCTTCCCTGAAACTTTCATCCCCCTCAACAGTACAGAGGCTGTTGTGCCAAAGGTGCGGCCATTCTACTGTGTCCCAGAAAGTCTCATCTGTGTACCTCTGTCTTCCTTAGGTCCTCCAGTTCAGCCACCCAGTCTCCAAAGCTTGTGTGTGGGCTCTGAGAGCCAGGAGCTCCTTGCAATGAATGCACACATACACCACCTGCCCATAGGACAGGTAACCATACATGTTGCATTCATTGCAATAAACTGGATAGCCTCCACTTAGTTGCTGGATTTTGATCTGCATCTCTTTTCAGTCCTGAAGCTCTTTCTTTTATTTGTTTTTTTAATGGGGGAGGGTAATGGTCTTTAGTTTACAGATAGTTAATGAAGTGTATCTACCCCCACTCCCACTCGCCATTTAAATTCCCTCCTAAAACTCCCTTGTGGCTACCGCTGGTCGCTTAGAAGTGGACTTTTTAAACCCTAGTTCTCCCTGAGCAGTCCCACCCGCTGGTTAAGGTTTGATGGGTGCTAAAGAGCTTGAGAATCAAAGCCTCATCAATTTCAATAAAACTCCAACTCCCTTCTGCTAGGTGCTTAAGCACCGCATATGCTTTCTTTACCTGTAGCTGTACTTTTACAGTTGTCTATAGCTTTTGTGAGTTCCTCTATGCTGAAGTTTTCATTCAGTACATTATCTGTATATTTTACACAACTATATAAGAACTCAGTTTTCTTCAGCACACTTTTTTTTTGGTTCACAAATCTCTTAGTTTGATTTGTATTACTACTAACTTTTTGGAACTCTCTTGCTAAAATGTTCACTTTTCCTAAGTTAGAACTTTCAACTTTATTGTTTGCTATAAGACCAGTTATGAACTCTGTTTTTTCTCCATATCCCATTTATACTTTTAACTTGTTTATAGGTCTCTGAAACATCAGAATATTTATTTATTTTCCCACAATATTTCTCCAACTCTCTTTACCTTTTTAATAATTCTTTCTGTCACTGCTTTCCATCTTTTATAGTTCATTAAGTCCTTGCTATTCTTTGTATATTTCGCTTGTTTGTATGCCTTATTTCTTTCTTTAATTGTTGCTTTACAATCTTCATTTCATCAGGAAACTGGATTTCTGAGTTTGTGGCAATTCAATGTCTTACATATAGCTAAGTTAGCTGCTGCTACAATACCCTTTATTATATTATCATGAAATTCCTCTCTATTATCACTTACACAATAGGCACTTAGATACTCAGCATGCTTACTTTTGAAGAGTCTCCAATTTGTTTTTCTAATGCTCCAGGAAGGAATTCCATCAGTATTTTCAACATTACCTTGGCCTTGATATGAAATTAGCATCGGGAAGTGAATACTTCCTATTCCAACTTATTTATAGATTTCCCAGCTGCATTTACGTGCAGTATTTCTTGTTGCAATTCCCAGATCTAAACATGAAAAGGTTTCATTTAGTATGTGCTCCAGTTATGAGCAATACCAGGTTGTGCATGTCAATGATTTGTTTCAGACCTTTTGCCATTATAATCAGTTTTCCTTCTTCACCATAATTCATTATAGCTTTTAAGGTTCCCACAAACAACATACAGGCCTTTTGCACCCTTAACTAACTCTTCCAATTCTAGTTTGTCTAGCTTTTTTTTTTTGTTTTTTTTGTTTTTTTTTTTTAAACAAGGGTTGTAAATATTTTAGATTCATATAGGTGCTATTATTCTGCAGAGAATCTCAACCAAAACTCAAGTTCTATACATCTATGTCAACGTAACTAAGACCTACCTTTACAAATATACAGACTTTTCCTCTTGTTATTTCTCTTTCAAGTCTTGATTACATTATATTCTGGAAGTTTAAACATAAGTTCTCAGTAACCAGGTTTCTTGTACATAAATCATGTCAGGTTTGTTTTCCATTTCAAAAATGGTTTTCTTAACACCCCAAAACATCCCATGTTAGAACCATGTTGTTTAAACTACATTATTACCTTCATTTAAAATTGCAGCTGTTTTCCCTCACTAGCATTTTCCTCTTTCTCCACAGTCCACGGTGGTAGCGTCTGCATAGGGTATTTTATAGATAGTTTTAATTTTCTGCATCTCTCTAGCTCATTCCACTGCCACACACTATTTGAATGCTGCACTGTGCTTATCTTCACAATTGCTGCATTTTAGTTCTATTCCTTCCATACAGTTCTCATACGTGTGTCATATGTCATACGTGTGTCTAAATGTGTCATGTCAAGCTAGAATCCAATACACCTTACTCACTCTTCCTATTTAGAACCTTATGTGAGCAGTCGCATTCAACTGATTTTATGATCAGTGGGACTACATAAGAAGTGATACTGATAATGAGTAAAGGTGTCTGAATCTATTAGTAATTATTCAGGTTTAATAAAGAAGTTTCTTCACATCATAAGAGAGAGAGACAGCATGCGCAAGTGAGCAAGCACAGCTTCCGGAGAACTAGATGCCAATTAGAAAAAAAAAAAGTTGCAGATCCTGGACCTGAGACACCTCTCTCAATTAATGTTTCATTGACACCAAGTGTTTCTAGTAAAAAGTTTTGTTTCAATGAATCAGCATTTTCTTATGAAAAACCATTTCATTAAAAAATTTCTGACCAAATATACTGACCACCCTCTAGCTGTTGAAATTTCCTATCCACGCCAACTGTCATATTAACTGGTTTGGTTTTGCAATTGCTTAGGATTACTGTCCTGGAAATTTTCAGTGTCTATATCACTGATGCATCAAGATTCTTACAGGGCAGATGCTCAGCATTTTCTGAAAATCAAGTTCCTTTCTAGTGCTTCAAACAGAGCACCCCAAAATCAAGACACCTCAAATTGCCAGTCACTTTTGAAAATACATATAGGAAAGCTACCTGACTAGAATTAAATATGGGGGCAAAGGATGAAAGCATGGCAGTAAAACAAGAAATCCAAGAAATTTCTTGTTTGAAAAAGACTCATTTATGTTTAACTGAAGTATTCAAAATGCTTAATTGATATCTGATAAAGTTTATGAAAGTATACTTGTTTCCAACACTAAAGTCAGGAATAAAATCATTAATAACTGACCTTTTAAACATCTTTCCCCATACTAGTCAAGAAGTAATGGGTGGTCAGCAGAAAAGACTCTTGAGACAGCTGCAATGAGATCGCTAAAGTAGTGATTGGATTTCATCTTGGGAAAAGGATATGGAGACAAAGACCTTTTCCAAACCTGTCTGCCAATGTAACCATTTTTCATGGCACTTTATTTTCTTCTAAAAAATTTATACCCAAATAAAAACCGATTAAGCCGTAACTGGTATTGATTGAGATCGCTATAGGATGTTTCAGTTTTAATCATCTTAAAGAAATGTCAAGATCTGTACTCTACATTATTCATCTAATGAATCAAAGACAGAAATGATGTTTGATATTCTTTCATTATTTACTTCAAAGCTGTTTAAAAGATCAGCAGTGTAAGTAGTCAAAACCTGTCTGGTAAAAAGATGACATATTTCCAAGAGTAATTACTTTATACTACATTTTGTATACAGCAAAGAGTATGTATACTATCTTAATGTGGCAGAATAGCTCATAAGATTACCAAAGTCGTTGCAGGCTACAACTTTCTATTCTACAAGGTTCTAGACAGGAGTAAATTTAGGCCTATGCAAAGAATCAAATAAAAGAGCACGTTTATAGAGGCACAAGTCAGAAAGATTTTAGGCCAAAAATTTTCAACCTGATGTCAGGGCATCCTGATCACCAAGTCTTTTTCCTATTGCTGAGAGAGCAGGGAGCTCTGATGGATCCTGGTATAGAAAGGAGGTGCCAATATGAAATAGGTTGAAAACCATTATACTAGGCTACATCTCAATATCTCTCAAAAATATCAAGTCTAGTACCAGAATGAATGTTTAGAGTTTAACTTCTGTGCCATCCTGGTCCTGTGCTTCATATGATCTGGTTAGCAAAAGATAAAGGCAAATGATGGAATTTTCAAAATTGTCCCATTGAAAGTGACTGGTGGGAATGAAGGGCGGAAGTCTAGTGTTTACCTCAACTAGCTACACTGAGGTAAAATTATGCTGTGCCTTGTCTCCACTAGCAATTTACAACAAGATCACTAACTTTAGCTATCTTGATGTAAAAGCCAAAACTGAAATCCACTCAATTTTTTCGTCTCTTGAAGACTCAGCCTAAAAGTCTGTATAAAATTTCTAGACATCAGATAGCACATGAAGGAGAAAGGCACTATAGTAGTATCTCATATAGCTAGGCTTGATTTTCTACTGGAGAAAAAAAAATTAATTTTGATCATCTGGCATGGAGAAAATAAAATGATACCAGCTGGAGACTAATTTTTGGTTACAGTTACGGTTCAGTACTCCAGTTAGAACGATTTATAGTTGAACACACTAGTAGGTGGTGCTGAGTTCTCCACTCCTTCAAACCACAGACACTTTTATTAATTTCAGACTTTACTATAGTGCCTTCATTCTTCTTGGTTTCAACAATATTCCTTATATACAGTATGATACTTTGACACTATTCTTGTCTGCTCCTTTGTCATCTAGGATTGGAGAGAGCAAGAAGGTTGAATATATGAAAATATTTCTGTCAGTTTCACAAATGAAATACTTATATTTGGTGCCCACAGATTCATATAATAAAGAGATGCATTACATTTCAACTTTGATTATACTTCACTGACAAAAGAGGAACTGATTATTTTAATTGTCATCCTTGAGGTGATAAATAATCATATAGATAGTGGGGTGAATAGTGTTGAATTTCATTTGTGAATTGTTTGGTGAACTAATTATGAAATTAGGGGTCATCATGCCTGGAAGACCATTATTTTGTTCAACAACCCAAAGGCTAGATTTTGGCTGACCTATATGTGGCTGAACAGACGGGAAGAGAGGGAGTAAAGAACCTCCTTTCAATTTGCACCACTTATGTGAGGGCTGCCCAGATTCACAGGTGTTCCACTTCCAGGCACAACAGGCCTGACTTAAAGGCCTCTGAAAATAATGAAAGAGAGCCATTGACCTCAATGGGCTTTGGACCAGGACCAAAATGAATAAGCACAAAAATACACAATGTAATTAGGGGTTGAAGCTAAGCTACTCAGAAACTTTCTGATGTAATGTTTTTCCATAAAATATGTCATTTCTTCAGAAGTGAAGCAAAAATGTATTTGAAAGAAATTTATTTTGAAAAGGGGGTTCTGAATACATCAAAACTGAATGTTTCACTTTTCTGTTTTGAAATGATTTAGTTTCAGTTTTTCATTTTATATTATATAATATAGAATAAAATAGTTGAAATTGGAACACCACATTTCCATTTTATCTAAACATTTCAATTGACCCAACAGGAATTTTTTTGTGGGTATGGGGAGATTTTATTTCATGGTAAATTTTGAAATATTTTGATTTAGTTCCATTTTGGAATGGAAAAAAATTGAAATAATGGATTTTCATGTAAAATGAAATATCTGTTTATAAGTTATGCCATGACACTTAGAAATATTAAATCATGAAAACAGCTCACAATTATTCATAGAACAAGCAGTAAATTAGCTTTAAAAAAAACACTGTAGGATTTGTAGTTGCACACAACATGTGAAAATCAGAGTACTTTTATTTAAGGGGGAGATTTACAAAGGTACAAAAGGTTGTTGGGCAATAATTTCCCGTTCGTGAAAAAATAGGTTTTGGAACTTCAAGTGGGAAAGTTGTTTTTTTCCACTAGATCACTATCAGTATCTGAAAGATTTCTAAGGGTTTGTTTGCCTATTCCATATTATCTTAATCCAGTGGATTAAGCTAATCTGGAACAAGACACTTATTCTGGAATAAGAACGTTCACACAGACTTGATCAGTACTATTCCTGAATAACTCCCTGCGTAGATAAACCCTAATGGCAAAAAATCAATGGACTTCTTTGCATTGGTGGGCTCTAAGGGCTAAAAAGTTTCTGAGCATTTAGGGCCCAATCCTGCAAATTAATGAACGAATCTAGAAGGTGCTCCAGCATTTTACTGAATCAAGGCCTTGCTGAGCCCCTGCAATCCCAGTCAAGGCAATGGCAGTTGATAGTGCTCACAATCTCTCAGAATTTGTCTCTAAATTTTTACAATAGTTTAGGTTCTGAACCTGCAAACCTCACATATGTGAGTAATTTTGTGTAACTGGTAGTCCCATTGAGCTGAATTGCACTACTGTTGTGCATAGAGTTATTTATGTGAATAAACTTGCAAGATCAGGACTTCAGCTTGAAGCTTTTTATTCCTGAGATTTTTAGCTGGAGGAATTTATAAAAGTTATTTTAAGCAATTAGTTGTGTAACTAAGCAGCTGCACACATACATGCATTTCAGCTGTTTTGAAGTAGGAGGCCAACCATTTTTATTCAACTCTGGTTTTTAAAGTATTCTTAACTACAGCTAGTTGGAACTGGAATTTCCAATCTGTGTGGAAGTTTTGAAAAAACAAAATCATTCAGAAGCAGAATGAGAGACTGAAAAACTAACATTTCCAATGAAAAAAAAAATCAAAGTGCTTCATTTACTTAGTGCTTTTTCATTTAATTTCATAAGGATATTTACATTATATTTAAATATTACATTTAATACATTTTATACATAAAGTATATATAAATAAAATATTATAATAAATGTCAAAATGATATTAATCTAAACTCTGTAAAAACAAAATGTTTCAATTTTGCCCTCTGAAAAATGTTGACAAGATTTCCAGATTTTTCATGGAAAATATGTTTAGATTTTGACAAAACTGCATTTTATTAAACAGAAAACGGTTTGTAATTTTTTTTACCGGCTCTACACAGCCTTATTTTTAAAACCATTTTCCCATAAACGTAAAGCTTGTACTCCTTAAGGCAATTTTTATGCCAAGTCTGAAATTCTAAAGTCAGACATTAAGAGAACTACCCTTAAAAGAAAAGGTGACTGTTTTGGGGTTTATGGAAGAAATGTATTTTTCATATTTGTTTTTTATGCTTAGGTAATTAAAATAAAGGTATTTTTCTTGCACTTTCCTTCATTTGGCTAGAGAATGTGCATAGAATATTTCAGTCCATATCATGAGGGTTTTGGAGAATTATTAACAGATAGGACTTTCGTAAAATAAATTGTTTTGCATAATAAATTATAGCCATCACCACTGTGAATGCTGCTATTAAATAAATTGCTTAGTTTCGCTGCATAAGTGTGACAGGCATTTTATGTAATTATTTTGGGTACTAAATATTTACTCCATATTTTGCTTTTTTATTAATTAGTATTATGTTGATCCTGGAAACCAAATTTAGATTGGGGGCCCATTGGACAAGTATGTACATGTAGTAGGAGACAGTTTCTACACTGAGGAGTTTATAGTCTAAATACAGGAGACAGGCTGAGAAAGAGAGGTATTAATATCTTCATTGTACGGATAGAGAGCAGAGATTCAGAAATTAAGTGACTTTTCCCAAGGTCACAAGGAAGCTGTTCCAGAGCTAAGTTCCAGAGGGGTAGCCATGTTAGTCTGTATACAGCAAAAACGAGAGTCTTGTATCACTTTAAAGACTAACAAATTTAATTTTTGTTCCAGAGCTAGAAATTGAACCCAAGTCTCTAGTGTCTTAACCACAAAACAATCCTACCTCTATGGATACCAGTAGAATTTGACATCAGTTACATTCAAGAAAGCACTTAAATTAGGCACTTACACTAGACTTTATGCATGTGCTTAAAACCCATTGACTTCAAGAGGACAGACACATATGTGTAAGTGCTGTCCTGAATAGGAATCTTTTCTTGAATCATGGCCAAATTTTACAAGTGCTAGAGTGTAAAATTCTTTCCACCATAAGTTCTTGCTGTGGGGGCAACAACAGTGTCAATATTAGAAAACTAGGCAGTTGAGCAATATCTTTCTTATTCAATTTGAAACAGCCCAATTGTGGTTTCATTTTCATTAGCACTTTTATGCTTTTGGGGAGGCTATGCAAAAATGTTGATTTCCTTCTATGGTATCTTTTGTCCTGAAGTTCTCTCTGTGCACAAAACATGGTTTTCAGGTGTGCCTAGCATACTATCAAAGACTATTACTTTTCAGCCCATCCATTAAACTGAAAGACTCAGTCGACAGTTCCTTGTTTTAAATCCTGTGTTTTAATACACTGGACTATGACCGTAACAATGATGAACATATTTTTCTTGTTTTACTTTCAAAACATAGCTTACTGTGTTTTATAGCAGCATTCCATCAAAACTGAGTGACAGGAAAATGTTTCTGTTAACAACAAACAGCCATCCCAGAGGGCTTAAAGCCCACTTCCTAATCACCTTTTCCTGGCGATTAGATTGATTTATTCTAGCGCTGTTATTTTGAGGACTGACAAGCCTGAGGATAAATTCTTGGTAAAATGAACGAATATTGTGTTTAGAGAAAGTTTGTCAGAGGGCTTTGAATGATCATCAGTCTTTTAGGCCGCAACTAAAAAAAAAAAGGGAACTCGTGTACTTGCTTTGATGATGACATTCAGTGCAATGTTCACTAACATTTTTTAGACTGCTCAATAACAGACATTCTAAATTTGACCTAATTCATTATCAAAGAGCTCTCTATAAAAGTCTGTGTTGGCATATTTGTTAGACTCTTGCTCTAGAGAGACTCGTGCTGTATAGGAAGGCTGCTGAAAATTAAGTTTTTGGTACAGTTATTTAGTTGTTGGGGAGGAAGTTTTTACAGCCTTTGCAAATCTGTGCTTCATTCAAGCCAGTGACATTAGTCCTTTTTTTTTTTTGGGGGGGGGGGTGGGGGGGGGGATGAAACTAGATTAAACCACAAAATATTTTAAAGAGGATTTGCAGGACATGCACTCAGACACTTTACAAAATCATGCTTGGTATTTTCAGTTCAAATCCTGCAACTGGCAACTTTAAACATAGGAAGTAT
This sequence comes from Emydura macquarii macquarii, assembly GCF_026122565.2. Lineage (NCBI taxonomy): Eukaryota > Metazoa > Chordata > Testudines > Chelidae > Emydura > Emydura macquarii. The sequence continues at coordinate 21,176,348 of NW_027131614.1, read as the reverse complement.
GGAGAAGCTGATAATTCTTACAGAACAGATGTCTTTTCATACTGCATGTGGCATAAGTAAAATAATAAAGGAGTTGCACATCTGCTCATGTGTGATGCGTTTATTGGTGCATTAAACGTATTTTGAAGATTCCATGAGAATTGGGTACGTTGTCAGGAAAAACAAAATGTGATTTTGGACTAAATAAATAATCCTGGCATTTATCAGCCAGTATGTCTAACTCCAATATTTAGTAAAATTGGAGATCAAATGTGTAGAGAAAAAAATGTAAGAACCTAGAGAAAAATGGAACAACGGAATCATGAGAAAGGTGGTTGGATTCATCAGAGTACTTAAACCTATGCCTAACTTTAGGCTTGTGAGTAGTCCCATTGACTTTAATGGGATCACTTGTGTGTTTAAAGGTAGGCACATGCCTGAGTAGCTTCCTGAATTAGGGGCTGACAGCATGAGTTCACAGAAGAGAAATTACAGTAACCAACTTGATCACCTGATTCAGTCAAATGATAAGATAAGTCGATGAAAGGAACATAGCTGGCGTTAGATATCTGAACTTCACTACAGCATGTAATATCTGTAGCAACTTGCAAAATATTGTTTGAAAATTCATTCAAAGAGTCTTAGATCGGTACTGTGACTTAGACTGAAAATTGCTGGAAGAGCTGGGAACTACGTATCAAGCGTAAAGAGCTATGTATTCAGTTGGGGGGGGGGGGAGTTCAGTAAGGGGAGGCAGGGTAAGATGTAAGGCTTGGTTTTATTTAACTTCATTATTAATGATCAAAGGGAAAGTATGAAACAGCTGGTTTATTAAAATAGCAGATGATACCAAACTGGGAGATGATGCAAATGAAACTGAGGCTGGTAGCAGGGGCTTATCAGGCCCCTCCACTGCCTCAGTTTACCTTCTTCCTCAGCCAAAAAAAATCACATTATGGGTACTTTCCAAATGAACTCACCCCTACCTGGGACTGGTTTATTAACCAAGTAGCTGTTTCTCAAAAACAACCTTCCCGTCAGCTTCGTGTATGGTCACAACACTTGACAGGGCAGGGAAGGGTTCTCTGCTGCCCACCTTTAGGGTTTGCTCCTCGTAGTACTGTACCCCTGTCCCTGGGCTCAAATAGTCCTTGTTGCCCTTTGTGCAGGGCTTCCACAGCCCCCTCCTAGGTCAGTGATAGGCAACCTACGCTAGTGAGTGGCCCTCCTTTATCTCAGTGGGCCACAAGATTGAAATCGGGCATGTGGACTAACCATGACCCCACGAATAAGCTTAAATAAGTTTAATACAGGCCAAATATTTAATAATGAGTTATGAATGAACAAGCATTTTCTATATGTTCAAAATTATCAGTAGATTATTAATATTAATTACAAAATCACTTATTACAACAACATAAAAATTACAAGAATATTTAATTGCCAAAAATTCGACAAATTGTCAAATCAGTGCACTTCTTGTAGGATTCTTTCATGAGTGTGGGCAACTTTTAACAAACTCTCTCATGGGCCTCACTCAGAAGCCTGATGGGCCACAGGTTACCCAGCACTGCTAAGTTTTATCTAACCATCCATTTTAGTCCTTACAGCTGAGGCTCCTCCCCAGCAGGCTCAGGCTCATCTCTGAAGATTTCCCACAGCCCCTCCAAGGCCGGTCCCTCCCTTTGAGGCTTGGTCCCTCCAAGTTTCTTGCCCTAGAATAATCCCCACCTCACTCATTCTGATCAACTGAGCCCACAGACTCCTCATAAACTGTAGTCCTGTAGGGGACCAGAGTCCTAGACAGGTAAAGCCGAACTCAACTTCTTTAAAAGATCAGCCTTGAAATAGGTGCTCTGGGATGCACATGCACCCTAGTACCAATGCCTTGTTATAAGGCCCAAAAATAAATTGCATAAAGACATTCTGTTGGCACGATTGTACAGACACTTCAGCGATAAGCACAGTGTACTAAACTAAAGAGAATACAATAATAATCATATTGGGGGGAGTCCGATAATACACTGTGTATACATCTCAAATGCCTCATCACAAAGGAAGGGTACTACATGTCTGACTTCCAAAAACAATATCAAAATGTTGCTGAATAATGGGGGAAGGTCGAAAGCGATTTCTTATTTGTTTAATGGTGACGGTTAGATTGTGGCATTTCTGGCCACTGCCCTCCTTTGAGGATAGTGCAAGCCCCTGACAGGCACAGTCTCTTTTCTCTTTCCCCCTCCCCACCACCTCCCAACAGATGGAAGCTTGAGCAATCTGAAATTATATTTTATAAATAATAATAAAGGTAGACATCTCAAGGCTTTTCTTTTTTTAGTACTTGACTTTCATTGCTGTGCAGATCCCCTACTTATGTCATTGAGTGTACAGTAGTAAGTAGTAAACGGAGATCAAGTCATGACCAGCCGATGTGGTCTACTATTTCTTCTACATATTTACATGCACACAGTTTAAGCCTGTGCCAAAACTAACTCCACCAGGCAAAAAAGCTTTCAATTATTTTGCAAACCAGTAATATTGAAATATTCTCTATTAGTCTATGCTATTGTTACAGTTTCAGGGTTAACTGCACCTTTGACAATCCACTCCTGGTCTTCCCTGAGGGTACCCATTTAAAGATTTAGGCTTCCCAGCCATCACCTTTCTTGGGGCAGAGACCCGTGTCTCACACCTTTCAGACTGGGGGTCAGCAAGTGTGGTTAATGCTTTCTCCAGAGACTATGACATGTACACCAGTTACCAACCAGCCTCCACAAAGAAAATTGCATTTATTCCTAGGGCAAAAGCATTACAGAGAAAACATTAATGAGCCTACACACGTGCTAAAAGCTTACCAGAGGTCTCTTGGAGCAGGTACTCAACTGCGATTGTGGAAATTACTTTAACCATTCCTCAGCTATTCCACAGAAAACCCACTATGCATTTATTGTCCCAACAGTCCTTGCCTGTCGGATATATTTCAGTATGGTCATTTTAACATCTTATACGTCCCAGATTTCCCATCTGTCACAGCTACACTCTCCGACACTATGTTATAATGGCAAAAACATTTGATCTCCCCACACCGCAATCTAGAAAGTAAGGATAGACACAACCATCAGACATCTGTTTGTAGCCTTGATAGGAGTCATAACCCACAGGCTAAGAAATCATGCTATACACTTTTCCTGATAGCTGGGAAGACAGAGGAAGACATTTCTGTGTCACTGGGTAATACTAGGTGCTGCCAGCCATGTGTTCCCTCCATTTCCCCAGCAGATTTACTCAACATTTCCAGCACCATCTGCTGTCTTCATGGCAAACTGCAACACTACAGAGAAGACTTTGAAGTATAGGTGGTCAGGGAAAGAGAGAAAGAACATATTATGGTGAAGGTCTTGGAGGTCCACCAGGTTCAACAGGAGGAGAAACAATGGAGGAGATTAGGTACAGGGGAGATACAGAGAGAGAGGAGCAACCCATAAAAATACACTAAAGAATAAAACAATGCTGGAAAGGAAAAAAAAAAGATTCCTGAATGACAAAGCGGAGAGGACAGAAAAAGGTGAGATAGTGGCAAATGTATCATGACATGCTGTGTGGCAGGGGGTTAAGATGTGCTCAGACACCAATCCATTGGGATGGGTTCACGCAGCATGACTGGGAATGACTTCTACACACGCTAAAAAGAAAATTATCAAAACCCTATTGCCAAGGCAGTTTTAAAGTACATTTATTATAAAAATTGCTATATAATAAGCAAAGTCAGTTAACCTGTTCTTCATCCTTCATCATCTTCCATCTCCATAATCCTCCTTGCTTTGTGTGTTCATTTTTGCAGTTATTGCTGCCTCCATGTCAATGACTCATTTACTTTCTACGAAGAGTGAAACAAGCACTGCCTCATTTGTCATGGACCAACAGCAACAACACTAATCCCTCCAAATCAGATGATTAAAGCTGAACTACTGCATGCTTCACACTGTGTGACAGTACAGGCTCTTAAACAGCTGAGCTACTGTCATTAACTCATTATACTCTTTTCATGCCACTCATCTGAATGTCCTCATCAAGTGTTCTTAATAAAATGTCTGCAATTAAAGTTGTCTAAACAATGCAGCATTAGGCATTAATGACGACTTGATTGAGATCATTGCTTTGCTATGCAGTTCATTATAAAAAAAAAGGTACTGAACCAAAACAACGTCTCCTTCATATTGCACGTGGCATTCAACAACTGTTGTGCTCAGACAGCTAGCACTTAAATATTAGTGGAGAACAGTGAGGGCAATGGCTTTGATGGGAATGAGCCAGAATGGCTTGCTGAACATCTGTCAGTTCTTTAGAATGCTGAATGTCAAACTGTTGCTGCCGGACAAGTGCAGTGGGCACTGTTAAAAACTAAGCATGTTTTTCAATGCAGGCTAGTTTTGTTTACACATTTTTGATGCAATTTGCCACAACAGATCTTATTTTACCACTTTAGGAAGTGAGCTGGAGAATAGGGAGAAAGATCACCTGGGTGAGAGAGAGCCTTGCTCCCTGATTGGACTTCTTTACATTGGCTAAAAGGGCTGGGGTAGTGTAAATAGGCCATGAAAGCCCTGGTTCTGGCTTTCTTCCTGGCGGGAGAATTTCCCAGGTGCAGGAACTAAGGAAGACAGCTGTAAGTCTGCTTTCTGATGACTCCCTCACAAGCCCTGGCTCAGTGGGAGTTAGGGGGGTGTCAGGATTGGGGGGCCACAGGACATAGAACTGTTGAGATCCTAGAGAGGCCCCCAGTTATGCCAGGAAACTGTGACCCATGGAGTGGCATAGGATTGGGAGAACACAAAAAGGTGGCTTAAAGCCACCTCAGGCTCTCCTCCCCCACCTCTAAGAGTACAACTCCATGTCCATGTAATTTCCTGTTCAGGTAGACATATGTGCACTAGCTTTGCTCAAACGAGTGGGCTAAAAGTAGAAGCATAGCTGTGCCAATGTGGGGGGTGAGAGGGGCTAGCCACTCCAAGAATATACCCAGGGTCACATGCAGATGGCCCTTCAGGTGGCTAGCCCAACCTACCACACACGCCGCTGTAGCTACAGAGCTATTTTTAGCATGCCAACTTACTCAAAGCTAACACACATCACACATTACACCTCCAGCTGAAAATGTAAACATATCCTTTTTTGGGGGAGGGGGGGGCGGGGGGGGGCAGCATGGAATCCCATCCATTAACTTTAGTCAAATTTTAAGTCAAATTGCTGTTATTTCAAATCTTTTCTCTCCATTCCTCCCTCATCCACAACCCACTCCTCTCAATTCTCTTCTGCTTTTCCTCAGTACTCTTTGAATTTCATTTTGCCCATGAGTTGCTTTAGCTACTGAGGCTTCATCACAAGGGGAGCCTCTGGGAAATGAGTCTGAAGTTAAGCCTTCCGGATGTGCTCAGCTTGGATCCTCTCCCATAGAGATATGCGTTTGCTGTTTCCTAGCACAAGTCTCAGACAGTTTCTTCTTAACTCAGCATCAGTCCCACTGCTGGCATTTCTTCTTCAAAGCACCAGTGCAGCGGTTATTCAGTTCCATGCAGGGAATGGAAACTTTTGAAATAGATGTAACTACTTCAGAATCAGGGAAAAGACCACATGCTTGTTTAATACTATTTTTAGATTCTACCTAAACAGCCTACAGTAGGGTTTTTAATGTTCTTGTTTTTTGGGATTTTTTTTTTTTGGCAGGCTCTGCAACAACCCTCCGCCTCCACCCTCTCTCCCCCCCAACCCCTAGTGACTTACTCATCAGTGGAGCAATTCTCCAAAGAGGAAAAAAGACCAGAGCAAGAGGCAGGCAGTTTGGGTTGAAGGTGAACTCAAACTATAGAGACTCAAAGAACATTTAAATGTAGGAGATCAGCAGGAAGTGCTGGCTGTTGAATGTTACAGTTCAGGGCAACTGTCCCTGCATTTCACCCATGCTGAGGCTTTCAGGCTTCAACTTCCCCAGCTGCTGCATCTCTTGGGTGGAGACCTGCCTCTCTCTTCCTTCTTACTGTGCTATTTCTCAGGCTGCACAGTTCTCTGCCTTTGCTGTGTTATTCCCAGGACAGACTGGTTGCCTGAGGCCATCTGCTTGCTTTCTCTTCAAAGACAGTTAACAGGTGTAATTGTTACAGTTATAAGGTACCATACTGCATATCCTATGCAAGCCTACTTTGTTCTTAAGGTAAAAAGCATTACAAAGACGACTTAAAAGAACCTTCTCACATGCTAATAAGCTTATTAGAATTAATCCTAACCATAACATGGACTCTGGCAGGAGCAGTCCTTCAATCACCCACCCCAGGGGTTCTTTGGGGTAACCAGTTCCTCACAGCTTCATCTGAGAAAAAGCACCCCCATAACATGTTTAGTTCACCCTTTATACAATTCAGGTGTCTGGTCTGGAGTTTCAAGGAGAAGGTAATTAGTAGACAATGGATTTTCCTCCCTAGGGCATAGCTTGAAAAGGGAGGATTCAAAATGGGTCTGCATTCCCCAAGTACTTTCTAGGAAATCCACTTGACAGGTATTGTTCCAAAAAGCCCTTTGAAATTCCTAATACCTTCCAGAGTCAGTCTCCTAGAGAAGGCGTACACATACAATTGCACAATAACACATACACAATTGCATCTTTTAATACAATAAAGTTCTTCAAGGATCGTGTAGGATGTTGTCAGTCTATCACACTGATTACCTCTGCACATCAGGGCACCTTCTTTTAGCACCCACTTTTGAAAATCGACAGGGTCTGATTCTCTTTTACACCAAGGTCTCCTTCCAGAGTCTGGCCATGTTCTGGGTCCTTAAAATGGATGTAAATTGGATTTCTTCCTGGCACTAGCAGCACTTGAAACCTGCACTGCATAGTTGGAAATGGTGCTGGTTTTTGCCTATGGAGCCCTAAAGGTCTTGATGTCTTCTTGTTTGAGAACATCTCTCTCTTGTGCCACACTCCCTTTGTGACCAGCAGAGGTGCTTGAGATGAATCCTTCTTTTTAAAGAGCAAGGGCTGGTGGTAGAAAATTCATCAGCTCTGGAACAGGCTTGCCAGTCCCTGCTCTGGAATCACTTGGATTGATTCACCTTTTGGGCACTCTACACAGCTTATCTATTTTGCATGGCCTGCCATTAAAGAGGGTGTCTGATCACAATTAATGTTGGTGGCCTGAGAGCGGAGTTTTGTGCTCCACTGGCAGTTTCATTTTAGTTTTTATAATTTATGGTAGGGGCAGCCCAAGCATTGGATAGGTTCCCTTTTTTATTTCTGCATGTGAATTTGAATAAATGACTTACAGCCTAATTTAAGACCAAATGTAATGAATGAGTGTAACAAACAAAGGAGGAAAGAAGAGAAGGAAGAGATTATTTTACAGGAGGCAGAATGCATTCAAATGGTAATGGAGGCATGTAGATGGGGTGGGGCCATTAAATAGTGATAAAAATATAATCAGGACTTGATTGCCACTCATGGATGAGGTATTGCCAGTGATCAAGAAGACAGCCATGTCTGTGGATTCAGGAGTTAATGGATTAGGTCCCATAATTGGGTGATCGAAGGAGATGAAATTGAATAGAAGGGAGTTTTTACTGCAAAGCGGATCTTAAAGATGCCAGTGAGAAGGAGGAAACACAGGTTGATGTGAAGCGATCAGTAAAGTCAGAGTGTGGAAGAGTTGTATTTAGGAGGTCAGCTGACGGGCAGAAGTGATGCTGAGCGTACAGTTTGTAAATGTTTGGCTAAGGAGCAGTTGCAAATGCAGGACTACAGTATGAAATACTGGAGTGTTTTGCGTAAGTATAAAAATATTAACTGCAAAGCTTGGATGTGAATTTAAAATACAAATGTGAGAAAAAAAACTGTACATTATTCATAAAGCAAGATAAAGTTAATTTCCTATCATGAAAGGTAAAAGGCAAAAACAATGACATGCAGCACGTGGGAAATATATGGTATATAAACTAAAATAAACCTTAAGCAACATAGGCCAAGGAAGGCTGCCCTCTTTTATCATCGCAGGAAAATTAAAAATTTGTACAAGGGAGGTACGTATACACTCACACTGGGACTGCGGTGGGAGCATAGCTCTCAAACTGGCCTTCCAAATAGGCCCAGGGAGAATTTCTTCCTGAAACAAGGAAAGGCCTTTAACATTTGTGCACCAAGCATCCCACTCTCTCCTAGACATAGATGGTAGGTAATGCTGGCAGCTTAATGCTCGGACAAATTGCATATCTGCGGATTTATCAATAGCTGATTAATATGAAAGGAGATAAAAATTTGCAAGCTTTTCAGTTGCCATGTTACAGAGATTTGCTCATTATGGATTTTATACAGTGCTTAGAAAATTAGCTTGAGCTGTAAGAAAGGATTTTCTAGTCTCACTTTAATTTGATTGTTAACCTTGATTATTTCAATTCACATACAAAAGCCCCCCGACTGACAATGTCTAGGTAGCAGTCTGGTGGGAGAATAGAAGAAAAATAGCAACATTCTGTCCCTTAGAATTCAGAATGGGTGCACAAACAAGAACTACCATTACAATAGATATGCTTGCTTCTCTCTTGCTGTGCTCCTTTTAATCCTTTACTTGTGTGTTCAAATATTTTTTCTCTTTCCAAGTACGGAGTAATTTCAGGACTCTGGTAGTCAATCACAACCACTGACTATCTCCTACACTTACTTATATTGAGAACTCCAATTATTCTCAAGTTTCCTCCTACCCTTCAGTAATTCCAAATTGTCTATCAAGTTTATTCTGTTCTACTACCATCACTTGGTGTTTTACTCCAAATAAGTAATGCCATGGAACTATACTAGTGCATTTTCCATATTTTCTGATTTTTAATGGTGTATGCTTGCTAGCTTTGTTATTTTAACTGGGTGTTGCTTTGGCAGCCTGATGCCATAGCAATAAACATTGAACTACCAGGGGGAGATGAAGGCTAAGCAGTCATCTCAAAGTTCTCCTTTTGATAGTTGGCCATGCTCCAACATAGCCTGTGGAGAAGGCACAAAACAACTCACATCATTGAGTGCCTGATGCTGAAAATTTGCAGTCTTTAAAAAAAATTTGGAAGGGATTTTGCTTTCTATCCTCAGAAATAAAGTGTCCCAGTGGAATGTTCATGTGACAGAGACAAGGGAAATGGGGTGAGAAAATTAGGAGAGGGAAGTCTGAGGATATGTCTACACAGCAAAGAAAAACCCATGACTGGTCCATGCTAGCTGACTTGAGAGCTCGAGTTGCCTAGCACAGACCAGCCATGGATGTCTAGTTGCTGTGTAGAAATAACCTGACTGTACTATAATTCGAATCTAAATCAGGCACTGTGTGGAAGTAACCACACCCCCAATACTATATTAAGTTAGTATCTCCCAGTTTTCTCTTTAGACCTTTTAGCCACCCAGAAGTCTTTAGATTCATAAGTTTTGTTGCAGCAGCCCTGAAATATGACCAAATATGATCAGTTTCATCTTACTGTATGGTGATGTAAATCAGGAATAGTCCTTTCACATCAATATGGATTATGGCAATGTAAAACTGGCTTTAGACTAGAATCAAGCCACATTTTCGTTGATCTTTCTAAAAGTATTTGACTTTTCAGATTAGGGTAGCGTATCACAGCAGTTTTCTGACCAAGAAGACATTTGTTCTGTTTGTATATGGACAATTTTACTGGAAATTTTATGTACTCCCACAAGCAATAGTGCAGTGGACATATTCCATTTTAATGTGTTTGGCAGATTTTCATTATGGATCTTTCTGCCTGTTTCACTTATTCTTATTAGCATGATGTAGTTTTACTTTCATTCTCAGAATTACATGTATATATCTTCCTACCACAGTAATTGCTCAAAGACAAGTTAGCAAAAAAGCCATTATTGTATGTTTGATACTTTGGATCAGAGTTAGAAAATAACCACACAATATAGAAAACAATGACTAACATCCCTTTCAGGAATATGCTCTAGGAGAATGTGCTGAATTGCCACAGGGCCCCCTGCCTTTCTGGGCCCTCTGATGTAAGAGGACTCGCAGGTCTCACCAGGTGCAATCACCCATGCTCATTTATTTACAGTGTGCAGGTACAATTTCCACTCCCAAACCAGGCCCGCTTGGCCCTGAGACTCAGGCTACTCACCCTCTCTGGTCAGAAGGCAAACTAAGGTGCAGGGCTCTTACCTTCTGCCCTAGCTATGCATCTTCCTGTGGTTTTTCCTTGGCTGGTTTATGTTCCCCTAGCTGGAGGAGGCACACCTGTTCCTGCTTGCCCCATTAGGAAGGGTCCTGGCTTGTCCTGATCAGCACCTTCAGCTGTTGCCCTCTTCCCTGCTGTTTGGGGCTCTACCGGCCCAGCTTACCCTGGTCCAGGCAGCTGGCATGGGGTGTATGGCAGAGGCATCAAGGGGCTTATAACCCTCCACTCTGCCACACACCTCCGCCCTTCAATGAACCACCAGGTTCACCCAACCTCTCCCTCTCTTTGGCCTGATATATTTGCCAGCCTGAGGGGGTTGCCTTTTCTCTTCCTGCTGATCCACCGGGTCCTTGGAAGGGGATTGGGTTCCTCCTCCAGTAGTATGTCTCCCAGGGTGGGTTTCTTCACCACCTCCCCAGTATGGGCACTCCTGTCCCAAATGCTCCTTGTCCCCACAGATTCAGCATCCCTGACCCCTTTCTGGGGCGCTCTCCTCCCTGCCTCCCCAAGTTCCCCCGCTGAGGCTCTAGAATGGCCAGGCACTGTAGCATCTTGGGCACTACCCCTTTTACCCCCGCCTCTATGGGAGCCATCTCCAGGGGGCCTGAAACCACCCGGCCCAGGCACTGCTTCCACCTGTGCCCCTTTCCCCACAAGCCCAGCACTCCCCTATCTCTGTGGAGTGCACAGGATCTGGGTTACCTGTCCTTGTCTCCTCCTCTCCCCTTCCCCTCACCTTTGGGTTCCGAGGGGATCTTTCCTTTTCTTCTTCCTGTTTGCATCTAGGGGTTGTCTCTTGTTTGGTGGGGTCCTGCCCCCCCTTGTCTTCCTGCTTCCTACCCGCAGGGTCCCCTACCTGACCTCATAACCCTCTGGGAGGGGGTTCCCAATCTTTCCCTATCAGGAGTGGTTAGGGTAACTTGGTGATTACCTCCACCGGTTGCCACTTAAACTGCCCTTGGGCCTCCAGGGGTACCTGTGCCAATGGATACCTCTTGGTCTCCCTGTGGATGCACCTGAGGTCCACCCTAGCCCCTGGGACCATCCAGCATGTTTTCACTAGCCCCCTTCAAACCAGCAACTGGGTGGAGGCAGGGATCATTAGTCCCCACTCGGGTCTTTGCCCCCACATGAATAGATATTGGGGCTAAGGGCCATATCCTGCCCACCCACAGAAGTCCACCCATCCACACTCCATCTCAGGGCAGTCCTGCTTCTTATGACCAGGGCAGCCACACTGCCAGCAGGTCAACTTCTGGCCTCTACTGCCCCTCCCCTGGTTCAGGTCCTTTCTTGGGCGTGGATTCTGGGAGTCTCCCCCCCCCAGTCCTGCACCTTTGGTGGGCCTCCCTGCCATCCTAGGCACCTCACCCTCCATATACTCCTCCGTCAGCCTACCCACAGTCTGCTACCTGGCCCGGCTGATGCTGCCGGACCCAGACTCGGACAGTTTCCGGCAGGCTTTGAAGGAACTGTTCCAAAACAATGACATGCAGGATCTCCTCCACCATCTGGGTGGCTTGCCTCAACCATGGGGCGGCTCACTCCGTTAATCGCTGGGCAAACGCCCGGGGCCACAGGCTCTCAGTCCACCCGGTTGCCACAACTTCCGGTGGTACCGCTGTGCTGAGAGTCCGATCCGGTCCAGTATGGCAAATTTTACCACCTCATAGTCTCTGGGTTGGGCCTCTCCCAATGCCATATAGGTGGCTTGGGCCTCGCCTCCCAAATACAGGGCAAAGTGCAGAGCCCAGGTTGCCCTCTCCCAGCCCACCACCATAGCCACCCTCCCAAAAGTCCCCCAAAACACATCAGGGTCATCCATGGGGCCCATTTTTCACAGTGCCCAGCCCGATGCCTGGCCCTGTCTCCACTCGCCAGAATCATCACTCATTAGAGCAGTTGTTGCTGGATGACTGTCTGTTCCTTGATGAACTCCTGGAGGCTTCTCTGCTGGTCAGCCTGCCAGGTTATCAGAGCCTGTCTTTCCAGCTGGTGGGACTGCATCTCCTGTAGTGTTGTTATGACCCATTTGAGGGTTTCTTCCATGGTAATGGCCACTCTCCGCAGTGGCTTTGGAAGAGATCCCAGACAAGCCCCCACTTGTGGCAAATTGCACAGGCCCCACTACCCTTCCAAGTCTTCCAGGTAGTCTCACCCTTCCAAAATAAGAGGACTCACAGGCATCACCCAGTGCAATCACCCATGCTTGTTTATTTACAGTGTGCCGGTACAATTTCCACTCCCAAACCAGTCCCACTTGGTCCCAAGGCTCTGGGCTGCTTACCCTTTCTGGCCAGGTAGCAAACTAAGGTGCAGGGCTTGCACACACCTACCTGACCATGCCTCTCCATCTGGTTTCTCCTTGTCTGGTTTATGTGCTCCCTCCAGCTAAGGGAACAGCTGTTCCCACTTGCCCCATGAGGGACGGTCCTGGCTTGTTCTAATCAGCACCTTCAGCTGTTGCTGTCTTCCCTGCTGTCTGGGGCTCTGCCGGCCCAGCTTACCCCAGCCCAGGCAGCTGGCGGGCGGCACTTGGCGGAGGCAGGGAGGGGCTTATCGCCATCTACTATGCCACAGAGAGGAATCTGTAGGGTGAAAAACTCAGGGAGGATTTGCTCTTGAAGTTTTCATTGGATCTTGCTGGGGAGAGAGTATTGCCTCGGATCCCCACTAATGCTCACCAGCCCAATGACATCAGCCCTGCTCACATGTCTCTTTTAAAGTTTCTTTAGAAGGCCGTTGCTCAAAAAAACTATCAGAGGATGAATACCCAGAGACTGTTCCAGAAGGCTTATATCTAGTAGGGAAGCGGTCTGAGTTTGTGTGTGCTATTTGCTTTGGTGCCTAGTGTAGCAGCAGAAAAATGAGCTTTGCAGAGAAACTCTGAGCTTTCCTTGTGCAGCTCACAGAAATGCAGAGACTCTGAGCTCACACTATAGATAAATGCAAAGGATATCTATATAGATACATAGATATGCACCTATACAAGCACAACATTAATAATGCAATCCAATGGCAAAATAAATGCTGTTCAAAAGGATACAAATGGAGAAAAGATGGTTTCATACGGACAGATTTCTCAGTTACAAATTAAGAGCCAGGTCCTCGGTTTATGTAGATTGACAGAGCTGCACTGAATATCAATAGTATGATCTGACCCTAAACATTTGCAATCCATGGATATTCTGTATTATTTGCTTAAATATTTCTGTTATGATAAACATGCAGAAAGGAAATCCATCCACTAAAATATCTGCAGAAAGCGAACACAAATGGTATAAATACAGTCAAAGCAAATTTATTAAAAAATATAATCAAATGTTTCCAAATGTTTTTCAGTATTTGCCCAGTTCTAGCACTAAACCAGCACCCCACAAGATTCCCTTCCTCGCCATTTCAAATAGCCTCAACAATGGCACACTTCATCATAGGACATCTTGTTATAGGATGATAATGCAATATCATAGGATGATAATGCAATATCCAGCACCTGACTCATTCTAGCTCTCTTGAATTGTCACCCATGATAAATTCTGTCACTTATTCCCTCAGTCCCAGGATTTCCAATGTCTGTTTGACTAATCATTATTTTTTGTATATGGACAAATATTGACCAGAAAAATGAACATTCACTGTGGTAAATACAGGAGTGCAAGCTTTGCAAGGGTAAGTAAAGCTAGCTATATAATTGGAGCCATTTCAAAAACTCTTGTACATAAAGCTTAATAGCAGTTAAACAGATCTCACTTAGTAATAAGCAGTGCTGCTGGTATAAGTTAACACCTGATGGATGAACAACTGATTAAAAAAAAAAACTCATGCCAATAAATGCTTTTGACAATTAGACCATGGTAAGTTGAAGCCATCATTTGACAAAGTTCAGGTCACGCTGTGAAGCATGTGAACACAACTTTTTTGTTCTTCATTCATCTTACATGTTGCCTAACTAAGAGCCATAGTCTCCCGTACTTTTGTTACCACCACATAAATCCAGGGAGCAGGAAATTGAATTTCAACTCATGAAACATCTTGCTTGTCATTGTGCTGAGAGGTAGGGTTTGCACAGCCCCCAGTTAAACAGCAGATGGGGGAAGGGTGGAGCCCTTGTAAACTAGCAAATCTTCCAAGATCTGGATATGTCCTATGCCTCTGCATAGATACCCTGCTGGACCGCCTCCACCTGCTAGTTTGAAAGAAAGAAGCCTCATAAAGAAGCCATATAACTATTGGCTGACTCCCTCAGTGGTGAGTAGTAGTAGCTCAGGGGTTGTGGAGGTCTGCAGCTATTAATGTTGCTTGAAGCATGAACACCAGCTTGAAACGTGAATACCAGTTCCATTATATAAACAGATATTCATGCCCTCACAGCAAAAGAAGGTGTCTGAGTAAGCTTATTTCCCAGTTCCATCCTTAGCATCATCCCTATAAGCCCTCAGATACCAAACACAGACTGATGGAGGAGATTCTACATCATTCTACAGAATATAGCAGAGCCAGCACGCTTCCTTTGGGCTCTCAGGATGGAGTCACTTCTATTGAGCAGAAGGCTCTTGCAGAAAGAGAATTTGCTCTGAATTATCTACTGCTGTTTCCTTTATATATGGCAATACAAGACAGAGCAATATTTGTTATAATGGCTAGATATTTACTTAAATGAACCAAGAAATGGGTTGTTTTTTGCACAGAAGTTATTTGTTTTACGTATAAGAAGTTGACACAAATGTACAACCCCCTCTCCTCACCTTAAGAAAACACTCTTTAAGTTAAATATGAGAGGAAACACGATCTGCATTGCTCCTAGTACTTTGCTTTTATAGTGCCTCTATTATAATCCTTTTTTAAATATTGATTTTACTTTCTTTTGTCATCATTGGTAAGGTTCCTACTTCCGATTGTGTATTTTACTTATCTACATAAATACAGATAGGTGCCTAATTCTGTCTTCATTGTAACTCTTATTGAAGTTCATGGGATATACAGCTACGGCACTGATGGCAAAATTGGGACCAACATTTTAAATCAAGCTGTATATTTGCATGACTTAACATTCACATACAGTATGGGCCAGATTTTCAGACTGTTTGCCTAAATTATTCCTTTAACATTTGTGGGCTGACCTACAAAGCTTGCAAGTTCCACATTTGTGAATGCAAGATGACTCATTGCAGACTGGACACAGCAAACCATCACTGTTTGCATGCTGGTCAGCCTTCCAGCATTTTAAATGACAGCTGTCCTCGATAGTCTAAGGAGAGTCTCTACTAGATGAGGTATAGATGCTCCAAAGTTAGCAGCATAGTATCAGAGAATGGAGGGCAGAGGAGTAAGAGACAGAGTAAAGCAAATGACTTGAAACCACATTTTATGAAATCTCTAAGAAGCTAATTAGTGACCACCAAGTTAGCTGCTCAGGGATAAGGTATGGGATGGAGAAGGACTGTCTTAGCTAGAGCTAGCTGAAATGTTTCAATGAAACATTTTTCTGTCGGAAAGTGTGGTTTCGTTGAAATCCTCAATTGTGATGACATTTTTCTGTCAGGGAAAAAATAATTTTAAATTTACTTTTTTATTTAAAATTATTTGAGTGTCATTTGAAGTCCAAATGTTGATTTGAAAGGCAACTTTGTTTCAATCCAAAATGTCTAAGTATTTTATTTAAAACTTTTCAAATTCAAAAGATTTTCATGGAAGGAAATGCACCAAAAAATTTCCAGCAGACTTTTCGTATTGATTCAGAATGAAAACAAAAGCCAAAATATCAAAATGTCCCATGGGACAGACTTTCCATTTCGTAACAAGCTCTGCTATTAGCAAAGTTGTTGGGTGTTACCAGGCATGAAACCCCGGCATCATAGCAAGTCATAGTACAATTGTTTGTGTCCAATGGCTCCAGCTAGCAAAGAGCTGTGGAGTTTGGCAATACCCAAGTAAAAGCTAGGTGCTCCAAGAGCTTGACAGCCAATCTCTCTAAGAGGAGGGACTGTCAATAAGCCTAATATTGAATCCTGCATATCTATAAACAATAGTTTTAATCTCTATGAATAATTGTGGCAATAAAGAGTCCTTTATATTCTATTGTCTCTGTGGAAAACTCCGTTTGACACCGACCAGCTCACAAGCTTATAATGCCCCCTTGTCACCATGGCTACTATTTTAATCCTTGTTCTAACTGTTTAATATCTGAAAAGGGCTATAAGGAAACAAACATGTCATTTTCAGCTGCCAAAATGTGGAGCAAGGGGCTGAGTGTAACTGAAGCACTGCTGCATATAATCGGGGGGATGAGGTGATGGAGCTCCCAGCTCTAATGCTCCGTTTGGTGTTTGTGAAGTTGAGACATATGAGCTGGTGTATTGGAAGTGCTGTTCCTGGGGCCAGTGAGCCAATGGAGAGGGTCCGGAGTCACTTCCCCTTCACAGGAATCTTCCTGCCTCCATCCTCAAAGGGATCTTCTGTAAAGTCTCCCTCCTTCCCTATACTGACCCTCAGAAATGACCTCTCAAACTCTAATCTCTCCCTCATTCAATTCCCCTAGCCTGCATGTCCTGGCCCTCACAAGAGTAGTAGTTAGCTCTTGGGCTGCAGGAGATGCTGCTGCTATCTTCTGTGGTGTGGGGATTTGTGGGAATGAAGCCCTGCTGCATGGTGCACCAGAGATGATATGCACATGGAGAGTCAGGCTGGAGAAAACCTGGAACATCGTTATCTGCACTGGGGCATCAAATCAAGGAGCTGTAATTGGTTATCAGTTTCTCTTCCTTCCTATCTCCTTCATGATCTTGGATGGCTGTGTGCAGGGGGGAGCCATCCCCTAGATGCTTCCCCAGGCTCAGGCAGAGCCAGCAAACTTCCTGTCCTGTTCTCACTGAAGATCCCCCAGCCTTATAGTGAATCAGGCATGGAGCAGTCAAAGTTATTCTGTTCTGTGATGCAGCTGGCAGCCAGCAGAAGGGCTGCTGAACACATGCAGAAGGGAAAGGACAGGAACTGGTCAGAATGATCCTGGCTGATACCAGGAGTTACAGTGGGAAGCAGTGCCACCAGTCTCCTTCCGACAGTAATGGAGCTGGTTCAAATGGTTTTCACAGAGGAGGGCTTAGGAAATATTTTCAATTCATAATCAAATAAATATTTTCATTTTAGCCCAGTCACCCTCAAGGGAAACAATGTAGAGCCCTCAGGACACAGGTTGGCCACCACTGGCATATGTAATAATAGTGAATTCTACTTATTTGCCTTGCCAATCAGTAGGTTATAATGAGGTATAATACACAAACGCACCCATGTGGGCTCAGAACACACACAATGTTTTGCATTAAGAATTAATAGAGTTGTGCACTTGGAGTGGGAGAAAAGGAAGGAGATCATCTGACACCTGTGCTCCACAGAGTTCAATGTTGCAAGCCATTCAGAATTATCTTAATTCAGTTCTTTTACCCCCTTTACAGTCTCTTACTGGAAGTAAAAAGAACCAAAACAGTGTTTTTAAAAAAATCCACATACCTCTGAAAGCCCAATTTCCAGCTGGGAAAAAGATTCCCCTCCAGCAGAAACTGAGACAGACAAGTTTAAGACTGCCTTCTGAGGATCCTTTGAAAGCCCTATGTAAAAGACATGCTGGGAGCAGGAGGAATATTGTCAGAAATTTTCTCTACGTATGCTCCAAGGTTAATGAATTAGATATTAATTGCCTGGAAAAGTACCAGCCAGTGAAAAAAAAACCCCAACCCTTTAAATTGCTACACCTCCGACATTTAACTGATTTTATTTCACACACACAATTTTTGTTTTACCAAGGTATAGCTGGCTTAATCTTTACACTAGGGAAATTAAATGAGTGACTTTATAGCCTTTACTACTCTACCTCTCATTTGATTTAGAATACACTAGTGTTTTTTATTAGTTTTCATTCAAACAAATCTTAATCAATCTAACCTACAATGTGTATTCAGTTGTTAATTTTTTTTACACCCTAATATTCCAAATGACATTTGAAATGACTGTAAACAGAAAATTCAGTTTCTGCACTTTCAGAGTTTTCCATGGAAAAAAATTAATTTTGCCAAATTTGTAATCTTTCATCAGGAAAAATGAAACAAAATATTTAGTTTCAGGTGGAACTGACCCAATTAGAAACATTTTCATTTGTTGAACTAAACTAAACCATGTCATTTTAGCTCAGTCCAACTTTAAACTATAGTATATAACTATTGGCAATATTTAGATGGGGGGGAGGGGGGGGAAATCAAGCTGTCTCTCCTTCCCCCACCTCCCTCTTTTTGACAAAAAAATGTCAAAGTCTCAGTTTCATCCTAGTGTAAAAGGAAGGAAAATTGGAAATCTCAAAACTGAATGGCCAGGAATACCTTTTGCTGGGTAGCTCTACCAAATCTTATCCAAACCTTAAAGGCTGATGTTTTAGAAATGCGCTGAGATTTATGTCTGTTCTCATTCTGAACCTCTCATCTTCTGAACCTCACATCTTCTGAGCATCATTTTCATTATTAATCTAGCATGATCTTCAAAGGAAGAAAAGACACCTTATATGGTTTCTGACTCAGAAGTCCAGGATGAAAGTGACAGGGTAAAAAATTAATCCTGCTTGTCAGTGTGACTGTTCATGATTATGCAATGTTTTCATTATACGGATATAAATCCAAGCAAAAATATATTTATCATTCCTTGTAAGTTAATAGGGCAGATCCTCAGCTGGTGAAAAGTGTCAGAGCTCCATTAAAATCAATAGAGCTTGACACTTTTCACCAGCTAAAGATTTGCCCCATAGAGTTTTGGACAGGTACTAAGAGGAAATAAATACAAGACAAATAAGCCATAGCTTGTTTTTTTTCTGTTGTGTTTTTAAACAATCATTTGGGTTCTTGGAGTTTTCCCCAGTTTGTGATTACTTTACATTATGCCATATCAGACATTCAAAAACATAGTTAAGACAAATAAGCTGGGGGTGCATTTGGTGATTTCATCATTAGATGATTAAATCCACTTGTTCCTTATTTGAACTACTGGCTTGTAATTTGTATTTCTGCTGGACAGCACAGTCCGCACTAAGATTTCAAAATAATTCTTTTAGCTAAAAGAGTGTTGTGATATTTGAACTGACAGATTAACCCTAATTGTAAGATCAATGTATATACAGTTCATAAAATGTTGCAATAACCTATAATAACAAATGCTGATGGAAAGTATGTCAGGTTGCTTTCAATGAAGAATGCTGTAAACGGGTGCAAGAAAACCAGACAAAGACTAAATTAATCCAAACAAAAAAAAAGGCCATGTTGCTATGATTCAAGGACTATTTTGAAATCATGCCTGGAAAAACAGAAGATGTGGAACCAGAAATTAATGAACAAAAATTGGTGTGTTGGATATTCAGCCTAATTAGTGGACAAAATGAGGGGATGAACGATTGTGGTTCTGTTACCACTAAGAATTTAGGGAAGAATGTATTACCGAGAGAACATTAAAGTACAAGATTACCCCTAAAAATACTGGCACGGTAGTTCGCTCTATTGGAATTTCCAACAGACAATCCTCCCTTGACAGATACAGTCCTCTGATCAAGATAGAACACATAAGCTGTGATACTTCAAAAACAGATAACATATTTATTTAGAAGTGAATGGTTACATTAAATAGAAAGAGAGAGAAATCAAGCATGACTTCTAACCATACCTCAGAATACAATTATTAGAAGATATATGGTACAGAAAATAGTACTTAGACTACTAGAACATATACGGTATAAGAAAAACTATAACTTAACTCTATAATACTTAACACTGTTAATTTAACAATACATGAATTAATATTATACATTAATACTTAACACTCTCTGTATATACTATTACTAAAGATCTTAACAATCTATCATCCAGCAAGCATTAGGCCAGGCGGTTGCTGGATGGGTAGAGAAGAAGAATCTCACTCAGACCACATGCATCCAATTTTATTGACATGCGGACTCAGGTGGCCTTTTACTTACACAACCTTTAAAACATCGCTCTGTTGGTCAGGGAAGGTCCTTCTTTTCTGTCCAAGATCACCTGTGTGTTTCCTAGTAGAAGGATTACCCTGGCTTGGATTGCTAAGAGAGCTACCTCAGGCTCAGACACAGAGCGGGGACTCAGTTAGCCCGGTTGCCTGTAAACCCTAGAGATAATCTGTGCAGGATTATTTTAGGCTCAGACCCAGAGCGGGACTCAGTTAGCGGGACTCAGTTTTTGCAAGTCCCTTTAACTGACTACTCTGCCTAGCAGATTTAAATAGTTTGAAACAAAAATCTCCAGCCACAGTTCCTTAAAGAAGGAGACTTTGGAAAAGAAAACACAAGAGAACAGATGGAGATTACTGAAGCAAGCTCCATCATCCAACTGCCACCGTCACCATCTCCTGGAACCCCGGCTTTTATCACCCAAATCCTCAGAGAGGTCCTGACCATACTGGGCCAGAAAGAGGGACCCAGATAACATTGCCACCATCTACCAGGTCCAACTGAATCCCAAACACCATCTGGGTTAAAACTGAATTGGACTTTAACAACAATGGTAGCAACAGATCATTAATGAAGATGCTGAACAAAACCGGCCGCAGGACCAATCCCATGGCACGCTGCCTGTTACTGGCTGTCAACTACACATTGAGCCCGATGATCTAGCCAGCTCTCTCTCCACCTCTCATCCAACCAATACTTATTTAACTTGCAGGCAAGGATCCTATGGGAGACCTTATCAAAAGCTTTGCTAAAGTCAAGATATATCACATCAACCGCTTTCCCCACATCCACAGAGCCAGTCATCTCATCATAGAAGGCAATTATGTTGGTCAGGCATGACTTGCCCTGGTGAATCCATGCTTACTGTTCCTGATCACCATCCTCTCATCCTCAAAATGGATTCCTTGTGGACCTGATCCAAGATTTTTCTGGGGACTAAGGTGAGTCTGATGGGACTGTAGTTCCCCGGATCTTCCTTCTTCCCTTTTTTGAAGATGGGCACTATAGTTGCTTTTTTTCAGATCATCTGGGACCTCCCCCAGTCATCATGAGTTTTCAAAGATAATGGCCAATAGCTCTGCAATCACTTCAGCCAAGTCCCTCAGCACCCTCGGTTGCATTGCTTTAGGTCCCATGGACTTGTGTATGTCCAGCTTTTCTAAATAGCCCTAAACCTGTTCTTTCACCAATGAGGGCTGCTCACCTTCTCCCCATTCTGTGCTGCCCAGTGCAGAAGCGTGGGAGCTGACCTGGTCTGTGAAGACAGAGGCCAAAAAAGCATTGAGTGCTTCAGCTTTTTCTACATCATCTGTCCCCAGGTTGCCTCTCTCATTCAGTGTGGGAAGGCCCACACTTTTCCTGACCTTCTTTTTACTAACATACCTGTAAAGCCCTTCTTGTTACCCTTCACGTCCCTTGTTAGCCACAATTCCAGTTGTACTTTAACCTTCCTTATTTCACTCCTGCATGCTCGAGCAGTATTTTTATACTCCTCCCTTTAAACTTCCACTTCTTGTAAGCTTCCTTTTTGTGTTTAAGCTCACTGAAGACTTATTTGTTAAGCCAAGTTGGTCACCTGTCATATTTGCTATTCTTTCTGCACATCGGGATGGTTTGTTCTTGTGCCCCCAATAAGGTTTCTTTAAAATTCAGCCAGCTCTCTTGGACTTCTTTCCCCCTCTTTAGCTTCCCAGGGGATCCTGCCCATCAGATCCCTGAGGGAGTCAAAGATTGCTTTTCTGAAGTCCAGAGTCCATGTTCTATTGTTCTCCTTTCTTCCTTTTGTCAGTATCCTGAACTCTGCCATCTCATGATCACTGCTGCCCAGGTTGCCACCCATTTCTACTTCCCTTACGAATTGTTATACTTGTAAAATAAAAGACTAGCAGGATCTTATTCAGGGGGACAAGGCAATATGCCATATTTATTGTACATATAAGAATATCAAAAAGCAGCCACATTCACAAGGTTCTGCAAATTAGTGTGATATAATTACCAGTCCTTTTATGCATTGCTCGAGCCAGTCTAGTGGCCAACTAGACTGGGCACGAGGAGGGAGCCAGGCCTCTGTCAGATGTGAATCCGATGCTCCAAGATGACAATTGCAGAATGAGACCCAAAGTTTCCACGTTTTCACCCATCTTTTATACTTGCTGGCTCTCATGTAAGTCTATGGGCCTTGCTGTGTCATGCTGAATCTGGGTTCAGTCTAGTTGTTAATCACCAGCTAATTGAAAGCATGACTATTCTCATTTCTAAACTGTCTTTGTTCCCAGGGTGGATCCTTCTATAATTTAGAGTAGTTAATTTGCACTTTAGGGTCATCGATAGGTGTTCTTCAGCCTTAAGGGTTAGGATGGCAGTTGGTGTCTTTACTCCCCTTTCTGTTGTTAGAGCAGTTTAGGTTGGTGTTTTTTTATGCCCTGCACCTACATTCCTCACTCACACGAAGAATTTATCAAGATATTTTTAGGTTCAATAATACAAGTTTCAGGAAAGAGCTTACTTCAAAAAACTAACAAGATGGAGTCCACTTATGCCACACTAAACAGTACTATACCATTATCATAACAGTAAAGGAAAAATTTCTCTCTACCTCTATCTCACTTATACAATTAAACAAGGAGTCTGCATCTGATTTGTTTGCACAACTCCTAAGGAGGGTTCACACAATTCTTCCCTGTTTCTGAGCAGCAAGTCAAGAGGATCCTGGCCCCTAGTTGGTTCCTTCAGCACTTGCATCAGGAAGTTGTCCGCAACACTCTCCAAATACTTCCTGGATTGTCTGTGCACTGCTGTATTGTTCTCCCCGCAAATGTTGGGGTGTGTGAAGTCCCCCATGAGAACCATGTCCTGTGATCTGGAAACTTTCATTAGTTGTTTGAAGAAAGCCTCATCTACCTCGTCCTCCTGGTCTGGTGGTCTATAACAGATGCCCACCACAACATCACCTTGTTGTTCTCACCTCTAAACTTAACCCAATGACTCTCAACAGGCTTTTCTCCAGTTTCATACGGGAGCTCTCAGCAGTCATACTGCTCTCGTAAATACAGTTCAAACCCTCCACTTTTCTTTCCTGCCTGTTCTTCCTGAACAGTTTATCCCCATCCATGACAGTGCTCCAGTTGTGTTACCCCACCAAGTCTCAGTTATTCCAATTACATCATAGCTCTTTGACTATGCCAGGGCTTCCAATTCCTCCTGCTTGTTTCCCAGGCTGCTTCTGTTCATGTACAGGCACCCAAATAAATCTTGTTTAGCACTGTTTAATGTTGGAGAGTGACGGTTATAACCCTTTGGCCCATTTAGTCTATCTAAATGAATACAACTAGAATAATCATGGTATAATCTGATCAATACACATTGCACATTTAGACAGTTCTGTACGGATTAGCTCAACTAATCCAATCCTGGGGGATAATATAGAAATTATAATCCATCAAGGATAACAACAATGAAAATAATCTGTCTCTACTAGAGCTGGTCAAAAGTGTTCCAAAGGAACATTTTTTATCAGAAAAGTCCGATTTATCAAAATTTTATTTAAAAAATGAAACAGTAATTCAATAAGATTGGAATGGAATGGGCTATTTTGATTTTTCATTTCAAAACAATTTTTCAAAATGTTTTATTTTTCTGTATTATAATTTATTTATTCTATATTATAAATTATAATACAAATATAAATACAGCGATTAAAATAATAAAAATACAAATAAAATTGCAATTGGTTAAAATTGAAAAATTTTGATTGACCTGAACTGAAATTTTTGTTCTGTGGGATATTTTGAATTTCAATTCATTCTAATCTGAAACAGAAACAAATTCTGAAGTCACAGAATTTCCCACAGAATGGACAAGCTGTAGTCTTGATGGTTCTTGATTATTACATTAGAATAATCCTTGTGCTATTAGTTCAGATATATGCTCAGCTAGCATGTCTCAAATTTGTTACACCACTCCAAAGGAACACCTCAGTATTTTGTCTTAACCTATCCTTTACATGGAACGTCAGTTTGAAAGAAGTAAAATGTACTATACCAATTCACTCTGTTGTTTTTAATCTATGACACATGTTTGATCCAGGCTATACTTTCCCCTACCCCATCACACCCTTGATAAAAATGGAAGACACTAGAATAATAGATAAACAAGAAAAAAGGGAATGTCAGTAATGTGAACATCACAAATGAAATACCGGCTGTGGATAAGACAGGATTCAGTGCAAACACTGAATATTGTAATAAACTAAGTAAACTGTAAAGCTGTTGTGACCCTTCAGTGCCTAGGGAGCCACCTGAAAATGCCAAGGTTGCAAGGAAAATGCAAGTTGCAAAAGGAAAGCAGATTCTCCCAGCACTGGTGGGTGGCACTGAAGCCAGACTTCCCAACCAGGCACAAACTGTGCTTTTGATTCCCCACACTGGTTATCAAGAAGCCGGTATACAAATATACACAGCCCCCTTTACTGCATTTCAGTCTCTGGCTCCCAATCAGACACTAGGTCCAGTAAAGAGACCAGTTATTTAAACTCTATGCTCTTTATTAAAAAGGTTCCTCCTGACCCCGAAGGGTCAGCCACAGTACCAGAGCAATATAAGTTTGGATCTTACCCAAAATACCACGCTGCCAGCCAATCCTTTAGTAACTAAAACTAAAGGTTTATTATAAAAAGAAAGACACAAACCATAAGAGAAACGTTAAAGGATCAAAGCAATCACATACATACAATCAATTTGAAAGTCCATATACATCAGGTTTCTAGAAGAACTGTGGAGTTTGCAGGCTTGTATAGTCCCTCTGGTATACATCCAGTACTTGGATGGTCTCAGTCCTTTGTTTCACAGCTTCAGTTTAATTGTAGATGAGCTGATCCAGAGGTAGGTTGGTAGCAGAAGATGAATCCCGACTGCAGAAGAAAATGGATTCCCAGGCCTCTGCCTTATATACCCTCCGGCCCCTGCCATGCTGTTTGTGGAATTTTACAGGAAGCAAAATGGAGTTCAGAGTCACATAAGCAAGTTCTGGTGACTCATCAGGTATACCTCTGGCTTTTCCCCCTGGGCCCATTGTATCTGTCAATGTCTCAATGGGCCATTAAGCAGGTTATTGTTCTGCCGCCACCCTGTCTAGGGTGTGTCTCAGACAGCACAATTTGAAATACAGATATATCAAATATATCCATAACTTCCATAACGCATATAACACATGAACAAAAGTATTATCATCTTACTTAGCATATTATAGCCTTTTTAATAGTACCTGACATGGCATATCTCACATGAATTATTATGATTTTGACATACTGATGTCAAACAATATTATAAATGCTCCCCCCCCCTCAATCCAGCCAGCCAGTGACACCCCCAATGCGAGACTGATGTAGAAGGGAGTAATCAGAGCTCCTGAATACACCTCAAAGGCCCCCTTTATTCAGCCAGCGTGACAGCTGTCACAGAATCCCCAGTCTGCTATAACAATTTCATAAATGAAATTTAAATAATTACTGATGTGTTAAATGAGCATCTCCTTTTTCACAGGTCTATAGTGCCACTCAGACTTCCATCTGCAGTTACCAGACAGTTTACAGCTGAAGTTTTAAAACTGTATTAGAAGAATTATAATATAGAGAGCTTTAAAATGAATATGCCACTGCAATGCAATAATTAATATTGACAACTGGCTGTGAAAAGATGATAAATCTTCTCTAACTAACTGGCCAGACCACAGCAGCCTGTGGCAGATCTGAAACAGTTAGTGAAGTAACTAAAGGCTTGCTTGGAGTTAAGGAAAGGGAATTAGAGGCATGTTTAAGGTTGGAATTTGGTGCGTGGTAACAAGAAGAGAAGAGAATGCTGACAGATGAAGAAGGCAGGGAGGTGGGAGATACCAAAGAGCTCAGACAGCAATTTCAAAGCATTCACATTTTTGGGTACTTCTCCAGACTGAATCAAGCCTGTGAACTTTTGATATAGCTTGGGCTGATAATGAACTATGCGTATTGTTACATATAGGGGATACAGTATTATACAGGCATGCCTGGCTGGCTACCAGTACACTACCTCAGAATTTTGACTATATTGATAATATACTTTAGTTGATTATGCCGTCTTTTAAACTACGGGAACTTGAAATGTATGCGCACAAAAACTAGACTGGCAATGGCAACATTACAAGAACTTGGAACATTAAAATAATGCCCAAATCAGATTAACTGACAAAAAACTATGAGGACTATCCACAGAATAGACAGATTCCCAGTGAGAGGAGAAAAAAAGCTTAACAAGTATCACTATTTTAGGCCCCAGTCCTGCAATAATGTCCATGCAGGCTGCCTCTTCAGCCACACAAAGCCTCACTGAGCTCTTTTGCAAGATTGAGCCTTGGAGATCCTGGAACACAGTGCAAGTCTTTCTCACTTGACGAAATCCAGTCAGGAATTAGTACATGTGAAAAGTGGAGCATACATACGAGTTACCACCAGATCCTCTGTGCAGTCTGATGGGGAGGAAAACAGCCAGCCAATTACACAATTCCATAAAGTCAGTGTGTGAACTACCTAGAAAGGAGAGGTTACTAGCACATCATTCTCAAGTGAGTCTTTACCACCTGCCTTCCTCTCATATCCTAGCAAGTCTCTATGAGTCTTTCTGGATGTTTCATCACCCAATCAGATCTTCTAAGTACCTGCCTTTTATTCGAGTCCTAGTTGCTTTCTCAGTGACCCATCCATGCCTAGAGTAGCCACCTGAAAATGCCAAGATCAGGGCAGGCTGCAAAAGGAGAGCAGATTCTCCCAACACTGGTGGGTGACACTGAAGTCAGATTTCCCAACCAGACAAACAATGCTTCTGATTCCCCACACTAGTTATCAAGAAGCCAAAATAAAAATATACACAGCCCCCTTTACTGCATTTCAGTCTCTGGCTCCCAATTGGCTACTAGGTCCAGTAAAGAGATCAGTTATTTAAAACTCTATGCTTTTTACCAAAAAGATTTCTCCTGACCCCAAAGGGTCAGCCACAGTACCAGAGCAATATAAGTTTGGATCTTACCCAAAATACCATGCTGCCAGCCAATCCTTTAGTAACTAAAACTAAAGGTTTATTATAAAAGGAAAGAAACAAACTATAAGAGAAATGTTAAATGATTAAAGCAACCAGACACATACAATTGATTTGAAAGTCCATAAATATCAGGTTTCTAATAGAATTGTGGAGTTTGCAGACTTGTATAGTCCCTCTGGTGTACAACAGTACTTGGATGGGTCTCAGTCCTTTGTTTCAGATCTTCAGTTCAGTTGTAGATGAGTTGATCCAGAGGTAGGCTGATGCCTGGAGACCGGTGACTGAAGACTGAAGACAAAATGGATGTGGTGCAGCTGACTTTTATGTCCTTTGGCCTTTGCCATGCTGCTTGTGGAAATTTACAGGAATAAGATGGAGTCCAGAGTCACATGAGTAATTCCTGGTGAGTCATCAGGTATATCCCTGGCTTTTCCCCTGGGCCCAATGTACCTGTGAATTTCTTTAATGGGCCATTAAGCATGCTAGTGCTGCAGCCATCCTGTCTGGAGTGTCGCCCAGACACAGCGCAAGTTGAAATACAGATATATCAAACATATCTATAACTTCCATTACACATATAACACATGGACATAAACATCATCTTACTTAGCACATTATAGCCTTTCTAACGGTACCTGACATGGCATATCTCATATGAATTATTATGATTTTGACATATTGATATTAAATAATATAATAAATACCCCACCCAATCCAGCTTGCATCACACAGTCCCCAACAATTTCTTCACCATGTGTTGATGATACCAGATCAATTAATCAGAGGAGATATGCTAGAATCTATCTCAACTTTCATGGTGTTGGAACTCTCTGCGGTGACTCGTAGATCCCATCAGTTATATCAAAATGTGTCCCCTTGGTCTGTGTGGACCACATAAGATCGTGGATGAAGCTGTTCTTTAATGGTACCCTTTTGGCCCCACGTATTAGGAATGTGATTCCTCAGGCACACTCTATCACTTGGGTTAAGAGATGGGAGATTATGGACCCTTCTGTCAAAATAATATTTCTGCATCCACTTCTGATTTTCTTTCATCTTCCTAAGGGTGACATTGTTTTGAGATCTCAGAAAGTTATCAGTAATAGGCAAATTACATCTGATCCTTCTTCCCATTAACAACTGAGCTGGAGAAAAGCCATTCTCCAGGCGTGTACTTCGGTAGACCAGCAACACTTTATACATATTACCCCCACTGTTTCATCAGGTTATTTACTATCTGTTTAGATCTTTCCACCAGTCCATTTAATTGGGAGTAATTTGTACTGGAGGTTTCATGATTAAAATCCCAATCTGAAGCAAATTGCCTAAACTCTGCACTGGAAAATTGTGGCCCATTATCGTTAAAGACCTCATTTGGAATTCCATGTCTGGAAAAAATTCCTTTCATGCCAGCAATCTCTGACTTACTATTAGTACAGTAGAACTTCAGAGTTACAAACACCAGAGTTACAAACTGACCAGTCACCCACACTTCTCATTTGGGATCAGAATTTCACAATCAGGCAGCCGCAGAGACAACAACAAAAAAAGCAAATACAGTAGAGTATTGTGTTAAACGTAAACTACTACAAAAATAAAGGGAAAGCAGCATTTTTCTTCATCATAGTAAAGTTTGAAAGCTTATTAAATCAAAGTTCAGCTGTAAACCTTTGAAAGAACAGCCATAACATTTTGTTCAGAGTTATGAACATTTCAGAGTTACGAACAACTTCCATTCCTGAAGTGTTCGTAACTCTGAGATTCTACTGTACTGTGCAATGTGCAAATTTCTGGATACAGAGAGTAATAATCAGTGACTAGTAACTAATCCCTTGATTGCTGGGTAAATAAGACAGCGCCTACCTCCTCATAAGGCCTTTGTGGAACTGGATGGGGTCTCAGTGGCTCTGCCTGTTGGCATGGCTTGTATTTCAAGCATGAAAAGCAGTTTCTTACCACATTAGTGATGTTGTGATTGATCTGTGGCCAACATAGCACGTCCTGTGCTTGTTCTTAGCACTTCTCAATTTCTATGACTCTTATGAATCTTCTGTAGCCTTTTTTTTTTTTTTTGGAGTCTCAGCAGAATTACAGCCTTACTGCCCTTGAAAGTCACCCCATTTATCTTGATCAGTTCATGTCTGCAGTTCCAGTAGTCTCTTATACTTAGGCAGCAACTGCTTATTTCTTCAGGCCATACTTTAATTATCACTTCTTTAAGAATTCTCAACGATTCATCTTTCTCCGTCTCATCTCTTGTTTGTTGCAGTCTCCTTTTAGCTATGGGAATCAACCTCACAATCATGTCTACGTAGGCTTGCAGCTCTACCTCTACTGTCTTCTCGGGTGCCGTGGGCGCCACCGCTCTGGAAAGTGCATCTCCTGTGAACATAAATTTACCTGGCATGTAGGTCACCAGCAAATTATACCTTTGCAACTTTATCATCATTCTTTGAATCCATAAGGTACAGTCATTTAGCGGTTTGCTAAATAATACAATCAGGGGCTTCTGGTCCGTTTCAACTTCCACTGTCTGTCCATAAATATACTGATTGAATCTCTCACAGGCAAAAAAGTTTCCTAAAAGCACCTTTTCAATCTGTACATATTTAGTTTCTGCATCAGTCAGTGATTTGGATGCATATGCCACTGGTTGCCAGCAATCCTTATGCTTCTGTAAAATGACTGCACCCAACCCAGACTGTGATGCATCCGCTGGAATCTTAATAGACCTTCCTGGTGCATAGAACGTCAATACTGGTTCTTGTATCACGATTTGTTTTAAACCTTCCCATGATTCCTCCTGTTCAGCACCTCAACACCATTCTTTTTGTCCTCTAGGACTTGTCTCAATGCTGCTGCTTTGGCAGAAAGATTGGGTATGAATTTTCCAAGATAATTAACAATTCCCAGGAACTGTTGGACATCTTTCTTTGACTGGGGATGTGGCATCATTTCAATGGCTGAAATCTTCCTCTCATTAGGTTTTATACCTTCATGGGAAATAATGTCCCCTACAAAAGTCAATTCTCTAACACCTAAGACACATTTGTCCCTATTTAATATGAGGTTTGCAGCTCTAGTTGCAGGTCTTGCCGAATTCAATGATCATGCTCCTCTTTCGTTAAGCCCCAGATGATGTCATCCATGGAGGTGTCCATACCACTAATATGTTCTTAGATCATGTGTATGGTTTTGTGGTACACCTCTGGGGCTGAAGCTATACCAAAGGGTAAGCATAAAAATTTGTATCTTCCAAATGGAGTATTAAACATGCATAATTTTGAGTTTTCCTCCGTTAATGCCAAAACCCTGAGGATGCATCCAATTTACTAAAATATTGAGCATTTGCAAACTGAGCCATAATCTCTTCTCTGATTGGTAGTCTGAAATGTTCTCTTTGTACAGCCTCGTTGAGGTCTCTGGGATCGAAGCATATGTGTAGCTGGCCGGTGCTTTTTTCCACAATGACTATGGAGCTCACCCATTCTGTTGGCTCCTCTACTTTTTGTATTATGTGCATTGCTTCCATCCTTGCAAACTCAGCCTTGAGTTTATCACGAAGTGCAAATGGCACCTTTCTACATGGATGAATAACTGGAGGGACTTGCTTGTTTATGCGGATTGTATGTTCACCCTGCAAGCAACCCAATCCCTGTAACAGGTCCTAATTTTCTTGAAAGAGTGCCTCATAGCCAGGTTTAGTATAATCTTCTAGTGAGACCACCCTTTTTACCAGATTGAGTTTCTCACATGCATCCGGGCCCAAAATTGTTGTCACCTCCCGTGGCATTACAATGAAAGGGAGCCTGTGGTGTTTTTATGGTTAACACTAGCGAAGCATCGCCCCTGCACTGGTATATTTGTTCCAGAATACCCAGTTAATTTTGTTTGTTGATCCCATTTTAGGTTTTATTTTCAGTCCCTCAATCTCATGCAGATAGAATATTAATCTGAGCTCCTGTGTCCAGTTTCAGTGGAATGATTGTTCCATTCACTCTCAAACCCTTTCTTCAGGCTTGCTTGACCTCAGTACATCTACAAACAACTCCTCAGTCACATTGTTAGTAACTAAATGCACTTCACTTTTCTGCTGTTGGGATCTGCAGCAGTTTACAAAATGATTAAGTTTCCCACAGTTATGACAGAGTTTCCTATAGGCAAGACACTGTTTGGGGCCATGCTGTGATCCTTACTTACCACATGACCATCTGTACTCAGTCTTTCCTTTAACAGGGGTTGGTTCCACATTGTGATTTGAGCCACTCTGACTATATGCTGCTTTCCTTAGTGCATGGATGACCTCTTATGGTGAATTCAGCTGTTTTACTTGTGTTTTTACCATTTTGACGGTCCTGCATACTTGGAGAGTTTTGTTCTCCTGGAGAAGTCTCTCTCTTAACACATTGTCTCTAATACCACTAATGAGTCTGTCTGTGATCAGAGACTGAGTCTGTCTGTGATCAGAGACTATCAAACCACTAAAGTTACAGGTTTTATTGAGTTTCGTTAGTTCTGTGACATATTGCTGTATGGTGTCATTGGTTTTCACATCCATGTAAAAAAAATAAATCTATGCCTCTCAAAAGTTGGATGCCAAAAAGGAATGTAATATTCCTCAGTTTTAGACAGTATTATATTTAACTTCATGCTTTCACCTTCCTCAAACTCCAAGTTATTATAAACATCCAGTGCCTCCTCCCCAGCAACATATAAAAATATAAATGATTGTAGGTTTTCATCTTTGTCCTGTACCCCAATGGCAGACAAATACAACAGAAATTGCTGCTTAAACTTTATCCAGTTTTCTGCAACATTGCCTGACATTTGCAGATTGGAAGGAAGTTGTAAAATATCCATTCTTAGCTTTGTGTTTTTTACTTACTTGCTGAAGGCACTGTCCTGAAGTGTGACTGCCTTTTCTTTGTCTATGCTTTCAGGTATCCCCTTTGTTCTCCTGTGCTTTCAGTTGCAGATGCAGGAATTTTCCTCCAAATCCTTGTTGTTTCCAAACTCATTCACCACTGCTGACACAATGTAATGATCCTGAGAGTTCATTAAAGAACAAACTATTGAATGAGTAAGGAATAGAACTTTAATAACTCGGAGTCACTCCCGTCTGTGGAGTGCAGGTAGGAGCAGCCATGTTAGATCTGAATTAGGGCACATCTCCCAATTCACAACACTGTCCCGTGCTAAGCAGCATCTCTAAATCAGTCTTCTACAAGCATATCTCTACAGGAGGTATAAAGTGTGTAGAGGGAATCATTTCTGCTGTCCGGCAACAAAAGAAGAGAGAGGGGCTCCTGTCCTGGCAGATCTGGGATGCCTTTCCTTATGAATGCCTGCATCAGGGCCTGCAAAGCCCTTTCCTCTTGAGGGGGTGCTTCTCAGGAACCTTTTCAAGGGGAAGCTCATGGAGCTTTCCAGTCCTTCTGGCCCACTACCATGGAAAAAGTGATAAGGCCCATTGTGAAGGCAGTACATTGGTAACACTACACTTTTGTTTGTTTGGGGGAGGGAGAGAATCATAAGTTAATAGAAGCAAATTTTGGCCAAAACTCAGTTTTGATAAAAAAATGTGTTTTCTCCTTTTTACCTCTCCCCCAACAACAACACCACACCATGGGGAAGGGGGAATCATAATGCAGCTGCATTGAGAATTGACACTGACAAAATTATCATCAGAAGGCTAACACAGTTCCCCCTAACTAACAAATGAATATTTAAGATAGTCCAGACAAGCGGGGTCTGCTGCTGCATTTCTGGATAGGGACATGGGTCTCACGTGGGGCAAATACCCTGCAAAATGAAGAGACAAAATGGGTGAGGTAATATCTTTTATTGGACCAGCTTCTCTTGGCAACAGAGACAAGAGTCACAGAGTTATTCAGGCCTTTCCCAGACCCTATTGTTATCACACCCACCTTGTTTCTGTAATATCCTGGGACTAACATGGTTACAACTACGCTGCAAAATGAAATAATACATCTTTTTCATTTTTGGCTCTGCCAAAAGGAAAAAACCCTCCCTCAGCACACAAACAGTAATTTGTTTGTGTTACAAATTATCAGAAAGGATAGGAATAAAAATGTAGTTCAAGGTAGGTGAGAAACCTCAGCCATATGCTCTTTCCCACAAAAGCCAAGTTATAATGGTCTCTGCTCACTCTCCTGATCAGAAAAGGAGTAAGTTTAGCCAATCAGGGCATAGGAAAAATGCCACGTGAATTCCCCTGTGATAACTATGGCAATGATCTCTGTTCAAACTCAAGATATACTGATGAGCAGCTGCCACAAAATGTTTGTGGATACTTCATGAGATCAAAAAAGTTAATTACCATCTCTGAGAAAAATTTGTTTACACAAAAATATGAATCAATCATTGTTAGCTCACAGGATTGAAGGATGCTCTTCTGTGGTTAATTCATTAAAAATACATGGATTGTAAAGGCTGGTTCAGAGAGCTCCAGTTGTTTTGGATTGGATCAAGTATAGCTATAGAATATGATAAGGACTCTAAAACAAAACTGAAAGATCATTAAGAGCTCAAGGTCAACGCCCACCAGGGTCAACACAAATCTTTCCTTTGACCTGAATTGATTTTGGATCAAGGACATTATTGTCTTTCAATCCTTCAATTACCACAGCAAATTCTCTAGCTTTTTATGCAAATTAGTCACAAAGACTAATGACAATGACAGCATGATTATGAGATCAAAGTATAAAACTTACATCTGCAATTTTTCCATTTCTAAATGGAATGTCTTAGCAACAAAATGTAATATAAACGGATTGCCTTCATAAAGTCAACACACCATATTAAAATACAAGAAATAGTCAAGACCCTTTTTAATCTTGAAGTAACACTAACAGATAAAAACAAACTACTTGCAATATACACGGATATTCATACTTCACATTCATTGGACTCACTATGTACAGATTAAGTGATTACATTTATATTATACGACATGTGCACCCTGTGGCCTCACAGACTGAATTACAGTCTCAGTAAATCCTTGCTTAATGAGTACTAGAATGAAAATGATCTTAATATTGTAACATGATTACTACACCCCGCATGCTAATTTTTTCCAACCTTGATACTTAAACAATTTGGAAATAATAGTTTATGGTGCCGCTATCTCCCCACTCTTCCTCTCTGAAGCTTTTCTCCTTGGGTTAAGTACTTATTGTGTGTTTCAAAGAGCTTTAAAAAAATCATTTAAAATACTTTGAGCAATATTTTCAAGTGAGAACAGCTCTCTTGAATGAAGTGGTCAGATTTTCAGAAGTACTTTGCACTCAGCAGCTCCTGTTGTTCTCAACAGGAACCAATGGGTGTTGAACACTTCAGGGGCTCATTCAGGATTCCTTCCTCCTTCAAACATGCAATAGTGCAACAGAGACTGAAGGAACTGACCCTGGCTAGATTGGTTCTAGCCAACTACCATCCAGCATCAAACCTTCTGCTACTGAACAAGCTCACAAAGAAGCTAAAGGCCAACATCAAGCTCTTCTTATTGGAGCCCATATCCTAGACTGAGTTCATGAGATAAAACAGTTTTAGTTGCATTGATGGATAATCATCTGCTGTCAAAGGACAATGGGCAGACATCCATTCTCATCCTCCGTCAGCATTCAACACTTGACCAGGACATGCTGCTGTATCCATCTGCGAGATGTGGCAAAGGTCCAGGGAAAAGCTTTAAAAGGGTTATGTCCCTCCTGGAGGGATGCACCCAATGAGTAGTGATGGGAAACTGCACCTCCATTACTAGCTCCGCACTTGTGAAGTCCACCAAGGGTCAGTACTCTCTGTTCCTATTCAATATCTATATACAGTCACTAGGTGAACTGGTCAGACAATATGGACTCAAGTGCCAGCAATATGCATATGACACACAATTCTGCTGTCCTTCACCACATAAAACCATACACTAGTACCAAATATAGCCCAGTTCTTGGATCAGATCAAGTCATGGAGCTGGTTGAAGCTGACCACAAGCAACACAGAGATTAACTGGTGGCAGAGGAAAGCATTTTGAAGTGTTTGCAGCCATGGTGTAGTCTCCTTTGGTTGAAGGTCCACACCCACAATTGGTCAATTCAGTCACAAATTTAGGAGTATTCTAGGATTTCTCACTGATGTTGAGTTCTCACATAGCAGCATCTGTGAGTAATGCTTTCTATCACATCTGGTTGGCTTAGAGACTCCATCCCCTTCAGGTGGATGATGACCTGGCCTCATTTATACACACCAGAGTCATCTCCCATCTGGACTACAGCAATGCAGTATACCTGGGCATGAAGCCATCAGCCCTTAGGAAACTCAAATTAAAAGAAAATATTGTGTCTTCCCAACAATATGGACTACTGTGAACAGACCTGCCCTCCATTCTTTACCCTGGCTTTCCAGAAAATATCAAGTCAAGTATTGATCCGTATCTTCAATGTGGTCCATGTCCTAGGCCCAGTATTTCTAAAAGATCACCTCAAGCTTCAGGTGAAAGCCTGTGAGCAACAATTCTGCTCCCCAGGCATATGGACTTTCTATCATAAGGGTAAAACATGTCTGTGGTACGGTGTGTTGGCCATCGATGTTTCTCAGTGTAGGCTGCGTGCGTGTGTCCCTGCGTAGATGCTGTCCCAGCTCTGGCCAGGAAACCGAGACGGCTCTCACGATCGAATGAATCGACACGACCACGGATTAGCTGAGCAACGAAGGCACCCAGGCCAGGTTTATTGCGTGCGGCACAATGAGGCGGCGTTACAATGGCCACGGCCCAACGGCAGGACTTGCCGTTATCCCGTAGACCGGACAACATTATTCCCTCTGACACCCTCTTTTATACATTGTTACATACAATTTCGTTCTGCCCCCTTTGACGTAGGTAGTTGCCACCCTCTTGACGTAGTCTAATACCACCTTTTTCCGTTAATTGGCTGATTTGGGCAAAACAACTCCATTTATCGCTTTTAATCATTTCTATTCATCAGTGTCATTTTAGGGAGTTAGTTCTCTTTGATATCTCGGTGCCTCCTGCACCTGCTACATAATTTGCATTTTAGTAATATTTTGGCAATCTATATACTTGCAGTATCAGCATTTTCCTGTGCCAATTTCAGTTAGCTTGGCTTTTTCCACTTAGGTCTTAGCCTGTTTTACAGGCCTTATGACAGGTCTTATACTTACTACAGTGTCTGTGCCAGAGACAGAGTTTTCTCAGGGGTTGTTCTGAGATTGTTGAATGAGGTCCCCAGGAACTAAGGACCAAAACCTCACCACCTTCCTCCCAAATGCAAGAAGGACTTCTTTGACAATGCTTCCTCTAACTTCCAGAGCAGCTTGTACCTTAAAAAAAAATACTACCAGAAGGAAACACTGCACACAAAATTCTCTCTCTGGGAACAGGATGAGAAAGAAAGAATTACATATGACAGATGTTAGTCACATAATTATGGGAAAGCCTCAGATTCTGTGGTGATAAGAACAGTATAAGAACCTATATAAAGTAAAATAATTTTGGAAACTTGGCTAGGAGGTGTTATAGAAATTAAATCTCAAAGCATTTCATGAGCATTGATAAATAAACCTCACAAAAACCCCATTAAACAGCTAAGTATTAGTATTCTCATTCTGCAAATGGGAAAACTGATCTTATGACACTTCCCCAGAGTCAGATGGGAAGTTTATAGAAAAGCAGGTAATAAAACCCAGAACCCAGATCTGCTTACTTCTAGTCATGTGTGCTAGCCTCAAAGCTAACCTGCCCTACTTTAGAAGGCCTTATAAAAGAGAAACATTTCTTAATTTATTTGTCATTCTTAATGCACTGAATCAGAAGCCAAATTGTGGCCTGACACTGCAGCTTAAAGCCTGAAAGATGCTTATTTCTAGCATGGTTTCTAGATTTAGTGTCACCACTTCATAAATTTAAGAATTGGGGCCTAAGCATGCCATATACAGAGTCATAAAGGGTGGGCATTGTTCTCTAGGCCAGTGATTTTCAACCTTTTTTCATTTGCGGACCCCTAAAAAACTTCTAATGGAAGTACCAACCTTTTTGAAAATCTTAGACAGTCTCTGGACTTCTAGGGGTTCGTGGACCACAGGTTGAAAACCACTGCTCTATTCTGTTCAATGGCACAAGCTGAATACTTCTTTCTAGTCCTCTGACTTCGGGCAAAGAAATTATTGCTGAAAAAGCAATCATGTTCTCACTTGCTTCCTGTGAGAAAGAAAGAGGTGAGGGAGAAAAAAAGAGAACATGAATTAGAACTGAAATCCTTCCTTATGTCAGCCACTTGTCTTGCCATTTGAGAAAGTGAAAGCCAGAGAGAAAAAAAAAAGACAGACATAAATTAGTGATAGGCTCTAATTCCAAGATACTGTTACACTGAATATTCATCTTAAAGTTGTTGATGCTAGAGATCTATTTAAAAAAAAAATCACCAATCTGTTACTAAGGAAGAAGATACCATTTTTTATTTTTGATAGGATACAAAAAAAAGAATCTTTGATTGCCCAGACAGCTTTAATTCTGATGTTTCCTAAACTTTATAAGCTCTATTTTGCCATTTTAATGTTCTTTTAACAGCTTTTTGTGAATAATTATTAGTTCTGTTGATGTATATTGCACAAAAGAAAGAAAGCAAAATAGAACCATGAATATTGGTGCCCGTTTCATTAGACACATTTATAATTTGTATTACAGCAGCTTCTAGGATTCAACCAAGATTAGTGACTTATTGCAGTCAGTACTGAATGGGCACATAGTGAAATACAGTCCCTGTCCCAAAGAGTTTACATTCTAAATAGACAAGACAGACACACGAGGGGAATGGAAACAGGCACAGAGAAGAGAAATGACTTGCTCAGGATTACACATTAGATCAGTGACCAAGCCTGGAATAGACCCATGTCTCTCAGTTCAGAATTCACTGATCTATTCCTAGACCATGCTGGCTCCTAACATACATAAAAATGGTCTTCATCCAATTAAAAAGGACAGGGAGTATTAAGAACATTTTATTTTTTAGTTTCTAAGCAAGTATTGCAAGCAACAGAGGAAAAAATAGGTTAATAGTGAGATTATGAAACCATAACCATTTTAGAAACTTAAAACTCAAAAAGATGTTCAAACTGACTTGAAAAGCAAAGGTAGTTATTTACCATATATTATACATACCATATATATTATACAATATATATTATATTATACATATATTATTATAACAGATCTAGCAGCCAACCCAGGAACCATTCACAATGTAGTCTGAGTCACTGCATCATTGCACATCCTTCTGCTTCAGCAAATCCAGTATTAGATGCAAGCAAAACCTTCTGGAACAAAAAAATAGATGCTATAACTCAGTTATCTTCTCCTGGACACTTTACTGTTTAAAGATAGATAATTTAACCCAAAGAACATTATTGGGAGCATAGCTAAACACATATAGTGTTTGCAGTTTAGCTTTGACCTGCTGGATTAGATCACAGAGATACTGGAGTCTGATTTTTCTGGACAACAGCAGTTTTATTCCAGTCACTGCTGCCACGCCACATATTTCTGATGCTGAGAGTGAATTTTTTTTCAACATGTTGTTGCTTCAGTTCAGTGATACTCAGACTGATGCTTGTGAGTGCAAGGGGTTCATTAATGTGTCTCGTGTGGCTCTTTGCAGTACATGATATTAAAACAGTGCTATTTAATTATTAACCAATCTAAGTTATTAACCAGTCAGGATGCTTTTACTATGTTATTAACTAATTAAGTTATCAATTTGCACTGTTATTAATTTATTTGCTGTGAGAATAATAAATTATTATAGTAAATGAAACAATGAATTCACACTACTGTGCCAGTTTTGGATAATGTTGATCACTAATTTGGCTCCTGAGCCACTGAGGTCTGAGTATCACTGCTTGAGACTTTGACAGATCAAAGAGAGTTCAAGAAACAAAACCAAAGCAATTGCGAGGGCTGGGGCTTTAGAGTTACAGTAGGAGAAAGTTTAGAGTTAAAGGAGTACAATATAGTGCTCCAATTCAGGAAAGCACATAAATATATTCTTAAAACTCACTGAATTAAATGGGATTGTAGCGGCCAGGAGGTGTGGCCTCCTTCTGAGACTGACTGTGAGGAAGGGCCAACCCCTTGCTGTGGGCCGGAACCTGGAAGTCCACCCCCACCTGACAGGAAGCACAGGGGCGGGACAGGAAGGGGAAGTATAAGGGAGGAGGGAGGTCCCCTCCCACCACAGTTCAGAGAAGGCGGCTGAGGGAGAAGGACATCTCTCCCTGGGTGGTGGGACCGGAGCCTGACTGCTACTTTGGAGAGAAGCTATGGCCCTGAGGATCTGTTGGAGCAGCCTAAGCCCGGTGTACCTGACAAAGTACCTGGGCCCAGTGACCTGGAGGATCTGCCAGCGATCCAGGACCCCTGCATGCTGGAAAAGATACCTGGCCCTTGTGACCTGGAGGACCTGCCATCCACTGATGGCCCCGAGGAGCTGCCAGACCTGCCATTGATCGATTAGGTTGAAGGGTTCTGGAACCTCCCCCTGGAAGAGTACCCCAAGGAGATTGAGGATGGCTATGAGGACAAGGTATGCCAGGGAAAGGAAGGAGTCCAGGGAGGCCAAACACTAGTCCAGCTGTGTTGTGGTCTATAGCTGGGTCAGCGTGTTTTGTCTGGAGCCCCACTGACTCTGTGACTAGAGACCTTGTCACTGCCAGAGCCCTGGGCTGGGACACAGTGGAGTCAGGTGGTCCTGTGTCCCCCTTCCTACTCCAACCTTTAGGTGAACACCCTACATGGTACTAGAGACTGTCTGCCTCATCGGCCCTGCCCTGCCTGGGGGCTGGGCTGTAAATTGTTTTTTTGCCCTGCCAGGGGCTATAGACTATTTGCTTTGTCTGCCCTGCCCTGCTCAAGGGATGGGCCTTGGGCTGTTTACTCCTGCCCCGCCTTGACTAAAGACTGAGGTTTGAACTGGCTGCTTGCCCTGCACAGGGCTAGAGACTGCTCCTGCCCCACCCGACCTGAGGGTCGGGGCTGTGAACAACCCACTTGCCCAACAGAGGGCCAAAACTGCTAAATTCCCCCTGTTAGCTCAAGCCTCCCCACAGGACATAGTGGCTGGGAGTTGTGGCCTCCCTTTGAGACTGACTGTTCAAAAAAGCCACTAACCCCCACCCATGCCGGGGAACGCTTATAGGGATTTAAACATTTAAAATCTGGGTGCTTATGCATCCTTCCTGAGTCAGAGCCTTTGAGAGACATAATTCACAAACATACCATAAAATCATGCAGTGTACATGAAATTACTATAAAGTGGGACCATCACTGGTTGAAAGACTGTACTCCAGAATTCACAGTCAAAACTGGGGTGGGTGCATTAGTGGGCCCTGCAGGGGTCAGTCCTACATCTGGTTCTTTTCAACGTTTTCATTAATGGAGTGGAGAGTATGCTTGTGTAGAACAGGTGGCTTGCCCCTCCCTGTCTCGGAGGGAGGCCACGCCTCCTCTTGGCCACACCTGTGTGGGCAAGCTTTTGGCTGGGGATTAGTTCTCTACAGGCTAGAACCTTGAGTCCTCAGGCAGGGTGGGGTGAGCAAGCAGTCTGGGGAGGGGGACCCGGGCCCTCCCGACTCCACCGTGTCCCAGGCCAGGTCTCTGACAGTGGCGCTGTGCTCCACTATTGGGTCAGCAGGGCTCCTGCTAAAACTCGCTGATAAGGGCTCGGACTTGAGCCTCTCTGGACTGAGGTTGGCTACCCCTGGACTACTTCCCCCACCCCTTTGTCCAGGTACCTGTGGTCCAGGTTGTAATCCCCTTCCTTGGGGTAGACTGTGAGGGGCAGCCCCAGCAGGTCCTCAGCGTCGATGGCATCAGGCAACTCCTCCAGGTCCTTTAAGCTCCAGATTGTAGGCAGATCTGGCAGCTCCTTGGCATGGCAACCATCAGGCTCGAGTCTGAGCACCGGGTAAGAGACATCCTTTTCCTCCAGCAGCTCTCCCCAGACTGAGCCTTAGGGCCCGCCCTTTATACTTTCTGTTCCTATCTTGGCCCAACCCCTCTGCTTCTGGCATAGTGGATGTGGCTTCCCTGGGCCTGCCTTCTGGGGTAGAGTGGCAGGTCCTCCCTGCCAGTCTCAGAGGGAGGCCACGCCCCCTCACAGCTATATACCTATATATAACCTAACATCCTAAACCAAGGATGTTAACTTTATTCCTCTCCTTGGAATTAAGTCCAAAGAAATGGGACTTCAGTCATTTTCCTTGGATTATTATTTGATAGCCTGGCAGATTTCACTGTCAGGATGTTTCTTCCTATTCAACCTAAATTTTCCTCTTTCGTAGGGTGAGGTATAAGTGGGAGTAATGGGATGCAAATAATTTTTCCTTCTCTTTCTTATTTATCCCCTTCAAAGAGGTGAGCCTGAATAAAAAATCTGGATCTAAAACATACCAGACCTTTATGGGAACTTATCCTAGTTTTGCAGCTGAGTCTTCTCTCTATAATGGATCAAAAAATGCCAGGATATTGGATCTAGATCAAATAGTCTCCCAATCCTGTTGTTTGGACCCATCTTTACTTTATACATTCTTGGCTGTGTCTAAGACACAAAATCTCTCCCCCCAGGTCAGTTTCTTCAGCCTTTTAATAATTTCTGGTTTGCTTCTGTAAATTATCACCACTTTGTGAATATCTTTGACAGTTAAGTAACCCTTTTTTCAGTTGTTGCCAGCAGCAACAAGGGTCAGGTTCAAATAGCTAAGGGTCCCTTTTAAGTGCTAATACAAACCTCCAGCTCAAACCCCCACCCAGAATTTATGGGATCACTAAATATCTTTAATGGATGCCCTTGAAAGACAATACGTCCCCACTCAAATATTAAGTCTGTGTATGAAACAAAACTTTATTAGGAGGAAAGGAAATATAGAATCAGCTTGGGAAAACAAAGCAACAAACTGTATAAACAATAAATAAAACAATTCCCCTTGGTAACTTTTGGCAGTAGTCCAAATTCAGTTCTCCATCCACCAGTGTGAAAGTGTCCCTTTTCCATGTCACTCTGCTCTTTCCTATCCACTAAATCCTACTGGCACTTTGGTGTCAGGGGATAGGATAGTTCCAGAGCTCCAAGGTGCACTTGAACAAGCTTATCTCCAGGCCCTCAAAGTGCTGCCTGGTCTTGTCCTGAGACTCCACCACCCAACCAAACAATAAGGACTTCAGTTTTTATGTAGAGACTAGGTGAAACAGGTTTCATTAGAGTTCATTC
Organism: Emydura macquarii macquarii; assembly: GCF_026122565.2. Taxonomy (NCBI): domain Eukaryota; kingdom Metazoa; phylum Chordata; order Testudines; family Chelidae; genus Emydura; species Emydura macquarii. Next base: position 21,133,770 of record NW_027131614.1, on the reverse strand, counting down.
AACCCTGCTGCTTTTCATTGTGGGTTTAGCAGATTTCTCCCAATAGCACCCAATACTCAGAAAAGAACAAGTAACATAGAGGACCCTTACATGACATCATTGCCACCAGGAATCTCTGTTCAGTTCCACTACCCAACCAATTCTGTGTTTGTGCATAGTTATGGTGACTCCCAAAGTGTCATTGAAGGAATTCTGGGTTAAAATATTATGCAAACAAAGTCCTGCAGCCATACTCTCCACTGTTCACCAATAAACAAAAGCACTGGGCTCCTTACCTTCTAGAGTCTGAGGCTCAGGGCTTACAATTAAAAACCAAAGCTAAGTGCATTACTTCAGGTAAGACTATATCAGAGCAATATTGAGATTTACCTCCCTTCTCTGATGTTTTCTCTACAGAATCAAATATACAGTAAACCGGCATTTATCTGCAATCCTATTTAAACCTAAACTCCACACTATTTGAATCCCTTCCTTGTCCCTGGCATGAGACACATGCACTCTCTGTGAGGAAGACAAGCCCAACAAGGGGGAAGGAGACCACCACCTTACTGATGAATGGCTCCACCAGCACTGCAGGAAGCACCCTGCAGCCCTACTGTCCCAGGAAAGAGCAAGTGGGGCTCTGACAGCAGAGCTGCAGAGGGTTCTCTGCACTATCGCAGGGCCAGTGGTAGCCAGTCTCTGCAGGGTCAAGGAAGGCTGTGGTCCTGGCTGGGCAGAGCAGAGTCCTGACTGGGATCTCTGCTCTGACCACAGCCTCCCCCTGCACTTTGTGCCTGTAGGTATGAGGTCTTACCAGCCCAGCAGTACAGGGAGCTCTCTGCAGCCCTGTTGTCACAGGAGGGAATATGCAAGGCAGGGCAGAGACCTCCCCCCTGCTACCCACCCAGCCAGGACTGAGGAGGAGGAAGACAAGCCCCCTGCTGCGGGGGATGCCACTCTGCTGCTGAATGGCTCCTGTGCTCTCAATTATCCAGACAAAATCTGTGTCCCCCATGCTATTTGGATAACTGAAAGTATACAGTACATTGGCTATTTTTGCTCCCATATCACATTCTAAACTAAGGTTTCATTTACTGTCCACTATCATCAGTAATGCTCTTTTCTGTATTACTACATTCAAAGTTGCTCCCTACCTTCAGCTTATTCCTCTCCCCCTTCTCCCACCAAAAAAGTCTTTATATAAAAAAAAACAAAAAAAAACCCACTTCCAGGTGTCTAAACCCTCTACGAACTGTTTGCAATGGATCACTGAGAACGACTGGCCCCCACCCTTCTGTGTGGGAGGGCCTGAATGACCTCCCTCGCCACATGTCATTATAACACCTCTTGTACTGATTGCTGTTTGCTGGACTGGCACGGCCTCATTCATTTTCCTAGCACAATGAGGTGTCTGACTCTTTTCCCTGTTTAGGCAGCAGTCATTATTTCAAATAGATATAATTGCTTTAATTCCCTTACAGCGTTTTTAATTGCATGCATCATTACTCTAGGAAGGATCACCATCCCCACTGTGCCCCTTTATGGGAGCTGGTTTTCTGAATATTAATTCCTAACTGAGGATCCAGTTCAGCAAAACACTGAAGCACACACTTGAAGTTAAGCATATGCATTGCTGAAATAGGGCATGAATCTGAAGACTACAGAGCAATAGCCAGCACCAGAATTTATTCAGTATTTGTACAGGGGCAACGGTGTGCTGGGAACTATAGACAGCTGTAAAGACAAAATCTCTTACATTGTTTAGAATGTATCAGTTCAGGCTGGAGGGGATGGGTATAAAGACAAAATACCCATGCAATTCTTTTACAATTTGGTAACTTCTGAATTTTATTGTTTGGGTAAAGGTTTTAGAATTGTTAGTATATAGAGTTGAAAGAGTTCATTGTGAGCAAGTAGAAGCAAAAGGTACCTTCTGATCTATTGGATTGTGATTTTTCTCCACATTTGTTATTCAAAATTCATGAATTTCTTCAATTAGTGAATAATCTATAAACCAAAAACTATCATTGGATCACTTGACGACTACCTCTTCTATTAATTTCTTCTGAAGCACCTGTCATTGGCTACTGTCAGAAGAAAGGTACTGGGCTAGATGGACCATTGGTCAGTTACAAAATATTTCAAGCATATATAATTCTACATTTGTTTCTGGCAAATATGTAAGCCTAAAATTCACTTTCCACACGTACTTGCATTAATATATTCATTAACTCAGTTACTAGAATATCAGTGGAAGGATAATATGAAAGGGGCACACAAACACACTTGATAAAAACTTAAAACATATTACTGAATTTTATTTATTTTTCAGAACTGAGTGAATACTCAGACTAACACTTTTCAGAAGGATGGCTACAGCTATTAAGTCTTTTAGAAGAAATGTACAGAGGGGGGTTGAGCTAATCCAAACATTTCCTTTCCTTATTGTAGGACAATGATAGCTGGGTGTGTCCTCAGAGAACAATTCATCTTACATTTGTATTAATTTATTAAGCCATCAGTAAACACCTATTCCCTGATCTAGGCACTCACAACAATTATTTTTTCACAATAGTAGAAGAAAACGTAGGTAGGGCCAGATTCTGCCACTCTTACGCATGATGAATATCACTTCACTTTGTAAGAAGTCCTATATTTTCCGAAGGGAAATCTCAGGAAGTAATGAGCTACTGGCCCGTAATGTTTTGTTCATCTGATAGATACAGACCCACTGTTGGACATAAAACAACAATAGCACTAATAGTACCACTCCATAGTACTAATACAGTCAGCTCCTTAGTCCTAATCCCAACTCCTTCTTGGTACTGGATCTTGGTGGGAGCCTCCTCCAGTTTCTCAAAATGTAGTGAACTTTGAAACCAGACTCCATTAGGGTGGTTTAAGGTTCACAACAAACCTCGAGGAAAGACGACACTATTGCCAAAGTAAGATCGATTTTTGAATGGTTCATCTAGACTAGTTTTCTTTATCTGAAGAAAAGATGCTTCCAACACTTGCCTAGTCTACTGATGTCGGTATTAAAATGTTTCAAAAAGCTTCAATTTTTCTTTCCTTGCTTCTTCCCGTAACTGCTCAGTGAAACCAGCATATGTTTTCAAGATTTACTTTGGTAATGGTTAACCGTGCACGACTATAGCATGCCTTATCCCTTAATAGCTAAAATATTTATGCCAAGTGGATATTTTCTTCAGTAGTAGTTAACCGAGGTGCACATTGTTCAGTGCTGTAAGCGAGGCCAGAAAAATATGATTATAGGACATTGTGTTGTAAATGCAAGCAGGCAGTTACTCGGGGGGACTGTAATAGCAGCATACCTTTCCTCAGAAGGGAGATGTGGCTGCTGCTTTAGCTTCCCTACTGTGAATAGCAATTTTCCTCTGAGGGGAGATGAGCTTTGAAGAAGTTTCGCCCTCTGGCCAAGCCTGAATCTTTCCCTTTCTCAAGGAAGAGAGCCCAAATAAGATTAAATTAAAAACAAAAAAATTCCAACCAGCCTCAACAGTTTCCCCCCCCCCAAGTGCAGGAATTTCCATACCACCTCTCTAAGTGGCACATTCCCATTCCCACCCTCTATCCCAGCTCCTGCCCATGGGATAATAAATTAAGTCGCCATCCATCTCAGTCTCCACACTCATTTTCCCTTGTCCCCAGAGATACTTCCTACACTGGCAGTTTGACTCTTAAGGCTTCCTCCTGATTCCTCCGCTAGTGCTTTTCTGCCAACCCCCCAGCCTGTGAACCACAGCAAACCACCACTTACTGCTCAGGTGCTTTCCCGGCAAGTTAACACCCTTCCAAGTGGAAACCACAAAATCCTTTCCCTGGCTGCAGAAAACCTACCCTCAGCATATAACCACTTCTACTACCTCTCCCTCATATTACACACAGGCTGCCTTTATATCTCCCAGAAGACATAGCTCTTGGTCACACAGTCTGGGAACTAAACTTGATGCAGGTGAGAGCGAACTCAGGAGCCAGCTCACCCTATGACAAGGATAAGGACTAAAACTTGGAAATTTTAATACAAGGTTTTTGGGGCAGGGACTTGTTCTGTTTTTGTGCAGCACCTATCACAATTGGGTTCTGGTCCATGGCTGGGATTTCCAGGCATTCCTATAATCTATTGGTATTATTACCAGTATTAAGTGGCTGGATATATTAAAAAATGCTGGCTCAGATTCTGATTTCATTTACACCATTTTGCACTGCTATAAACTCTAGATTTAAACTGGTGTAAGTGAGAGCAGACTTTGACACACTGACTGTAACAACATGAAAAAATAAGCCATTCTGAAATCCTTTACAAATTGATACATACCGAGCAAACCACAGGGACAATGGTACCTTACAAAAAATCAGAAATAGCAGTCAAATACTAGTAGCTGTCAGAGTAAAGCAGCTTTGTTTATTTGAGATATTGTACTCAATATGGTACTCTCAAAGTGGCAGTTATGTCAGGCTGTATTACGATGAGCAATTAGCTGAAAGTAGCAGAAGTGGCGGATACAAAATTGAAAGCAGTGGAGTGAGTGGAGCTGTAAGATGCAGAAATGAAAGCAGTAGAGGTGGGGTATGGAGAGGAGATGCAAAAATAGAAGGAGGCAAGATAGGAGAGATGGCCAAAACAGAACTAGAAGCAATAGTGCTGCAGAAGTAGAAAGAGAAACTGAAGCAAAAGAGGTGATGTATTCATGACTTGTCTAAAGCACACCACTTTCTGGCTCTGCCATAAGCTTAGATTATTTCTATATGCATCTGCCCACATACTTATACTTGATAAAAGGCTCTATATAATAAATACAAGAACATTATTTACATCAACATTAAAGAAATATGGTAACATTTTACAGATCTAGAGTATCCAATGGAAAATATGACTCAGCTCATGTTTTTATGGCTATAAAGAAACTAGATGGTTCTTCATTATATGTAAACTAGCAGGATTCATTTCAATGGAGCTATGCCAATCTACACCTGCTGGGGATCTGGCCCACTACATCAGAGAAAAATCAATTGCACTCTGATGCTCCAGTCCCCATTCCCTTTTTACTGTAATTTTCTTCTTTTATTTGTTCCTAAGTGAAGTCATTTAAAAATATACTGCCTCTCCAAAGAACTAAAGTTTTCCAAAGCTATTGGACCACATGCTGATCTTAGAGTATAAATCCTAAATAACTCCCCTGATGCTACTCTCGTTCTGCAGGATTTGTACTGTTGGAACTAAAATCAGAATCTAATCCATGATGTGCAAATCTATTCATAACTCTGCTTCAGTTGCACTAAATTTGAATTTTACTTTTACAAATACACAAAATGCCTAAACCCATATCACATGTTTAAGGAAGTGAGCGGAGACACCTTATTCTGAAACACCTCTAATCAAGCAGTTTACAGCTGTTTTATTAAAAATATTCAAATGGGTAAGTTTTGGCTTGTATTGTCTTAAATGGCTTCAAATGAATATCTGTGTAAATAAGACAGAATTATACCCTCCCATAGTTTAGCATCCATCAGTCTTTCCACTGTCAACAAAACATCCATAATAATACAGTTGGCATGTAAGGTCCCAGCCTAATTAATTTCTTAAACAAGGTAAAAATAATTGATGTCCATTGTTAAGCAATACCTTTGTAATAACACAGAAGCTTAGTTTAACACTTAGCCCAAAATCTGGATATTAAACATTAACCCTAGAAAGGAATTAGGTGGGAATGTTGGTGGGAATGGGTTCTGTTAAATATATTTTGCAGTCTGTAGTAAAAATCTATTTTTAAAAGGTCTCTGTAATGGAAAGGCTAAGCAGACATTAAATGAGCTAACAAGCTCTTTGATGTTCTTAGTGGGTGTCACAACCAGAACATGGGCAGTCTGACCTAGTGGTCAGAGCAGCAGTCAGGCCTCAAACTGGGTCAAATACCCTGGGGATCAGAGGCTGAGATATGCCAGAGGGCACACAGAGTCAGGAGGCAGGCAGGGTCAGGTTACCAGGAGACCAGAGTGAGGACAGGTGGCACAAGAGAAGCAGCTCTAAGCAGGGAAAACTAGTTGTTGCATAGACAACTTCCTGTACCCGCGCTCTGTTGAAATATCAGCAGGGAACCAATGAGGCCCCACAGAGTTCTGCCAGTCAGCTCCCAGTTCTGGAGTCCTCTGTCAGAATCCAGCTTCTAGCTCTGACAGCTATTTATCCAGGCACTGGGTGGCAGGTTGGAACTTACTGGCACCTAAGAACCCTGTGGCCTAGGGTTTGAAAGCTGTAGTCCCTGATCGTAGGTGCAATTCTACTTCCCCCTCCCCCCCCTGAGGGTCCCATGAGACCTGTACACTGTGTATGTCTCACTTAAGACTCTTTAAGGCTATGCACATCCTCCTGTCACTCTCCATGGAGGAAAACGTAAGCAGGGCTAAGAGCTACTGTAGCCTCTTTATCCTTTGATACGGGGAACAGTTCCTTCCTCCTTTGCTCATCTCCCTGGTGCATAACCCAACATTCACTAAAAGAGAAGATTTGGGCATATATACTGTCCTACAAAGAGAGGGATGAAAAGAGCAGTGGATTCTTTGAACGTGCCCTCATCCACCCCACTGAGAGGCAAGGAGTCCCTGAAGAGAAAAGCTGCATGCTTTCAGGGGTGTCCCCATTCATTCAATCCAGCTCTCCCCCTTGCACAGTAGAGCTGTGCTCGTTCCATTGTGAGGGGATCTTCCACACTCACAGGGGAGGGGGCAGGATTTGCCCCACAATGAAAGAAGGAGAAATTAGTGGAGATGTCTTTTGTCGGTTGTCTTTTATAATTAAGCAAATGTCAGCTTGAGGAATTCTGGTTATTCTCTCCCCCTTGCACAGCAGAATTGGGCTCGTTCCATTGCGAGGGGACCTTACACACAACAACTGAGTTTGGACTTCAGGATTAAAGGTTATATTCTAGTATCCTGAAACACTGACAAAATGAATGGAGAAGCTCTATGAGTTACCTGCTTGTCATCATAAATGTAAATATATAATTATTTTGATAATAATTCATTGAGTCACATACCTTTCCTCGCCTTTACAATAACCTAGGTCCACAGACTTCTTTGGAGTTATTCCTGATTTACGTTTGTCTGAGAGGAAAATAAGGACCTTAATTTTTAGAAGGAACCTTGGGGGAAAAAAACCCTGACATTACTCCTTTGGGATAAAACTCTGACAGTGTGAGCTAATCCATTTCTCTATTTTGAAGAAAAATAGTCAAGAGATCCGGAGGTGTAAGACATTGTGTTTGTACAGTAGTTATTATAAATAACTGTCTCATCGTGAGTTCGTAGCATATGGAGTTAGTGTGCATGCATCACAGCTGGACTGACACAAAACAGTTCCAAGTCTACCCTGCCAGAAACAGGCACAGCTCCACTGATTTTAATTAAATTGTGCCTCATTGCACCATAGCTGAATTTGGCCAACAATTTGTCTTCAGAGCTGCTATAATTGCTTGTTCTGACTTCAGATTTTAAAAGATTTGCTTCATAGGAGCCATCAAATTCTTGCAATAAATTCCAGCTCTTAGCTTTGAGTTATTCCACGAGGGAGAAAATATCCACTGCACCATTTGGAAACTTTAAATGCATGGTTATTATATGGGCATGTTCAAGTAGGCCTATAAAAACAATAGGGAAGCTTTTAAAAATCTTCAAAAGCTGCCACAGAGACTTGAATATGTGTAGCTATAAACAAGTCCAAGTAGTGGTGTTAAAGCTTCATTTTTCCTTGTAAATACTCATTTCAGCCTTGAGGGAATCCAAAATGGAGGTTTCATTTTCACATGAAAAGCTACAAAATGCCAGACTTTAAGTGTTCCAAAGTCCCCTTTTATACACGAGGCAAGATGTTCCTGTGGATCAAGCACGAGACTGGAATCCCAGTAATAAGAGTTTCCCTGCCTCAGGCAACTCAATTGACCTCTGTTTCCCCTACCACCATTTTCTTTGTCTTGTCTTCTTATAACTTGAGGTCTTCAGGGCACAGCCTCTCTCTTGATGTCTCTTTGTACCGTGCCACGCGCACAGTGACCCTGATCATTGTTGGGGCCTCTAGGTACTACTTTAATAAAATTATATGTTCTGTTCTGTCTTGTGGCCTGTTTGTCAGTGGGCTAGCACAAACAGGCACAATCCCCAGAAAAATGACTGTAGTTCAAGTTTAAGCACTACAAGTTTTATTAAACTAAAAAAACCAAAACAAACCTCCCCCCCCCTCCAAAACCCTCAGCTTTTGAATAACAAAAGAGAGGATACAGACAATTCTCCTTCTGCTGCTTGTGTTATTATGTACAGTTTTCCTCTCACACTCATGAAAAACAGATACTCCCCCATCCCCCAAAGTTTCACATTGAATTGTTATTTCCCAAGCCGGGGAACTTTCCTAGCAGAAGGATCCAGGCCCTTTGGGAGCTGTCTGTGCATATGTCAAGAAATACTTATCCAGCCAGCACAATATATTCACTTTTTAAAAATTCCTAATAAAGGCTGCAATTTAGTAAAGCACCTAGGCTTACATGTATGCTTACATGAATGCAAGATCTGTCTATCAGATAGTAGCATAGGTTCTGAAGGAGCCATTGTGGTTGTAGGTAATGGGGTCAAGAGAAAGGCAGATTCTCATCCCCACAAGTAGCACCAGACACTCAGCTTAACTCTACCTGTAGTGCTGATACAAATCTTCCAACTCCCCAACTACAAGCCACTCCCTGACTTTCATGTTACTAGTTAAGGAGCAAGCAGAGTAGAAGAGCAGTGCTATCACTGAGTGCTACCAGGATTGTAATTAAAGTTATTTGACCTGGATTCACAGAAGTATTTAGGCACCTATTCTCAGATTTAGGTGCCTAAGTCCCTGTTTTGGCTTCACTGCAATTCACAAAACTCCCACCACACCCTGTAGGTGCCTACCTCACTTTGTACCTAAAAGTTCAGAATAAAAGTTCCTTAGGCCCATACATTTCTGCCTCTGAGCATGGACACGGCTGTCTCATTCTAGGCATCTGGGTACCAATCTCCCACTTAAGTCCCAGAGCGATCCACAAACCAGGAGAAGATAGACGTCCATATGCCTTACTCCTATGTGTGGCCTGTTCTAGTAGGCATGCTCAGAGGTCACCTCCTGAAGCAAGTCCCATTCAAACTCTGAAGAAGCAGGCGAGGGTGGTGTCCATCTTAAACCTTTTAACCCAGTGGTTAGATCACTCATCTGGAATGTGGAAAACACAGGATCAATTTCACCCCTCAGGCAGAGGGTTTGAAGAGGGGTTTCCCACCTCTCAGACAAGTTCTCCTAACACTGAGATATGGGATATTCTGATGTGGGGCTCCTTCAGTCTCTCCTGAGAGAGCTGCTCGAGCTTGGATAAATAATTAGAGTGATTGGAGCATGGGGACTGGACCCTGCTCTCCTACCTCCCAAGTGTGTGCCCGACTCACTAGGCAGCAAAGTCATTCTCTCTCTCTGGCCCAATGACTGCACACAATGGAACAGGTTTGTCCTTCTTTATTCAAAATGTGGCCCAATTTTATGTAATTTCTCTGTGATTTACCTTCTGGCATTTGATGCCTGTATTGAAAATATTATGTACAGTTTTTAGTGAATCGAGTGTTAAAAGTCTAAAAGAAAGTGACATTTTCCAGGTTTGTTAATAGGTGGTTTTGCAATGAAACAAGAAGCGAACCAGTGGCATTCTTCCAACATTTTTGGAAGGGAAATCACATTCTCAGGAGCCAGACAAGATGCTCTGTGAGCCCCCTCTTGAAGTTTACCTTTGTCACACAACAAATTGAAGAAAAGAGATGACAGACTTAATCCAGAGAGGCCCCTGCCACTGCTTGAATCAGCATCCTGCTCCTAGGCATGGGGGTAGGTTGTGCCAAGAGTTTTTAAGCAGAACGTCCCACTGAGATCAATGACGCATTCTGATTGACAATGGATTGTACCAAGTAGCCTATGGGAAAGAATTAAAGAGGAAATAATCCTAAAATAGCTCTGATTTTTTTTAAAGTTTCTTGTATATTGTTCTAGATAAGTCCCAGGCATATTTATGGTACTATAGTTTGGTACTATTGTTTATCATAATTTAGGTAATTTAGTCTTAGATAGGTATGTTAAAAGGTAAGGGCTAATTGCTCCATAAACTATTTTCTTTACATTGTACTTGTGCAGTTGTTTTTTAAAAGGGAAAGTCAAACTATGATACTTGGATCACAGATGTATGAGTAGTAATGCTTTTTTTCTCCAATTAGTATCTATGACAAGTTTCTAAAAGATAAGTCCTTTAATAAACTAAGGATTAATTCCCTTAGATGAAGAGAGGCTACGAGGAAATGGTCTGCATCTTTTGTTATTGCTATTATTTTTCTTTGAGGATCATTGTTATTAAAAAAAGTAATATCCAAAGACACACTATAATATAATATAATATAGCTAATAAAGGGAAATATTATAATGGCCTTATTCTCTCTATATATAATACCGTACTCCACAAATACTCGCACTGAAATCAGTGGAACTAATTGTAGAATAAGTTTCTAGTCGACAAGAGTCCGGCTATCACAATTTTGTCCAAAGGTTTCAATACACTCTATTGCTCTATTGTGTAGTAATACTATGTATTATGATTGTTTAGAGGGCTTTTAAGGCAAACCTTGCTGAGAAAAAGAGGGACTCCCACAGATATTGTAATGTTGTATTCCCAAGCATTAACATAGCCTCTCTCCCCCCCAATTATTTGAAAGCCAATAGGTAGCTCTGCAAAACATTTTTTTTTATCATGATACCATTCCATGGATATTCCTACTATAGAGGGAAACTTTCTGGCCCCTGACTTCTTCATGATGACTAGAACAGCTTCTCCCTAATAAAACATGACATCATTAGCATAAATAACTAAAAGCCTTTTATTTTTTGAAAAGCACATGTTAAAACACAACAAACAATAAGAGGATAGGTAAAGAAGTGTGAGGATACCTCATCCTGAGAAAAGGTCTAAAATAATCCTACGGAGCTGTGTTCTTTTAAATGTATCTTTTTTTCCCCTCTTAGCTCTTTAAAGTCTTACAAGGTCAACAAGCTACATGCATGTGGGGTGAAATTCTGGCCCCACTGGAACCAATGGAAGTTTTACCATTGATTTCAATGGGGAGAGGATTTCACCCAGGATGTTTTCTCTGATGAGTTTGTTAGAATTAATAGAAATCTCTCAATTTCCATAACTTGCAAAGTAAACTTAATGTGCCAAATTTATCCCATTTATCCCATTATGCTCTTTGAATAACTTAACCCCTGACCCTGAAAATGCTTATGCACAACCTTAAGTAGTTCTCCATTCACATACATAGAGGTAAGCACGCGTAAAAGTGTTTGCAGGATCAGAGTAATACACAGTTGGTGGCTAACACAGGAGTTACAATATATCAATATATTAAACAGTTACTTAATGAGAAACCAAACCAACTGACTATCCCTTATTTCTAGGTAAGGAGACCAATAGTGGATATAAGATAGACAACAATCCTCTTTGTCAAAATACTCAAATATCATTTGAAGGTTTTGAATTTGGGACAGAAATGTTTTGGATAATTCATAGACTAGCAATTCATCTCTAAGATGTAGCATGATAAGATTTTTAAATGCATAGATATCAAAGCTGGTACCAGGTCAGGTAGGTTTTTAAGGTTCACTGTGAACAGAGAGGTTCAATTAAAGTCAAGTATCTCTTTTCAGAAGTACATAGATAAAAATTACCCTCAGCTTTCTCTACTTCATTCTACATATGCAGTTTCCAGAGATCTCCTTCCTAGAGGGACACTCCCTGCCGGTGTTTCCATAGGATGGGACAAATGTGCCTTTGGAAATGTGGAAAATACTAAAAATGCATAAATCATGTATTCCATCAGTCAGAAGGTAGTTCCATGACAACAGCAGCATTTTAAGTATCACCACATTCATAATGATCATATTATGCAGAGTGATCTTGCCTTGACCACCACCTTTCAGCAGCTTTGTCGGACGACTTGCTCAACTATGCATCATTCACCAGATGTTCTGGGCTGTCTTAAAGGCAATTACTGTTCCATGTACTGTTCCTTATAATGTATCATTTTTAACCAGGATTTTGTATTGTGCAATTAAGTAGATTATACTGTTTCCTCTGAAACAGTAGCTTAAAAAATACTATTATAATTTATTCTCTCATTATAGCTTAAAAATAACTAGAAACAATTAGTGTACAGTGGTACATATTTCCATTTTTCTTCATTTTTGGTAATTACATGTGAATTTATATTATCTAACATGATCTTCAATTCAGTAATTAATTTCTGTGCTCTAGTATAAAATATGTAATACTTTCAGTGATAAATTCATAGGTGTTTGTAGACCACAACCTAGCCACTGTATTATTCTGTGTGTTACTATTATACACTATAGCCCTAACCCTATGCAGACAGACTCCTGAGCCAATGGAGAACACTAGTGAAGTCAATGGAGTCTATACACCTGAATTTCATTACAAGATCAGGGACTACATTTGTTCCACTGTAACTATGTCCTTTACAAGTCGTTCACTGTTTTTGAACACTGGTTCTTTTTTGGTTGAAATTTTTCATGCTTGGTCTCACAGCAGTGATGACATTTTGTGGGAGGGGTGAGCAGTCAGTTTGGCCATTTCTGGGGTCTGTATGAGAAAAAAAAACCCAAAACAAAAGAAGAAGCAAAACCTTTTACATTATATATTCTGCAGAGAAAATGCAGAAAAACCTAATTCAAAAGTGGCTGGATCAATTTTGTTCAAACTTAAGTTCTGATCCCATAGTAGGACCCTCTTGATTAGACCAGAAAGAGGAAATAATGGGAGGAGGACATCCTACCCCAGAAGCAATTAGATATGGAGGAATGAGCACAGGAATGGATACCAGGAAGTTTTATTTCCATGCTAGGTAAATAGTATTTTCCCTATTTGCAGATGGCAAAGATGCAGATGAATTAATGGGTAGAGGTTTAGAACTGATAGCCAGGTTCTAATTCTGACATACACTAGGTTCTATTCAAAGTTCAGACATTAGGTCAATTTAGTGGCATTTTTGTCTGCTGACTTGTGAAGAAAATGCAAGTCTGTGTTGCAACAAACATACAGAGTGATTCTCATGCCAGTGTCACTATATGTGTAAGTGTACTGATCTTCTTCAAACTTCACTTGATCCTTAAATCTCCATAAGACCTATAAAACAGGGCAAGACTATGTCCTTTGTATTGTATAATGTAGTCTTATTTCTATATATTATCTCTCAATACAAGATAAGATACACATTAAAAACCATAAGCACGATGAGGCAGTGGTAGTTTTATCTTAACGTTAAGTTGTTTTTTGTTTGCTTTGCATGGAGTTTCATATTTGTGATATCCTGGTATTCCAGCTGCATTACTTAGCAGAGCATGGGATAATTCCGGTCAAACAGCTTTTGTTCAATACAGCTCACTCTGCATGCACTTGGAGGGATCAGAGATGTAAGTTAGTTAGCATTTTGCCAAAGGGATATATGTTACATCAGTAACAAATATCTTAGTCTAACAAAAGAACCATGGCAACAGGATTGATGATAATACAACAGGCAGCACTCACTTCTGATCTGGAGAGTTACAAGATTTTATCTGATTTCTACTATAAACCTTTATATAGATTTCAGTCAAGTCTTTGAAAAAAAACTGATTACAGGTACTTTGAGTAGGATTGACTCAAAGTCCTTCTACTTTCTGCCTCCACTCCATATGCTCCAATATCTCAGGAATCCAATATAGAGGAATAAAACGATGGGGATGGAGGAGTTATTTGTTTTGGTTTTTTTATTAATGAAAGGCTAAAAAAGTGACTGGATCCTCATCTTGAGCAGCTTGAAACTGAAGTTCAAAGATGCTTGAATCCCAGGCTTTGGTGTGGCTCATGAAAAGTACTGGAGCCATTTGTATTTTAGAACAGATTTCCACTACTCCAAGCTTCAGATATGGGATTTTAATCTGGGTGAAATCTCTTATTATTTATTTGTATTAGAGTAACCCCTCTTGGTCCCTGCTGAGATTGGGTCCCCATTGCGTTAGGAACTGTAAAAACACAGAATATGAGCCGGACTCTTTCCCTTCAGATCTAAATAGCCTAGCGGCATCTCTAGTTCTTCATTGTAAAGTCGTTGCTGTATATTTACAGGTTGACTCTCAGCCACTCTGACTCACTGTGCAGAAGCCGGTGGCTGAGCCACTTCCTTGGGAATGTAAAGCACCATACAACTTTTCAAAGCGTGTACTTTGAAATGAACCCGTCTGGGAGAAGAGGAGGAAGTAGGATTTCTTCCCTCTGTTTTCGAACTGGCTTTCATTATTTGAGCGCTGGCTGCAGGTGATTAAAAAACAAACAGCTGACCATGCCCCCCCCCTCCCCCAATTACAAGACGTGAGTTGCCTGCTCACAATACAAACGGCGTAGCGGGGGCTTTGCTTGTTTGTTTTTATTTGAAGTGGGGTTATTTACAACAACAACGAAGCAGTCAGGGGAGGGGAATATATCTGTGTCCTTGCCTCTCTGGGCTCGGTTTGCCCTGTTAACAGACTCCCCATTTGCTGAGGTCGCATCTGCGCGCTGTTCTCGGGTGCAGGCGGCGAAGCGGCGAGTTTGGGATCCAAAACGAGTTGTCCAGGAGCTGTCCAGCATTTCAGCAGCTCGGCGCGGGATTGCCAGCTACCCGGGCAGCCTGCAGACCACACGACGGGCACGCAGAGGGGAAGCAGATCCTAGGCTCCAAGGTAAGGGAGAAAAAGGCTCTTCAGCGCTTAACGCGCCCCGAATCAGATCAGCAATTACAGGCGTGTGTGTGTGTGTGAGAGCGAGCCCGCGAGTGAGTGAGATGGGGAGGGAAAGTGTGTGTGAGAGAGAGCTCCGGGAGGATCCCCTGCACATGACATAGCCCAGAGATCGGCTGCCCTGCCACGTTCCCTTGTCAACGTGGTGCATGGCTCCCTTGCGTCCCGGTGACCCGAGATCGGTAGTTGTGCGGGGCGCTCAGTGACCAGGCAGAGAGGTGAAACCCAGCACGTGGGAGGCGCTTGGGCGGCGACGTGTGTATGTCTGGGGCTGTTTGCTCGGGAAGCACGCCCGAACCTAAGTGTGTGTGTGTGTGTTTCGTTTCACTTCTTCCTGGAAGGAGCGCCGGGGAGCAGAAAAGGAGTGATGGGCAAAGAGGCGGGATGACGAGAGACCCGTCCGGGGCAGGGCCAGCATTAAAGGTCTGAATCAAAGGAAAAGAAGCAGCGTAAATTCCCCGTAACTTGCAGGTGGATCCCGGGCAGCCGCCAGTCCGGAGAGCGGACGGGCCAGGGACAGATCCCTCCACATGGTGCCCCTCAGGCGGGGCTAGCTGGATTCAGCCCGCGCTCAACTCCCGCAGGGAACCGAGGCTGGTGTTTCTTTCCCTCCCCCCAGCCCATGGCTAACTTCTCCTCCCACTCCGAGCCCAACGCGTCCTGCGCCGGCTGCGAGGGCCGCGGCGGCCCCTGGCGGAACGCGTCGGCCCCGCAGCCGATCCCGGACTTCTACCTGGCCGTGCCCATCATCTACTCCCTCATCTGCGCCGTGGGGCTGACGGGCAACACGGCTGTGATCTACGTGATCCTACGGGCCCCCAAGATGAAGACGGTCACCAACATCTTCATCCTCAACCTGGCCATCGCCGACGAGCTCTTCACCCTGGTGCTGCCCATCAACGTGGCCGACCACCTGCTGCTGCAGTGGCCCTTCGGCGAGTTCATGTGCAAGCTGATCATCTCCATCGACCAGTACAACACCTTCTCCAGCATCTACTTCCTCACCGTCATGAGCATCGACCGCTACCTGGTGGTGGTGGCCACGGTCCAGGCCAGGAAGATGTCCTACCGCACCTACCGCGCGGCCAAGGTGGCCAGCCTGGGCGTCTGGGCCTTCGTCTCCATCATCATCCTGCCCTTCACCGTCTTCGCCAAGCTCCACCAGGAACAGGGGCGCTCCCAGTGCGTCTTTGTCTTCCCAGCCCCGGAGAGTTTCTGGTGGAAAGTCAGCCGCCTCTACACCCTCACCCTGGGCTTCGCCATCCCGGTCTCCACCATCTGCATCCTCTACATCGCCATGCTGGTCAAGCTGCGGCACATGCGCCTCAACTGCCACGACAAAGCCCTGGACAAAGCCAAGAAGAAAGTGACGCTGATGGTGCTGATTATCCTGGCCGTGTGCCTCTTCTGCTGGACCCCCTACCACCTCAGCACGGTGGTGGCCCTCACCACGGACCTCCCGCAAACCCCGCTGGTCATCGGGATCTCCTACTTCATCACCAGCCTCAGCTACGCCAACAGCTGCCTCAACCCTTTCTTGTACGCCTTTTTGGACACCAATTTCCGGAAGAGCTTCCGCAAGCTGGTTGACTGCAGGCCGACCCCTTGATCCCCCAAGCCGGGACTGCGCTCCGTGTTGTTTTCCAAGAGGAACACACATCTCGGGGGCCGGTCCGCCACCAGCTTTGATCAAGCGTTAGACTTACTGGAGAAAGCAAAGCACAGGCAGAGAGTCCAGTTCCTTCCGGTTTGTCCTTCAGCCAGTGACACAGCATTCATATGGGAGCGTAGGGCTTTCTTGATCAGCACCGCACCCAGGCGTTCCTGGGCCTGTGTTCTTGCACATCACCTTCATTCTTTTTCCTTCAGGAGGGCGCTATATTCCTTGGGACGGGATATCATGGCGCAGGAGCAAAATCCCACATTTTACAAGATCTTAGGGAAGGACAGTTAAGTACTTTGACATCTATATTACTGGAGATCTGTAAAGCCAATAAAGATATTTAACTGAGTGCCTGGCTGAGTGAATCTGAATGAATCTTAAACCTGCTAGTATTATATCTGCAGTACCTAAGGTGTACCTCAGCCTTATTCCCTTACTCCATTCTAAATAAATACAGCATAACTAAAAAGTTGTGCTTTCACAGCAACCTGATATCCTCCCTTCCCACCCCAGCCTTCTAGTTTGAGGCGCTGTGTTAGTCATATATCATATCTCATATGTGAGTCCAGAACTAGCAGAAATAATGTAGTGCTCAGTATAAATGCTCAGAGGCTACCAGGTACAAATCTCCTTCCCTATACATGAATGATTGTTAAAATCACTTTGCAGGACTACTATCCTGTTGCATAAAAATCAGTCTGACTTTTCTGAACACATTTTAAAGAGAAATCACTATTTGGCTTCAGATCTTGTAGACTAGGCTACCATTCTAACAACTTTAACAACCTTTGAAAGACAAATCTCCGAAGGAAAAAGAATAAGTGAAAGCATTAGTAACACAGCTAAGTTTATAGCCTTTTATGTGGAGTCTAAATATGCCTATTAAGGTCTCCTGAAATCCCACTGCTTTCTCTGCATGTAGCACGGAGCTCTTGCACTAGCTTTAAGAAAGAAGAAAAGAGGCATCATAGTGTGTAGGAATATGATGTGTGTTTGGAGCCATCTTCTGAAGCTACTGAAATTTTCAGCCCAGCAATCAATTCTGTAATACCAAGTTCTCAGTTCCAGAATATATGGTTAACTTTGCATCCAATACATATATTTATGATAGGGTTCCTACATCTTCTCAAAAACCACTCAGACTTCTTTTTTCCCCATTGAACCCACTGAAGGATTAGATGTTATTTCACTATAAACTCTCACTTCAGAGATAGCACTTTTTTTAAAGAGGTTCTGCCAATAAAAAGAAAATCTATTCTCCCCCAGGGTGTTACCACTCACATAAGATTAGGGTTGAAAGGGACCTCAGAAGGTCATCTAGTCCAACCCCCTGCTCAAAGCAGGACCAACCCCAACTAAATCAATCATGTTAGATTATTAATACCACTTTAAAAATATCTAACATGTTATTCACGAGTTTTGCCTTTTAAAAAATCCTCTTTATCTTAACTTAGACAATGAGAATAAAAAGATGAATTTGGCTCTTTTCAGTTTCACCATTGTTCACATGCCAGAATAGTTCAAGGGAAGGTTTTATTTTTTTCATTTCTCTCCTAGCTCCACAAGGAAAACTGACAGATTTGAAATATAGTTTATGAAGATAGTTCTAGGCATATAAGATTTTGAAACCGCTAAATTTCTCTGTTATTATTCATTCATATTGCAGTAGCACTTAGGAATCCCGGTCATGGACCCATTGTGCTAGGCACTGTACGTACATTTGATTTTTATGAGGATGAAACTTACAATATAAAATATTGACTATAAAATAGTCAAATACAATTACCCATATGTTCTTTTATTCCTAATACTAGGAGACATAAATTGCTGTAGATTCTCATTAGACAAACAGCAATTAATCAATAATACTTTATCTGAGAAATGATGAAGATATTTTTTCTTGTTTGAATAGTAGTGGAGATTTAATTTTTAATTGCCCCAATGAAAAAAAAAATGGGTACCCTTCAAAAGTTGTCAGTTTTGAAGATATTGAACCAAAACTTCTGAGGGTGATATTTACAAGGCCTAGTCACACTTTTTCATATGCATGATGACGAAGATATACGAATAAATGCTCAGTTGAAGTTACAGCACAGAATTTAATTTTTTTTTTCCTGTTCGTTGGAAGTGTAACAGAACTGGTACAATTGTGTCATTGCTACTGATGTATTAAGAGATTATTGTATATGTGCACTGCTTTCAAATGATGCACTCATTAAATATCATGGTACTATACATTTTAAAGATGATCCAACTTCTTAAATGTAAACGTATATTATGTTAGCACACACATAGCTTAATGAGTGTAATACATATTCAGGCTTAAATCCAGCTGTTGCCTCCAGAGGTGCAGAGGTTCCCCTGACAGCAGAACTGATGCATTGCCACTGTGCAATAAGGGAGGTCTGGTTTCCAGGGCCCATGCAAAGATCTGCACAAGTCTTGCACAGAGCAGAGCTCAGGTCTGCAAATGCCCGCTGTAAGGCAGTGCAAAGGGGTCACTTGCAAAGCAGTACACAAAAGTGAGTGGGATCAGATAACTGGATAGTCTAATGGAGGGCTGGCGGATCTGCCACTGGTGGAAACTTTCAATCTTGCCTGTTAGCAGGCCACAGTATGGGCCTTTGTAGCGGGGTGCTTCTATTTGAGTTTCAGGGTGTGAAAGCTCCTCTCCCAGCCTGAGGGGAGGAGCCACTGAGCCTGGACTCAATTAATTATGGGGGACAACAAATGAAAAAACAGGGATGGGCGTGAGGGTCAAAGGGCTAAACAGAAGAAATCTGATGGGGACACCGAGCAGAAAACCCCGGACAGGACCCACTGCTCCTCAAAGGTAGCCAAGGAATCAGCGGACATAGCCCAGAGGAACTCTGCCTGGATGCGTGGACAGAGGAATGGAAGTAGGCCCCACAGTCGGAGAGCGCCCCCCCAGCCAGCATCCGGTCCCTGGTGTTGTAGATGGCCACTTTGGCCAGGACCAGGATGAGGTTGATGAGGAGGTCTCACGACTTTGTGGGGCCACGGATTTGGGTGCATATAAGAACAGGTGTGTGGAAAAGTGCAGCCAGAACCTCAGCAGGAGGTTCTGGAGGAACCGGAACAGGGGCTGCAGCCTGGCGCACTTGAGGTAGACATGTGCCAGCATCTCCCTCATGCTGCAGAAGGGACAGGTGTCGGGGAGAGGGATGAATCGCACCAAGTACATGTCCGTGCTCATGGCTCCATGAAGGAGCTGCCAACTGATGTCCCCGGCGGGCTGTGTGGTCAACGTGGAATGGAGACTGGCCCACGGGGGATCCTCGCCCTCCACAGAGGGTAGCAGGTCCCGTCATTTGGTGTCTGGGTAGGACATGAGGGCAAGGAAATGGAGGGTATGGAGCACAAGCGTGTACAGATGGTCCTTCAGCATGGTTCGGAAGAGGCCTGATGGGGAGAGGATGACCGGGGGAGGGGGGGGGGCTTGCAGGGCTGGGGTCCATTGAAAAATGCTGGAGGGCTGGGACTGAAGGGGGGCAGGCATCACTCTCTCACAGGACCTGCTCGAGGTAGACCTGAGCAGCGGGAGGCAAGGCTGCCCTCACCTCCTGGAGTACACGCCAGGGAGTTCGAGTAGTGGAGAGCCCCATGCACTGAGCCACCGGAAGAGGAAGGTGTGCGCCAAGTGGCTCCATGCCGGATTACCTGCACTGTAAAGGAGTCTCTGCAGGACTTGGAGGCGGAAGGTGTGGACTTGGCTGTGGAGACAGCACAGGCCCTGCCCTTCCTCCTCCAGAGGAAGACTCGGGATCCCTGCAGAGACCCAGTGCAGTCCTGGCCAAAAGAACTTCAGAATAAGCTTCTGGAGGTAGGCCAGGAACCTTGGGGTCAGGACCAGGGTGCTGAGCCGGTGACAGAGCATGGACAGGACTAGCTGGTTGAGCACCAATGCCTTCCCACAGAGGGAGAGGCACCAGAGCAGTCCTGTCCCTCTCCACAGTCGCTCAGACATCCTGCCCACCAAACCTTGCCAGTTCTCCAGCGAAGAAGGATGAGGGAGACGGAAAGGTAAATGCCCAGATAGAGCAGCGGAGCCACACTCCACCAGATGGCTTGAAGAGCGGGTGGGAGGGAGCTCACCAGCCAGCCTGCCACTACCATCAGGCCAGGGCTCTTGACCCAGTTGACCTGGGCAGAGGAGGCTGCCGAGTAGATGGCCAGTCAGGCCTCTAACCGCACCAGGTCGCCAGGGTCCTGGACCACGAAGAGTACGTCGTCGCCACCATACGCTGACAGGACCAGCCTCAGCTCTGGCTCACGGAGCACCAACCCCATCAGCCTCTGGCGGAGGAGACAGAGAAAGAGCTCGATGTCCAGAGCGTAAAGCTGACCCAACAGCAGGCAGCCTTGACATACTTCTCACTCAAAGCTAACCAGTTCAGTCAGGGTCCAGTTGAGCTTTACCAGGCACTCTGCAGAGGCGTACAGCACTTGGAGAAAGCCCACGAAATGGGGTCCAAAGCCAAACACCTGCAGGGTGCCCAGGAGATACCCATGGTCCATCCTGTCAAATGCCTTCTCTTTGTCCAAGAACAGGAGGGCGAACGACAGACCATCTCTATACCCGAGCTCCAGGAGGTCCCAGACGAGATGAAGATTATCGAAGATAGTGCAGCCTGGGACAGTGTAGGTCTGGTTGGGATGGACCACGTCCTCCAGCATGGATCTCAGCTTCAGTGAGATGGCCTTAGCTATGATTTTATCGTCCGTGCTGAGGAGTGAGACGGGACGCCAGTTCCGAAGGTCACGGAAGACAGATGAGAAGTCCCCTCCCGCGACCACGAGGTCCTCCCCATCAGGGACCGAGGCAGCAGTCGCTTCGGCACCAGTGGGGAGGGGTCAGATGACAGGGGGCAGGAGGGCTTCCCGGCGGGACCTCCTTGAGGAGGGACTCCAGGAGGGAGATGGTGCAGCCCACAGCTGCTATCATGGCTTCCTCGACCGGTGTTGCCCACTGGGCTCCGGCAGGGGGCATGGAGGAAGGCCTGGCTCCAGCAGCCGCCTTCATGGTCTTACAGAGGCTCTATCCCCCCTCGGTAGTGAGGGAGAGGGGGTGCTGGGCCCTAGCATTGTGCTTGCCACACTTGCCCTGCATGAGCACCCAGTCCTCCATAACAGAGGGCCGGGCAGTGGGGGCATGACTGGGGGGCAAGAGAACAGGGGTCAGGGCTTGGGAAAACAGGAGCAGGACAGCAGAGGAAGGAGAGGCCTCCTCCCGGGGCAAGCTCCCTCCAGCGCCTGACTGTGGCAGCCCTGGCTCCCTCTCCTTCGCAGGCCCCACCAGACTGTGCCGGGCGTCGGCAGGGCCCACCCACTCACCTCGGCGTTGCAGGGGAGTCACCCCCGGGTCCCAAGTGAAGGTGACATTACGTGAAGGAGGAGGAGGGGCGGCCACAGGGACCGGATTGCTAGGGTCGCCGCCGCTAGCCCGTCTGGCGCCCTCCTGGTTCTCGCAGGTCCTGAGCCTCCCTCCTTGCTGGTCCAGCGGACAGTCCCTTCAGACATGCCCCGTCACCCGGCAGAGGTAGCACTGGGTCTCCCCCCGCAGAGTAGTGGACCCGGTACCGGGCCCCTTGATGGGGCACTAGGAACGACCCCTCGAGTGTCTCACCACCACGTGCCGCCGGTGGCAGCTGAAGCAGCCGGCAGAACGAGAGGACGTGGCGGAGAGCTGGGTCCTTGCAGCAGAGGGCTGAGCTCGGAGGAGGGCTTCCCCAGGGTGGAGAGGAGAGGCAGAAGGGCAGCATTGGGGAGGAAGGGCAGGACAGAGGTGAGTGTCACCCATACGCCCAGGTCCTCTAGAGGCTCCACAGGGACATGGATGCCCCCCACCACCAGGCCCTTCTCCACTGCTTCCTGGGCAGTGGCCTCAGATGCCACGAAGAAGACCGCCTTCCCGTACATCTTTGAGGCCTCCACCACAGCCATGGGCCCCACCACGTGTGCCAATGCCTGCACATAGGTTTCCATGTGGGGTGAGGTGGGCACCAGGAGGCAACGGACCCCATGCTTCCTGGTGAGGGGGCGGAAGGGGCTCCAGACTCCAGGGAAGGTGCTGAAGACAGAAGCTGGGGCAGTTAATGAGGCAGTGAGCAGTGGGGCTGCGGCCACCTGGGCGTACGGCTCTGGGAGCGAAGCTGCCTGCAGAGCTGAGGGAGGAGACAGCGGGGCAGGGAAGAGGGGGAAAGGGAGGGGGCCCTGGGGAGTCATCGCCTTCCAGGCAGAGATCTTGCTCTTCTTTTTTCCCCCCCAACCCTTCTTTCCGGCCGAAGGCACACCCCCTGGAGTGGGGGGAAATGGGGGGCAGAAGTCGTGGCAGCAGCAGAGTCCCTGGAGTCCCTACTCGAGTTTGCCACCACCAGCACCCCGGTAGCGATGCCAGGTGGCTCAGCAGCGACAGCAAGGCCAGTCACTGCGGGCGGGGACAGGTGATCGGGTCGAGAGGGCGTAGTGGGGGCGTCCAAGAAGGGGGTCCCAGCCCCAGGCACACCCCCCACCCTGGGAGGGGGTAGGATCAGGTTTGGTGGTGGGTAAGGGACGGAGGAGGAAGGGGAGGTGGAGAGGAAGGGGGAAGATGGGCTAGGCAGAAAGCAGGGGAGGAGGGCACCAACACAAGGGAATACGGGGAGGCCAAACCAGGTGGGGAAACAGGGGTGATGCACTCACCAGCCTTTGGTGGAACATTGGCTCCTCCAGCTGCACGGGGGGACAGGGGCTAAACTAATGTAGGGGAGTGCAGTGTGCGGAGGGAAGTGTCAACTAAAGGGGGTCCATGAGCGCTGGGGGCGGGGGCA
Organism: Emydura macquarii macquarii; assembly: GCF_026122565.2. Taxonomy (NCBI): domain Eukaryota; kingdom Metazoa; phylum Chordata; order Testudines; family Chelidae; genus Emydura; species Emydura macquarii. Next base: position 21,110,399 of record NW_027131614.1, on the reverse strand, counting down.
GGAGCATAAGGGCCAGGGCAACAGAGAAGCAGCAATGGGCAGGGGAAGCGGGTGGGGGTAAGTTTGGGGCTGGAGCAGGGCTGGGAAGGCTCAGGGGCAAACTTCCAAGGCCAGGCGGGGCAGGGAACAAACTAACACAGGGACTGGGGTGGGGCAAACTAACTGACCAGAAAGTCAAAGCAAGGAGAGTGGGGCAACGCAAACCAACACACAGACAAACAAACCAACTAACAAACCGTGGCGGGGGGGCAGCAAAGGGGAGGAAGAGGCCGGTCGGCAGGGGCAGCTATAGGGAAGGGGGGAAAGGCCATAGAAGGGGAAGAGCAGGGGAGCCCACAAGTGTTGGACTGAAACGGATAAGCAGCAGCAGGAAAGGGGTGCTTACAGCCGCGGCTTTGGGAGCAAGCAGCTGGCCAGGAAAAGCCCCTCCACAGATGGTGGAGGGACCACTCCCTCCCTCCCAGCCAGCTGGCCGGGAGGGCATGTGGGTGGCAGGCCAGCACAGCCCTGCACGCAGCAGTTGCAGCCAGTGGGGGGCTGGGAGGGGGAGTCTGGTCCCTACAGAAGAGTGGTAGCACAAGGGCCAGAGAGAAGCCCCCTGTAGTAGTGTGCAACCAGCCAGACTAGGCTAACCCTACTACTGAGCCTAATTATGAGTAGATGGGAGCCAGCTGAGCACACCAGCCTGGAAAGAAGTATCTAGGAACAGCTGTAGAACCTGGGAAGGATACAAAAGCCCCCAGGAAGAGGCTGCTGGAAGGAAGGAAGGGAGGGGCAGGTAACCAGAGAGGGAGAAGCTACAGTAAGGGAAGGTTGAGCACCCTACTGACTAACGGTTGAGTCTGTAAGCCCCTGAGATGGCTCAGAACTGTGTATATGGAAGGTGGGGGGTAGCCCATTGTAAATATAGCACACTGGTGGAGCATGTCGTGGTGGTCTGGATGTGGTTTGAGGGCCTGGACAGCAAGGGGCCAGGCACAAATTGCTACAGCCTTATATGCTAATTCAGCCACTAATAACTACTCTTGCACCACTCCATGGTCTGGCTTGGTTACCTGGGCTGGTGCTGGGCTTGTGGGGGGAAGAGTTTTCCCCAAGAAGACCCTTTCGGAATCTGGAAAAAACCAGAATTAAAATATTTCTGCATGTTGTGTTGTTTTATTCTTTTGGAGAGTTACAGTGCTTTTGAAAGTCTGGGACTTTCTATATTAGCTAGAAGCAAGTATTGCACAGTCTTTCCTGGGAAACTTGGCCATATCTTAGTACTGAGTAGTAGCATTCCTGCTACTTCAGTTCTTGGACTTCCCCAAAGCAAAGAATAAAAAGCTCTCAAATTATGTGATGGGGATAAACATCAACTTCAGATCATCAGCTCCTTTACCTTTTCAAAGCAGGATTTGAACTTAAATCAGCAGAAGCAACAAAAAATAAACAAAAAAAAAACTATACCACTTTGGTTAAACATTTGATCTTTAATGTGGAGTGTGTGTGAATGTCAACACTTTGATAATAAAATATTTGTTATTGTAGTATACCTTTAGATCTGTACTATGTCAAAACAGCTTTATACATAGTATACACATAATAGAGTATCATTTCATTCAATTAATAGTTGCTGTATGTCAATGGGGAAAAGAGGTATGAAATTCCATTTAATCCCAGAGATTTCTAATAGCATGTACACCAAAGATTTGCCTTTTTTTGGTGCTATTTGTAAAGATAGGATGAGCGTCTTGCTGCCATGGCTGGGTAAGAGCTAAAACCATTTCTATTCGAAGGGTCTCAGATGTGACCTCTGACCCTTTCAGTGATCTAAATTGAACACCTTAAGCTAAGCTCAATAGGCAATATGAAGCTCAAGATTTAACCCCTCCTTTTGTCCTGTATGACAGTCCTCGCTCTGGGCTTGGTTGGTGAGGTACTGTTATCTAGTGATCAGGATGGGATGGAGGGGGAGGAGGTTGTTAGTAGGGGAATCCAGGCCCTCCCACTCCACCAGGCTTTGATCCAGGCCCCTTTGAGGTCTATCAGTGATCCGACAGCTAGGGATGCTTAAGGCTACCCTCCCAAGCCATTCTCTGTCACCAACCTCCCCCACCCCACAATTGTCTGAAAGTCACCATCTGAGTAAAGGCTGAGTGAAGGGTGTCTGCTCTGCTTCTGGCAGCTGTGCTCTCTTTTGCTTTCAGGCAGCAACTGCCTCCCCTTGTGGTATGGCCCAACCTGCTCAGCCAGATCAGTCCTAAGGCTTTCTCTTGCTGGGGTAGTCCAAACCAAACAAAGGGAATTACCAAAGTCCAAAGTTTGTAGGAGAAGGGACAGAGAAGAATGTTTCCCTCTCAGGCTGTCTCCATTCCTCTCAGGTCTTCCCTTCCCTCAGGGGTAGTTGTCTTAGGGAAAGATTCTACCTTCCCTCAGCTCTTCTCCGCTGGAGTAGCCAGCTGGAGGTTTGCTCTCTTCCCTGGTCTGCCACCAAATGAGCTTCTCTCCTGCCTTTTAACTGCTCCTCCAGTTGGCGCATTTCCTACAGGTGGGGCTGGCTGATCTCAGAGCAGTTCCTTAACCCCTTGTTTCCCAGAACTGGATTTGTACACCCCATCACGCCCTGCAAGCGAAAATTGACTTCACTGTGGTTGCAGGGGTACCGCTGAGTATTAAATGTGGTCCTTTGATACCACAATCTCTTTTTTTAATAAAATAAAGACTTTGATATGGAAAGGGAGGCTCAGCCATGTGCTGAGCTTGTGAATTACGAAGTTTCATTAAGAATTGTTGGAAAACAGAATTTACATTCCATGGGAAATTCTGACATTTTGAATTTGTTTTCAGTCTGAATCAGAAAAAAAAGTCCAAATTTCAACATTTCTCACAAAACATAAATTCTGAGAAATTTTGATTTAGAAACATTGAAATATTTCTTTTTGATAGTAGCAAATTGACATTATCAAAACAAAACAAAATATTTTGTTTTGATAAGGTAAATTTCTTTGTTTAGCTAATGTCAGCACATTACACATACACTCATAATTATATAACTACAACTATATATTTTATATATATATATATTATATAACAAAATTTATTGTATAAATATAATAAAATTCAAATTTAATCAGATATAAAAGTCCAAATGAAATTAGAGTGGCTTTTTTCCCATAGAAAATTTTGGAAAAAACAACACATTCCCACCAGACATTTCAATTTTCACAAAACAGTTTTGTAGGTAAACATCATTCAAAGAAAATTCATGTTTTACTAGGTTTATTTTAAATAATTTCCCTTTATGAGTTCCTCAATGATCTCTGTGACATTCAAAGTCCAGTTCCACAGCCATTCTAGCACAGCTAAGATAGACACTGAAGGAATCCTTCTTTGGGAGATGGCATCTCTTAGAGCCTGATTCTGCTTCATTCAAGTCAATGGGGGATTTGCTATTGATTTCATAAGGTGATGAAACTGGACATCTATCAGCCATCCCAGGAGACAAGGAGTACCCATCCCAATACTATACACATGGAAACTTGCTGTTATCAGTTAGTCTTGCTTCTTGAAACACAATGTAATTGGAATGAAATGTAAATTTAGTACCAAGAACATGTGCTCTCAACTAAATTGGTAAATTGTGATTACACTTAACTTTAGGAAATGGTTTGCTGATGCAAAGAGACTTGAGTGTCTCGGCAAATTAGTGTCAAATGCATTTCATGGCATGCTGCAATTTACGTTCCAGGAACAGTGATGAAAAAGACAGTTTTGTAAGTAAACAACATCATTCAAAGAAAATTCATGTTTTACTAAATGATCATCAAGTATGTCTTGAAGAACACAAGAGGAACAGCCTTTCTGGTTAATAAAGGCATGAAAACAGTGAGTGTTTTCCTTGATGCCAGTTGCCTGAGGATTTTGTTCAAACTGTTGTGCAGTCATACTTGTCTCATCCCCTGTCCGGACATCTATTAATCCTAGCAATGTGACTTCTATACAAGCAGATGTGCAGTGCTTCAGTGAAGTTTGACCTAGTTCTGTACAGCAAATGCCCCAGTCAGATGCCAAGTTTATACTAGCAATAGGCTGAAATCTGAATTCAACCCCATGGGCTGTTTTTATTGCTTGTTTTGAATGCTTGGATCTTAACCAATTTCTGGAGTGGTGTGGACCAGAAGGAAAAGCCCCATGACTACTTCTATTTGGGAGTTTTGGTTTGAGAATGAATAAAGAGAGCATTTTTGAGATATTTCCTTCCTTAGGCTACTTGTGTTTCCCCCTTTCCTTTCCTCTGCCCACATTTCCCTCTGCCGAGGGGGGACACAGTGTGATATGTCCTGGCATCTGCAGGCCTTGCTGGAACCCTAGGCATGATCAGAGTAGGTATGGCCTTGGCAGAATAGTAACACACCAGGTATTTGGTAACCAAGTAAGCACATTCCTGACCGGAGAGGACGGTACAAGAAAACCCAGGGTTCTCAAGTAACTATGTAAACAAATTTCCAAGACATTGTACAGGAACACTGTAATGAAGCAGCGTGGTCTCTATCTGAGGCCAATGCCCAACCCACACCACCTGGTGGGCAGACTCCAGTATGGCACAACCTGCCCCCCAGAAGCACAGGGGTGGGACAGGGAGAGGAATATAAAAGCCAGGCCCTGTAGCTCAGTCAGAGAAGAGCCACTGGAGAAGAAGGACTGCTGGAGATGGAGCCTGGAGAGGACTATGGCTGCACCAAAGACTCTCCTGATCCACCTGAGTTGCTTGACAACCCAGACACTGAGGAGCTATTGGGATAGCCACTGGCAATGTACCCTGAGGAGGCAGATGATACCCCTTGGAGGCAGGCACATCATAAAGAGGATGGAGGAAGTAGCTCCAGGTAGCTGACCACAGCCCGGCTGTGCTTGCGCCTGAGCACTGGTTGGCGTGTTTCGGCTGGAGACGTGCTAACCCAGTGGCGGAATGATTAGCCACTGTTCGAGCACTGGGCTGGGACACGGTGGAGTTGGGAGGGCCTGCCTCCCGCTGCGGTGGCAGCCAGACCCCGGCCTGTGAAATTTTGGTGGTGCTAGACCTCTTTGCCTGCGAGCTTAAGACTGTATTGGTGCTCACCTTTTCCTGGACTATAGACTGCTTGCCAGCCCTGCCCTGCCAGAGGTCTGGGGGCTATAGACTGCCTGATGGTCCCGCCCTGCCTGAGGGTCAGGGGCAATAGATTTCTGAGGGGCTGCTTGGTTACAGACCAGCCCCCTAACTGTTGGCTGTTCCACCCTGCCTGAAAGGCTCGGCATCTAGAGTGACATGAACCCCCGCCTTTGTCTCTGGGGACTCTTCTTACAAATTACAAAGATGCCAAGGGTCAACCCCAATTTGTTACAACCACACTGACCCCTGGTAAAATAAAGATGGAGAAGTCATAGGAGGAGCATCTTTGTATCAGCCGAGAAGGCAGAACCCTGGTGTTCTGACTGAGCCTTTTCTTTGTCATGAGCATACATGTGTTAGTGTCCTTGTGACCGGTCGGACAGGATGCTAGTACTTTACTTTGCTGACAATAAACCTGGCCAAGTACCTGTGACCCATCCGTGCCCAGGGTAGCCACCTGAGAATGCCAAGATCAGGGCAGGCTGCAAAAGGAGAGCAGATTCTCCCAGCGCTGGTGGGTGACACTGAAGCCCAGCATCCCAACCAGCCACGAACTGCTTCTGATTTCCCCACACTGGTTATCAAGAAGCCAGTCCACAATTGCCCACAGCTCCCTTTACTGCATTCCAGTTCCTGGCTCCTAAATCAGCACTAGGTCCAGTAAAGAGACCAGTTACTTAAACTCTATGCTCTTTACTAAAAAAGGTTCCCTCTGACCCCAAGGGGTCAGCCACAGCACCAGTTCAATATAAGTTTGGATCTTACCTAAAATGCCATGCTGCCAGCCAATCCTTTAGTATCTAAAACTAAAGGTTTATTGTAAAAAGAAAGAAAGAAACCATGAGAGAAATATTAAAGGGTTAAAGCCAATCACAAATATACAAATGATTAAAAGTCCATATACATCAGGTTTCTGGAAGAAATGTGGAGTTGCAGGCTTGTATAGTTCCCTCTGGTACACATCCAGTACCTGGATGAGTCTAAGTCCTTCAGTTCAGTTGCAAGATGAATAGATCCAGAGGTAGGTGTGTGTCTGCAGCTGGACAGGAACAAAGACAAAATGGATTCTGTGGTTTGATCTTATATACCCTCTGTCCTGGGCCATGCAGCCTAGGGAAAGTCACAAGAACTAAAATGGAATCCAGAGTCACATGGGCCAATCCTGGTGACTCTTCAGGTGTGCCTGGGGTTTCTTCCTGGGCCTCTTGCCTTTGTGAGTGTCATAATTGGCCATTAAGCAGGCTATTGTCTTGCCGCCTCTCTGTCTGGGGCGTGTCCCAGCCAGCCCAAATTGACACACAGAAATATCAAATACATCCATAACTTCCATTTTACATATAATACATGAACATAAGTATTATTATCTTACTCAGCATGATATATCCCTTCTAACAGTACCAGACATGATATATCTTACACGCATCATCACAATTCTGTCATGCTGATGTCACACAATTACTAAATGCCCCCCCACTCAAGCCAGCCTGCGTGACAGTACCTTCGGCACTGAATTGAGCCTGTGGTTTTTCTTTGTGAATAACATCAAGGTCTGCTGCCTTGGTAAGCTGCATTCCCTCCTCATGCAGCTAACATCAGAGCTCCAAGAACAGCAGGACTGAGCAGCAGCAACAACTTAGCAGCCTTCATAACTCTCCACAGCACTAACAACAGCATCTATCACTAAACAAACATTTACTTCACTGTACAATATCATTTGGCTGTCGGTTCAGTGTGCTGGAATGTAAACATCCATGTACAAAAACACTATTACTTGTGGCAAATAACATGATCCATCAGTATGTTCTTTTCTGCCTTTGCCATGCTGATATCTCCTATGTACCAAGATAATCATCCAATTAGAGTTCCTTTTATATGCAGTAGCAACTCCCTTGAAATGTTCTGAACACTGGCATAAAAGTACACAACATGTTGATTTGATACTCAAGATGAAGAATACCTGGAATGTTTAGGGTACCAGGAATAACATTTCTCCCTATTTATGGGGGTACATGAACGGCCCTCCCAAGACCATTAATATTTAAGAAACATTAATAACATATTTCCTCACATCAACCCTGTGAGGCAGGGAAGCGTTATTTTATCTGAGTCACAGAATCGGAGAGCTCTGGGCCTGGTTTTCAGTGAACACTTGCAGCAGCAGTTGAATTCAAGTTGTGGGTATTCATCATTAATGAAAATCTGCCCATAAGCTCAAACTCCTAAATGGCGTAGAACTTTCAGGTTCATTTTCAAAAATGACTTAGGCACTAAGGAGCCAAAGTCCCATTGACTTTCAATGAGACTTGGGCTTCTGAGTGCTTAAATCACTATTAAAAATGGGACTTAGGCACCTAAGCCATTTAGACACTTTAAAAAGGTTTACCTTAAGGCTCCGCCTACACTTGTAAGCGTACATGGTTGCATGTGTGCTTTTGTGCCATAACCTCCCTACTGTCCACAGATGAAGGACAGTCTAGTGCACAAAAGCTAGCATGCATGAAAGGGAGGTGAGTATGTACACACCTCCACTGTAGCATGGCCCCACACCTGTTCTACAGTGCAGTGTGGATGGAGAGCAAAGGGCATTTACCAAGTCATAGTTATCAATCATCCCTCAGGGCCATTTCTACAATGCATTGAATCCTTTGCTGCCTGCCTCTTACCCAAACATATAGAGAGGTCCCTGACCCCACCATACCAGTTATTGTAGCAACCTGCAGAGCAGTTTTCTACTGAAATCTATTCATCAGTACAGGTGATCATGGTGAGCCAAGAACAGATCACAGGTGATCCAAGAGGAGCTGCTTGATCTCTGGAGCATGCACAGGTGCCATTAGTCTGAGTACACCATCCTCCATGACTTCATCCAAGTTGGGCAGAACATTCACTATACCAGGCAATTACCTGGAGGTTGGAGAAAGCTGGCATTCACTGGCTCCATCCCAGTACTGGAAGCGCATGTAGTGCTATAAGCTCCTGTACTGGAGGGTGAAGGACTCAAACAGTTCCAGGAGGGGACCTAGCACCTGCGCCTGCTACAGTGAGCTGCACCAGCTGCTCTCCAGGACTGTGAGTGCAGTCACTCATGACCCTATCCTCAATCCCACTGGCCTTATCATATGACAGGATGCCGATGAGGGGCAGGGTGTGGAGGAAGCCCCAGGAGACTCAGAGGGAGAGGAACAGGTAATTCTGCACCTTTATCCAGAAGACCAAATTGAGGAAGCCCCCTCTGAGGAGGACCCTAAGCTATGGCAGGAACCAGCATCCAAGATTGGTAAGTTACCTTACACCTCTCTCCCCCCATACCCTGGAAATATCCCCTCTTGCTCCAAGAATCCATGCCTGATGCCGGCTCCCCTACCCCTGCTTCACCCTGACATGGTGCATGAGCAAGACAGGGCTGTAAGTCAGTGATTTTATTGAAATCCCATGAACCACTGTAAAATACTGAGCAGACGCTATAGCATAACAAGCAGTCCCTGTGCCCTTGTGTGTCGGCACATTTGTCAACCAGTATTCCAAACAGTGATTGTCCCTGGGCCGAGCTGACCAGGGGAAAGGAATGGAGGGAGGCTGAGGGTTCTGAAAGGGCTCTGGTGGGGAAAGAACAGTTTTGTGGTACACAGAGTTGCTCAAAGACCCCAACCCTTCCCCCTCTTTCCTTCTTATTGCAGCTATGGGGAAGAGGGAAAGGTGACTTGGCTGTGCATCTGGGAAGGGAAAGAGAATCGATTGTTTGTCTGAGGAAAGTCAGAGAGGTCCATTCTCCCTGTGACCACTGGAAATGTTTATTACCGTTCCCAGTCTTTGGTGTGTGGCCTTTTCCTGTGCCAAGCCATTCCACAGAAGCCACAAGAAGTGGGGGTGGGTGAAGCATCCACTTTGGCAGATGCACAAACACAATACCATGTCCCTTGGCCATGGAGAAGCAACTGTGTTGTTGTGTCAATTCAAAAGTTCAGTAAATAGACTACTTCTGTGGTGACCGTTTCCCTGCACTTTTCAATACCGTTTTCTGGACATGTAGACCAGACTGTGTGGCAATGCACTGGGGGCTAGGAGGTGGATGGACTTTGTCAATGGTTATCTGTTCCTCTTCCACACGAAATCCATCCATTCACATACAATACAGTCAGTTTCCTCTCAAATTGCCACCCAATCCTGTAAGCATAATTCAACGAATTTTTGGTGTAGCAAAAATTCAAACTTGATCTTCAGGTTTAACAACAGGGCAAATGTGCTTGGTCCACCTGTTGGAGGCCTACTGCAATTTGAGTTGCTTGACCATTGTTTTGGGGGCTAGCATAGCTTAAGCTGCTTGCTTGATCATTTTGACCTTAGAACCCTGACATTTTTCGATTGACAGAGACAAATAGGAATACTAAGTAACCTTGCAGACGTCTCAGTTTCTGCATATCATAGCACATAATAAGACGAAATACACAACATGTATGCTTGCAGCTGCACATAGATAACAGTAATGGAAATAACAACTTATCCTTAAAAGTTTGGGGAAACGTTTTTCCACTGCCAACGGGCATATTTTGTTTACTGTCCCTCTTATGACCAAATGCTGTTTTGACCACCCCAATTATTATGGTAAAAATAAAATGTAATTAAGGGTAAAAACCCAATGTAGATAATAAAATATATAATAACTAATAAATAGGTAATAAGGTAAAAGTTGTATAAAAGGTATTAAAAGTCACCACTTAAACAAAGGAGCTCCATCAACACCTGATTCTGTGGAAGGTGCTGCTGGTCGGACCAAAAAATCCACTAACTCCCTGGCGGGGCCCCTAAAAAAACCCATTCCTGTATACAGCCTTCTGAGTGACTGCTTAGCTCTCCAGGTTTAGTGAGTTTTAGCAATGAGTTTTAATGAATCCCTCTGCCAGGGTAGTAATGTACATAAAATGTACACCTATCATAGTGTAATTGTACATTGTGCTCCTAAGCCCAAAAAATACAATGTCAAAAACAGTATTAAAAAAAAATTATAAAAGCCAAATGCTGGAAACCCCAAAAGCACACCTTGTAAAGGTACATGTAGGCATGCAAAATATTAACATATCTCGCCTCCATCCCCATTGCACACAATTTGTAATGACCGCTGCACTAAATGAACACCTGGGTAACACACAATGTTAACACACATGCATGCCCTAAGCAAAATATTTTTAAAAATATTTTGAAAAGTATGAAAGCATCAGCAGGGATGCTAAATCCAATTAATAAAAAAGTTTTGGCAAATAAGTTAAGCGCCCTAGGCAAAAGCCTTAAAGCCTTATCAAATCCTACAGTAAACACACATTCAGTCTTAAAATATAAAAAATGCTACTTAAAAAAAAATTTTAAAATAATGCCACCACCCAAAAAAGGGCCTTAAGCCTTTGGTAAAAAATGTTAAATTTTACAGTAAATGCCCAAGTTCAAGTCATTATAGCATATGTAATAATATTGTCTAATGTTCACATCATAAACATACACAAAGTAGTCCCCTTAAGCCTCAATGCAAAAACTAAAGTATAGACTACCAAACACCTAATATAAAAATAAAAAATTCAGTTGGTTAGTTTACAAAGTTGCAAATGTAAAGCCATGTTAAAATCAAAATTAAAATAGATTTTTAAAAACATTAATACAATTTACATACCCCTGTAAAAAAATAAAAAATTAAATGTATAAAATTGTCAATATGCTTTGTTACCCAATAGTAGCATCAATTCTACCATTGTGTATATTAAACAAAATTGTTTGTGTACGCACACAATATACCCAACTTGTAATTAATAATATTTACCAAAAAAAGTTAATCCTACCCAAAATAAATGTTGCTGTAATGTTGCTATACTAAAATTCTGTAATGTAGTTTATAAAGTATAAAAATATATTTCAGTTATTAGTAGCAAATAGTAATGTTGTAAAGCAGGTTCAACCCATAATATTAAATACTAATTTGGTACAATGCACGCTAACACATTCAAATATAACAGCCCTGTTTACACACATTCAGAAACAATAAAAAAAACGTAAATTTAATGGTTAAACATAATAAAACTAAAGTAATCAAAGTCCTAAATGCTGCAAAAGCTGCCACAAGGCACAGATGGTAAAAAACCCTACTGAAATGTTCCTCCACTGTCAGTGGGATCTTAAAGCTAGCAATGCATCCTATTGTGCTCATGTGTGTGTTGCAAATAGTCTCTATAATGGCTGTAGTGGGACGCTTTTAGTGAACTAAAGGTCCCTAGAGCAACTCTAGAAATGAAAAAATCCCCACATACAAGTAATGCAATGCTGTACAACAGGGGTTGGCAACATGCGGCACATGTGCCGACTTTGAGCGGCACGCAGTGTCTTGGCTGGAGCCACGTCTCTCCATGCTTGCCTCCACCCCCACCGCCGGAACGGGGGCTGCAGGCCGCCCCCACCGCCAACACTGCTGCTGGCACTGGGAGAGGTGTGAGTGGGGGGAGATTGGGCACGGCCCTTTGTTAAGGTGGCTGACTCTGCTCTACAATATATCCTGCCAACAAAAAACCCTAATTGCTCGGACTCCAGCTGAAGTGTCTTAAGCCATAGTCAAAGATGTGTGTCAAAAAGTCGTCATGGTGGCCAATTAAGTTATGATGGCCATCAAAAAGGGGATTGTTGGAGGCCCCGTGCAATCTGAATTACATGATCACTGTTTTGGGGCCTAGCATAGCTTAAGTTGCTTGCTTGACCATTCTGGCCTCAGCGGCCTGATATCTTTCAGTTTGCAGAGAAAAACAGGAATACTAAGTAACCTTGCATATGTCTCAGTTTCTGCACACCACAGCACTTAATAAGACGAAATACACAACATATATGCTTGCAGCTGCACATAGATAACAGTGATGGAAATAACAAGTTATCCTTAAATGTCGGGGGAAACATTTTTCCACTGCCAAGGGGCATATTTCGTTTACCACCCCTCTTACTGCCAAATGTTGTTTTGACGACCCCAGTTATTATGGTAATAATAAAATGTATTTAAGGGTAAAAACCCCAATGTAGGTAATAAAATATATAATAATTAATAAATAGGTAATAAGTTGTATATAAAAAGTCACCACTTAAACAAAGGGGTGTGATCCATCAACTCCTGATTCCACAGAAAGTGCTACCTGCTAGACCAAAAAAAAATCCACTAACTCTCCGTCGGGGCCCCTAAAAAAAGCCATTTCTGTATACAGCCTTCTGAGTGACTACTTAGCTCTCCAGATTTAGTGAGTATAATATACTGTAGTTAATTTTAGGTTTTGTATTTAACGAGTATATTTATAGAAAACATTGCACATTAACCCTCACTCAGCTTTGTGATTGCCTGGATCTATTCAAACTATGTGAGACACACAGTTGGGAATTTTACATAGTAGTTTTTCATAATGAAGCATACTATCATAACAATAATGTTCAGTATGCCATGACCATTTCAAAAACACCTTACATGACACACTTTGCATGAAATAATACACAGTTATACTATAAGGGTGAACATGAATGATACATAAATCACTCCATATGGGTGTACATAGGGTATAGCGTGTCACACTTGGATTAAAAAAGGTATCAATATTGTGGCCTTTGGCAGTAGAGTTGTGTTATGTGGGGGGATTTAGTACCTTCCAAAGAAAAATGAAATATAATGATGCTCTTGTGTTTGACTTGGCAGGACATTCAGATGGCAGGACATTCACCAAGAGGGCAGGAGTGGTACTGTATGAATAGCAAAGGAAGACACCAAAGGATGATGGAGGACCTGCTTGTTGGCATACACAGAAGGAGTCAGGAGCAGTTGAACTTTCTTAGGGTAAGGGAAAATCAGGTTATTAGGAGGATGAAGCATTCCTGCAAATGGAGAGATAGCACAGACAATGGGATCCTGCATACAGGGAACGGGCTCATGCAGTCCCTAGTCCAAATGGTGGCGGAATGCTTTTTGGGCCTGCCCACCACTATGGCTGCTACTCCTTTTCTAAAACATGCAGCTCCTCTTTTTCTGAGGCACTGAATCCCCTCAGCCCCACCAGGGTGGAGCATGCTGGACTTCTGGCACAACATACTCTACTGGGATTCAGATGGTAACCTCCAAGAGCACAGAGGAGGGGAATGATGAGCCCATCCTATCCCTGTAGCCAAGCCTGTACTAAGTCCCCAAACCCAACACAGGAGATGTCTCCATTTGTTAATCCCTGTAATATCCCATGGGAGTTCCCTCCTTCTCAGAAGGAGCAGGAGGGGAAGAGTGAGGAGTTATCGCCATAAAAAGTAATTTTGCCGACTTCTGAGGGAATCTGGCCTTTTTTTATTCATTTTTTCCTGTTGCAAACTGTTCGAGCTCTGTTTCCCATATGTATGTAAACACAAGTTACTGTTTATTTCACTTGTGTGTACACATCTTCTTTTCTGGGTATGATCAATGGGATCCTTCCCAGAGGTTTGGGAAGAGGTAGCAGGATTCACAAATTATCCAGGGTTTTCAGAACCCAAAGCAGTGGTAACTTCACGGTTTCACTATAGGCAGTGTCAGGAATAAATCAATGGGAGTGGAGCACTGCTGGCAGGCAAAAGATTGATACACATAAGCGTGCTTTTATCTAAAACTACTATTTACTAGATTTAAGCACACACAGACATAAGCAATAGATTTAGAACATCCCAAATAATAATAATTTCTTAAATCTGAGATGGTATCGAGTAATTAACAGTAGGTCAACAATGGCTGGTTGTTTCCCCACCAGAGAACAGGAAAAGTCTCTCAGGATAGCTTCAGAGAACTGCTCCTAAGTACACTCTATGTTTGAGTCTTTTTATAACTAGCTTTTACAAAACACATAGCTCATAGTGAGCCCTACGGGGTCATCGCTTGTCCTAACTTCAGTAAAACATTCCTAACAATCTTAGGTATAATAAACTTCTATATAAAAAATGACCAAATGCAAGTCTTCATCCACTTATTTTCTTTCAGTCTCATAATTTGTTGACTCTTTTCTTCCCTCCTCCCATTCCGATTAGTAGAAACTTCAAGCCTGCAGCTAGTATTTGACCTTGCCTCCAAAATCCCTGCTTGTCCAAATTAACCCTTAACTATGTGGTGTTCTATTTTATTAATTAATGGTGGCTGAATGCACACAATATGGCTGCAATTATCTTGATCAAGTTCTGGGGTAACACACATACCACATGACAGTGTAATTTCTGTGAAAGTCTGGTGCCATGGAAATGCTAACAATACCATCTCTCCCACCACCCCTTCCGCCAGCCATGAATTTGGTAATATTTTTTTAAATGTTCCTGGGTTCATGGCAATTACGTTTATTGTGAAATAACTGTTGCTGTCCAAAGCACTACAGTGCAAACCAGAACACAAGTTAACCGAAACATCTTTATGACTTTGTTGGTAATTAAGTGAGAATACAGACAAAGGATACAAAAAGTATCAGTGAAGATACCTGGCACTGAGAGATTTACTGACTCCCCCACTCCACCAGACAGTTACCACTGGCAATCAAAGGAGTAATCATGCCATGGTGCAATCACGCATAGAACCTAATAAGAGCTCTGATATGCAGTGTCAGATAAAACTGTAAGGAAGAAATGTATTAAGTCTTTCCCAAAACCTTACAGAACTGTTTTTGAATGATCATAATACTTAAGTGCTCCCTATAAATCAACCTGAAACAGAGCAGTTAACTAAAACAATGCTCAATTATGGTATTAAATTCTCCTTAGCACAAACCTGTGGCCAAAGATGTTAATCTTGAGGGTCCTTCCCCAGTTGCTTTTGGTTAATGCATTGACTGCAGGGGATTGAAACCCACCATCTCACAACAGATGTGTCAATGCTCTATTGAACTTGTCAGGCAGCACCACAGTGTTAAAATAGTGTACCTCAGCACAGTCCCAATTCACCTTCCAGCTCCTTGTTGTTCCATTATGTGTGAGCATACAGCATCATATTTTGGTGGCTCACTGGGAACCAGCAGCAATGTGCACATGGGTGGGCTCAGGTTGCCTGTGCAGGCTTTGGAAAGCAGTTCTATCTTGTGCACACTCTCTGTGGAAGTATTCCCTTTCAGCCTCACATATGTTGTGCAAAGCACAGCACATCACAATAATTAGAACCACACTGGCCATATTGGCATCCAGACAGGACAAGAGGCACCTCCAATGTGTTTTCAAATGCCCACCACAATGCTTCATTCTTTAGCTGAATTCAGTTTTTAGCTGAATTCTCTTTTTCTTGAATTGGCGATGTCAGGATAAAGTTTCATGAGCCATGGTAGGAATGGGTATGCAGGGCCCCCAAAATAAGTATTGGAACAGAAACGCCATAGATAATCACATAGTTTTGGGGAATAAAGTTCCTTCTTCCCCCTGCGGTACAACCCTGACCTCCTGAGCACTCTCAGATCATAAATCTTTCCCCAAGGTCCAATATTTCTGTTCATGAACCAACCTATGTGGTCCACTAAGCCTTGGAGAATCAGTGAATAGTAACCTTTGTGGTTCACATATTCACCAGTCTTTCAGTAGGTAAAGTATAAGGATGTGTGTTCTGTTGATGGCTCTCACACAGTCCAGAAAACCCATTCTCTAAAAACCCATTATAATTTCAGGGATTTGCGTAATAGGAACGACCCATGGGTAGCTTACAGTATTGATAGCTTAGCAAACCTCTACAGCCACAACCCCGATAGTTGACTTCCCAACCCCAAACTGGTTGAAAACTGACCAGTAGCTGTCAGATGTTACCAGCTTCCACATGGCAATAGCCACCTGCTTCTGCACTGCTAAGGGTTTCTGAGATCAAGTGATCTGAAGAGTAGGTGCAAGCTCCTCACTCAACCTGCAAGCTATATTTAGGAAGAATCTTGCTGCCTAGTTCTACACTATGTATGTAAAATATTAAGAATAAAAACAGTTTTTCTTCATCTTTCTTATTTGCTCTTCATTAAGTAGTTCAGAGCTGTCACTTGGAAGAAAGGAATACAAAAGATTAGTAGGTACTGGTTTTAGTACTCAAATAATGGACTTTTGCTTGGCCTCCTTGAAATGGCATTTTCAAAACATATAATAGTAGAGAGGAAATTCCATTTGATTATGTCTTGTAATAAATGTAATATATTTTTGCTACTATCTGGCAGATACTGTGGCCAGTAAACATTGACCAATAAAATAAATCTTACGAGGATAGGAAGGTTTCTTGTACACGTATTGTGCAACTGCTCTTGCATGTCTTGGAATGAAACAGATTTTCCTCAATGCACCAGAATCTTTGTTGCAAACCCTTCATGGCTACTACTCACAGGATATATACCAAAACATGAATTTAGAGCAAAATACTGAAGCCTCTACTCAGGCTTAAACTCATACACACAGAGAGGAACCCCTCATACATGGCTTTCCTCTCTTCTATGTGGAAGTCTTTGTGAGGCATGTCTGTAGCATTGTTCTCCACTCACCTCCAGAACCCACAGTGGGTGCTCCATAGGTGTGGGAACCACATGGGAGAGCAGACAGAGACTGGGCAGTCTAGGGGAAGGAAAAGTTGGACTGGGACAAGGCCACAGAGAAATACTGTCCCCATGATGGTCTGATGGCGCTTAAGCAGAAAATATAGGATGTGTTATATTTTCTACATAGCCCCTTTGATTTCTCAGGGACAGCTGCATTTCAAGAGGAGGCCAAATGGAGCTGCATTCCTAAAGAGCATCTCAAGAGAGCTTCAGCACAGGTGATTCTGGGATGCATGTGGATGTCGGCAGGTGGATCTGGTGATCTATTTCACAGAGGGCAAACACTGACCTCCCAGTGAAGCAACAGGGGAGGAATTCCATGTAGCCATTCACTCCTGTCACCTCTTTCAATGGTTTTTTCCATAGAAAAGGGTGATTAGACCTTTGACTTGACTCAGTGCAGAGCAAAGGGGACCTAACCTTGGCTAACTTTTGTGAGATCTGACAAGATCACAGCTTGGGCCCTTATGACTGCTGTAAGATAATTACTTCTTTGTTTTCTAATATTAAAATATACATCAATAAATCCAACTGTATTCTCTTCTGCAGCACCATCCCAACATTGCAAGGGTTAGGCACATATTTTCATAAGAAAATATAAAGATCTGAAAGTTATAGTCAATCCAATAAAGTTAACACAAAAACATGGGTGTGGTCCTCTGCACTGGATGTAATGGGAACCATGCAAAGCTCAGAATAAACTGGTTACTGTTATGTTCACTGATTATTTATGCGGGCACATGCACTTAAACACACTTCTTTTAATTAGTAAATTTAACCAACCTCATTTAGTCCTAAAATAGCATTATTAATTGGACCTGTACTTCCACCTATTTGATCAAGATGGATTAGACCCTGTCAAATGAAGAACAAGGCTACTTCTGCTGCAGAGGAGCAATACAGCATGGTGGCTTGGTGTGCAGCATTATGAGTTCCTTCTGAGGGAGTATTTGCAACAGGAGGCATAAGTCAGGTATTTAAGTCCAGTCTCACAACATACAGAATATATTTCTGTCCACAGTAGCAGACCAGCCAATAGTAATGTTTGCGTACCGCACTCGTTGGCCACTATCAAGCCACCAGGCAGCATTCCAACTCCCCTGTCTGGCCAGATCCGCTAAGAATGAATGAGCTGTGACATTCACCTGGTTAATATGGCTCTATGCCTATGATTAGAAACTTCACATGTCAGAAACCCTGTATTTTGGTAGAGCGTAACCCGTCCTGTTTTCATATTTCACTTCATTCCTTGAGGAGGGTTACCCTGTGGGAATGTGTGAAGTCACTACCACCTGGACCATGCAAGAACTGTGAAATGTCATGAAACACTCATGACTTGCAGTTGGTGCTGCCTGTCACGGATGGGCATGTGATGGTATTATAATGATTATCTTGACAGTGGCTTCAGAAACTGTTCCGTACAGATGGTGGCAGCAGACAAGCTTCTAATGCCCATAGAGTAACTGGGTGGTTCCTTGATAGGTGCCTGTTGCCAGGAACACTTGGGCAATGGAAACTGTGCCCCAGAGAAAGGACAAATTTGAAGTGTTTTTAATTTCATGAACAATATTTTGCCCAGTTATACTCTGCAGACCTCCAATTTATTCTCCAATATCCTGACCATCTGAAAGTTCCCACAGCCAAAACTACTTCCTTTCCTTAATAGAACATTCTTGATTGCTATTCCTTTTAATGAATGAACTCTGTTTTTTGCAGATCAATATTTTTAGAGCAAATTTTATCCATACCCTTCTGGTGCTTAACTTTACTGGGCCATTTTCCTTGCTAGGAGAGAAACTATTCATCTTAAATCTTTCTGAAGGAATTTGACCTTTCTAGATAAATTTCCAAACACAAAGGATTGCACATATTGTTGTCTGATTTATCTTTTATCAAATGGAACACTCACATTATTCCAGTAATTTGAAGTTTTCATATGGAATTTAATTTAAACTCCTACCAGATGGAGTTTCTCTCATCAGGACTTCAGAAATTCTGGATTTTTCAAAGCCTAGTTGCATAGCATAAAAAGAAGGATGCCAGTTCCACAGTGAGCAGCCTTATGGGACATAAATTGTCTTATTACATAAATAATTCAACTGAATAATATCCCTTATTTTAGAAATGACAGTCTGTTTAGATTCATTTCCTTGAAGAACAAAGAAGATTCAGCACCTGATTTTAACTCAAAAACAGAATACAAAACAGAACATGCATTTGCACAGTTGAAGTTTGTAGATGAGATTGGAATCTGAATGTCAAATTCTTTAATTTTAATGGTGTAGTATTAGAACATACATATTCATTGTACATCCAACTGGCAAACTCCCTGTGCATTCAATTTCATGTGTAGTATAAGGAAATTTTAATTGAAGCAATAATTACCCACACTGGTAAGCAATCATTGACATAAATGCAACCACCCATTGGTTAACTCTGAGGAACAACCTCACAAACTGGCTCACAAAAATTAGAGACAGAAATACCCTGGCTCCTTAGGTCATCTAGCTTCACTCTGTTTTACAAGATCATCATAATCCAGTTGTATCTTATGAAAAACTTCCTTTACTCTATTATTTCTTGAGACAATCTGATCACAAAGGAAGATAATATGGAATTAGACAATTGTCACTCAAATGAAAGAAACCAAAATTTCATTCTATACAGTATAATGAAAAAAAATTAAACCTTTGCCTAAGTTGTATGTTTTCCTTTTTGATTATTTCCTTTTGTATAGCAATTTTTAAAAAGACTGAAGAAAAATGAAAAAGGTCTTAACTCATACAGTTATACAATCAGGCCAATACAACAATCCACAAGTTCCATTTAGTTCTGAAAAATGTATACCACCAGAGGGAGCTAGGAGACAACCTTTTCAGAGAAAATATTGGCTAGGAAATTTTTATTGCTACTATCATCCATGCCACTGCAAGTTTTCTTTTCCACAACAAACATTTTTTCAGATTTTACTAATGAGCTTAATTTTAAAAAATTGATTTTCCATAAACAAATTATCTTATAACAACATTGGGATTCTGATATAAACCTTTCAGAACAAGGATATTCAGAATTTAGGACAGAATAGTTTTCTTTCCAAGGTGTTTCAGAGGATGGGGTGATCTTAAATCACCCTTAACTCTTCTATGAAAGTAGGATCAAAGGTCAATTTAAAATAAAAAAAATAGGGAGATTAATGTTGGTTCCTAAATCCACATTTAAGCAGCTAAGTATGTGACATGATTTTCAGACATATTCAGCAGCTCCCACTGAAATACCAAAGTGACTGAGGAATCCTTTCCCACTGTAGCACACTTTATGAATTAGGGACAGTGACCCCTGAAGGTTCTGTTAGGACATTTGGAGAAGTCATCCTGTGCCACCAAAGACAACAGAATGGCTCATCTTGCCCCAGGATGCAGAGCGGATAGGCGCATGAGTGCCACCTTGAAGACATCTTTGTTAAACTGGAGAGCTGTTTGGTCTGTGGAAGACAGGATGGACTGAATATGAAATTAACATTTTCCCCTTACAGGTTCAAATTAATGCATTCTCACTCTAAGTGAATGGATAGGACTTGGATAATTTCTAATCTTGTGAACCAAACCTGCACAGTTCACTTTGCAAACTTCTCATGAACTGAAACTCTCAGGGTCTGGACACTTCCAGTTGGACTCGACCTGAGCCTTAATGGCTGCTGCAGAGGTACACCAGATCATCAGAAAAATTAAAGTGACTAGCTTAAAGATATGTAGCTACCTCTCTCCTTTCTGTGAGAACAGAGGAGGCTGATGCTATATAATTAGAGTTAGAAACCTTCTAATATTTGCCTTGAACATTGACACATCTTACATTTACTTGAATTTAATATTAAGATGTTAAATAAAATTGCTACACAAAAAAATCGATATAATTTACAACGGTGCCACAACTATATTTGTTAACTAGTCCCACAGATAAGGAATTTATTTTTATCTAAGATTTGAGGAAAAAAAGTCAATTTTACATTCCAGGATCTGAATTGTAATTTTTCAACATTATAGTTTACTATACAAGTAGAATCTTACTTCAGTTTGCTGAATATGTCCACTAGATGGCACTGATTGCCTAACCATACATTTAATTAGGAAATATATCACAATTTTCTCATTCAGCTGCTTTGAAAAAAACAACAATAACACATGCTTAAGTCCCCATGAAGCCACTGAGGTTGTTTGTATTACTGTAGTGCCTAGGAGTCCTAGTCATGGAGCAGGAGCCCGTTGTGTTGGATGTGGCACAAACAGAACAAAAAAAAAAAAAAACGGAAAAAAAAGCAATTTTTTATTAAATTAAAGTTGTACAAGTGTTTGATGCATCAGGGCATATACATACTGCCTACTCTGAATAAACTGAGCTTTCTGAAAATGAATATAGTAATTTCCTCTCGGTAAAAATGTGGTCACCTATGTGTAGTCCCTAGAAGCTATGTGCCACTTGCATCTTCACTGCCATTTAAAAAAGCAGATTCCGCAGATGGACCTCTGTTAGAGTTATTTAGAACACTTAATGTACCCTGCACTGATTAACTGAAAGCAAATCTACATGGAAAATAAATAGGCCTCTGGAGACCTTGAATTAAATTTTGGCTAAGGCTACAAGCAAAAAAATGTGCATGTCTCATCATATGCCTTAGCCTGAACAGACTTTTTTTCCCCCCAGCCAAACTATTTGGCAAACTCTTCTCAGAAACGTCTCAGCAGTGGAAAAACAGAGATCTTGCAGGTTGAAATTGAGGTGCATTGGCAGAGTTTTCTGAGAAACCCCAGGATAGAGCTATTCAATTACAAGAATGCAGACAAAGTAATTCTGAAAATTTAAAAAAAGCCTGCACCACCCAGTCCCATTCGCCCCCTTATTCTATAATTAAAGCGAGAAGCCTAAATTTGATGCAACGTTAAGGCTGAAAGACAATATCCTCAGCTGGTAGAAGTCAATATAATTTCACTGACTTCACTGGAGCTACACTGGTTTACACTAGCTGACCTGTCCAAAATATCAATCATTTAGAAATCAGCATATTTAAGAAGTCCTACAGCATTGATCTGGGATCATCGCACAGCCTATTCACTTACAAAAAACTTCATAAACAGAATTAAAGTAGCACAGGGTTATATCGTACCCCTCCAGAACTTCATGTTCAGTAAAAGTCAAACTTTGAAAACCAGGAAATGAAGAGTTAAGGTACACAGCCATGCAATTTTAACTCTGTCCTGTTGGAGCTGGCAGTAGCCGCTGGGAATTATCTGTATGCACTCCTGCTGCACTCACTGTGTTAGTTGTAGCTGTATTGAATGGTGCAGGGATTAGTTAAAGCAGCTTGGCAGAGGGGTGCTTGTGATATGAAATGATCTTGGGGAGGGAGGTTTTGTCCCTCTAGCGGAGGGATGCGCCCCTTTCCCTGTCCTCCAGGTGTGTTATCAAAGGAAAAAGTGCTTATATACCTTACTGTTGAGGTTCCCCCAATATCTCTTCTACTCGGTTCCCCAAGAATTCAATCCAACTCCAGTCTTGTCACTCAGGTTCCCTTATTACACATACAGCAAAGCTACACTGAGTTGATTGGACTCAACTGTAGAGGCGGTTATTGGACCTACCATACATTCAGTTATGCAGCAAACCTCTTCCTTGAAATACATTTACACATTGTATTTACTATCCATGGCATCACACGTTTGAGGATTGGTTTAATTACTTTGGAGAATCCAATCCCTGTACAGCACGCACAGTTCATATGACTAATTTTTTACCACATTTTATGATCCAGGGTTATCTTATCCACTGTTATCCTGTCCATTGTAGATAGTTCCCTGAGTGTTCCCCTTTATCTTAGCTAGTACAGACACTCTGTTTCCAGTGTGCTGGTCCATTTACCTCCCTAATCAGCCCAAGAAATGAGGCATCACCCATGTCCCGTTACTCACGTCAAGCCAGCCGTACAGTTATGAGATCTAGAATGCTTCATTTCTGCTCTACGCTGTGTGAGTTGCATCAGTAGCAGAGCACTCAGGTCTCCTTGCCCTGGGCTTGTCAGCAGCTAGGAAGGAGATGAGGGTGAGGCTGTTGTGTTTAATGAAGGGTAAGTGGAAGTGTGGTGGAAGCTGGCATTGTGTCAATAAGGGGGAAGAGGTGGTAAAGGTAGTTGGAAGAGTTGTTAAATTTAGCCATCAAGGTGTTCTTTATGTGGCATTAGCTATGTCTGTGAGGGTAGGGCAGGTGGAGGTAATTAACACACTTGCAGTTATCCTGTAGGCTTGCAGCTGAGACACTACTGTGGACAGGTAATGATAACAAAATCTACCTCTTACATAGTACTTTTCATCAGAAGATCTAAAAGCACATCACCATGGATGGAAACATCATTATTGTAGGACAGTAATGAGTTAAAAGCTGGACAAATGGTCAGGCCTAAGTTACAGGGAATGGGGTCATTGAACAGGCAAACCTCGTTTCTGTTAATTGGTATGAATTCTAGTTAGAGTCTGTTAGAGTCTCTCTTCTTTTCCTCCCTTCCTGGCCATCTGCGCAGGGGATGAGGCTAACAAAATAACTATCACCACTCCTGCACAAGGCCTTTGGTGGGAAGAAAGCATTATCTTCCTTCCGCCCTTGCATACCTTTACTTCAAATAATGTGAGTGTAAAATTAATAGGTTTTAAGGTGATGTGCCTGCCCTCTATAGGGTAATCCTGTAAACAAACAGGGGCGGGTATAATTGTATTCATCATGTAGTTGTTAATATTCATTTTATAGGTGTCAAGGTAACCAAATAAGGAATTTATTTATGGGGAATTGCTGGAAATGTATACATTTACATACTGGTATGGATAAAGGATTGTAAAGTAATCCCCTCGTTGCTCACTCGCGGCATCAAGGTGGAACGAGCAGGCAATAAAGGTTTCCATCTCCCCAATCCTCCACAGGGACAACCTGTTTGGTTATTTCTAACAATTATCTCCATTGTATAGATGGGAAATGTGAGGTACTGAGAGATGAAGCAAGTTGACCATGGTCATCCAGTAAGACAGTGGCAGAGCTGAGAATAGAGCCAGATTTTTCAAGTGTCAGTCCACTGTCCTCTCCTGTAGGCCACATGGCTGATATGTGAGTCCTAACTGTCTCCCTCTGCCCCCCAACTCTTATCCATACACTTACTATAGTGGAGTGGGGATAATGGTCACCTTTATCTGTTTCTTCTGTGCCATGGCCCTCTGCCCAGCTCACTTAAATGTTCAATCCCCTTCTAGAGTATTGAAGTCTAGCTCTAACTGGTCAGGCCACATGCTGGCTTCTCCTACCTGGCCTCTCCAAAGTCCCTTTACTGCCCCCCCCCCCCCCCCCAGGCTGGCAGCAGAGTCCCTCCAAATCAAACAGAATCCTGATTTTCTTTCAGAAAGCAGCAGATCCAAGGGCTTCTCCTTGGGCCCCTCAGGAGAACACCAAAACTACAAACAAAATTTAATACTACCAAAACATCTTCCATCCTTTCTGGGCTGGATCCTCTTGGGCTCCCCTGCAACTCCTTGTTCCTCCTGTGGAACACTGGCCACAGGGCCGCTTCTCTGGAGATTAGTCTCTTGCTCCAGGGGACCCACCACACAGGTTAATTCTACGCATGCTACTCAGCACCGCAGCTACAACCCAGCTCAATTGTTTTCCTCCACAGACAGCCTCTAACAACTGGACTTCCTCTCTTTTTAAGGCCTCCCCAGCACAGGTGTGGTAAAACAGGGTTGGCTAATTCGAGGCCTCAAGGGCTTGGAAGATGGCAGGTTACTCTGCATATGAACAGCATAATCCATTTGGTGCATTAGCATTTGGCACCTGCCTGTCTCTTTCTAATACCAGTTTCAATGTTACCTCCTCCCCAAAAGGGTTAGTGGGTGACATGCAGAAGTTGGAGTAAATGTCAAGAGATTGAGACCATTTTGGACATGATCAGAGCCATGGTTTGATCCTTAGATGACAGTTTTATCTGTGCACAAAAAGAATGTTGTTAGAACCTGTGAACTTTATGAAAAGCTTTTTTTTTTCAGGGGGCTGTGTCTTGAGAACTCCTTGCTCAAATGACCCTAAAATTGGATCACTAATCCATGAAGCACACCAGATTTCAAGGCAATCTAAGCTTTTAGAGTCAATCTTTAACCAGAAAGGTGTGGTTAACCTTAAATATAGCAGAGCTATAATAATTATACTACTACATCAGGGAATAAAGCCATGTTACTTTTCATATTTGGGTAATTGACTTGCTCTTTCAGTCCCAATGAGTGGCCAGATCTAAATTCTTTGTGTCCAAAGGAAATAAGTGATGCACCTTATAAAGTAACAGGATTTTCTTTCATATGATACCTGCTGGACTGGGCTTCCTTTCAGCCAGACACAGTCTATACTGCTTTACTTCACATTCCTATGACTTCCTTCTATAGAAGAGATTAACAACCTATGAATATCATTACAGTCAAGCCACTGCAGTATCACAGGAGAATTATAACACTTTTCTTACCATTAAAACCTACTCTAAAATGAACACAGTTTTGATCACTTCCTATCTCAAATGCTTTTATGAACTGTTGTATTAATTTAGATGGAATAGCTGGGCCAACAGTGTTAATATAACCACGTCACCATCCAGCATTAAACAGTGCTAAACAAGGTTCAGGATTTGATACACAGAGACCTCATGCTGTTTAGTCCAATGGCAAACACACCATTAAAATCCTTTATTCTTTTATTAAAGATACAGAAAAGAAGGAGAAACATTTAAGCATTTGAACTGTAAATTATTAAGTAAAGCTTTTATTTTAACATCATTTCCTGTTCCCTTTTCCTTTAGAAGGAGAGAGTTTGGAAGGAACACCTGCCCACCTTTGTTTGATAGTGTCTTAGATGGAATAAAAAATGGTAATAAAACTGTCCTTTTGCCTAAAATTGAAGAAGTTAGTTGAGATGGGCTGGAGCTGCTGTTGTTGTAGCTGTTCTTAAAGTTACATCCCGTTTCATCCCACGTGGTGTTTGGGTTTCAGCTGGAGCTGGTAGGGCTGGTGATGTCATCTGGGGTTCCTCTGTCTGACCTGGTCTAGTCAGGATATCTCTCAAATTCAGTATGAAGAATGTCCAGGAGCCCAGGAAATTGTGAGGGTGGCAGTCATGATGGTGACGATCGTTCCAGTAGCCTCCATCTGTTCTTTTTGTATTTCCTCCCCACGAAGTCTCCCTCTTTAATAGATCCCAAAAGGTAGTGATGGGTGGAATAGCCCAACTCTTCATTATTTTGTCTACCAATTAGGCCTAATATTGGACACACAAATTTTGGTAAATTAATTTCCGATTCCACATCTTCTATTTTTTACCATGCATGATTTTAACAAAGTCCTTGAATTAGATCAATGTGGTATTTTTGTTCAGACTGATTCAATCTCTCTGTCAGGTGTTCTAGCACTTGTTCATAACATTCATTTCTTGAATACAACTTGACCTATTTTCCATGGTTAATTTCCAAGCAGTCAAAAATTGTAGGTTATTGTGACATTTTATGAACTTGCACATATCTTTTACATTTGAGCTTACAGATGGGATACATTTTTAGGTCCAGTAATCACAACAGGACATAACTATTAATTTGCTTTTTCTATACCATTTTTAGGATTACAGAATGAATCAATCCCTCCAATTTAAAAAAAAAAAAAAGGCAAATATTTGATAGTTTGTTTCTCCCTCGTATTCTCTTTTGCTCTCTATTGGTCCCTACCTCTCAATACTGCAATATCCTTATTCATTTCTTACTAAGGCAAAACTGCCATTGAAGTCTGGTTGGTCTAGTATATGGGTCTCTAGAGAGCTGGTCAAGATTTCAGAAAGAGATAGGGTTTTGGTAAAAACAAAAATTGTCACAGAAAAATGTTGTTTTTCAAAGATAAACCAGAAACTCAACCCCATAATATTTTTGTTAATCTTTGTTTTTAAACTGAAAACCATTTTTAAATCAAAAATGAATTTTGAAACCTCCAATTATTTTCCCACTCTCAGTTAGGGCCTCTGGGTGCTACTGTAACAAATGACAATAATAATAGCAAAATGAGTTCTGCCCAAGTAAGCAGAAAGTACTGCAGGATTTGCTACTAATCAGGGACCTGACTATTCTGTCAGTTGCATGTGTAACTCTGAGTAACGTTAATAGGAATTATACCCGCTCCACTGAAGGAATAATCAGAAGTTTTCTTTCCTATGCCAAACCTACTACCTGATCCAACTAAGCATTGTTCCATAAGTAATATTTGGGCTGGACAGCTCCTGACCAGTATTAATACACTTTTTAAAACTTTGAGTTAATTAAGTTTAGCAGCCATTTTTGGAGGGAGGGAGTAAAGTTTGCTAGAAAACCTCAGAGCATCTTCATTATAAAGCTAGAAGGGAATTGCTTTTAAAGCATTGCTTTTCTCTGGTGACACAATTATTATCTTCTAAAGATGGCTACCCCTTTTCTCCTGCCAATTTTCAGTCATTTAGGACATGAGACAGTGCATTAGGGAAAATGAAAGATTCTCAATAAAGTCAATTTCAGACAGTAGAAGACAAAATATTTCCTGTCTCTAAAGGAAAGTTCACCAGAAGTCCTAAATTTTAGCTTAATAGAAAAGATAAAATAGCCCTGACAAGGACTCAGGGCAATCTAAGCGTTTCCTTCAAGAAAGGGTAACAATTAATAAATATAGCCGGGTTTCTGGATGATCTAATATTAAAAATGGAATTTGGATAAAATTGCTATTGTTAATACTAATACCTGAGTGAATAGCCTGGTTCATCTGAGCTTTTTCAAATTGTCTCAAAGGTTTAGAAGTTTATAGAATCCTTTTTCTCATTGTGAGGAATTTTCAAGTTACTTCATGGATGAAATCCATCAAATGCAGACCAAGCTGCATGTGTGATGATAAAATAAGATCCTAAGGGGAAATATGTATAATCTCCCTCTATCTGAGTTCTGACTGGGAATGCTTCCTGAGCAGCTAGTGGTAGGGAGGTTGTAAATTCATCACTTCTACCCTGGGCCCCTACCTATCATGGTTGGTCAAAGTCAGTGGAGAAACAGAGGGATAATGGTTAGCGGATTATTATTATTTAATACTCATTTTGTGGTAGCACCTATAAGCTAAGCAGCTTGGGCCCCATTGTGCTTGACACTGTACAATCATATACAAAAATGACAGTTCCTGCCCCACAGAATTTGCATATAAAAGTGATTGATGGACAGTACCTCCCTTTGTTGGAGTACTGTGTCCTTGAATTTTTGCTAACGGCATATGGTTTCTTCTCTCCCTGTGCATCAGGGAACAAATTTCCCCGAGATCATTTTTCATTATTACATTAATTTGGCTTGAAAAGGTGTGTTTGAAAACTGTACATTTGCTTTCGCTCCTTGATTATTGTGAAACTGTTAAAGTTGGGTCCTTGCTTATGGAAACTAGCTTGCATATTTAACATAGATAATTTCTGGTTGGCATAGTGATGCAGCAACAAGATACTATATCAAGCTCTGGTGAGCATTTTATTAAGTTTCTGTACAGACTATTACCTTAGTGTTCTTTATGATGAGCTAAAGCTACCCAATTATCAGAGAGATCTAACCCAGTGGGTCATCACTGATTCCTGGGGCTGAGAGATATTTCCCCATATGCTAAGTTAAATGTGACTGTGATAACAGAAATATAATAAAGAACATTTAGAAAACCTTGACAATTTTTGATTCAGGAAACAGATTATTGCCAACTTTGTTAATGCTCTGTTGTGTACTAAAAAAAGAGGGGACATAAGTCAGTTCACAGCTATTGTCATAAATCTGAAATAGCTTTTTCAAAACGATAAATCTATCTTTTAATTTTTTTACTGTAGGGTCAAAGAGACAAGTCTCAAGGAAAAAACAATAACTCTTTGATCTTTAAATCCTTGGATAGATGTGGCAATATACTTTGTGCATTCATATGCTCCTGAAAAGCCAGTTGCAAGTACTCTATTTTCCTTTTACAAAGGAAAATCAAGGCAGCCAACATTTGCTCAGAAGGATCAACTATCAAAGAGCTCAGAATAAACTTCAGCCAA
This sequence comes from Emydura macquarii macquarii, assembly GCF_026122565.2. Taxonomy (NCBI): domain Eukaryota; kingdom Metazoa; phylum Chordata; order Testudines; family Chelidae; genus Emydura; species Emydura macquarii. The sequence goes on along the minus strand of NW_027131614.1, from coordinate 21,081,587 downwards.
GTTAATGAATTAATTTTGGCAGGATTAGGCATCCCAAATAATTCTTGGAGAATTCATGTAAAGCTCCATAAAAATGACTTTAAAAAAAAGCACTGGCATATATCAGCCAATGGGTTGGATCCTAGGTGAGGTCATCTCCTATAAGCTGCCATTTAATATTAAACCAGATTCCAGACCTTGAACATGGAACAAAGTGCTGAGCAAAGACAATTCCAAAAGGTTAGTTGTGTTCTCTAATAAAGCAGGAATATTGTCCTCCAATCAGTTTATGGATATTATATTCTGCTATATGACTATTGCCTCTCACTCAGTGCTGGCTCTCTCTAGACTTCCCATGGAGGTCGTCAGGCATTCAGATGATCATATACAGATCATCATTAGATCATTCTCTCTTGGATGGCGATCAGTGAGAAGCACACAGTTTAGAGCAGCTGTTCTCCAGCTGCCAGTCCCCCTTAAACAAATGATTAAATAAGGGTATGAAGACAGGTGCCCTTGGGAGGACATCCTTTATGACTGATGTTTCCCTTCAAGAAGTTCTCCTGTCGTTTTATTGTAGGTTTGGTTCTGCTCTTCAGGGTGCAGAGAGAAAGCGTGACAGTGAAGTTAGGAAACATCAGAATGTCACTCAACCTCATCAGGAATAAAAATAAAACCAAGACACTACATTTCATTCACATGTTCTTTGGTTGCCAAAATCCCAATCTCATTTGCATTTTTCAAATTTTATTCAAAACACTTTGAGACAAGTCAAGCTTAAAACCATTCTGATTGGCATAGCACATATTGGGCTTCTTCATGCCTGAATAGAGGTGCTTTCCTGGAGAAGGATGATTGGGAGAGCTACAATGCACTTGGGGGCATATTTCTCATGTGTTATGGTCACACTATTGTGGAGATGATGTAATAAATAACAGTGAACAGTGTGGTACTGCGTGACTGTTTAGCAGCTTAATCCATGACTAAAAATGGAAGAAACATTGATCAATGATTTTTTCTAGTGAAAATCAATTACTCAGTTAGTACAGTCAAACAAGGCTCTGATAGGTTGTAACATAGAAGAGGTTACAGTATGCAAGAATGCTGGACTTGATTCTCATTTAACTGCAGTTTTATACCAACGTAAATCCATTAATTTAGCATTGCTATTAGAGCTGGTCAGAAAATAAAATCTCTTCCTGTGGGGAAAAAAAATCATGTTTCTGAAAAATTTCATCCTGAACCAGGATGAAAAAGTAAAAAAATTGTAGGACAGTGTTTTGCAGGAAAGGATGCCATAAAGGAAACATAGGAACACAGAAGTTATCATGCTAGATCAAATTAGAGATCCACTTAATCCAATATCCTGTCTCTAACAGTGACCAATACTAGATGCTTCAGAGGAAAGTGGAAGAAATCAGATGGCAGTTGTAGAATAACTTTACCACAAGGAATGTTCCTTCTTATCCCCATTAGACAGAGATTAGCTTGTAGCCTGAAGCACAATGTCTTAAATATCTTAAATGATATCGCTGGATACTCTGTCTAATAACTGTTTCCAGGAACATTATTATACTGTGAATGTGTAGGTGGCATATATCTCTACCTGTCAGAACTAAATAGCCATAAGGCAGAAATAAAAAATTATAAATGGTTTCTATTATGTATATTATGATCACATGCAGAGGCCCCAACCTGATGGGATATCTACTGTGCTAGGTGCTATACAAGCACAGAATACAAGAGGGTATGTTCCCCAAAGATATTAGTCTAATTAAGACAAAGTGCAACAAGTGGGTGTAGTAAACAATTGGAAGGAACAGAAGAAAAAGAACAAAGAAAAATAGTTAAAAGAACTGCAATTTTTTAAAATCGTTTTCTTAAAAAGTTACAAATGCTTCCGACTTGTTTTTCTGAAGTTATTTGGGAGAGGAAGAATTATAAATGATTTTCAGTCAAGTCAGAATTGCTGTCCAGGTAGCCCAGCCAAGAAACCTATGCAGTGAAGCCAAGGAAACAAGCAAAGTGAAGCAGAGAAATGAACACCAGTTCTTCAAGGAGCAGAAACAAGATTTCAGCTTTTTTCTTATAAAAAAATTATCTGTGCTGCAATAACTTCTCTGCTGGCGTGAAACCTTCCTTCGGACACCCTGAACCATAAGCCACAGTGTTATCCCTCAGCAATAGATGGCTTTGCTGGGGCTTAAAGTGTGTGTCAGCTCCCTGCCACAGCTGTCCGTCTGCCTCACCAGCAAACACCTCGAGACTCTATCAGTAACCTTGCCTTACCAGTAACAATCAGTGAATCCCAGTTGCCGAGTTCCCCACAGACATCTCTCTGCATTATACAGTCCCTCTCACTGGGCACTCACAAAAATTAGGTTTGCTGCCTCCAAAGGACAGTGCACACACCAGTCTGTTAGTAAGTCCTCAGATAAACCTCTTTACTACAGCACAGCACTGAGTAGGTTTATAGTAACACTAAGAATAAGTTTGTTAACAAAGAACAGAGAGTTAAGTGATACTAAGCAAGAGAAGAGAGACAGGTATAGTTATACACAAAAGCAAAGCAAAACAAAACAATACAATACACACTTTCTAATGACTAAAACTTATTTTTAGCATGTTACAATCTTTGCCTAAGCCGTTTTCTCATTCACATCAAGTTAGCAGCATCTTCAGCCCTCCAGGCCAGAGGATTCAATGTTCACAGTATCAGAGGATACTGTCCCCTAAGTGATGGATAATTAGAATGTCTTTTTGCCCCCTTATATTTTCCAAAGTCCATTGTCTTTACCTCAGAGCTAGGAAGACTTCCTGGGGTGCAGACTCTGTCCCCTGATATACTCACTAAGCTGTTTTCTCTGCCACTTGTTAGTTTAATCGCTTTGTTTATCTTATATGTAAATGTACTTCCATTGTTCTCTGCCTGTAATCAATGCAGTCAGACAGATAAATCACATCCCTTTGTCTAGGGCAGGCACTGCTTCCAAAACATATTTTAAGATTATATTTTCTCTCTTTATACTCAACCTGTATTTATATCACACAATGATATTCTTAATCAGTGTGTCACCGGTTGACATATGATACCTTACAACACACCTTTTGAATATAAAGTATGACAACCGTGTGTTGGGGGTAGTGAGTGTGTCAGGCCTGATATGAGTTACAGGATTGTGGACTCTCTGCCAGTGGGTACTGAAGGGCTCTTAAGGTCACAGCTAGATTTTTACATATGAGCTGATCCAAAGCACAACAAAGTCAATGGAAGCAGAGAAAAGAACTGCTCTTAGCCCCTGGTAGAGAGATATTGCATTGCTTACCCCTTGCACAGCATCCATAATCCCATGGCCTCCCTGGCACAACAGAGCTACACTATTTTGAGAGCTGCCACATTCTGTGTAGCTGCATATGGTGCCATTTAATGCAAATTATTTAATGAGCTAATTTACATATTTGAAAATATTTTGCATATAACCATAAACTTCATCCTTAAAATCTGCATGGATTTAGTGCTGGTGAAAGGAATTTTCTTGACAGACCTGGCGAATGAAGTAAACTGTTTTTCATCAGGGCAAACTTTCAACATACTCACTGTGCCATGCCAGAATGCCTCAACCTGGGTTTGGGACAGGGAGACTTCTGGGTGGAACTGAAGTAGTTCAATCTCTATGGTCTATGCAGTTTTTGGCCTCTTTGCCAAGTCTGCCAGTTAGTGCAAAGCATGGTCGTATGTTTGTGACATGAGGGCTGAAACTGAGGCCCACCAAACTGATCTTGCATAGGGACCACCCAACATCATTAGATGGGTAACATTTTTAATCCCGACAGTGCTGGACTGGATTCAAACTGGAGACCCACAGACGAGTGAGACACTTTTCCTGGTAAATGTGGGGTCATAAACCATCATTTTCTACAGAATTTAAACTTCCATATAAAAATAATTAAATGTCTAGCTTTTGTAGTTGTAAAAATAATCTTTCGAATTGTAAACCAATGCAACGCGGACTCATTGATTCTGCAAACAATGTCTCTGCTAAGCAGCAGTAGAGTTAAATTATGACGACTCTGGTCAGCAGTTGAAACCAAACTGAACAAGGAGAATATAGCAATTCATAAGATGGGGAGAGAAAACTATCAACCACTTGAGAAAGGTGCTAAATCAAATCCATCTAAGACCATTTCAAAATGAAACAGGTATTTGTCTGCTGTGATTTGTGTAAAGCCTAGCTGAATATACCTTGTGGCCTACTCTTATTTTCTCAGCTACTAAAGCTACTATATTTCTTTCCATATAGCTCTTAGTTAGTCAGCATTCCAGAATGACTGAAGTGCTTAAGTAATTAAGACATGTCACAGACAGTGTGAATGTAAAACATTTCCTTAATAGCCTAGCCTAATGTTTCTTAACTCTGTTAAGTTAGCTCTCAGAGTTCAGGCTCCAAGCTTAATGCAAAGTTCTGCGAAAGCACCAGGCTGAAGCCATGGTGTTACAGAGCACTGCACCACACTCTCGATGGGTCACTGCAATCAAGGGCAATAATGTCCTCGACTTCAAAAGATAAAGGAACAGCAAGCAACCCTAGTAACCCACACTGTCCAAGTACACAGTAGGAGTGGCAATGACTAGCTCCATAGGTTTCTATATTCAGCTCTGCACATCAGAAGGTAAGTCACCACTCTACATGATTTCTATGGAGGGGGACGGAGGACTGGCGAATCTACCCAGAATAAAACATTGGGGTCTAAAACAGGAAGGTGAACACTTGCTGAACAGCTGCTGTTCCCACTGGGTTCAACATGCGTCCCGAGCTTTAAAAAGAAAAAGGAACGGTTAGAAAGGAGCAGCTCCCTTTGTTAAATTCAAGCTTTTCATATACTATAGGACTCACACTTGTCTCCCTTTGCTGAATGTACTCTATAGGCTCCTGGGTTGCATTAGGAAAGAGCACAGCAGACCTATCTCTACCTGCAAACACAAACATTATGCTCTCCATAGATCCCATCTTTTAATGTCACTCTCTAAATCTAAAGTAAATAGTGGTTTTAAACTTAGGTTCAGAAAGACAGTCACCAAGCAGGTGGGGGGATTAGTAATGCTGTTATGTAATAAACCTGGCTCTTCAGAGATTAGAGTTCATGATGCCATTATCCATAACTCAGAGCAAGTAAAGCCTACAGTATCAGCTTGCAGGATCTTACTGTACCAGACATAAAACTGTTCAGCTTGGCAACTGAATTTAGGGTGACAGAAATCTGAGATACCAGAGATGAAGGAGCCAGGTTATATTCATCATCCTATTCTACAAGTAAAAAGATATTACTATTTTATGCAAGGTGAAAAATGTGTATTTAAATGTTTCAGTGCAATTTACTGCTCACACCAGTTTCTTTTACCTGTTTCCATCTCTCCTTGTCCTTAAAGAACCATTACCACGCTATGGCACACAAAGAAATATAGCAATTGATTAAAACATCAAAATGCCAGTATTTATAGATTTTTTTCCTGAGTTTTGACAATTGCCATGACATTTGCATGTAAAAAGCTTTGTCCTTTAGTAATTATCTCCTTCCTGTTTCACGGCTTCAGTCACAACATAGTCCAGCTTTTTGACACCACAGTTGCTTTCTGCTACTGACTTCTGATGTCACAAACACTAGATTATGGCATGACTGAAGGACTCAGTAAGAATTATTGTAAAGAAGAGAACTTTCAGTTACACACGAACATTTGATAACCAACAATAACAACAAAAACATTGATAAGATAGTTACTAGCTCTGATATAATAGAATCATTATAATTACTAACTCTGATACAGCACTTTCATCCATAGATCTCAAAGTGCTTTACATAAAAGAGGCCCCTATCATTATACCCATTTTACAGATGGGGAAAATGAGGCACAGAAAAAGAAAGTAGCTAGGCTGAGGTCATCCAGAAGGAATAGATCCCAGGTCTCCTGCATCATAGTCTAGTGCTGGTTCCATTACACCACTCTGTCTAGTAAATAGACAGTTACAGGTACCTTTGTTTTAAGAAGAAGAGCAGCATGTTTCAGTACATAGGACAAACGACTAGGAGTTAGGAGGCTTGTGATATTCTGCCACTGAGTTATTGAATCATCTTGAGCAAATCAATTCAACTTTGTCTTCATTTCCCCATCCAAATGGGATGGGTTTTTCTCACCCACATTTTTAAAGTGCTATATTGTTCTCTTTAGTCATCTAAATGTTTTTTTTTTTAAATATACAATATTCATTTTTAAGAAGTTAGCATGAGCAAAGCCGTTACCTAGCACTTTAAAGTTAATTCAAACCAACCTATCAGTCATGAAATACTAGGGTAAACATTCTTTCCAAAATGCCATAAAGACAAAATAAACACTTTTAAAAAATTATACATATCCAAGGAGAATGTGCATTGTTGCGTTTTAGCAGCCCATTTTGATCTAGTCTTTGCGAAACTTCTGTAAAAGTATGGAAATGCCATGAGAACACAAGTTATTGGTCATGTGCCACCTTTGATGAATTCATGCGTCTTGTGTCTTAGAAAGTTCTTAAATGAAGAGAAATGGCTACAGAAATAAAGAATGCTAAATGCTGTGCATTAAGGGTGTAATTTGCTCCTGATTACAGAACTAGCACAAGACCTATGCACAATTTAACTCTCAAACAGGACTTAAGTTTTACTTATACTGTACAAGGCTTACGCACCACATTTCTGCTTGGGGGTATATTTCATCCTAATAGCTGAGCTATGATAGCAGCAGATAGATAAATCAGCTGAGTAAACCTCTCCAGCATTTACTGAAGTTTTCCCCTACATGTGGACATGATGCATGTAGTTTAGCTGAAAATGGTCACTTTTCCCCCCCCTAAGGTGTTTGTCACTGAGGCTGTTGATTGCAGGAACAAGAGTTTTGACAATGCTTACAGCATGGCAGGAAAGTTACTGGCCTGCAGGCAAGGATTAAAGCAATAAAACTATTGGATAAACATTTTCTGTGGTGACTCCATTCTCTCAATTTAGTTGAGTCTCATGTTGATGAACTACATGTCAATGCATTTTCATTTTCAATGGCCTTCAGGTCCTTCATAGTTTTGTTTCTGGGTACACACAACAATGAAAACTCTCTCTTAAAGGATGTGAGAAACAAAATATGTAATTTGAAAAGAGTGAGAAGGACACAATGCTAGCTGAATTTAATGCCACAAAAAGGGGAGATGAAAAAGCCTGTCAGAAAAAGCACTGCACGGAAGTTAGGTCTCTTCATTCAAGGCTTAGGAAACTTGGAACAGCAGTGGTGACTAATGTGGCATACAATTCCTCAACAAACAATCGCAGCATCATACTCTAAGTACTAGACATCGTGCATGATTCCTTCATGCAATTTTTTTGGTTCACTAAGGATATTTATTCTGAGTATGAAATTAAACCACAGCAATTTGATGGTGAAGAGAGTGATATATAAAATTGCAGAACCAGAATCGCTCTAAGAAACATAATGTTGGAAGATTTAATCAATCCTGATGATTTCCTAAACAGTCAAGATGGATAAATCACAAAACTGCCCTGATAAGTAATGGACTTTCCAGATGTGTTCCACCAGTTTTCCCAACTGAAACAACTGGATCCATTGTAAGTTAGGGTGACCAGATAGCAAGTGTAAAAAAATTGGGATAAGGGATGAGGCTGGAGAGGATAAGAGGCACCTATATAAGACAAAGCCCCAAATATTGGGACTGTCCCTATAAAATTGGGACATCTGGTCACCCTATTGTAGGTCGAATACTGCTCCCCTTAAAGTTAATGAAAGTTGTGCATATACACAGGATTCCAGGATTGGGCTTCATAACTGCTCACTGCATGTAAGCAGGGGACTATAGTTACATTATAAATTACACTATAATCATAGTATAATTTTAAAATGGCAACTCTAGTAATTTCCAATTACAGGGGTTTGTATTAGGTACATGTATAAGAAGAGATTACAGTATAACATATTAAGTAGGAAACTATAGTATAACATATAGTAGGAAACCACAGCATAATAATGATTCATTCATATAGTTAACCTTCAGATTATAAAAATATAGTGGTAATTATAGTTATCACACAAACACTGTAATTGCAACATATACTATAACTGCACTGTAGTTCTTTTATAATGTGTGTTATTTACTTTTATTTCCATGTCTTTTGTTTTAAGTATTGCTCAGTCTGAGCAAGTTTTCTTTCTGTGCTCAGTATGTTATCAGCATATTTTCCAACTGGAGATTTGCCTAGAGTTTTAGATTCAATATTTGTTCTGCTGGGATATGCGTTTCCCAAGAACAGTTTAGATGCATGTTTTTTCTTCAGCAATAAGTATGCAGAGTAATGAAAAAAGAATTATATTCCAAAATTCAGCACATGACTAGGGGCAGTAGTAAAGATGTGGGTAGCTCAGAAGAGCTGCTTGTCGGTAACCTTAGGCAAAGAACAGAGTATGGTGAGAAGTTAACATGCTTTATTTCTTCTGAAGGGAAATGTCAAACCGTAACAAAAATAGCTTCCCATTATTAAATAGCAAAAGCATTATTTAAAAAAAAATATATGGAGTTTAACGACTTCCTAACAGAAGGTCCAGGGACCTCTGAAACACAGCATTTTCCATCCTTTATTGTACATTCAAATTAAAGATGGGTCTGAACAGAAACCACAAGTACAAACATCTCCAAATTTTGGAGATGTTTGTACCTGAGTTTTGTGGCTTAGACATAGCTCTCTTTAAAAAGCAGACTAGAAACGTCAATAAAAACATTAGAAACATTAGAAATCTTTATGCACAAAATCTGAGTGGAGGATATATTCCTCGGTGCAGAGGGTCAGTGCACCCATGACAAACTGGGAAATATCTGTACTGTTTATTAATATTGTGCATCACTCTGTGTGTGTTTATGATGGGTTACTTGCTATATAGTTAGCTCAAAAGGGATTATTAAAAGAACCAAGCAGGAAAAAGTAATAACAGATAAGAGCCTTTGAGGAAATAATGGGGAAGCTGGGAAAACATCCTCTACCTGGCTCCAGCCAGGCTAAGGGTTCACTCTTCCAAAAGCTATGCCTAGGATCAAAAGGAAGACACCAAACAAGTAGAGGACCCTAGGTCTAGTAAAGGGTGGGATTTGAGTGAGGGCATGCCTACTCTACAGTCCTGCAGGCTGAGCCCCAGGAGCCCAAGTCAGCTTGTACAGGGAGATTTTGATGGACTGGTAAAAGAGCCATGGACCACTATCGACAGTGTAATATTGATCATCAGACTTGTTGCTAACAGCAGCCAAAATTGGTAGGTCTTAGCAGACCTCTGCAATGACCTTTACCTGACTGTGCACCCCTCCCAGGTGAAGTCTCTGTTGAACATGCCGGGGTCTGTGTTTTGGGAGAAAAACAAGAAGCTTATCTATATTTGCCTTCTGGGATGTGTCTGTCGGATCCTCAAGGCATGCAGACTCCACAGGAACATATCTGGCTAATGAATGATCTGAGGAAATCTCTTGCTTAGCTTTTAAAACTGCTTGCCTAACAAGTTTTTTACTGACGTGTTACTGTCTACTAACAAAGATAAATATGGGGGGGAGAGGTTCGGACGAGTGGGATCACTTCATGGACACAGTTTGGGGACCCCACGGCAGATGAAAGATGGGCCAATAAATTAGCTGCCACTGTACCACTCGAGACCCACACTAAAATTCAGTAATTATTCAGGGTTGAGGTGTTTTACTAACCTGTTGTGGATGTGTGTAAGTGCTTGAGACTAAGTAAAGTATAGCTTTAGGTGAGAGCACTCTTGTACTGTATTGTTTGTGCCAGTCATCTATCGGTCGGCTGATCATGTCACCATTGATTTATTTCCTGACACCACCTTACACAGAATAAAGTTACCAAGAGCTTTGGGTTGAATGAACCCCAGGTAACAAGTTGCATGATCCAGTCAAATGTGTTTAATTGCCGTGTAGATATAGCCTGAGTGGCCAGAGCCTGCCTAGGGAATGTTAGCAAGAGGTGACAAGTTGAAAAGGAGATAAACAAAAGGTAGAGCTATGTTTTTTGTTGGGAGATGAGATTCCCAGCTCACATAGATGTACCCAGACTAGTCCGTTTGAGCTAGCACACTACAAATAGCAGCACAGCTGGGATAGCACAGGCAGGGGCTTAGGCTGGTCAAGTAAAGTACCTGAGGGCCCAGATAGGTTGGACTAGATACTCGAGTATATGCCTGCCGCCTGGGCCACTCCAGCTGCACTGTTGTTTTCAGCAAACTAGCTCGACTGCAGCTAGTGTGAGTATCTACACAAGTTGGGAATCACACCTCCCAGCTCAAATGTAGATGTACCCAAAGAGAAAGAGGCAAAAACAATAGCAGGGGTCATCTGCTTCTCACAACCCGGAGATGAAAATAACTGGGCTAGCTGAAATGCCGGAACACTTGCATCCAGTCTAAGAGTGGTTGGGCTGTGTGATTTCACCCAGAGGCAGGCACAGGAAGCCAAGCCTGCCACCTAAGGGGTACATTTGAGAGAATCATAAGTTGCGGTTTGTCCTGTAACTATGACAGCACCATTTAAAGGAAATGCTACTGGAATTTAAGTGGTGCAGAAGCCTGCACTCACTCTCTAAAGGGGGAATGAATTTCATGCAATTGGCACAGATGTAACTCCTTGCAGTTACTGGAGCCACCAGTACACCAGCTGGGGATTAATGAAATACAAACACATTTTCAGTTGGAGAAACATACCCCCACACAGTGAGCCTGTGCAATGAGGTTTAAGTGGGAGTTAAGTGCTGTGTGGATAAGTCTTCTGAGGGCTCTATACACAGAGGTGAATTTCATCCTGAGAGAACAATGTGAGTGAAAACACTGAGCTCTGATGATTGCCTAATATAATTAACAAACAATAGACATTACAGGGGTCTAATGAATGTAATGACTGAAGCTGAAGCATTTCAGCAACAGAAATATAGTCATTTACCTTCCAGCATTTGGGAAATGAGCTTCATAGAAAATTCTGTCTAGCCTTGCGGCTAATCAAGGCAGGTCTGTCATCATGTGCAAATTTGATAATCCTTTACATAATCTTGTCACTCATGGACTCTTGCATCTTTTGCTTTTTTATACAACAGCAACAACAAAAATGTAAAGAACCCAGATGGGCACAGTTGAGTCCCAAATAACCATGCTTACTAAATATATATATGTAGCAGACTCATTCCACTGCAGTTTGGCATGGGGGGGGGGGGATCAGTAACACACCCTCATCAGAGGGTTACATCAGAAAGCACACAAGACCTACATTCTGCTGCCTCTTTGGTTGCTTTCTGTTGGCTCCTGGAACATAGGGAGTGCCATGAGGTGGGTTCACAAACTATTCTTATACACTACATTAACCCCTTCACTGCTAGACACAGCTAAAATCTCTGAAGTAGAAAGAATTTTAATTGTGAGCCAATCTCATGCATATCTGTTTTCTTGTGGGTGCAAAGGCAAACCACGTATTGATTTTTTACTCTCCCATACAGGCTAGGTACTTTTATTTATTCTATTTTTTTTTTTTATAGACAGCTAACAACATGATCAAAAAAACTACTCAGAATGCAATCTAATGGGGATTTTCACTCATTTATACTGCTTCAGGTTTCAGAAATGCTCCTAGTAAAAATTTGTGAGGTGAGAAATGAGTTATACATGTCTGAAATTCTAATGTAGTGTATTTTTAAAAATTATTTTCATATTCTAGGGTATCTCAAAGCCAAACTATTGATCAGGGTTAATGACATGGGAGTGAATGAACCAACGAGTCTCTGCAAATTATTTTGGTTGATGTATGTCCAATGCTTTGACTTCAAATTTTTATCTTCACTCAGAAGAACTTAAGGGGGAATTCTGCCTGAGTAAGAACACCAGTATCCAGCCTAGATTCTGACAACTGAATTATTTTAGCTGAATTTATGGGGGAAAAGTCTTTCATTGACCCACTACTGTGCTTAAATGCTTTGATATTTATGTTCTCTGATATTCCAAAACCCTAATGTGGGGGGAAAAACATATTTTTCAGATGCTGTCAAAATGGTGTACCATGGGGTATTGTGGCAGCCTTTTCTCTGAATTATCTGGCTTTTCATTTCTCATTATACTGTGCTTTAAGGAAAGAAAGCCTAACATTAAATAGGACAGTAGATATTCTCCCATCTGTGGGGACAGAAATAATGCTTGGTCAAAGTCAACAGCAGTGCATTTTTTTAATAGCTGCTAAGGCCTAGATCTTGCAAACCCTTACGTGTATACGTAACTTTATCCATGTGTGTAGTCCCAGGGTTCCATTGATTTCAGTGCTATTGCCTCCCATTGAATTGGATGAGACTGTTCAAATGTATCATTAAGTATGTATATAATGACACGGAGAGTCTAAAAAACAAACAAAAAACTGCAGAATAAGTCCAGTTCCACTGTCCTTACACAGCTACACTCACATTTACTTCTGCAGGAGTTTTGTCGAAGTACTTCAGGATCAGGCCATATTTTCTCTCTCTCTCTCTTTCTTTCTCTCTAGAACTTGCTTAAGGAGGCGCTTCGCACAGCATTTGGTCTTTTAATAATGCTTTTATTTCATGCTGTTTTCAGCTGTCATACACTTGATCCAATCTCTTACTCCTTGCTGATTCCCTCCTCTGTCCTTCATTCAGTGTATATCTATACTAATGGTGGCAAAGTCGCCGCTGTCAGATCTACCTATCTGGATGGACTGAGCGGTCAGTGAAGACCCGCTCAGTCGATCCAGAAGTCGACTCAGCAAAACTACCCCCTCAAGTGCAGTGAAGACGCTGCGCAGAAGAGAAGCACAGCAGGAGGCGGGATTACACAAGCTACTCTGTGTAGCTTGCGTAACTCCCATCGACTGCCATCAAATCGCCTGGTAAGTGTAGACCAGGGCTCAGTTCCCAACTGTCTCCATTTCTTCTCCCTACCAGACCACAAGAAGTCCCTTATCACTACCATCCTCATTCTACACTGGCTCCTGTATAGGCCTGGTATAATCTTAACACCAGTACAGTCATTAAATTGCATACAGTATCTTTTGCATCTGAAAAATGTGTGTGAAAATAGAAAGTCTGCATAAGACAACTGGAAACAGTTTTAATTTTTTCCTTCAAGTATGAATACTTAATACTGACATTAGAGGCAATATTTTCAGAAGAGCCGAAGTCCCATTGTAGGTTACCATTCACTTCAGTAGAGCCAGGATTTTACCCCCACACTCATTTCCTGGAACTAGTGCCAACACCACTTAACTAGAACTAATAGAAAAGAGAGATCTCTTAGATAGATAGATAGATAGATAGATGATTAGATAGATAGATAAAGAAGTAACACTCAGTAAAAAGGAAGACCAGATTCTGCTCTCAGGTGTTCCTATAACTCTGAGCAGAATATAGCATTTCTCATTTCATAATGTAGTATTTACCTTGCCCCATTTAATTCAGTGGGAGTGGGTGTAGAATTAAGCCAATTAAGTGGAATTAAATGGAATTGCTGAATTGCAATATCATTCTTTTCCTAGAAAATAATTTTGTGGTCTAGTGAACAGAGAAAAACCACCACCACAACCCACCACCACCTTTTTCCTCTCTAATGAAATCTGTTTTCTTACCTTCCATAAATTATAAAATATGTCCATTTCCATATATCATTGATTGAGTTGATCAAAATATTTTTGTCAAAAGTTTTCCATGTGAAAATGCTGTTTTGATTTTGTTTTGTGAAATTGTATAATTTGACAAAATTTCCTGTGAAAAATATTGTAAAGAAATTTGTTTCATTGTGATAAAACTTTATTTTAAAAAATTCATTTCAAAATTTGTTCATCATTTTTATTATTTTACATTATTATATGACCTATCATTTGTAGTGCATAATATGACATGATCTGACTTGACATGTCATAGTCATGTAATAGTAAAAATATTTATTAATTATTTTTTTAAATCATTAAGGGCACTGCTACTTAGTACTAATGGAAACCCTCTTATTGTCTAGATCAAAGTGTCTTCTGTTTGCATTGCAATGAGACAGGAGAAACTGATCAAGGAAATAAGATGTTTCACTCAGTACTAAGTAACAGCTGCCTTTAATGATTTCAAATATAAAATTAATAGCCTATATTGACTACATGATGTCACTATGCCATGTCAAGTTAGGTCTATGTGTTACTACTACTGTCATGTCATGAAATAATGTAATAAAAATTGAAAAAAAGACACAGATTTCAAAACAAAAAGTGTTTTGAAAATGAAAATTTTTCCAAAATGGATTTTTTCCCCCAGAATTTTCATTTTGTGGAAAATTTTGAAAAAATAGTTAGTTTTGTTCCAATTCAGAATGAAAATAAATTTCAAAATGTCAATATTCCCCATGAAATGAAATTCTGAGTTTTGACCAGCTCCAGTCATGACTGAAGTGTGGTGTGCTTCAGGTCTTTAAAACGTCTGGCAGTTGGGGAGGCAGTTTTATCTGTGTTGTCCTTGCATTTGCAGATTTGGGTTCAATAATAAATGTTTGGAAGGTTTCTTTTACGTGATTTGATAATTTCTCCTACTGAATGCCAAAGTCAGAAGGATGTATAGTTATATAAATTATATAGAACCAGGTCATGCTAATATTGAAGTCAGTGGGAATTTTACCACTGATTTCAATGGGAGCAGGATTCAATCCTTAAGCCTGTATCACAGGTAACCGATGCAGAGCTCTTTCTTCCAGTTAATAAATGGTCAGTATACCAACTTTCAGCTTTTCTCTTGCTTTTATAATTACTATATGAAAAACAAAGAGGCTGCCGAGGCCAGATTTGGATAAAGAATGATCTTGAATGACAAATCAACTGATTCCTATTGGCATGGTTTCTGCATCTCGGGAAGGGAATGAAGGTGGACACAAAGGATATGTCTACAGTGTAACTGAACACCTGAGACTGGCCTGTGTCACTTGACACAGGCTGGCAGGGCTCAGGTTGTGGGGCTTTAAAATTTTCCAGGCTCTGGGACCCTCCCCCTTTTTGCGGTTCCAGCCTGAGCCCAAACAGCTATATAGCCCCGCAGCCTGAGCCCCGCCAGCCTGACTCAGATAACATGGGCCAGCCGTGGGTGTTTAATTGCAGTGTAGACATGACTCAAGCCTATAGAAATCAACAGATATTTTTGCATCACTTTCAATGGGATTCTTATTAGACCATATCTCAGTGTCTGTGTGTTCTGCTGCAGATGCTGTGGGGACACAGCTCACACATAGCTCCCCTCCATGCTACGAAGGCACCCATGTCCATAAAAGATAGTAAAACATGGCATGTTAAAACAGTATTACAATATTTATCATAGGTGGAACTCAACCATGCTGTGTCCAAGGCAATAGCATGGTTTGGGGATGTGGTTACAAACATCCTTCATGCACAGAGCAGAATCTTGCCCTACACTAGAAATTGCAACCTTAGGATAAGATGGGCTGCCAGAGGCAAAACCATTTTAGGGTACAATTGGCAGCTGTGCTCATTTCAGTCTGCTAGTGCTGAGGTTCAAATCTACAAATATATTTGCACTTACAGTAATTTAGTGGAATCTGACACATGGTTTCCATGGAAACGATTACAAAATACTAAACCGAGTGTTTAGTAACAGTTTGCTCTGCCAGTCATTTTCATCCTGCTATTATTTTCACTGAAAGGAGAGCCTTAATTTAAGGTATTTGTGTTGTGATAACGGCTTGCCACCTCACAGCCCATCTTCCCCTCTGACTTATCTTTCACTGAATTTGTCAGACTTCTGTTTTGAAATCTCTCTTTTGCCATATTAACTGTGATTACTGTCATGCTGGCTGGATTGCGGGGGGGAAGGGGGGCATTTATTATTTTATTTAATGTCAGTATGTCAAAATCATAATTCATATAAGATATGCTGTGTCAGGTACTGTTAAAAAGGCTATAATGTGCTAAGCAAGATGATAATGTTTATGTTCATGTGTTATATGTGTAATGGAAGTTATGGATAGGTTGATATATCTGTATTTCAAATTGTGCTGTGTCTGGGTGACACCCCAGACAGGATGGCTGCAGCACTAGCCTGCTTAAAGGCCCATTAAAGAAATTCACAGGTACAATGGGCCCAGAGGGAGAAGCCAGGAATATACCTGATGAGTCACCAGGAATTACTCATGTGACTCTGGGCTCCATCTTATTCCTGTAAATTTCCACAAGCAGCATGGCAAAGACCAAAGGACATAAAAGGCAGCTGCACAACATCCATTTTGTCTTCAGTCTACCTCTGGATCAACTCATCTACAACTAAGCTGAAGCTGTAAAATAAAAGGATTGAGACCCATCCAGGTACTGGATGTATACCAGAGAGACTGTACAAGCCTGCAAACTCCACAATTCTATTAGAAACCTGATATATATGGACTTTCAAATCAATTGTATGTGTCTGATTGCTTTAATCCTTTAACATTTCTCTATATAGTTTGTTTCATTCTTTTTGTAATAAACCTTTAGTTTTATTTACTAAAGGATTGGCTGGCAGCATGGTATTTTGGGTAAGATCTAAATTTATATTGATTTGGTACTGTAGCAACCTGTTTGGTAAAGAGCATAGAGTATTAAATAACTGATCTCTTTACTGGACCTAGTGGCCGATTGGGAGCCAGAGACTGAAATGCAGTAAAGGGGGCTGTGTATATTTTTATTTTGGCTTCTTGATAACCAGTGTGGGGAATCAGAAGCACTGTTTGTGGCTGGTTGGGAAGTCTGGCTTCAGTGTCACCCACCAGTGTTGGGAGAATCTGCTCTCCTTTTGCAGCCTGCCCTGATCTTGGCATTTTCAGGTGGCTATCCTAGGCACAGATGGGTCACAATTACATTACACATTACAATTTCACTGGAAGAGAGGAGCCACAATGGTGAAATCTCTTAATGGACATTTTCAATAGCTAGAGACATAAAGTTGGTGAGGTAATGCCTATCATTGGATCGACTTCATCAGCTCTGTTTAGCTTGAAAGCTTGTCTCTTTCACCAGCAGAAGTTGGTCCAATAAATTACTTTCATTTTCTCTTTCTAATTTTTTGGGATCAATACAGCTACAACGAAACTGCAAACAATTTTCAATAATTAACCATGGGAAGATAATATATGGGAAAATAATTGGTATACATAAATGTAAATCTAATACATTTAGAATGTTATTTTCATTGCAGTAGCATCTAGTAGCCTCAGTTTAGATTGTGCCAGGCACTGTACAGACACATAGTAAGAGAAAAGTCACTGTCCTGAAGACAAAAAGGTGAGAGGAGAAATAGGGACACAGAGGTGAAGTAATAGCCCCTCCCTAAGATTATATTCTCACAACAGTATTGATGTGCCAGCCTCGCACTTCAACACAATGTTTATAGCATGATATTTTGTGCTTGTGATTCAGAGAAAGTGAAAAGGGCAAAATATTGTTTTACAGAAAAGATGGGACTACATCTATTTATTTTGCATACACATAGACAACTGGAGGTTTAGAGGGCTTTATTCTCTCACTTCCCCTTCCCCAAAAAATAATTAGGAATTGCATTATTAAACACTGAATTTGGAACAAAAGCTCTTATCTCACTATTAAAAAGTGGACAAATATAGCTGTCACTCTGCATGAAGTGGCTCACAATCATAAGTGCCTATCTCAGGGCAAGAGTGATCACATTTCCTGATTTCACAGGGACAGTCCTGATATTCAGGGCTTTGTCTTTTATAGGCACCTATTGCCCCCCACCCCCTCTGAATTTTTCACACTTGCTATCTGGTCACCCTACTCAGGGCAGACTGTCAGGAAACAGGGCAGATACTAACCTGGTGATGTGGTCTATAATTAGATTTCACCAATCCAGTACCAAATGTGAACTCCCAAAGTACTACAATAGTCTTATAATGGAGTCACTGACAGTCCCCTTAGACACTTCAGTCTGTCTTGTTGCCCAGGCAAGGTGGACTATGTGAAAAATGGTTACTTACACCATAAATCATACCACATTCAGGTTGCTCCCAGTCCTAAGAGATCAGTCACTTATCCTAGATCAATTGGTACCCTAGATCTTACACCAAAGACAACACTGGTAGCCAATTCTACAGTTAACTAAAGATTTATTAGCTAAGAAAAGGAAAGAAGCGTTATTGAGAGGCTAAAGCAAGTAAACTATACATACAGGTCAGTCACAGCCTATAATCCCAAATGGTAGCAGAGGTGTAGAAATCCACTAGTTTTCCAAAAGTCACTCAGAACTACTCAGAATAATTCTGGGGATCACCAGCTTCTCGTTCAGTTATTCCACCCTGTTAGAATCCAAACAGTGTAGAGATGAAGGATCTTCCCCCTAATAATTACTTTTTGCTTCTTCTCACAGAAAACAAGCTGAACAAGGTCACTACTCATGTGATCCCTTCACCTAATATGGAGAATGAGGAAAGCATTTAGAGTCTTTGACCTCTGATCATCACACACAAATACTACTTGCTTTGAAATTAGCACTTTTCTGCTAAAGTTCTTCATTTGCATTCCAGGAGGCTGCTTTCTTGTTTGATGGGTTATTCAGTTATAGCAATTTACACAATGCAAAATGTTTGCTATTACCTTATAGCAGGATACACATAAGTGAAAACCATCCTATTAGTTTTCATGAAGTTTAAACACCAGATACACTCTTATACATTTAACAAACAATTGCTTTAATCTGTGCTAATACAGAGTAAATTGGCCTGGAGCTTTGGCATGAGCTGGCATGTAGTCTGCCAGCATTACAACAGCCATAGTGCAAAACCACTTATTAAAGTTTTACTTTTTAAAACAAGAGTAAAGAGAAGAACTTACCAATAATGTTCCCTTTAAGTTTTCTTTGTATTGAGCAGGCTACAAACTCCATCAAGCAACTACATTTTTGTCCTCAGGCAAGTTAAAGGTTGCATGGGTGTGAGAAGAGAGGTATCTCAGCAAAGTAATGAGTCATCCTTGAATTAGGGTTTGATTAAGCCACATACATGGATGAGTCATTTCTTTGCTAGGTTCCAGCCAATCCACATGCCAGGAACTGGTCTGGTGACTCTCAGAGCACATATATAAACCTCACAGGAGAAACAGTTCAGTCTACCAATATCACTTCATAGCTTTGAACTTTTCCCTCCCCTGCTTGATAGTGGTGACAGACTCTACAGGCCTTAGCATGCTCCAGCCCTACTTAGACTCCAGCCTTGTTCTCAGTCCTGCTTCAGCCCTGCCCTTGCTCCAGCCTAGCTCCTGGCCTTAAGTTTTCTTTGTTCTGAACCCACTCCTGTCTCCAGCTCTGGTTCCTGGCCTGACTGCCACTGCACTGACCACTAGACCTATGCCACTGCTCCAACCACTTGTCATGACCTTCCACATCTCAGTTCTGACAGTATGATGGGGGTACATGTGTGAGAGGTGGTGTCTGGAGGGATTCTAGTCCCTGTCCACACAAAATGCAGCCTAAGGAGCCTGTGCCAGACTGCATCTCCCCTCAGACCAGGACTTTTAGACTCCACCTGCCAAGTCCTCCCAGGAAGGGGCCCAAGCTGCAGCTCCCTCCGCTTCCACTTCTCAGTGGCAGAAACTGCCACATCCCTGGAAATCAACAGCAGGCCATCAGGCTGGATAGGGAGACGTGCTTTGGCCCTGTCAAGCTGCAGCTCCGGAGCTGCTTCTGCCTCAGCTGGAACCACAGAGCCCAGCCGAGCCCCTCATTTGAGCTACCCCCTCTTCCCGGCCAGGCATGACCCTGAGACTAGCAGTGCTTCCACTCCTCACACAGCAAGGGAACAGGGCCACACATGCGCTGTCACGATGGGAGCAGAGCACAGCAGGTTCTTAAAAGGCCACACCATGTCCCTCCTGAGGCTGCACAGAAGAAACCTGAGCAGCACTCTTTCTGGCCTGCGCCATATATACAAAATTGTTGTGTTACCTGAGGTTTTGCTGAACGCAAAGCTCTGGGTAACATTACTCTTTGTGAGGTAGTGGCAGGAAATAAATCAATGGGGACATGGCCGTCCTGCCAACAGGTAGGTGATGCAAGCATTCAAACAAAAATGCTTTCACTCAAAGCTTCTGCTTCATTTAGTCTCCAGCACTTACTCACATCTGCAATAGGTTAGTAGAGCACCCCAAATTAACCCCAGATTCTTATTTACACAGGATCTTGAGGAGGTCTCAAGTGGATAACTGTAGAGGTCCAGTGGCCAGCTTTCCATCTGCAGGGGATTTTGAGAGGTGTTCAAGTGTCCATGGAACTTTGATTTCTTCCTCTTTTTATACCCAATGTGTTAGTATTACATAGCTTGTTCATCAAAAAAGCCTGCTGAGTAAATACTAAATAAAGTGTGGAGTTTTCCATCCGTTAACCAGCTGCATAGCAATAGTTAACTATTGCCAGACTTTCTAACTTACAAAACCCACATGCTTCAGAAAAAAGCTCAGGCCAGAAGAGCACAGGGTCACGTTTACTTCTTGTGTTCACTCACTTCCCTTTCCCCTCCCGGTCCGTTAGTTGTGCGAAGGTTTCAGAACGGCCTCCTTTTAGCTGCTTTCAGCAGCAAGCAAAATAATTGGTATTATTTTTTAATGAATATTTAATGAATAGTTTTTATTTTTTAATTAATAATAATTATGAATTGGCTGCGGGGAATGGTTTAAGTATGTGGCCAGGCTCTGGGTTATCAAAAATCTGCTCTTACACTTGCACAGCCACACATGCATGCAGTTCACAGGGAACATTTTCAGGTTGGTAAGCAAAATTCCAAACAATGATCTGCTCCCCATGTTTCTTGAAATAAATTCTTCTGCAACCTCTGTAAGCTAGTTATCATCAGGCTTCTCCTTGTGCTCATGTAAATCATATATGAGGTGAGTCATGATTATCCCACTGTGGATTAAAGCCATGTTTTAAAGTGACAGATTACAAACTATGCTCACTTACAGCATTGGTTGCCATTTTCACCAAAATCATTTTTTTTCTGTTTCACCACTTTGGAAAACAGCAGACGCGCAGTATGGCAGAGCAAATGGAGATATTGCTGAACTGACTTCACCAGTTTTTCTGTAAGCTGACAGCTGGTTTGCAAGAGATGGCTTGAGTAATCAGCTGCTCACAGTTGAAATCAGAACCATACATCTGAAGTACATTTTGAACTCCAAACGTAACAGATGCTAAATGAAAGTTTTAAGACTGTGAATAAATTTGTAGCCACTGTTCAAATCTTGACTGAATACCAGACATTCTAAAATCAATTACTTTGAAGTAGATGTTCTTATAAAACTCCTTTGCTGAATTTGGGTAGCTGGGTTCACCTGTCCCTATTTAAGTGTTCTTGGGACCTTCTCTTCCTTGGAAGCTCAGGCTGCTGGAATAAAGTAGTAGCTTTTATCTGATTGGATGGACCAAAGTGAATTGAGTGCCATATTCATAAGAGATTGGTCTTCTGTTGCTGAAATGTCTGATCCTTGCAGAGTTTTGGATAGATTGTCTATAATGTTTAGGACTTCTCAGTCTAGTTCAATGTCAAAGAGGAAGTATCCTTCTCATACTCCCAAGCTGCACACAGTGCAAGGTAGTTCTTAGAAACTGAAGCCAATGATTCTGCACAGGCAGTCTGTCTAGTTGGTCAGAGAACACAGATGCCTGATGTGCTTACCGCTTCATATTTCAAGTCCTGAATATATCAGCTAAATCCCAGCTTTTTGGCATAATTACTCACTCAAGGCCTCATACTAATTCAACAGGCCCTTCATCATAGCAACCTAATAACCAAGTTATTTGTTCTCTATTTGCCCCCATGTGCATTCCAAACAAGACAATCTTATATTCGTATAATATCATTCTACTTCCAGCAAGCACAAAACCTCTCAGAAGACATGAGACAGGGTTATAGGTCATACAATCAGATTGACAATCACCAGCCAAAAATAGGAAAAAGTGACACTGGCCTAGTTAAAAAGAGAGAAAAATAAGGGATAGAGGAGTAGGAAATCAGGAGGTGTGGTGGTCTATGATTTGGGATTGGTAATTTGATCTTCTTTCCTCTTTTTCCTCTTTAAATTAAAATGTCATTAGACTCATGCCAAGATCAGGCAAAAAAAGAGATGTGATGGAAGGACCCTCAGTCTGTTTACCTTAATTTCCAGTAACCATATTCCTTCAGAATCATCTGTTAATGTGGCCTGGGGGGAAATGAAGGAACAAGCTAGGCAGCTTCCTCACAAATCCTATTGAAATACAGAGTTTTCAATAGCTGCCTGTAGGAGGCTCAAGTGTAAACCAGGTGACTCTGTCCTAGAGTCATCTGGAGACAGGGTCATACTACTTTGGAATTCTCTGTTAAACCAACTCAGCAGATTGGAGCATGAAATGGATAGTCAAAGAAAAACTTAAATAAATTGTTAAGAAATAACTTTTCCAACCAAACCAGAATTAGGAATTTGGGCTTTAGTTCTAACTTAAATCTTTGTGACTAATTGTTCCCTCAGTTGTCTGCTACCCCACTGAACTGAAGGAATTACAATGGAAAATTCAATGCACTATATGACATTTATAATCCCTTGAGCCGCAAAAACTAGGCAGTCATCATGATTTAGGATAGAAGCAAGAATTCTTTCCTGTTTAGGCCCCAATCAAACAAAGCAATTGGGATTACTCATGTACTCAAAGCTAGGTAATGCTTTGCTGGATTAGGGCCAACAGGCTAAATATTCAAAAATATGTACTTATACAAATCAGTATGTGCATAATTTGTAACTGGGTGCACAATTTTGTTGCTTTTTTTTGAAAATGTATCTTTCAGACACATGTTAGATTTTCTTTAAAACTGCATATACATCAAGGGTATTCTACAAATAATTTGCCAACAGTAAAAAGACAAAAACAAAACAAAAAAATTGTAACTAAAGTTGTCTTTACTATATTACTAGATATGTTTTCAACTTACATACAAGTTTGTTTGTCAATAATGGCTTAGGAAAAGAGCGACTCGGGAAAAAAATTCCCATTGAGAAGTTTTTCAAAAAATTAAATATTGACAAGATACTTGGTGAAGTATGAAATAAACAAGTTCTGTACACAATTCAAAACTTTCAGGGTGTTGAACTCCATAGAGTGTTTTCCAAATTAATTATTTCAGTAGCCTTGAAAATCAGTTTAAGTTAAAATTATAGCTTAATTGGTATTAATGCACTTTTCAGAATTTGTTAAAGGAGAACAGTGTCTTGTCTTTTTTACCTCAGAGCCAGAAAAAAGGATATTTGATTTCTCCAAGGGAAATGACAGTTCCAGTTTGACAGGAAAATTGAAGTAGCTACTATTAAGGATGAGTGAGTTTAATTTTTACAGTCAAGTTTTCACAGGCTTTACTGTCAGATAATAAAATAAAGTTAAACTTTTTGCAGCTCAAGTTCTAATACATTAATATTTGCACAAGAGTGTTTTATGAAAGGCAGGCAAACATAGGGCTATGCAAAATGAAAAAAGACCAGAGACACCGCATCACAACTGAAACCCAGACATTTTAAAGAAGAAAAGGAATTGGAATAAAAGTTAGACACCAAGTCACATACCCCCCTCTGTGTGTATAACCCTGACGCATGTAAACAGGCTCATTGATTTTAATTGGACTGCTTGAATCAATAAGGATTACTCATGATTAGAAGGAGCAGTCATTCCGAAGGGTTTCATACAACTCACACTGAAGACACTTCAACAGTGACTTCAACAGGCTTTGAATTGGACCCTCAGTGCCCAGCCCAGTACTGCAGTCCTTGCTCAAACCAACTTTCCACTGATTTAGAGAGAGATTTGCTTGAGTAAAACTACAGAATTGAGCCCAAATTCTACGTTGCCTAATACTGCTGTCTTGTAGAGTATTGACACTGCAGCATAGAGTTTTTTATCTCAAGAGCTCAGATTCTAATCTGAGCAAGGTAAACACTACCTAGGGATGAGTGAACAAGTCTGGATAAAATAAACAATCTGAACCCTCACCCAACCCCTTTATGAAGGTCAGAAGACTTCACTTAGCCGTTTTTATTTCCCCCATCCTCTCTCATTTTTGCACTTTGCTTGGTACTAGGGACGTAACAGGATAAACGTTTAAATGGTGAGCGGCAGTCTCACCATTTAGCGAATTCATCAAATGTTTAAATGAGGAGGGAAAGGCTCGTCCCTGACAGCTTGAGCTCCCCCCAGCTGCAGCAGCTGTTCATGTTGGGGGGTGGGGTGGCGCTGGGCTGGGCTGGGCTGGCTTGTCCCCTAGAGCTCGAGTGCCCAGCTGTAGCGGCTCAGAGATGGTGTGCTGGGGGGAGGAGCTACTGGGCTCCTCATTCATTAACTGAGCAACTCAGTCATTAACACAGAAATCATCAACTCTTTAACTCTCCCAGTCACCAACTCATTAACACATCAACTCAGATTTTGTATGCATTTTTAACCATTCTTAACCATTTTACAATAAAATCTATTTATAAGGCTGGAATGCAATGTGTGTCATTATTTAAGCTTACAAAGGTAGCAGGTCATTGCAGTAAATCAACAAACACTTAACAGGCTGACCTGCACACCTTTTGGTCTCCCCTTCAAGAGCCAAACCCACTTGATTCTGTCCAGCTTCCCTTCCCCCCAACTGAATGTCACAGTGGAAGTAGCTCACAGCGTTTAACCATTTAAACGTTCTATATTTAGAACATTTAAACGGATTGCTCATTAACCAAATTTTTACATCCTTACTTGGTACCAACTGAGACTGGAACCAAAAGTAATTAATTAGCATGAGAGAGAGGCTAATCTGTTTAGAAACAGGAAGCACTAAAAATCTCAAAAGTCTATTGCCAAAATGTCCCGCCCAATTTCTAAAAAACTAAAAATGATAACTTCAGAATAGCATCTGAAACAAAGCTTTTGTAATTTGCTCATTGCTATGGTGATACATCAGAAATGCATAGAGAGATCTTGGATTGCATAGCTGTTCAGTGAAAGTGGCATAGTTATGAATCCAAATCACAGAAATGATCTTTATAATTGCTGGCAAACTCAGCAAGACAAATGATTAATCTAGTTTGCTCTGGGCTGTGGCCCTCCCAGATATAAACTGGCATATGTACCTTAGGGGAGGCAGCATAGAGAACCTTGCACTGATATTACTGGTTCTGTGCTGTTCTAGTGATAAATTGAAACTGGTCACACAATTCATGGAGAACAGATTATATCTCAGATTAAAGAAGTAAAAGCTAAATAAAACTCATGATCTAATTTTGGATCATTCATAATGTGTTTTTTATTTGTAATTGTTCAATGAATAGTTTTGGTCCCTGTTCCTCCGTGAATGGTGCTGCTGGCTATCCTTCTCTTCCCCAGTGATGCTTGCAGGGCCTATGCATTTCTGTACATCCGTTTGAGTCCAGAGCACAGTTGCCTGTGGGTTTAGATCTCCCTTCACCATCTTTAGTCAACACTTCTGATTCAGTGCTCCATGGTTGGGCTAGAATATAAACAGTGGGCCAGATCATCCTACCATCCTCTCTCCCCAGCCTACACAGATAATAAGTGCAGAATGGCTAGATGACATTGTAAATACACATCCTTGCACAACCACACAATTGTAATTTAAAAAAGACATTTATGTATGAATGCATATATTCATGTGAATGCATAGAAAAATATACACATTTGAGCAAGTGTTTATGAAGGAGCAAATAAAAAGGGATACAAGATTCAACAAATTGGAATGGGATCTAGAATTTGTAAAATGTTTGATAGAATTTTCCCCCATTTTTCATGACTCTCCACGGCTGATAAATCTACCATCCTCCTTAAGCACTGAGTTCACTAAGCCCTCCATAAGGAATTTCTATGACACCATAGTGGGGGGTGTAGCATGAGGGACAGAAGAGAAAACACAGACTATACATTCGTATATGATACATATTATTGTGAAGATTTGAAGTTCTACAGTCCAAAACAGTAGCGGACCAACAGGGAGTGGGGGGGGGGGCATGGCCCCCAGGCTCTAGCTTGCAGGGGGACACCAGTCGGGCCCTTCAGATGAAAGATACACTGGATGTGGGGGGGCGCTGGAGGTTCTGAGGGGCAGCTGGATGGAGCCCAGGGGCAGGCAGAGGGGCAGGGAGCTGTGGGTTACCAGCAGGAGGAACTCCTCCCCCCTCTCACTACCCTGTGGCCAGTGGGTGAGGCCACCCCGCCCAGTAGGTACAGAACGCCCCCCCTTCCCGGGCAGCTGGGGGGCAGCACCATCTGGTGGGAACCAGGGACCCCTCCTGCCCTGTGCAGGGGGCGCATGAGGCCTATGGAGGGAGTGCAAATGCAAGCATTGGCTGCTGGGCGCCGGAGACCCACAGTATGTCACTGGTCCGAAATGTGAGAACTCCTCAGGCATGCCCTTCAATTTCAGTTTTTATCTTAATCCCAAAAGGAAATCATTGATTTTCTGTGCTGGAATTATTAAAGGCTACCACAGACATATTTTTTTCAAAGTTAAGAAACAGCTGGCATTTCTATTTATTAATCTACTTTCAAATATTAAATAATGGATTTTGAAAAAAACATTATATGAAGGCAAAATTCACATTTAAGAAGTATTCTTTTCCCATAAATATCCATTTTTGATCAACACAGCCATTGACTGTCAATCAAGTTATCATAATAACAGAAATAGTGAAATTACAGTATCAAACATTTATTTGAATTTAAATGTAATTTGTTTGCTACGATCAGAACTAACAATCCCCTTTTCACGAAGTATGAAACTGGAATGTTACACGAATGTAATGAAAAATTCATTTTTCCCCCGGGAGTGTGCAGAGTGAAACAGCTAGTTCTGTAGATTGCTGAATAATTCTGTGCAACTCTGGCAAGATCAGCATGCTTCAGAATATGAAAAGAATTGAAGATATCTGTTGATTAACTTAGGTGATGTAATAACAAGAGGCTCAAACTTGCTATGTGATGGATATTTTCAACTCCCATTGAAGTTAATAGGAATTAATGGTGCACAGTCTCTCATAGGAATGGGCCCGAACACATGTTTTGTGACAAAATGATTTTGAAAGCACTTTATGCAGGTCCAACTAGGGAAGCTTCAGAGCCTTCACAGCTCACTGATTATCGGTTCTTTTCAGCTAGATCACCCTTGCAGAAACCTTTCTAAAGCTTCAGTAGCATTTATGGCTTTCACTTTAAGTTCACAGCTATGAACAACACACAACATGTTTCTGCGACGAAGACAACGGAGTCCATGCAGGCTACCCTTTACTGTATATTCAGTACTCTGGTACATCACAAAGACTTGATCAGCCACAACACAGCCTACAGCATTACACATCAGTCCTTTCCATCGTAATACAAGCCTGTCTCAGCATTCCAGACCCAATTTTGCAATCCTCCCATTAATAACAATGGGAGTTTTGTCCTTACTAAAAGGATTTGATCCATAAACAAGCAATTTTTTGTTTGTGTAACCCCCAAGGAGGTTATCTAGATTCCTGGGGCTATGCGTGCTGGTAGCTCAGGGCAGGGGAGCCAAGGCAGAGTCTGCCCAGCAATCAATAGGGATCGAGTTGCCCCTCCCAGAGAGTTCAGGAGAGGGGAGAGACTATTTTGGGGCAGGCTGGAGTCAGAGGGGAAAGGGACAGGACTGGCTGTGTGGGGAGCTAGTGAGCCCAGGCCTGCATGCAGAGTTCCCCCTGAGAACTGGTCTCTGGGGAAAAGAAAGCAAGATCCCTCAGCCTGAGCATTTCCCACTCCAGTGTGTCTTCCTGTTTGTAGAGCATTGTTGTGAAAACTTCCCCCAGCAGGAGGAGTTAGCCTGCCAGCTCCTTAGGTTGGAGAGGCACCACATGACAAGCTCTGGCTGTTAGTTCTCAGGCCACAATGTGCTGTGAATGTGCTGGGGTGGGAGACTGAAGTTTGGATTTGTGGTGTAGTTTTTTAATCTGCACCTTGAGCCCTGCACCCGTTGGTGGTGAGAGGAAATGCTGGGACCAGAAGCAGTCTGACGCCTGCATGAATTGGATCCCTGCCAGCCCTTCTGCAGTGACTGAGGAATCCAGAGTCATCTCGGACCCTGAGGATCATTCCCGGAGCATGTGAGTGCACCATCTTTTAGTTAGTCAGTCAGGGAAATTGTTTGGGGAACCCCTACTCCCTGAACAGAATCCTAAATCCAGGGAGTAAGGATCTGGGGGATTTTGATAATCTGCTGCCTAGTAAACTTGCAGAAGGACTGACCACCTTATCCTAATAGTCAGCTTTTTGTACTGTGCTGAACCATCAGCCACATTGCTAAACCACTGCCCAGAAGATATTGTGGTCACAGGTCATCAAGGGCCCCAACAAAGTACGCCTACCAATGGGACACTAATTTTACAATTGCTACATCAGGTCATGTGACTGGTGATCCTAAGAATAATGTTTTACCTTATTATGTTATAGTTATCTCCTGTTTAATATAATGGCTGTGTGGAATAAATTGCATGTGTTTACATTATTTCTTGGGAGTCTCCAACTATCTGGCAAGTAAGTAGGAGTTATCCTGTGGTCAGAATTTTCTTCCCAAGCTGCCCTGGTGACCCTGCCAGGAAGGAGTGAGAGGGGTGGAGGCACCACCAATTAAATTCATAGAGAAAAAAAATAAAGCAGATACACCCTGCATAAGAACCCAGGCCTGTCTATCAAAACCTATATGCAAATTGGCATTAAAGAAGGTAAGAGGGTGGAGAGGGGCGTTACACTTGTGATCTCAGATTTTAACTCACCATTAGAAACTATCTAGAAATGATTGCATAGTTTCCAACACTTAAAGAATACAACAATAACACAATGAGTGTGGATTACATAGCAAGGGTTTAACTTAATTTCAGGAGATTCGACATTAAAAAATATTGAATCTGCACTTGCATGATGATTAAGGACATAGGCGAATCCCTTCATAAAATGATTCCCTTAAAGGAAATAAGTGAGTGCACATTAAACCAAACAGTGAGCAGAAAGAGAACCATGTGACATATGTGACCAATCACACACCAAAAAATATTGAGTAGTTGAAATGACTTGTTCAAGAACAATTTATAGATTAGATCAGCAGCTTTCAAAGTATTTGCTGGAATCTTAAATATATAATGAATACATTTTCATAATTCATATTTGGTTCACAAATAGTTTTAAGAACAGAATAAGATATTATGTCACTTGGACAATATATATGTGTAATCAATAATTCAACCATTTCTAGTGTTACTACAATATGGTGTGGAGGTGTGTGATTAAAGGGAGAAGGGGGGCATGGGATTAGCGATCCTAGTTATTTGGAGCTGGATTGTACCACCTACCTCTGTGTAAGAGGAGTGAGAGATTAACCATTTTGCCCTCTTCCAAACTTGAGGTATTCCTCATACAAAGTATGGGGAAGGATGAATTTCCCCCTGGCTAAAACAGGAGTGGCCTGATTCTTTTAGAGACTATTTTACTGTTTCTAACTGAAAGGGGACCTGTACAGAGATTTATTGCAATAACATTTCCCAGGAATCTAGTGTTGATTTAGTATGATTAGTAATGAAACCTACATCTATCTATTGATGCAGCCTAGAGAGAGGGGGCTCATTGATCTATGTCTAGCATTAAAGCACAAATGTCAAGTGAAACTGCACTGAGAATAAATCATCTCTCATTTGGCCAGTAACAAATACAGCATGACAATTAGCTAAAGGCAAAAGAAAATTAAACTCAACTGCTGTGAAAGTTTTATGAGGGAAAAAAACCACCATGTTTCAGAAAATTAAACTTTAGGTCTTTCCTTTGCATATTTCTCTTTGACTGTCATGCGCCACTGAACATGCAAAATGAATTTAATAAAAACATAAAATGTGAAACAAATACATTAATCTAAACATGATAGATGGAAGTCCTGGTAATTGGGGAAGATAGGCAGTTGTCCTACCAGTCTGGCACTTCTATTGCCAAACCCATTTGGGAGACCCACCTGATCTCTCCCATAAGGTTAAACACCACCAAAACACTGTTATCCTGCTGCTTGCCATAAGCATCAACACAATCCACACACATTTATCACATTGTCTGGAATGGCTCATGAGCCAGAATACCAACCTCAGGGCAGATTGTTAAGAAGCAGGGCACAAACCTCAAAGTGGTTGTGAGTTGCATACTTAGATTTCAACAACCATGTAACCAAGTGATAATAGAAACTTCTGTACAAAGCAAACTTTATGTCTTTTAGGGCTAACCCAATCTAAACAGTTGGGGACTCCTTGCTTATACTTAGAAATCCTTACCTCTCAGGGTTCAAGCAGCATAGGAATAATACATTCTCCTTAGCAGAGAATTTTATATCCTTCCCCCAGAGTTCAAGCTGGGATGTGGGGAAACCTTGGGCATGTCCCCTCTTCAGGACTGTGGAGGAAGCAATCAAGAAAATCTTCATTCCATAATGGCCCATTCGGATTCAATAGTCCTTCCCCCTTTTTTTTTTTTTTTTTAAACATTTATGTTTATTAAAAACTGACACTGTAAACAAAACCTGTACAAAAAATATCAGACTGCTTAGAATTTTGTAACCTGTATCTGTGGTGCATGAGAAGTTATCGCCTAGGTCCCCCTCTTCCTTGGCCATGGCCACGGCCTCTACCTCGACCTGTGCCAGCCTCTTCCTGCAACCTCTTCCCTTTTCTTGGATTTGACTTTTGGTTCAACATCTACTAGCAGGGTATCCAGAGGTAAACTGTCTGGCAGAATGAACTATCGAATGTTATTTCCTCAAATACTTAACGTCTCCAACTGTACAGGCTCTCTGTTCTTCAGTGTCATTTTGACAGCTTTGTATTCATACTGACATCCACTCCTGTGATTGTTCCATGCACTTGTGTTCCATTCTTCAGTTCGATGGTCACAGTCTCATGACTCAGTTTCATTAGAAACCTCACGAGCTTCATGGCGGCGGAGCAGGGGCATCAGTCAGCCGGCCAGGACCACAGAGCGGCAACCCCGGCAACGGGAAAGGGAAAAAAGTTGAGCTCGGTGAGGAGGCCTCGGACCAGGCTGCTCCAGCGCTTGGTGCAGGAGATAACACCTCTTGTGCTGAATGAGTATTTCACACTTGGTAATGCTTCTCCCCTTACTGTGTGTGTGTGTGGGGGGGGGGGGGGTGGGAAGCGCGAATTTACAGCTTTAGCAAACATTTAAACATTACCTCCTCAGCTTCTTGCTAAAACAGCATAAGTTCCTGAGAGGGGGGGCTTGCAGTTTCCAAGAGAGGATTTGCAGCTGAAAAGCCCAAGCAGAGGGAGGTGCCTGCCTCTCGCCTGGATGTAGGAACCTCTCTCCAAGAGAGGGGCATAGCTTAGTGCCCCCCACTGCCCCAGCTTGGCATCCCCATTGGTTAGCTTAGGCAGGGAGCCGCCTGGTATGCTGTTTTTTGTGAATTACATTCTAAGTTGCCCCTCTCCCCGTTCACTGTATAGGGAGCCCTGGAGCTGAACTTTGTGGATCCTAGTGATTTTCTAGGCACCTAAAAAAGTCAGGATGTGGTGAAGCTGAGCATTGCCATGTTTTGTGAATCTAGCCCCGTCCAAAATAACATCTAATCATGCTCTAGAATTACTTTCCATAAATAAAAAGCCCAATATAGAAGATCAAAGCACCAGCATGTTTCTCTCAGCAATTAACACACAGAATGGAACTAAACATTGCGACACTGAGCATCACAGCAACTAACTTTGATGTGCCTAGAAAAGTCACAGGAATGACACTGTGACTCACAGAAGGCTGAGTTTGGCACCTGGATTCCCTATAAATGAGAATTCAGTCCACAAAAGCCAGCACACTAGCCAATGAGAGATGCCAGGGAGAGGCGTGTGTGTTAAGTGCTGCCCGTATCATGGAGTCAGGCACCTAAGTCTGGGCTTCAATGGGGTACAGCTGTCAGTTTAGCAATCCACAAATGGAAATCTGCTGCCTGGAGTCAGGAGGCTTAGGAGCCTAAACTGGTTTATGAGGGAATGAGTTAGGCATCTGTCTCGCTCCAAACAAAATGGTGGCAGCAACAAGAGAAGGAGAACAAGGAAGAGGACCCTTAGGCAGGAGACAGGCATCCGGATGCCTAGAGTGAGGCAGCAGTGCACACACTTGTAAGCAGAAATTCAGGTGCCAAGGGAACTTTTACTGTGAAAACCAGAGCCACCAAGGCTGTCTACACTGCAATTAGACACCCGCAGCTGGCTCATACCAACTGATTCAGACTCACAGGGCTTGAGCTGCGGGGCTGTTTATTTGCAGTGCAGATGTTCAGGCTGCAGGCCGAGCTCTAGGACCCACCTGTCTCTCAGTGTCCATGAGCTTGGCCCAGATCCTGAGCATGAATGTCTACACCACAATTAAACAGCCCCTTAGCCTGAGCCCCAGGAGCCCAAGTCAGCTGGCACGGGCCAGCCGCAGGTGTCTAATTGCAGTGTAGACATACCCCAAGTGAGTTTAGACACCTATACGGTTCAGCAGGCATTTTGTGGATAGCAATGGACCCAAAATAGTCCCTAAGGTGCCTAAGTACCATCATGAATCCCACCCATAATCATTGCTCAGCACATGTTACAAATCAATAAAGGTAAACCTCATTCTGAGATAGAAGCCCAATTTTTTGTTCTTGATTTCTTATGCCTCTGCCATATGAGAACGATCAGATAGCCCAAAATTCTGGCTGCCTTTTAGAATTGTTAGTTATAGAGAGAATTATACAAAAAACAAACAACAAAAGAGTTTGATTGTTTCTATCAGTCTCATTTGTAAAGTTAACTTGTACAAGTGTAATAAATATGGGTAATAAACAATTATTGACATGGCTAAGAGTAAATAATACACCAGACATGAATTTGACCCACCATCTGTAACCCCACAAAGGTTATTTTAAAAGATCTGAATACATTGATTGGTTTGTGTTTTTCATGTACAAACGAGCACTGCTCTCATCTGCTGTTAGATAAGTGTGAGATTCTTCTACAGACAGTCTCTCTTTTGCTTTAGAAGTTGCAAAGAGATGAAGCCACAGGTGGAATTGTTCTGTGTACTGTACAAAGCAGGAGGAAAGATTTATTTTGAGAAACGCAAGAGAAAAAGCCATACACAAAAGCTGTGTTATCACATATTGTGTACAATGCCCAGAACACTGTAGTATTAAAGCCCTGTGACCCACTGCTGGTTCCACAAGTGTTGTCAGTAATCAGCAAGCTCAGTATAGAGGCAAACATGCTCTTTATGGGGTGCTAAGTAACAGTGATTAAGGGGACAAGGTGGTAGAGGTAATATCTTTTGTTAGACCAACTTTCTTTGGTGAAAGAGACAAGCTTTCAAGCTATACAGAGCTCTTCAGGTCAGGGAAACAACACTACAAACAATGATTACAAGGCTATATCCACTGAAAACACTGCATTCCCTCTCCATCACGACAATATTTTCCTCAGAACATTTGACGTGACAAGTCTATTGTACAGTAATAGCATGTTTCCCCGTTTGTTTATTTGGGGAGCAAAAATTCATTGGCTTTTCTGAAAGAGACAAATCATATCTCCTATTCTAAACAGGAATAGGAATTAATTCATTTTCCAAGGACCAAGCTTTTAGCAATGACCCAACTGCCATTTGTGAAACTAATCCTTATGTAATCTATATTATCTCACTGTTTTACAAATGTAAGAGGAATACAATTCTAAATGGTACTTTCAGACATTTAAAAAAATGCTGCTAGAGGAAAGTTTTCATTAAAGTGTATGTTGACTGTCTCAGAGATTTACAAGGATATGTAAGGATTATGTATAGATCACAAATTATTTGCAATTCATCTATATAACACAGCATCTTTCATCCAAGTTTCTCAACACATTTTACCAACAAAATTAGGCCTCACAACACTGTTACTTACACACACAAACTGTCATTATAGTGGATTGTTTTTATGGGGATGTAGTGTTGCATTTCAGGTTCTGTGCCCACCAATTGAGGCCTAGATCGCACCTAATGGCAAAGGGTGGTGTGTTCCACTCCAGAATGAACCCACTGGATGGATTGTCTCTCAGTTTCTATTCACTTCTTGCTTCTCTGTTCCAAAAGCTGCCAGGCTGACATTGTCCCACACACTAGATCCTCTGTCCTGACAAATGCACTGGGGCCTGGACACAAGGTTTCCTCTATTCCTGCTATCCCTACCTGCTCCCAGGTGGGTGGTATAGCCACTTATTTTTGCAGACTCAGAGCCAGTGTCCTGATAGCCAAGGCTGAGGTATGTAGTCTAAGTCAATTTAGCCCAGCAAGACTAATGAACCTATTCTAGGTAAATGGAAGATCTCTGTCCATTCGTGTATTTGAGATCTAGGTTTGTAGGGATGAAGGCCAAGAGTTCAAGTGTGAGCTCCCCAGGCCTGAGGGCTGATTTATCCACTAACTGTACTTTATGCAGCAGGTTAACTTATTACAAGCTGGCATCTCACTGTTGAATCTGACTTCCAGTGAATCTCTAAATATTTATCTAACATCCCGCACCATGCTACCCAAGTGCTTGAGATGCTTGCTTCATAAAGCACACAGCAAGTTTTTGGGATGAAAGGCACAGAAGGCTAGTATTGAAGTCCTTACTTGGTATTTACTTTGCCTTACTTAAGGCTTATCTACATGAGAAGATTGCACTGGAGTAACCTAATGTGTGAACTTAAACCAATACAGTTACATTGATACAAACCCCTGTGTGGGCACTCACTTTGTTTTAAGAGTAATATTATTTTGGGTTTGCTTGAGTCCACTTAGAACAAGTTTAATTTAAACCCAAAATATTCTACAATCTTTACCCATCTTGAGCAGTACCATTGACACAAAAATCAGGCTCTAACGGGGCTGTTCCAGCTTAAGTCAAAATCATGACACCCTTTCTTACTTCGAATAGCAATGACATTGAACTTGCCAAGTGAGATGTAAGGCCTTGTCTACAGTACAGAGTTTTGTCAACACAAGTTACGCCAGCATAAAGCCACTGCTGTAATTGAACCACTGTTGCATGTCCTCACTGTGCTCCTTGTGTCAGTGCAGTGCATTCACACTACCACTTCTTTCGAGCAGTGCACTGTGGTGGGTAGCTATCCCACTATGCAACTGCATGCAGGGTGCTTTGGGAAGGGTTGGCAGTGCCTCATGGGGCAGGCACAGCATCACATGATGAAGGTTTCTGTGTCCCATCATTCCATGGGCATCCAATTAGCTTGACATCTCCTTTTCAACTGCCCTGTCAGCCAAACTGACATTGCTGAACAAACAGAAGAAACCCACCGAAGTGTGTGTGTGGGTGGGGAGCGTGTGTGTGAGTGAGCGAGAGAGATAGTGTTTGCTGATGGACAATGAGTGTTTCCGCATACTGTCTCTCTAAGTTCCAATATCAGCAGCTGGAAGCAAGCAGTCCTGAGTCAGAAGCTGGGGTGTACAGACAGCTGGTGTCTCCCATCCTCCCACCCCAGCTCAGCAAAGACCGGTACTCCAGCGGGGAAAAAGGGACACCCGAACTTCAACCACCTTCAACCTCCCTTCTTGGTTCTGCACAGCACATCAGGAATCTTTTCTCCCTTCCCCCTCCCCTCAGCAGCACCCCACACTGCCTGTCTGTCTGCCCGGATCTGGCATGCTTAGCTGTGTGAGTAATTTCAAAACTTCCTGGGACTTTGAAAGGGGTGGGGCGGATGGCTGCAGGGCAGCAGAGTTCGAACTGCTGACCAGAGTAGTCACAATGGGCATTGTGGGATATGTCTGGAGGCCGTTTACCGCAATATAACCAAGGGCAGTGTCTACGCTGATGCTTTGTCACTAAAACTTTGCCGCAAAAAGCTCTATGCCTCTCGTCAAGGTGGTTTTATTTAGTCAAAAGAACAGGGCAGTTGTGTCAGCGGGTGGGGGTGATTGCAGTGTGTACACCACCACTGTTTTGCTGAAAAAAGCTGATTTTGGTCGACAAAACTCTTTAGTGTAGACCAGACCTTGGTCTACTTGATTAAGGATACCAGAATCTGACCATTACAAATCCAGTCGTACATAGATTTTAGCCAGGTAGCACTATTAACAGTGATTAAACTCTGCACAGGTCATTTGTTTAGAGCAAATAATCCTGGACATACTACCTCTGTTGAAGACTTGCCATCTATCAAGTGACTCACACTTCCAATTTTATTTACTTTCTCATATCACCTTTTCCTCTCATCCCATTATTATTCAGGAACTTCTTCTGCAGTTCTTTAATAAAAGATTCAACATTTTCTTTCCTCTCTTCTAGATGGTTCCTAAAGCAACTATGGAAATTCTTGGCCTATATTAGGAACTGTAACTGTAATCTCTGCAACAACTCTGCTTTTGTAAAAACAGTTTGTTTGGGTTTCAGCAAGAAAAGGAGAAAGAATGAAGAACAAACTGCCCTCGTTGTGCAACAGTTTGTTTGGGTTTCAGCAAGAAAGGAGAAAGAATGAAGAACAAACTGCCCTCGTTGTGCAAAGGTCTCACCTTCTTTTCAATGGCTGGAAACCCCTGCCATATTGCCTTGAACAAACTGCTTGTAAATGATATTTGACTGTGTTGTCACATGCTAATGGTAAAGAATCACAGACAAGGCACTTCTAACTCGGAACAAGGAGCTTTATTAGAATAATCAGATGTTATCTTTATTTTCTCTCTGTGTTTCGCTACAAATCTTCTGCCTAGAGCCTTCTCCATACTCCCCCATGCCTCTTTCACTGATACTCCTCTATAAATTTAAAGGTACAACCACATATCTTTACACTGTGGATGTATCAAAAGTAGTTCCCGCCATGATTCTGATCTCACACACACACACACACACATATAGCAAATAGACTTGAGTGCCTTGAGACAAATTCACGTCTTGAGTAACTCCACTGATTTAAATCTCAATAGGGATTAATTTTGCTCATTCTATCTGCTAGATTAAAAGATAATTCCACACAACAGCTGTCTGGAACTTTTGCTTCCAGGTACTATTTCTATACATCTTTGCAGTGATACTAAACATACCATACTGCGGTGTATGGTAAAGTCAGGCCAGATGGCTACAGAAGGGTATACCAGAGCCGGTATGTGAGCCCTAGAATGCTAAAGACCCTTTTCCCTGCAGGCAGAGGAGAGGTTACTGCAGGTTAATTAGAGACACCTGGACCCAAGTAAGGGCACTCCAGGTGTACTTGAACCCTGCCTTCCCTGGAGGAGGGGGACAAAGGAGAAGGAGAGAAAGCAGCTGCCAGAAGGTTTGTGGTGGCTGGGGGAGAGACTCCCCCAGACCAGGAAATAGTGCTTTTCTTCAGCCAGAGAAGCAGAGAGAGGAAAAACCCCAGCCCCAGCCTGCAGGAAGGACCAGTGTCTCCAACCCTCCAGGGCTTTATCACCACCTCTGCAGCCCTGAGAAGGAGCCACAGAAAGGTACCGCAGGCCCCACTGCCAAAGGAGACTGTGGCCAATAGGCAAGACCAAAGGGGGATTGCTATACCACAGGTGATAGGCTGAACGTACTTCAACCTTTCAGTGTTATGTTAACATTACGTGTAATAGCTCAGTGTTGTATTTCCCCACAGGTGTCAGAAGACATTTTCAAACAGACAAATCAAATAATAATCAGAAATATCAGCCTGCAACACACAACTAAAAAACACTTTGTTTCCCCCTCCAATAATAAAAATGATAATGTCACTATTTAGAAAGAGGCAATAGTAGATGCCTATAACCAAGTCAACTGAAGATATTAGATTAGAGTATGTTAGAGACGGAATCCCAGTTCATTTGGGTACCAAATCCAGTTTATCTGATGCAAATACTGAATAACACCATTAGATCTGCACTGGTTCAACAGAGCAGAAGGCAATCCTCTACCTTTTATGATTTTGCCTTTTTCACTAAAATTAAGTTTCATTTCCCTGAGTTGATCAAGATTTAGAGAACAAAATCATTAAACTACTCAAATGCATAGGATAGTATTGTCATAAATCTATAAAAATATAATGTCGCTATTGGCGACATTTGACTTGTCTTGTTCCACTGAGATTTCAAAGGACTTAATAGTAAATAGATAAAATAATAATAAATACTTTGGACTTCTGTAATACTTTTGAGGTGAGGAACCCAAAGCACTTTCAAACAGTAATAAGCCAAAACCCTGTGAGGTAAGTAATTTTCCCAATGAAGAAATATAAAGCAGACAGATTAAATGACTTCCCCAAAGTCTATACAGCAAAGCCACGTCCTGTAATTGACAGCATGCTTTCACAATGCCATATTGAGGCTCCATGTAGGCACAGCACATTGCCTGTGCATGGTCGTTTGCAAGACTGGATGCAGAGTCAGTAATACAATCAATCACAATGCTCACTCCCACAACCATGCTTTCTCCCTGCGTAACTATATTATCTTTGGGTAGCAATTTGAGATGTGGCACGCTGATTCATTTGTAAATCCTTGAGCTCAGACATTTCCTTGAGTTAGTTATTCTTTTTCCAGAAAAGACAGTTTCACACAAGATGTGGGAGTCTTTCCTGTTCTTCAATGTCAATCATAACAAAGTATCTTGCTCATCAGTAAGAAATAATGCAGTTTGGCATCCCAAGCTTCTCCTTAAGTGCCTGAGTGACATCATCCCATTTGAAGTTAAGCAAGCTTTTTCCTTCTACATATGCCTCATTTTCTTCAGATTTTTAAATAGCTCCTCAGCTGAGTTCATGGACAAAGGAAAAGGCTTCACTCTCACAAAAACCAGCTATTCATGTTCACCATATTCTGTAGAGTAGTAACAATTATCTGAGGTTGAGGTGGGCAGAGGCTCAGCTAGTGTTAATTGTCATAGATCCACTAAGGCCTTGTCTACACTAGAAAGTTCTGTTAAGGCAAAGTTTTGCTGTCAACACAGCACTCGTTTTGTCACTGAAGCACATCCAGAGTTGGTGCTCTAGCATCAACAGTGAGAGCAGTCCCACTGTGCAACTTGCCACCTTGTGCTGCTAGGAGTTGAGGGAAGGTGGAAAGGAACAGACAGTGTGTCATGGGTGCAGGCTCAACATCCCATGATACAGTGGATTTCCGTCCTGTCATTCCGTGGGTTTCTGAATATGCTTCACGGCATTTTTCAATGGCCCCAGTTTCCTGAACGCCCGCCATATCTATCTAAAAGGATGGATCCTGCACAGTGTGGTACGGTGTGTTGGCCACTGGTGTTTATCAGTGTAGGCTGCGTGCGTGTGTCCCTGTGCAGATGCTGTCCCAGTTCTGATCAGGAAACCGAGACAGCTCTCACGATCGAATGAATCGACATGAACATGGATTAGCTGAGCAATGAAGGCACCCAGGCCAGGTTTATTGTGTGCGGCACAATAAGGAGTGACCTACAGAGTATCTCTGGGTCAATTTCGTATAGGTGGCGTTACAATGGCCACAGCCCAACGGCGGGACTTTCCGTTATCCCCTAGACTGAACAGCTTTGTTCCCTCTGACACCTTCTTTTATACATTGTTACCTACAATTTCGTTCTGCCCCCTTTGACGTAGGTAGTTGCCACCCTCTTGACGTAGTCTAATACCACCTTTTTCCGTTAATTGGCTGATTTGGGCAAAACAACTCCATTTATCACCTTTTAGTCATTTCTATTCATCAAAGTATCATTTTAGGGAGTTAGTTCTCTTTGATATCTCGGTGCCTCCTGTACCTGCTACATCATTTGCATTTTAATAATATTTTGGCAATGTATATGCTTCCAGTATCAGCACTTTCCTGTGCCAATTTCAGTTAATTTGTTTTTTCCACTTATACTCCTGTTCACTTGGCTTTTTCCACTTAGGCCTTAGCCTGTTTTACAGGCCTTATGACAGGTCTTATACTTACTACACACGGCTCTCCATTGTTGTCAGTTCAGTGTGGCTGGTCATACAGTATATCATGAGCTCCCAATCAGAAGTGGAGTCCGAGGCACCTAACCTCCTGTATGCCATGCAAACAAACAATGCCGGATTACTGTTTGATTTCACAGAGCATCTGCACATGGTGCACTGCCACTTTTGGGTGCGTGAAACATGAATGGTGGGATCTCATCGTTATGCAGGTCTGGGATGACTAGCAGTGGCTGCAGCACTTTCTAATGCACAAAGCCACCTTCATGGAATTTTGTGCGGAGCTTGTCCCTGCCCTGTGGCACAAAAACACCAGAATGAGAGCTGCTTTCTCAGTGGAGATGTGCTGGCAATCACCATGTGGAAGCTGGCAACTCCAGATTGCTACTTGTCAGTCGCTAATCAGTTTGGAAGTCCACCGTTGGAGTTGTGTTATTGCAGCTGTGCAGGACCATTAATCACATTCTGCTATGGAGGACTATGAATCTTGGAAATTAATATGAAATAGTGAACGGCTTCACAGCAATAGGATTCCTTAACTATGCCGGGGCGATAGATGGCACGCATATTCAGTTTTGATCCTGGACCATCTTATGACAGAGTACATCAATAGAAAGGGGTATTTCTCTATTGTACTGCAGGCGCTTGTGGATCACCGTGGGCGTTTCACTGACATCAACACTGGTTGGTCAGGGAAGGTGCACAACGCACACATCTTCAGGAACACTGGCCTGTACAGAAAGCTGCAAGCAGGGACTGTCTATCCAGACCAAAAGATTCCAATGGGGAATGTTGAAATGCCCATAGTGATCCTGGAAGACTCAGCCTACCCCTTACTGCCATGGCTCATGAAGCCTTGTACGGGCAACCTGGATAGCAGCAAGGAACGCTTCAATAATAGGTTGAGTAGGTGCCAAATGACCGTAGAATGTGCATTTTGCAGATTAAAAGCTCACTGACAATGCCTTTATGACCTAAATCAGGAAAATATTCACATGGTTATAGCTGCCTGCTGTGTGCTCCATAATATTTGTGAAGTTAAGCGTCAAAAGTTTTTCCCTGGATGGAGTGCAGAAGTGGATCACCTTGAGGACGAATATGAACAACCAGATTTCAGGGTTATTAGAGGGGCACAATGAGGGGCCATTCGAATCAGGGAGGCCTTAAGGAATTGTTTTGACAATGAGCACCAATAAGGTGTCTTTGTAAGCAGCACTGTGCCATGCTATGACTGCTATCCAGCTTGCACTGTGTATTAATGTGCAACCACCACGTGCAAGAGACAGATTGCTTATTCTGCACAGAATGTCTTTATTTAATAACAATTATTCACAACACATGAAAAACTGGGCTGCAG
This sequence comes from Emydura macquarii macquarii, assembly GCF_026122565.2. NCBI lineage: Eukaryota > Metazoa > Chordata > Testudines > Chelidae > Emydura > Emydura macquarii. The sequence continues at coordinate 21,040,208 of NW_027131614.1, read as the reverse complement.
GGGAGAAAGCAGTGACGGGCAGTGTGAGCTGTGACAGCTGGGTGTAGTCCAGCTATCATTCAGGAAGCTGCCTGAAGGGATGGAGTGAACAAGTTACTGAGACAGGCCGGGAGTTTTGTAGAAATGTGTGGGTGGAATTTGCGGGGGGCATGGAAAGCAGTTCTGTATTGGCTGCAAGGGGGGGAGCAAGCAAGCATGAATTCAGACTGCAGTGTAATGAGTGACTTTAGCAGCTCCGTTTGCTCTTCCATGGCTTTTATCATGCATTTGCCTGCTATCATTCGCTCCTGGCTTTCCTTCCTCTCCTGATTATCAGTTTTCTGATTTTTGGGCACAGTGTGTCTCTATGCCCTTCCCCCCCCCCCCCCCCCCCTCCGTACTGCAGAGGACTGGAGGAGTTCTTGGAACATCTCCCCTTTGCTTCTCTGTGGTTGTTTTCTTATCAGTCACAGCTTGAAGATCAACCAGGGCATGGTGAGTTGTGCCTGGGGGGAGTGGGCACTCAAGCAGGTGAATAGGTTCTGGGGAGTTGGGTGATTGTTTGGGGTATGGATGCAGGTAGATATGGACAAAATTTCAAATTGTGCCACCATTTTCTACAGGCAGGGGCCATAGAGGCTAATATCTCACTCCTGAGAGTAAGCAGGGATGATAGGGTGCATCTCCTCCATGCGAGCAACTTCAAATAGGGTACCTATGCTGCTCACCTGTCTACTGCTTTGGTCCCTGCACAAGTGATTGCCAATGGGTGTGAGAAAGTTTCCTACAATGGGGGAAGAAACAAAGCAGCTCTGCCAAGGAATCTCCAACAGAGGATTAGCGAGTACCTCCAGGAAAGTTTCCTAGAGATCTCTCTGGAGGATTCTCATAAAAATCTTGATGTACATTAACATACTTTTTCACCACACTGCCTAGCTGAACAGAGGAATAGGAAGCACATGCAAACACAGATTCTTGTATATATCTATCCCTTCAACCAGCTCCATAATGCAACAAAGAAAAGGACAGCTGTACTTCATGTAACCGAGCAGCATCAGCTCAAAAAAATCACTTACCCCATCTCCCCTCTCCTGCATTCTGCATGCCAGAGTTGAAGGGCTGGGACTGGCTTGAACCCTCCTGGCTAGAGAAGAAGTCCTGGCTTCTCATGTCAGCAAATGACATGGTTCTCTGGTCCATACTGTCCTCCAGCTCGACCTACTTGTCCATGACTACTTCTGCAGGCTTGACTCCATTTTCTGCTGCCTCTGAACCCATGGAGGTATCTATGGGTCTCTTGGTGGTGGAGGTGGGGTCACCACTGAGGATGGCTTCCAGCTCCTTATAGAAGCAGCAGGTCTATGGCTCTGCACCAGTGTGACGGTTTGACTCCCTAGCCTTTTGGTACCCCTGCCACAGCTCCTTGATTTTCGCACAGCACTGCAGTATGTCCCATTCATAGCCCTTCTCTGCTATTAAATGAGAAATCTGACTGAAGATATCAATGTTCCTTTGGCTGGAGCAGAGCTGGAACTGCACAGCCTCCTCTCCCCAAATGCCGATCAGACCCAGAAGCTCCGCTGTGCTCCAAGCGGGAGAGCGTTTGGTGTGTGGAGCCACCATGGTCAGCTAGGAAAATGAGATGTGAGCTCTCCATGCCAACCAAGCAGGAAGTGGAATTTCAAAAATTCCTGGGACTTTCAAGGGGGAGGTGTGGATGACTATAGGGCAGTGGATGGCCAGAGTGGTCAGGATGGGCATTGTGGGACACACTTCCTGGAGGTCATTTTCTGCAACATAACCAAGCGCAGTGTCTACCCTGACACTTTGTCGCTAAAAGTTTGGCGCAAAAAGCTCTACGTCTCTCATAGAGGTGGTTTGTTTTTGTTGCAAAATCACAGGAATTGGGTCGGTGGTGGGTGGGTGATTACAGTGTGTACACCACCACTGTTTTGGTGCAAAAAACTGACTTTGGTCGACAAAAGTCTATAGAGTAGACCAGGCCTAAAGTCAACAGTGTTATATTCTCTTTCCCTCTTTACAACCACGATACCTAATTCCTTATACTAGTAAGTAATTATTTACAGCAGGCAAATACAAGATGCACTGATACACCAGCATGAGAGTTGGAGTTTTCAAAGGAACCTATGGAAGTTAGGCACGACTCCCTTGAGTTTGTTTGAAAAGCCCAGTAGAAATTATTTACCTTTTAGGGATCCAATTCAATACCTACATATGCTTCCAGCAAACTGCAATTGGCCTCTTATGATACTTTAAATCTCTAGCAGTCATTGACTTCATCCACTCAAAACCATCTTCATTTATTGACTTCTTATGAATACACAAATTGCTGTTCAGAAAAATGCAATAATGCCCTTTAGGATTCTGACTCACTGTTCTGGGGCAGTTGAATAGCACTACCATTCTTCTCAAACTACTCTGGCTAAATCAGTTTTAACACTATGATTCCAGGAGTCTTCCCTCCCCCCCTTCTTTTCTCTCTCTCTGAAAGTAAATATGATGAGTAGAGAGAAACTGGAAAATGTATTGGCTCTATTCTGTCCCACTGCTGTTTGAGAGAAAGCCTCTTTTGTTACTGACAGCCTGTAATTGGGTGGTTATCAGTAATTCCAGCTGCCAATAACAAATATCACTTCCATCAATTACTGCCTTGATTGAGGAAATTTAAACACCTTCAGGTTTCAGCAGCAGATAGCAGCTTTTTTAAGCTGGTACTGAAAAACTTGGTGTTGCACAAATAATTTTTTACCACCGCCTTCTGTTATTTTCCCCCAAAATTGTCCCTTCTAGCATGATGCTTAAGTTAGAAGCTACTACATTGCATTCTCCACTTAAATAAAGAAGTAAAAATTAAAGCTGTGCATTTTAAAGTATCATTAGGGTATGGCTATTTTCTCCTTTTTCTGCATTTTAGAAAAAGCTAGGCGTGGTCTCCTGGAAAGGGTGGGAAGATGAGCATCTATTGAGAGCGAAGGGGAATATCAGTGTCTGAACTGGGGTATAATGATTGATTAGTGAAGAGGTGAGTAGGAAGTTTCTATGTTGTGCCCAAGCAGGGGACTTTCCTAGCCGCTCTCCAGTACAGCCTATATTTCTTGATCAGGATCCAAATGTAGCACTCTACTGATGTGTGACTTTATTACCAAACAAATGGACAGTGATATGTAATCCAGTCCAAGCTTTCTTCCTAAACTTGGCTGCTCATAGGGCTGCCTCCCCGCTATATCTCGTCTGCCCCAGACACAAAATCTGTCAGCCACCTCATTACGAGACAGAAGAAGCAGGGTCAAATGGGCTATATTCAGAAGCGTCCCAGTGCTAAAGACCTATGCTGAACCACAATGCTATATCTGTATGAACATCCTTCTGTAGTAGAAAGTAAGAGCCTGAGCCATAAGGCCTAGTATAACAGGCCAGATATGAGGCTTGAGCTAAAGTAATGCTCAAGTCTGTTATAAAGCAAAGTTAGCAGAAGGCATGTTGTGAATGCTGGCAGGCTCACCATAACTGGTAAGAACAGGGCTATTATTACAAACACACATTCCAAAGAAGTACTAGGCACAAGCACATTCCAGAAAGGTACCATGACATCCTAATACCCAAGAGATAACAAGGGCTTACTGATCCCTTCAAATGACACTATAATGGATAGAAATGTCTTGTTAATATGATGAATAGAGACATTTTGACTGAACCATCCAGTACAAGCTAACGGGTGGTATCTTACCACGTCAAAGGGTGGAACCTTGCCACGTTAGGAGGTGGCAATTACACACGTCGGAGAGGCAATACGCAACTTGTTTGTATCAATGTATAAAAGAGGGTCCCAGAGGGAACATCTTTGTCTGGCTGAGCGAGGTACAGAAAGTCCTGCCATTTACTGAGCTGGTTCATTGTCAGTGGCACACAATACTAAGTGTATTTGTAGCACATATAGGATGCTTTCTGCTGTGCTCATTTGACAATAAACCTGGCCAGGTGCCTTCGTTGCTGAAAGGAGCTGTGATCTTATTGAATAATTTGATTCTGGAGTGGTGTCTCAGTTACCTGCACAGAGCTGGGACAGCATACACACTGGGAGACCATACACGCAGCCAACAACTGACATCAATTACCACTTTGTTTATAGCCAGTTAATGTAATTTTCATTCCAAATCAAAGCTGCCAGAGGCTGGGATCCTCAGATAAGAATTGCATATGTTATAATTCAAACAGAAGTTATGAGTTTGAAGTAGAAATTACTGTGAACTTCCTTTGAAATTATTGGTCTGTGTCATGCCAGACTAGATCAATCATAAATGGGCCATTCTGGCTTTTAAAAACCAAACAAGAAAACCCTATGAATGTTAGTGTATTTGTGAAAAAAAATCATTTCAGTTGTTTCAGGAGTCTTCTGGAGCCCCAAACCTGTATGGACAGCCCAAAAGCTATACGTCCACTGGATCTGTAGAACGTAAAGCTCAAAGTGCCTCACAAGGTGTCAGGATGTGTTCTGAAGCTAATGCAATGGCATATAGCTCTACTGACCTATCAGTATTATATATTGTCAGATTGAATCAGGTCTCAAAAATCACAATTAGGCTCAGAAATATTTCTTCCCCACTATTCAGCGAGCTCTAGTAATGAGCCATTGGGCCAAATTCATTGCTGCTATAAGAGAGGACAATTCCACTGGCTTATGCCAGAGGTGAATTATCTACTATGCCTAATGTGAGTCATATTAATTTTTAAAAATGTAAATGACGAACAGATTTAATCTTTAGTGGCAGTTCTTCAATAAAAATTGTGCATTAATATTGAACATTATAGGCCAAATGAATTCCTAGTGTAACTGAACTGAACTGAGTTAATGGAATTATATCAGGTATGAATTTGGTCTAACACTATCTTTTAAAGATCCTTCAACACCTGGTTTAATATGTGACACAGTCATAAATAATTTAAATTATTTTATCTCTTCACTAAAAAGTGGTCTCCTTGGATTTCAGGTTTCAACGGCCTCTGGTTTCCTTTCATTTGAAAGTGAACGACATTTTACTCTGCTATTTAGGTATGCTGAAAGTAAGGTCAATTAACTGTAGTTTTAAATTACTGAATGATTTTATATAAGCAAAATTAAGTTAAATCTGCCAGCTATATTGCAAACTTAAGCTGTTCATTAGTTTTTAGCTAACACCTCATCTAGCCTTGCAATAAAACAGTAGCACAGAGATAATTTTATGAGCAACAAGAAAGTGTAATATCCCAATCAGCTATAATATCAAAAACCAGAAGAATGAACATATCTAAAAATGTAGATGTTAGGGACATGAACAGTGTTTTTGTGCTTGAAAGAAAAAAGGAAAATGTGTTTGTCTAGAACAGTGGTTCCCAAGCTGTGGCCCGTGGGCCAAAAGGTCTTTCAAAGTGGCCTGCCACTTCCCTTCTGCAGAAGAAAGTCGCTGCCTAAGGACCCAGGCAGAGTGTGTTGCCTCGGGGCTACAAGACCAGGCATTCCCCCGCCACTGGCTAAATAATGTCTGACTCTCTCTGGCACAGGGAGTCTGGTGACCTAGGTTCTGTTCTTGTCTATGGACTGCAGTATGGCCTTGGCCATATTGGTCACCATGCTTCTGTTACCCCATCCTCCCCTCCCTCTGTCTGATTGTTGAGATTGTAAGCAAGGCCAGGAACTGTCGCTACTTGATTGGGGCCCCATCATGCTAGGCACTGTATAGTCTCAGTTAGGGCCTCTAATGGTATATCTGCACAGCAAAGAAAAACCCAGCTCAGGCTCAAGGGGCTGTGGCAATTTTTCATTGCTGTGTAGACTTCTGGGCATGGGCTGCAGCCTGAGCTCTGGCACCCTATGAGGGGGAGGGTCCCACAGCTCAGACTCCAGCCTAAGCCCAAACCTCTACAGCCCAAATTAGCTGACCCAGGCCACCATGGCCACGCTGTGGGCCTTTTATCCCTATGTAGACATACCCTAAGGGGATGTCTACACTGCAATGTAAACATGGACTCAGACACTGGCTCAAGCCTAACCCCGTTTCCATCTATACACAAATCACACTAACAAGTACCCTGTGGAGATGGAGGGTCCAAGACTGAGTCAAGCTGGGACCCAGGGTTTTATCACTATGGCTTTGCGGTGTAGATGCAGCCCCTCTTGACTTGTGTCCTGGGAGTCTGCCAAAAGTATTCCCACAATCCCATGGGCTGGTTTCCTTAGTCTTCTCTATCCCAACAATCTCCGGTCAACTACAGTCGATTACAGAAGCCAACCCCCCTGATGTACAGCAGCAGCTCAGTGAGTCAGCGTTAGCCCACTGTTTTCTGATCACTGAGCTGCAACCACACTGTCAAAGAAGCTTATGTATTTGCAATGGAGACTGAACAGAGCAAGCCTTTTGCATAGGGTGACCAAATATCTAGATTTTACAGAGACAGTCCCAATATTCAGTGCTTTTTCTTATATTGGCACCTATTACCCCCTCCAAACCCACGTCCCAGTTTTTCAGACTTGCAATCTTGTCACCCTACTTTTGCAAAGCATGCTGCCTTGTGGTCATGGGAGCAGAGCCAGAGTTTGGTGTGAGGCCAGTAAAATTCTGAACTTTTGCAAAAGTACCAGGAAAGACTAGACATACCAGCAGATAGCTAAAAAAATGGCTGCTTTGCAATTTTTCCAGAATGGTGACCACTGAAGGGAGCAGATTAAGTGGCTCAAGAGCGAGTCCCAGAAGACCAGGGACTACAATCTCACCTCGGTCAACTTGTCAACCTTTTGCCCCATTTATGAGGAGTTTGACTGGGTGCTGGGCACTGCACCCAGCACACTCCAACTGTGATGCACCACAACCTGGTCAGCCAGGATGGTGCCCAGCTGCACCCTGAATCCAGCATGGGAACCGACGGGAGCCAGCAGCAGGCTCTGAGTGAGGAGCATGAAGTGACACGGTTTCTGAAACTGGTCCCAGCGCAGGCTGTGGGACAGGATCAACAGCAAATGCTGGTTCCATACAGAAAAGCACTGTTCGATGTCCCACACTCAAGAAACACCAGTCAGAGGAAACAGAAACCTCCCCAGAGCCTGGTAAGTTTCTGATTTCACAGTCAAATTTATAACTACAGTACGAGAGGGATTTCCACTCTAAGAACCAATGCAAAAGTTATGAGAAGCTCCAGCTACCTATGTGTATCCGCTGAAGGCGGATTGTATCCCAATACCTTGGCATCCCCTTTCCCTGCCTGCACACCATGTGGAGTCCAAAATGGTGACCAGGAATTTCAAAGAGTAAAGAACATCTTTACAGAGTATTTCTACTTAAAAGGCACACATTTTTGCTAAGGCCATCTCTTTTTCTTGAAAATAATAACCGTACATTGCCATGTCTCCAAGTTTGCCACTCTGTAATCCACTCAGTGGTCAATGGAGCTGTCTGGAAACAGTGAACTCAGCATGTGTGTTTGAGAAAACTGTGTTCCATTTCCAAAGCTAGTCCTATTTCAGTTAGATGTAGTCCCTGCTGTCCCTAGATGACAAAATCTTTTCTCTCAAGTACAAGTGGGGTGTCAATTTTTGCCTAGAAATGTGCCATGGGCGGGAGTAGAAAGGCTGTGGAGTTCTGCATGTTTGAGTACAGCCATACCTGGGTAAGCCATGTGTCAGCTAACACAGCATCCTATTAATTTCCTCATGAATTCTGACCCAATTCTGCCTCCTGATAGCTGCAAACTTTTCCTGAAGCAGAAACTCCAGATAGATAGTCACACTGCAAGGAAGGGAGTATTTTCCAGGGCCACCTTGGTGGCTGACTAGCCCATTCCACTCATAGATGTGCTGTTCAGTCATTATATGTTTGATACTTTGGCTGCCTACACTGCAGATTTCCCACCAGCAGTTTGGAATAACATCTCCCTTTGCCAATAGAGAAGCGTCAGAACAGCTGCATCATCCGAAATGTGAAAGGCCTGAAATGATAGAAAGATCACTTTGCTGCAAGGCCAATTGCCATCCCCCACTGCCCCGTCTCTCCATCGTCAACCCAAGTAGTTATGCAATTTTTATAAAACATAAAAACCTTGTAATTTGAAACCTTCCATTGTCTCTGCACTTCTGTAGCTCCAAATAACCAGACTGTGTCCAGAGAGAAGCTGTGGACTGAAGTATCCATTTCACCATATATGTTTTGGTTCAGTTTTGAAATGTAACTTTTTATGTCTTTTGAGATTCCACAAGAATTAATCCAGTGCTCCTCCACGGAGCTACTTTAGAGACATTAACCCTCTGACTGTACTATTTCAAGCCCCTCAACCTCCACCAGCTGCTGTACATTCAGAACAAGACCCCAGCCCAACGTACCTTCACAGATCATTCCAAGCAGAAGCGTTTCCATGAAGAAGTTATGATCAAAGTTCTTTAGAGGTCTGACAAGCAGGTTCAGTACCAGACACAGAGGGGCCTAAGACTGGTGCAATGGCAATGCAAGAAGCAGAAGGAAAGGCTGAAGCTCAACATGCAGCTGGAGGCCCAGCTTTCAGCAAGGGAGCAGGCACTTGCATTGCAGTTCCTGGAACAAGAATGGTGGCTAAGAGAGCAGGACAGAGCTCATCAGAGAGAACTGTAAGTGACTCATCTTCATCACTGCTGTCCCTCCCACACAGGGCCTGATCTGTCTGCAACATACCCTGAATCCAGAAGTAGGTTGGACAACTCCTTGTCAGCCAGCCCATGCATTCAAGCCCCCTGAGTGGCTGAGCAGAGCAACTAAACCCCACGCAGCCTTCCTTCTGAACCTCTCTCCTGTGGATACCTTCACACCCTTTCCCCGGTGCCAACTGAGAAGAAAATGGAGAAAGGAGACCCCGGGCCGGGGACGTGCAGCGGTAGTCATCTTTAAACTGTTTCTTGCGCTTTTTTGTTTGTTTGTTTTGGAAATATTCTTCTGTAACTTGTTTTGGAGTATTGTAATGGTAGCTGGCCTGCCTAGCAATTGGTGAATGTTGTACTGTTCTAACACATGTTTACAAATAAAACTTTTATATCATCAAGAAGTTTATTGCTTTCACTGTATCACCTCATACAATCATGATTTGAGATAATAAAGCTAAAAACACAATCAGGAACAATTATACATTACTAAGCAAACACTATTCAGCTCTGCAGTTAGACACAGCAATGCGCACTTCAGTAACTTCCTTACGTGAACCCATACTGGATTCATTCCCTCCCCCATATTCATTATGTCATTCATAAATACATTGCATGGCAAACAAGCCCACACTCCTCCCAAGCACTGGACTCCCCTCTAAGTCAATTAGCCCCCTCCCCCCACACAAACACATTCTTATAGGTACTATTCTGCCTCTTCCATTGGGCCATGCAAGTCCATAATGTGGCAGCACAAAGCATCCCTGACTTCTGTTGCCCAGATACAGCCAGTCCCAGCTGTAGTAGGTGCACTTTCTGGATGAAGGTACTATTCAACAGCCCCCTCGCTGTCATAGGTCCATCCAGGGGGAAATGGCTCACTTCTGGCTTCAGAAAGAAGAACAGAGCAATCCACCGAAATGTGGACAGCATTGATGATCCTGGCACCAAATGGGTCTGTAGACATCTCCAGTAGGATTTTAATCTGCAAAACCACATTCAGCTCTTTTCTACACCTGTTGAGAGTGTAATTAAACCTCCTTTTGGCAGGGCCTCTGAAATCAGGGTACAGTTTCATAAGCCAAAGAAAAAGAGTGTAGATGGGGTCCCCCAGAATAACAGTGGGGACAGTAACTCCATTTATGATAATGTTTGGTTGGAGTAGTGTCCCACCCAGCCATGAACATTGACTCTCAATCAGTGAAAAAATCTGGCATAATGAACTTTTCCAGGGCAGTCCACGATGATGTTATAAATCAGCCTCTGTGGTCCATGAGGTCCTGCATAACAATTGAGTAGTACCCTTTCTGGTTTATATACTCATGTGCTCCTTGAGGAAGGCAATCTATGAGCACACACGTCCCATCAGTGGCCCTGGTGCAGTTAGAAAACCCCATTCTCTCAAAATCAGCAATTGTCTCAGGAATATCTTCATTGTCTTCCCCTCCCCCGCCTTGAGGCAAATCACAAACCTGATTGTCTCAGAAACCTCTGCCAACACTTTATCCACACTTGATTTTTCAATGCCAGGCTGGTTGGCAACTTTTAGCAGTCTGAGTAGCCAGCTTCCAGATGGTTATAACAACTGGCTTCTGGACAGGCGAGGCTGCCTTCATGTATTGCTCACAAAGCTCCAGTTCTTCAAAAGTTCTGGACCCACTGTTGGTCATCCCAGGTCTGCCTGATGATATAATCCCACTCTGTGCTTGTGGCCCTGCACCAAAAGCACCGGTCTATGTAAGGGGCATCAGCAGCTATACCAATTGTATTGAGCAGCATCTGCCAGCATAAGTCTGCCATGCCAGGGTACTCTGCCGTCTCCTCCTCCTCTTCCTGCTCCATCATGATACCATTGGTGGATCAGAAAATGCTGTTGAAATGTCCACCAGCACCTCACAGAAACTCTGTCCATTTCTTGACACAGACGTTAAAGTGCAAACAAGAGAAGTTCTTCAAACAGCACCTCCTCCATGTTGCCAGCTCCAGGACTTGGGAGCACACAGACCAAAAATGACTGCTCAGCAGGTAGTGTTGGCAGGCTGTTCAAACTGCCTGTAATGTGTAGGGAGGGCACTAGAGTTTTCCCCCAGTGCACCACAGTCAAAGAGTTAGAGCAGCCACATTTCAGGAGGGCACTAGGGACTCTGGGAAATGGTTGGTTTAACTCAGGTCAGCATGCTGCAGTGTGGACACCTGCACCCAAGATTCAGGCCTGGGTTAGAAAAGTCTTAATGTAAGATTAAAATACAATGTAGATGCTCAAGCCCAGTGTTCCCAGTATGGGTCAACTGACTCAAGTCCCACTAACCCTGGAATTACAGTGCAGTGTAGGCATACGCTAACTGCTACTGTAATATAACAAACATCCTCCTGTCTGCTGCCTTTCAGATTGGCTGAAGGTTCTAAAAGTATGTCTACACAGCAATGTAAGCCCAGGGTTAGCAAAATTGGAGTTAGCAGCCTCTAGAGTTTGAGCATCTACACTCATTGGTAACACCAGGTTGGGAACTGACATTGGGGTTCCAGTGTCTACACTGCATTATGTGGGAGTCCAACCACCCATATCCCAGACTTCCCATGGACCTCCTAAAATGTGGCCGCTCTAGCCTTTTGTTCACAGTATAGGGTGGAAAAACCTGACTGCCCACCAAACTTTATTGTTCAGAGGAAAGAAAGTCATCCTGTGGGATTGTGAGATACTTTTGCCAGACTCCCAGAGCATGAGTCCAGTGGAGCGCTGTCTGCACTGTAAAACAATAGGGTTCAAACCTTTAGTCCTAGCATGACTTAGATTTGGACCTTCTATGCCCATGGTGTCCTAGGAGCCCTAGCTTAGCCCAATTCGTGTGTAGACAGAAGCGGGGTTAGACTTGATCCTGAGTTCGAATGCTGAGTTCACATTGCAGTGTTGACATATCCTAAAAGGCTTTCCCACTCGAAAGGGCTACGTATACATTTGAAGGCAAGCTTTTCTTTAAATTCAGGAAGTCTTTCCTTTTGTAAAAGGCCTCTGTATAATTACTGGATCTTGGTTTGATCCATTTTGCTCTAATCTTGTTAGATTTGTGATAACTCTAATTCTGACATCACCAAGACACTCTAGTGCCTGGATGGAATTAACAGATGGACAAAGATCAACCCAGGGGAAAAAAAAGTAACGATGTTAGGAGGAAGGGGAAAAACCTATTAGTATGAGGAACTTACTAGTAATGCCAACCCCAGCAACTGAGGTCATCAAGATTACTGATTGTCAAGATGGCACATAGCTCAAGACCACACCAAATTTTTCACTACTCTTGGACATGTGATTATTTATGTTGGTAAGTAATATCTTCTTCTACCTTACGCTAGGCAGGAAACTATATCCCGTCACCTCATGTCCTACTCAGAGTGATTTATGTTTTGCTTACCTTCTGGTTAGTCAACTCATTCTGCTAGCTGTTACCACAAAAATGACAAAGGTGATACAGCAATGCCCTTTAAGCAACAAAAATGTGTGTGACTACACTACCCTTGTCCTGAATAAGATCTCCTTTCTCTCCAGGATGGTTAACAGATTGAGACCTACTATATAAGAGACCTCCCCAAACCTCAGGACAGCTATGTCCCATGGGAGTGATTAATCTAGAGAGACCTGGGTTTCAATCTTCAGCTGCTGGAGACAGCATATTTCTTGTCAAGAGCCTAGCTGTAGAACTTGCCACACCAATCATGGAAAAGTCCTATGCGGTAAAAACAAACATGACTTTAACACAATGTATAAAACATAACATTCTATCATATCCTTTTCTGAACCATATGATAGAATATCATATCAGAAGTAGCTCTCTATTAAATTCTGAAGGACAATTTTATATACAAAGGTTATAATTTCTAATACATACTATAGAACTTTTCCAAAGAGAAAGAGCTCAGGCTTGACTCATGTCTGTTAGTGTTCATGATCAAAATGTTAAGACATCTTTCCAGTATAGTCTTTCCTAGGGATCACACCCATAAACAAATATCATGCACATATTAAGTTATAGTCATCTGGATATAGATAATGAAGAGAGAATAAGGCCTCTATTCTGGTCTATTCTGGATTCTTGCTTCAGCATAGCTTTGTCGGAACACAGATGACAAGATATGTATTTTATCCATACAATTGGAAAGATAGCAAGAAAGACAGAACTCAAACCCTTATTTCTGGTTTATCATTATTTATCCCATAGGCTGATCACTGATAACATTTGCATTTAATGAATTCTGCTTTACAGTTGCTCTGATTTTCATTGACTATCATCTCTAATTAATTCAGTTAGTTTCTCATTCTTGATATTGTCACCTACTTTTGTAGAGGTTGTCATATCAAAAATAATGATGAACAAAAAAGTGTTACATGATGACTGGAAAAAACATCGTAGGGGGATTGATGGAACTTCTTGGGTAACACTTGCACTGCAATTTGTAAGGACTCAACTAGGCTATGTAAGATCTCCCAGATTTGGGATATGTTATCAAGATAGCACCAAGCAACATATTTTTTGTTTGGAATGAGATTTAAACTTTCCCAAAGTCCAGAATGGAGTTTTGAATCTGGGACTCTGCTTTTGACTCAGCTGCTGGTTTTTTAAAAAGTACTAAATACCATTTATCAAATGTAGGAGTCCAATATTAGTTTTCTTAATAACATCGCACCACGACATTAATAATTGAGAGGAATGAAATCTGTATTTTCAAAGGAACTGCTTCCAAACATGCTGAATCATGCAGCTTCCATTGTCTGCAGATGCTCAGCAGCTTTTGGAATTAGTCCCCACCTTTGTAATCCCAGGAGACTGTGTCACAACTCAGAAATTGTGGAATTTAGTTTTAATAAAAGTCACAATGTAATTATACATCTAGAATATCAGAATTTAATTACAGGCTGTAAGATTCATAGGTGCAAAATTAGCCCTCTGTCTTTGTTCCTGCGTAGGAGATTTTTGACTTACCCCAACCTACAGTGTTGCAGGGCACATTGTGGTTCCAATATTTCATTCAATAGAACAGAATACACAAAATCTATTTCATACATGGCGTAATAAATCCTGTGTCTGGTCACCAGTCTGTAGTTTGACAGTGTATGTTTTATAGTACTGTTTAGCACGAGGCCTGAATCCCAGGAAGATATCTGTATGAGGACAGAAACAGCTGTGCTAAACACTATGAGCTAAATATTGAGCTGAACCACTGTGATGGTGGAGGCAAAGGTGGCACAGCCATCCTTACACCGACAACAAACCTTATCACGTGGTGTAACTTAGAGCAGCCTCGGGACTCCTCCAAATTGTGCCAGCCACAGCATTCCCTATGAGACACGCTGGCCCCACCCTTTTTGTCCCTCACATCCACCCCATGCCAAGAAGCGAGGAGTGCACAGTATAAAGCCAGCTATGCCAACTTTATGCTACCAAAGGATTCCCCTGCACTGGAGAAACCTGGGCTGCCTGATTAAGATAGCTTTAAGTTGTGCTACTGCAGCAGCACAAAAGGCACTTTGTGAGGACTGAGGTTCTGGATTTGAATCCAAATTTTGATCCATTGTGAAAATTTAGAGGGCATACACTATTAAGGTACACAGATCTCAAAATTCTACATTATCTAGTTGTGGTAATGTGTTCTAATGGATACATGTTGACTTTACCATAATTATATAGATCAATACTCCCTTAGAGAATTTCTTACACTGTGTACACATAAAGTAAACTTGTTCTTAATCCATTGATATTGCTTCGAGTGCTTCTTCTTGGTGTAATGCATATTTTATATAGTTACAGTAGGAAAAGAAAATAGATATGCAATTGGGTTTAGATAAACCTATATGTTTGTGCTAAAAACCTTGTGAATGGACTCCACAACATTTCAGAGAGTAGAATTGCCTGGGATAGTCTTTTTTCACATTAGCTCTGTGTTTCTGTAGTTGCATGTACTGCTGACTTGAGGATCCAATAATAATGTTAGCCTGATGGGTCACACTGCTCAGGATTTTTGAACAACCTGTTGCCATGGATTCTAAGCTTTTGCTAGGATTCTGTGCAAATCTCAAAGTTCAATCCACTGTTTAACCTTTGATACTACTGACAGAGGAGACCTTACAAGCAACACAGGAAACTAATAAAAAGTAGTGAGCAGCAATATCATTGCAAGACTTGACCTGAAAATAGTTATATTCCTTAATGACAGATATTTTTTTTCCCACACTACCATTAAAACATCACCAGGGTAGCAAAGGTAAAGAGCTAAGGACAGCAGCAAAGATGTCAATGGAGAAAAATAATCATTCATCACTATTCACATAAACAATCTGCATGATTTGTCACAGTTTGTCATATGAAAAGTTTGCAAGTATAAGTAACGTAACATCTGATACTAATCATCTTTGAGATATTTTTAATCAGCTCTATGTAATACAATAACGGTCTAATTCAACATCCAAAGATAAAAATTTTTACCAATTCCCCATTTAGTTATTCAGTCCAAAATCTAATTAATGGCTGTTGAATGATTTCAAGAAACTTTACTCTTATCTGTCAACCTCTTTGAAAAGCTTTTCCTGCTCCCCTACCATCTATATTAGGCCTTTACACCATTAATTAGTTAAAGGGCAAATAACCCATGTTAATTGGAATGTTCTTTAGTTATAAAAAGAACCTGTATAAAAATGAAAGATGTTACAAAATAAAGATGAGATATATTTATTTGATATTCTTACCAGAGATGGCCTGTCACAGATACACAGTACCCACTACCTGAAATAACTGGAGCTGGTCAGGAATTTTTCAACAAAATTTTGTTAGACAAAGCTGATTTGACAACATAATTTTTTTCATGGAAGTATATCAGTTCCAAGAAAACTTGTTGGAAAGTTCCAGGATGGAAGAAGAGTTCTAGACCCACCCCGGAATAGCCCATAGTTTAGTGGTTAGGGAACTCACCTGGGATGTATGAAACCCAAGTTCATAGTCCCTACTTCAAATGAGGGACTTGAACCTGTTTCTCCCACATAACTGCCCTAACAACTAGGCTATAGAGTCTGTCTCTGGCCCAATGATTTATTCATACAAAGTGGAACAGATTCAATAGAAGAGACTGACAGAGCTTACCTCTGTAACTGGGTGGTCAGAGCAGCTGAGATGTCAGCTGAGTAAGGACTTGAATCTGAGCTGCTTACATCCCAGCTGAGGGCCCTAACCACTGGGCTATTGGCTTTTTGGGGTGGAGCGATCTCTCCATTTTGAATGGTGTCAGTATCTTTCCAAAATGGAATGAAAAACAATTACAAATAACATTTTTCATGAAGCAGAATTCTTGTTTTCTGACCAGCCCTCGGAATAACTACATTCTTTGAGACCTGAAGAAGATCTCTGTGTAAGCTCAAAAAACTTGTCTCTCTCACCAACAGAAGCTGAGCCAATAAAATAAAAAATTACCTCATCCACCTTGTCTCTCTAACCTTCTGGGACTGACCTAGCTACAACAACACTGCATACATTCTCACAAGCACTCTGACATGCCATGATTTTGTAGCATTCCTCAATATACCACTCCAGAACACAGCACTTTCAGAAAAAGCAATGATTGGCTCTTGGGACAAGACAGAGGAAGGCACTGCTTCCTCAGGGCTCATAATGTTATTACTTTACAGGCTGGTTGTCACATGATAAACCTGCTGCCTAGATTATATCTTCCCTGGCCCAGGAGTGACCCATACTATATGCAGTTTCTGGGGGCCCACAGGTCATGCAAGAGGCAGACATTTTCAAGATGTCTATTGCCCCTTGGAAGGAATAGCTAATACTGTATGCTGGTTCCTAAGTATATACCATAGAAATCCTTCTCAGCACCAACTAGTCAGCATTTCCAGCACTGTTTTTCTTGGAAGTGGTGCTTTTGTAGGGGTTGTATCTGTGCTGCTGATGCTCAGAAACGTACCATATACCAACCAATAGATTTCTGTAAAGTCAAGTGTGCATTTTTTTCATAGCTAGTTCAACTCATTTCTCATCTTTAAGGACCCAGTTTTGTATGCAGGAGAGCTCAGGAGGAATTGTGCCTCTTGGAGGCACAATGCTTCCCAGGGATCCTGCTAGATCAGTGCAGCTCCATTCAGTCAAAGTCACAATATGTGCACCAGCGATGACCAAATAATATCCACATTGCTGTGACTTTAAACTTTATTTCCGGGATTCTTGTCCCTTAAAAGAACCAGAACGATTTTTAAAGAAGATATTAAAAGTATATTTTAATCCTGGCTAAGAAATCATGTTAGTGGGAAAATAAGCAATGCCAGTTATTTATTAATTATGTGAACTGCAATAGCATCGAGAGTCAGCGACGCCTTTGTGCTAGGTTCTGTACAAACATAATAAAGGTGTGCTCCCTGCCCCAAAGAGCTTACTGTCTAATTGTAAGAGGCGAGAGATGGATAAAAACAGACAAGAGAGCACATGATAAATCAAAACTTGTATAACATGTTGATGTTGATTTTAGGAGATTTAAGTGACCATTTAATGCAGGTTTCTTTTGCTATTGTGTCACTATTATAAAAACAAAGAATTTTATTTTAGCTCATGTTATTCTTTCATGTCTCACTCCTCGTAGAGGTGCTCGGAGGTGCCAATTATATTACTTAAAATAGTCTTGTCTCTATTTAAAATAGCATGATTATACTTCGTTATCTTCTTCATTAGCTGCCGATCTCAACATGTGAAGAGTAACTGAGGACTCAAATGAACTAGATATGACAGCAATGAGAAGAACCACAACTTCTGTCATCTAATACAGACATAAAGGCCAGTTTTAGAACAGCTATAAATGAGAGCAGCTGCATTCTGAAGTTGGTCCATATAACTTGGGTGTCTGGAAAATTCCTTGCTGGAGGGACAGCTTCAGTTGTGATCAGAAAAAAAAATCCATTCATTATAGAATAATTGCTTGTGTAGCAGAGTTACATTTGATAACTAGAAAACAAAAGACATTTTATATCATGATAGTTTTCTAATAACTAATGAGATGGGGACATGAATGAGAAGAAAAGGAGTGAAAAGGATGCTTAAATGCCTCATTTTATGGTACCCTGGCATAGATAAAGAAATCTATTCCTTAGATGCACTTCGGTGAGTAAAGGGCTATAGTAGTCATTGTCACAAGGATTAGCTAGAAAAGCTAGATATGAGTGATGAATAGTCTGAGTTCTGAACAATCAGTTTATTAGTGATATATATTTAAAAATCTAACAATGTTTATATCCTACAGGAAAAGCAACCCCAGATCAATAGGAATCAGAAGCAAATACTTTGGGAAGAAGAAAAAAAAAGCTGGATACATAAAGAATGATGCCAAAAGTAAAAGATGGCAAAGCCAAGGAAGGGAAGTGAAAATCTGTCTTCAGAATCCATTTCAGCTATCACTTTTATATTTTAACAATTGTGACCCTGATTCTGCAAAATGTAGTGAGCTGGCAAGCACCTATAATGGCACAAAATACTATTCAAGTCAATAGTACGAGGTGTACAACACATGACAGGATCAAGGCCTTAGACTTTCCTCACAGTTTTTCCTTTTTGAGAATTACAGCTCTTTTCATAAATGCTAGAGCTAGTCAAATTGTTTTGTGTAGAACATTTTCCCTCAAAAGCCTCATTATTTGTGGTAAAACAGCAATTTCTAATTAAAACAATTCAGTTCCCAGGGGAAATTCAAAATAAAACATTTTTTTCCAAATCAACATTTCAAAACAATATGGAAGTGTTTCATGCTGACATAAATATTGTTACATTTCAGTTTAAAGAACCCAAAATGATTTTAAATTGATACAGACTAAACATTTCTTTCATTTCAAAACAAACAAACATTTCCATTTCAAACATCAATTTGAAATAAAAACTTGTTTTTAATAATTTTTAAGTTTTCAGAATTTCAAGAGAAGATTTTTCAGGCTAAATTTCTCTTAAGAAAATTTTTCATTTTTTACATCTGTCCTACTAAATACAGTATCATTCAAATCTCTTTTCCATGGGCCTTGCTGATGATTAAGGTCTCATATACACTAGAAACTTTGGCTAATGTAACAACAATGCTTAAGGATGTGGGTTTGGTTTTTTTACAATGACATTTTTATACAGACAAAAGCCCTATTGTACAAAAGTGATTTTGCCAATATAGTTTATTTTGTTTTGGGAACTGGTACCAGCAAAAGAACATCAGGAGAGTTTGCCTGTATAGTTATATTGGTATATCTACCTTTAACCCATTTTTAGTACAGACAAGGCCTAAGAAACTAAATTCAGCCATTAACCCCAATTAGTATTGATTGGGGAAGTGCAACAGCTTGAGAGTATTTATATCTTCATTGAGTCTGTATCCCCCCAATCTCCACCAAAAAGGTGCACTGCCTACAAAGTCCCCTGCCATTGTGTTTCAGGCCTGTCTTTCTACAAACAAAAGGGAGGTCTGTTAAAAATTAACAAATAACGTAAGTGTTTTTCTTAATTATTTCACAAGCCCACATGAATGTATGTAGTAAGTTACTATTTATAGAAGAGCCTTTACAATTAGAACAGTGCAAACTGACAAGGTGAAAATAGTTAATTCAATGGTTTTAGTAAGCACACAGAACAATATCTTGATCTACTTGTCATATGAGTCAAATGAAGCCATTTGTGTTTTATTTCAAGGGCATTTTTTGTGGAATTTCGTTTGTGCATTGAAGCAACACTGGAATAAACTAACATGGAATCTCTTAATAAATTAGAACAAACATTTTCTAGCAAATGGCAAACCTCTAGTGAGAAAAAAAAAAAAAAAAAAAGATGAAAATCCCACATCTTAGTATTCCTAAACTTCAAGGGTATCTGCAGCACCATTCCCACCGGGCCTGGCTACCACAAAAGCTCTCTATATGGAGGGACTGCAGTTGAGGACAGGCAGGCTCTGAGGGAAGTACTTTCCTCCTCCCTTCACCAGCCATCTGCCCCATGAAAAAGCTAGCAAGAAAAGTTCATGCAGTTTAAGTTTGTATTGATATTTCCATGCCCTCTCTGCTCTGAAAAATTCAGAAAGCCAAAAGGAACGCACAGGGCTTCAAAGGCAGCATGGAAGCACAGGGCATTGTCATGGCAACTATAGCAGGAAGTCCCTGAGTGCCCCCTTGCAGTGTGTTGTGGTGCTGCAGGCATCTTCCAGCTATAACTTCAGGAGGAGCAACAAAAATTTCAGTTTAACAGCCCAGAGGCAAGCAGAAGCCAACATGCATTCATCAGATGCCATGTCCCTTTTAATAAGGCTTCAGCCTAGGAATCATTACAGCAAACCGTTCATCAGCTGAGGAAGCATTACAATCATCATTCATTAGGCCTAGGTTCAGGGCACCCACACTTACAGTCCTCACCCATGTCTTTGAATTAGGTTAGGCTTGTTTCCAGATACCTAATAGGGCAACTGGACCAAGGTAGCCATCCTGGCTTTTACTCCCTTCTCTCTCCCCTCAACACGTGGTTCAATGTCAGAACAAGGAATACGCTATTGCCCCTAATGCCACTCTTTGCCCTGGTCTACACTTACCTGGAGATTCGGCAGTCGCAGTTTTATTCAGTCGACTTCCCATTGAGTGATTGAGGGGGGTTTTATTCAGTCGACTTCCTGAGTGATTGAGCGGGTCTACGCTGACCACTCAATCCATCCAGAAAGATTGATCTGGCAGCGGCGACTTTGCCGCCGTCAGTATAGACATGCCCTGTGTCTCTCTGCTTCACTGAAAAGCTTCTTCCTGGAACTCTGACGAGATGCCTTCTTGCTACAGAGCTAAAGAAACAGCACACAGGAATAGTCAAGCTCTGAAGGAGGAATTGGTGCTTATTGCATGGATATAATCCCCAATGGCACACAGAACAACCACAGGAAAACAGCAGCAAGGCACCCTCACTGGAGTTTTCTTTCTCTTCCACCCCACATCAGAATCATATCTCAGTATTATTTCTGTGGGAAAGGGCATAGTGGGTCAGTGTGTAAACACCCTGTAATTTTTCTGTATCAGATTTTTTATATAGCAAAATTCATTAATATATGCAATATATTAGTTTCTAAGAAAAACATTTCTTTACAAATGGTCAAAATGAGAATAATCTTGCTGTCTTCAAACTTGTTCATCAAATACTGGTTTATTGTTTCAGAGAACAGCAAGGCAAATAAGAAAAAAACTTTTATTTAACGCTTTTAATCTTCATTATGTAGATAAAAAATTCTTCAATATTTCTAAACTCTAAGCATTTTAATAATATCCTGCTATATTTTTAAATAAAGATACCAACTACATCTTCCCCTTGGGCTGGTAATTAAATCATCATTGTCCCTACACGTTATTGCTGTCAGAATAAGGGCTGTGGAAAAAGGTACTATAAAAATGTAGCTTTCATAACATGAAGATGAGATTGGCCACATCAAGTAGTGCCAGATGAGGTTCTACATTTGTACTCTAATTTACCTGCTCCCCCTCTCCCCCCAAAAATTATAGCTCATGGTTGAAAACTGAAATATCAAAATTTTTCAAGAAATGGAAAGTTCAAAAGGTTTTTCCATGTGCAACTCTCAAAGTGTGTCTTTCCAGTTCAGTTAGACCTTAATCTGTGTCCCCCTGAACTGCCACAGTTCCTTTTGGGAGTGTAGTTCCGATGCCTCGTGGCAACATTTTCCTCTGCGGGCTGAGCTCCAGCTGGACTACATCTCCCATGATGCATTATGACCATGTGACCAGAAAGCAAACTGGCGCATCATGAGACATAGTCCATTTAGGAAGCCTATCCTATAGAGGAGAAGGAAGGCATGAGGCACTTGAGCTAGAACTCCTCTGAGGTGCTACAGCAGCTCAGATTAATGTTGAGCTCAGCTCACCCAAAACAAAATATTTCATTTCAGTTTTCACAAAGGGTAGAAAAAAAAAATCAGCAAAATCAAAACTTTCCAGTAGAAAATTTCAGTTAGCAGAAACTACATTTTCCATCAAAATAGCCTTTTGATAGAAGATTCCTGACCAGCTGTACTCAGATTTTTGTGAAAGATAATAAGCAAATTCACTATGATGATTTCTTTATAAGATTTTTATTTATTTATTTATTTTTGCCAGGTCTATTACATGAAATCTACTCTTTCCTTTCTAGTATTTTTGGTGTTTGATACTATCCATTTTTAATGCATCAATTTACATCTTAACGCTAAACAAACTAATATCTTCAGAGCCATGGGATTATTTTGAGTTCTTCTTTAAAATAAGAATTGGGATGCCTAAATGGTCACTGAAATTAATGGAAATGATTTATTTTAATCAGAGAAAAAAAAATCACAATATTTTTGAGTTGCAAATTCTAAAGTCTCACATTTATGTTGTAATGCATGTACTAGAAATGATGCTCAATGGATGAGGGAAACCTAGAAAAGCAGCCACAGTGCTGATCTACTATTTCTTTTTAATTAAAATGTAAAGAACATTCCTAATATAAAAGCTTCCACTGAGACTAGAGCTAGAATGCAAATCTGTACGCAAATATGATTATGTACATTTCATATGACAATGTCTTCATCTCCCAGCAACAGATGAATTCATATTTTTGAACTTTTTAGCTCCCCATGTTTTTAATACATACTAAACTCATGATTGACATCCGTACACTGGGGATAAAGTATAAGACAATATTGTTTAGGTCCTTCTTTTACTCTACATAGTCTTGAGGAAAGAATAGCTTTTGACAATCACTGAAAGCTTTCAATACTTTATGAGAACATAATGCATTACTTAGACTACAGACAGCGGGCAGGTATTGTCTTTTTTTGATAGTCTCTTTATAATGTGTTGGGATAATACTGAAAATAAACTAATTCATTTATAGGTTTCCAGGAAATTCAAGTAGAAATTTCAATACATCTGACCATGGATTATTATTTCCCTTTTAGTTACAAACAATGTGGGCCATCAGCTAAATTAATTTCCAATGGCCATTATCAAATGTACCTTTGCTTCTTACATAAATGTACTCACTGAAAATCCCTAAAGCAGAGGAGTTTGATTCAAAAGCCATTGAAGCAAATGGAAATGCTCCTATTGATTTTAATGTAACAAAAGTTGTTGAATAATAAGTTTCAGGAGGCAGAGTCAGATTTTGCTCCTTAATCAATTTTCAAGAGAAGTATAAAATTTACTTTTTATTAAAATGTGTTTTCCTTAAAAGCAAGGGCTTCTATTAGAAGACCTATCTATATGTGCAGAGCAACATTTCCATACCATTTTTTACAGTGCTTCAGACATTACGTAGACTGTAAACTCTTTGGAGCATAGGATGTGTTTTATTTCATGTTTGCACATCACCCAGCAAAACGAGGCCCTAAACCTGCCGGGACCTCTGTACACAACTGTGATACAAATCAATATTATGCAGTTACTCATTTAATATAAAGCCATGAAGAAAATAAGGTCAAAGTAAAAACAGCAAGGTACAAATACATACAGATTTAAAGGTTCACATTATCACACACTACATGTGCATTCATGAGGGATGTGGGTGTAAATCCACTTTTGTTGATTTTGAACTTTGAAGATTAGACTCGTGCTACAATGCTAAAAGGCCCACGTAAAGGATGGGATGACAATAAATCATTAGTCTGTATATTTAATCATGGTCCTACTTGTCTACCCTGGTCAAGTTCTGAACCATGTGCTCACTTTACACCACCCAGGGCTTTGTCAAACTATTTGTCATATTAATACACAGCTTCTCTGTGCCACCACTCCTCCTTCTATGAGATGGACTTTCCTGAGCTCCTCTTGCAAGCCCTCTCTCCTCTCCACTTTCAAAATCATCTCAGAAGACCTTTCTGTTGTGGTGGTGCCTCTGAGAAATTCGCTGACATTGTCACACTTCAGGAGTAGCCTAGATACATTTACCTGGCCTACTTATATTTGGAATCACAATGGTGTATTTCATACTCCACTTCCTCTTTCACTTTGTCTATTTATTTGTCTGTCTTCAGGCTGCTTACTCCCTAGAGCAAGTATCATGTCTCCTTCTATGTGTTTAAGACCTCAAATACATTGTGGGCTCTATTAGACTATACCTAGCTACAGGCAGCTAATAGAGGCAGACTGCCCAGGCAGGTAGGATGTGAGGAGGCCTCCTTGGGGTATTAATGTTAATAAGCAAATAGAAATATGCAGGTTATCCTTAAGGAAGAGAGAAAAGCTGATTTCCCCAATCAAACTAATGTAGAGATGCTGCTAAAAATCAGACAAATATAATCCTACAAATATCCCTACAAACAATGCAAAACCCAAAATCATAACAAAATGTTATGGGAAAATGAGACCATCATCAGAATTTGGTAGCCAAGAGACATAACAGGCATATAAGTTCCAAATATTCACACTATAGCTCTTGCATGGAACAAACTTTTTATCCATATCCAGATACTTAGCATTCTATATTAGTTTACCTTCTACATTTGGAAGTTCATATTTACAACAGAAGACAAAAGACACTGCCAGTTTGGCAGCATTTAAAAGTATTTGACTGCTTTAGAAAATTCAGATTCTTTAAATCTCCAAAATGATGTACAAGCATTAACTAACAAATCCTCAAAACACCCTGTGAGGTGGGAAAGCATTTTCATCCCAATTTTACAGATGGAGATGCTGAAAACAGAAGGATTAGGAGGTCCTGATGCATGAAAGACTCCCGTTGACTTAATTTGTATTCATTTGTATTGACTGCAGTATTCATAAAAATACTCCTTGAGCATGTAGGAGTGAAATCAGGAAGGCCAAAGCATAACAGGAGTTGCAGCTAGCAAGTGATGTGAAGGATAACAATAAGGGTTCTACAGGTATGTTAGCAACAAGAAGGTTGTCAGGGAAAGTGTGGACCCCTTACTGAATGGGGGAGGCAACCTAGTGACAGATGATGTGGAGAAAGCTGAAGTATTCATTGCTTTTTTTGCCTGTCTTCACAGACAAGGTCAGCTCCAGACTACTGCACTAGGCAGCACAGAATCGGGAGGAGGTGAGCAGCCCTCAGTGGTGAAAGAACAGGTTCAGGACTATTTAGAAAAGCTGGACATGCAATGCATCTGAGGGTGCAGAGAGAGTTGTCTGATATGATTGCAGAGCCATAGGCCATTATCTTTGAAAAGCGGTGGTGATTGCGGGAGGTACCAGATGATTGAAAAAAGGCAAATATAGTGCTCATCTTCAAAAAAAGGAAGAATGAAGATCCGGGGAACCACAGACCAGTCAGCCTTACCTCAGTCCCTGCAAAAATCATGGAGCAGGTTCTCAAGGAATCCATTTTGAGGCACTTGGAAGAGAGGAAGATGATCAGGAACTGTCAGTATGGATTCACCAGGGGCAAGTCATGCCTGACCAACCTGATTGCCTTCTATGAAGAGGTGACTGGCTCTTTGGATGTGAGGAAAGTGGGGGATGTGATCTACCTTGACTTTAGCAAAGCTTTTGATACAGTCTCCCACAGTATTCTTGCCAGCAAGTTAAAGAAATATAGGTTGGATGAATGGACTATAAAGTGGAGAGAAAGCTGGCTAGATCATCAGGTTCAATGGGCAGTGATCAACGGCTTGATGTCTAGTTGGCAGTCAGTAACTAGCGGAGTGCCCCAGGGATCAGTCCTGGGGCTGGTTTTGTTCAACATCTCCATTAATGATCTTGAGGATGGAGTGCATTGCACCTTCAGCAAGTTTGCAGATGACATTAAGCTGGAGTGATCCATACCCTGGAGAGTAGGATTAGGATACAGAGTGGTCTAGACAAATTGGAGGATGGGCTGAAAGAAATTTGATGAGGTTCAAAAAGGACAAGTGCATAGTCCTGCACTTAGGATGGAAGAATCCCATGCACTGCTGCAGACTGGGGACCAACTGGCTAGGCATCATTTCTGCAGAAAGAGACTTGTGGTTTACAGTGGACAAGAAGCTGAGTATGAGTCAACAGTGTGCCCTTATTGCCAAGAAAGCTAACGGCATATTGGGCTGCATTAGTAGGAGCATTGCCAGAAGATCCAGAGAAGTGATTATTCCCCTCTATTTAGCACTGGTGAAGCCACATTTGAAGTATTGTGTCCAGTTTTGGGCCCCCCACTACAGAAAGGATATGGACAAATTGGAGAGATTCCAGTGGAGGGCAATAAAAATTATTAGTGGGCTGGGGCACATGACTTATGAGAGGCTGAGGGAACTAGGCTTGTTTAGTCTGCAGAAGAGAAGAGTGAGGGGGATTGGATAGCAGCTTTTAACTACCTTAAAGGGGGGTTCCAGGGAGGATGGAGCTAGGCTGTTCTAAGTGGTAGTAGATGACAGAACAAGGAGCAATGGTCTCAAGTTGCAGTGGGGGATGTCTAGGTTGTATATTAGGGAAAAAAATTCTCTAAGAGGGTGGTGAAGCACTGGAATGGGTTACCTAGGGAGGTGGTGGAATCTCCATCCATAGAAGTTTTTAAGGTATGGCTTGACAATGGCTGGGATGATTTAGTTGGGGTTGGTCCTGCTTTGAGCAGGAGGTTGGACTAGATGAACTCCTCAGGGTCCTTCCAAACCTAATATTCTATGATTTGGTGTTGGTTCAGTCTCCAATTGACATGCCTAGTGCCACACAGCAAGTCAGTGATTGGTTTAGTTAGGATTAGAACTCAGCAATTCCTGGAACCCAGTCTCACATATTACTCTCTAGATCATACTGTCTCTTCACTTGAAGTAAAGATTTGGTAACAATGAAGTTCCAAGTCCCATCTAATTACAGTCTGGTACAATACATACCAGCATGTGAATGGCCTTCAGTCTATTCTCCTTACTAACATTAATAAAGCCCTGACTTGCCCTGGGGGATAGATACATAATGTGATAATCTTTTTTCACAGATTGGGATTACAGTTACTAAATTTTGTTTTGTGAGATTTCCAAAGTTTATAGGAACATTCAGCTGGCAAAATATTAGTTCTAGGCTGATGCCACTTCCCTATAAAAGACAAACCAGTCAGTTTTCCCCAACTGCATGTGTAGCTGAAGATAATTGTTTTACTCTGGGAAACCTAACCCTTCATAGCTCCTTACAAGGCTTTCCACAGGCATGGCATTCATGTTCTTTGCTACTTCCAAACCTCCACTATGACCCACCTGATCTTGTTCTTTCCATTCATAGGGGCTGAAAGGAATTATATGATCCATACACCAAGGAAAATGTAAACTCAAAACATATTTCAGGGTATGAAGCTTTCAGCCTGACAGAGATATACTGGACTTCATATTAAATCAAAAGCTAAGAGAGATCTGAATCACCATGGAGATGTATAACTCTGACAGATAATATGTAAACAGAATTATCAATGAGGGGGTGGAGGGGGGATATTAATTCCTTTTACGAGGCACACGTGCCAATTTTTTTAAAACTATTTTACTGAGCCAAACATGCTAGTATTTTTAAATGATGCATATTAAACAAATTAAAGCTGGATGCCTCCTCAAATACTGAAGCAGCTGGTTAGATTCTCCTTTTACATTGTAAATTAAGCTGTCACCATGTTCAATATTGCATTTCATTTTCATATTTCTACCATGTACCACTGTTTGCAGTGGCATGTAATTGTAAATTTAATTTTTATCTTCCTCCTCTGCCAAACTGCACAACACCAAGTCTAATAGGGAGAGATGATGGGCCAGTTCCTCAGCTAGTGCAGACTGAGGTAGCTCCTTTCGAGTCAATTTATACCAATTAAGGATTTGTCCCAAAGTGTGCAATTTATCAGAAGAGTCTTCTATCCAATATGGAGGTACAGGGATAAGAAGACAGAATTAGTCTGTGTCTTTGACAGCAAAATGGAAATGTGATATTAAAAAGACAGGGAGGAGAAAGTCATCTAATGATCACAAGAACTAGGAAGTAGATTTTGTGTGAGATTCTAAGATGAACTGAAGTTAGTGAAGATTTTCTAGGACTAGGATGAGATTTTCGAGTATAGATTAAGAGATAAAGATCCTAACTCTTGGGACAAGTTAGTTCAGAAAGTTGAGACTTAGCATGATCTCAAATTATGAACCAAGGTGAAGCCATGAATGGTAATTTCAGCAAATTCAGCCTAATTCGCCTTTCATTTATGCTGATGTAAATCAGGAACAACACAGTTGAAGTAAAGGGGCATATACAGTGTAAGGAAGATACAATCAAGCTCATGTTATCTTATATGGACAATGTTTTGGAAGTAACAGGCATTTCTACAGATTTGGGAGATGTTAGAAGATGAACAAGGCAAAGGCAGAGTTCTGGCTGACTGTGCTCTTATGAGTTATGAGAACATTAACTCAGAACTAAAAAAAGTAATGGCAGAAATTGGAATCGATGAGGTTAAGGCAGGCAAAAATGAAAAAAGGCTGAAAAATGAAAGGTTTCATAGATTTAGGTGTCATATCTAGAAGTGTTTAAGTTCAGATAGAAAGTTGGGGGATGATATAGAAAATGAATGTAGAATGTATAACAATGAAATATGTTAGAAAAAAGTTCACAGTTCAAATTCTAGTAAAGTCTAATATCAGTCAGACTAGGAAGAAATGATAACTGACAAACTGCAGTGACAACTTCCAAGAGATAAAAAGGCATTTCCAAGTTCCTTAGAGAACACACTGATTTGTATTAGTCTCGGCAATTTCTGCAGAAACCTTTGCTGACCTTCTCTTGTCAATGAAATACAGATCATGTTTAAGAGTGAAGAAGTTAAGTGAATGCAAAAGGACTGCAATGAAACAGCTAATGCTTTGGGCCAGATTCAGCCTTCTTTACACAAGTAAACTCCAAGTAACTTAACCAGTCTGAAATGGTTCTGAACTATCTATTCTGTATTATTAAATACTAAGATAAAAGATATTTGACTTTTCTTACAGTCCCCTATAAGAATAAATTAATATGAGTTAAACTATTGTGTGTCATCATTTTCTCTATTAAAAATAAAATTATGAATCTGAGTTTTCTTCTGTGACAAAATCATGAACTTCCCCCATTTTTACCAGGGCAGCCAACCAACTTGAGCTATAACTATTCCCAAAAGTAGAAAATATCAGAAGTAGCATTCGCTAATAAGTGCTTCTGGCGTTGCAATATCATTTCCTAGAGGCAGCAGTATTAGCAGGTATGCGTATATAAATTAGTGGGTGGCATGGAATAGGGCAGAGAGGAATTCTTCCATTGTGAGGATATTTTACCATAATCCTTCAACTGCTCTGAACATACTCTGGGGCTCAATCATTTAGCATCTTAGATAGAAAATAATGATTCTGTGACTTTAGCTATTCATTCTCAAGCTAGATTTTACTTTGCTTGGATTTCTTTGGAAAAAACTAAGTCAGCCTCTCTGTAGATTACTTACCTTTCTGTGGAGACTGCATCTGTTAATACACAATTGTTTTACAAAAGTCTAAGATGAATTCCGTTCTATTATCAGACCATAAAATTCTCAATCAGTTCAATTAGCCACTTTAACTTTTAAGGTTCAATTTTTATCTCACTTGCATTACTGTAACAATGTGACTCCATTGACACTGGTGGAATTATTCCCATTTACACTAATGTATGTGAGATCAGGACCAGGCTGGCTCATGATTGAACCAATTAACTGTTTTACTACACATCAAGATCTTGGCACTTGTTTTACTACACATCAAGATCTTGGCACTAATAAAACTCATATTATTAAATATACTGATACTTAATGATGAGACTTTCATAGTTAATGTGGGGATTTCATATATGCTTAGCATTAGTGAATCTGGGTTACCATTGCCAAGAACTGAGAGTAAATAGAGCAAAAGGTAGTTTTGTCATAACATCTTAAATTCGTCATTTATCCTAATTTGACACTGATTTGTTTTTCAAATTTGTTATTCAGAGTAAATTACAATGACCTATACTTTGTATTTTTAAAGAAAAATTCTTCAAACTATACCCTCAGCTGGCGTAAATCAATGTATCTTTGAAGCTACACAGATTTACACAAGCTAAAGATCTGGCCTCAATACATTTCAGTGGGAAGTTTTGCTTCTAACCTATCATTTGATATTGTACAGTGTCTGACAAATGGTTCAATTAAAAGTGAACTGGCTATTTTTTCTAGTTTATGATGTCTGTATTCCTCTGCTGAAAGTTCTCATCACAGCTAATCAGAAAATAGTAATGTTCCCCACTAGCCTCCCCACATCGGAAATTTGCTAGTTTGTTTTCTTCTAAATTGCCCATGAAATTTTTTTTGTGTTTTGACCAAATAAATGAATATTTTTCCATGGGAGATTTTCTTGATTTTAAATTGTTTCAAGTTTTTAAATTGCTTCAAGGGGAAAAACCAGAAAATTGCCTGTCAAAATAATTTATCTTTTTCCTGTTGAAGCACTCATTTTGGTGAAAAAAGGCAAAATTTCCAAATTTATTGATCAAAAATCAAACATGTACTTCAATATTTTGTCCCCCAAATCAATGGCCTCATCTTCAAAAATAATGAGCAATGACGATTTCCCTTGGCCTCAGTGGGAGCTGCAAATTCTTAGACCTCGGGAATTCAGGTAACATACTTAGGTGCCTAAAGTTTAGGGACCTACATGTGAAAGTTTTCATTCTCGTTCTTGAGACAAAGCAGTTCAAGCTATCCGCTGGAACAGGTGGTGACTCTCTTGTGAATTAGCTGGTGCTTTAGTAAATATTACCCCTGATCAAGGAAGATATTTTTGTCCTGTTCTATCTTAGTCTTAAAAATTCTGCATTACAAAGAGAACAGGAATATATTAGGCCATTTAGTAGGAGAATATATTGTCACTTTCTTGTTCCTCCTCTTCATTTTACCTAGGAGGATATTTATATTTTGAACTTGATAAACATGTATTTTACTACTCAAAGCTTCCAGGAAGTAATAAAATAACTGCATAATTTAAAGCTACATCTTTTGTCTCTGAAGCGTGAGCAGTTTCTATATATATTATAATTGAAAATTGCCTAGGCAACTAACTACTCAGGTTAAACCCACTGGTTTCTTTAAAAGGCCAATATTATTAGAAAGGCTTGAGCTTTTTTCATTAAAGTAGTCTGTGTTTTGAGACACATTATTTTGTTATGGCATCTTATACTACAAATTAATTCAGATTGGCTTTGAGGTGAATGACAACATTCAGACTGAAAAATCAGTTATTGCTTCAAGAAAGAAGTGGATTTTAAAGAGGATTTATTGAAGTAGGGAAAACTGTTGGTGCACAAGGAGAAGTTTAGTGCACGGTCTTCTGGAAGTAAATCCCCATAGACACATAGGTATTGGGTAATCTCTTCTACTGGCGGAGCTCAAGCAACTTGCCCTACAGTGACAGCTCATACACTAGACTAACTTCCAGCTGTGCTGGGATTCTCAGATTACAATATTTTGACCTTAAAAAGGACACAGTTACACCCTCCCATTATGTTTTATAGGCCCTCTAAGGATTATTAAAAGTAAGCCTGAATAGTTTTGTTCTCATACAAACCTGAAGGCTTTCTTCCCCTCTGATGGTTAGCCTTTGGAGATATTCAAAAAGCTGCTCTCCTTTATCTGATTGGGTGTTAAAGCAGATCTGTTTTTCATAGGTTTCTATGGGGTCACTGTGAATTTGAAATCATTTTACCATCAGCAGTTATCCTGGATTTATTGCCCTTTGACTTTCCTCAAAGAACACATACTTATTTTCCTTTTTGGTGAAGGACCTGGAATGGGAAAAAACAGGACGTATTTGTCTTCCCAATTCTACCTTTTCTCTGTTATACTATCAATGCACATCCAGAACTCCCCCAGCAACTGTTTTGTTTTTCCTATTGTGTTGATTATTGCAACTTCACTTGCACTTTAAGAACCAGAACCTTCACTGATATAAATCAGCATAGCTCCATTCAAAGTATCTGAGGGGGGCGAGGAATTGGAAAATCTTCATATGCCTCCCTGTGTTCTTTTTCAAGTGTTTAGTTATTGATCTATCTGAAGTGTTCATTCTTAACAGTGCCTTTCACCCTCTTCCCTTTGGTTTCCAGTGTGCTCTTCACAGCATCATCTTTTAAGGCATTCTCCTTTTGCAGAAGGGTATTCTAGATAGTACTGGAGGCACCCCTTGGGAGATCTTTCCCTTCCTGTTCTGCTTTCAGGGCCATGCAGTTATGATAATTCACAAAATGTCATCCAAAGATGTGGATGTGAGAAACTTACTCTGAATCATCATTGCCTTCTCCTTTAGCCATGGCTGGCATGGAGTGCTTGCCCCTTTGTCGTATATCTGGCTTGACCATAAAGAATGGTTTTCCCTTGTCTTTCTGTCTTGGTGCTCATATAGCCCCCATGTCCATAGTATCTATGAAGCTGTTCCTGACTTGGCTTAGAATTCAGTCAAGTAGCATAGATACTGCACACTATGAAGTGGTTTCTGATGCTACATTTATGATACATCGCCACATAATCTAGGTAGCCAAAATTAACTTTCAAGTCACCTAATCATTGCAAGCTCCATGAGTTTCCTGGGCTCAGGAACCTAGCTAGGGAATTAATGCTGTGTTTTGTGGGGATGGTCTTCACTTTCTGGGGAATATTTGGTTAGACTTTCTATTTCTCCAAAACTGACTCTTTCCAGCCAAATTATCATAGCCCATAGTCATCTTGAGGCAGGAGACATTATGTATCTTTCCCACATGGCTAAGGCTGGGAGACTAATTTTAAAGGGCCACCACCAGCTTTGAGTAAACCTCAAAAGGTTCAATTCTGATGTGTCCCTAAGACAATGAAATTGGAAGGGATAGCTGAATTGAGGATACATTAAGTACATGTGAGTGCAAATCCTTAAAATATAGTTTCTCTGAATAGTGATGCCATAAAATGAGTGTTGTAGCTCTCCGTGTTTATTGTGCTGGTATCTTCCATATCAGCTGGGCTCAGTTTACAAGTAAAAAGATCTTCTAACTTCCAGCTCTATAAATGACCTACAGTCAGAAAGTCAAGCTGAGTTCTTTCCTTCTCATCAGTAACAGAGATTCTGCAGGCTTAATTCTACTCTATGTTACAGCTGTTCAGATCTTCAGTTTATGCATTGTCTGAGTGTTGAACAAATTAAACTAATTGGTTCTGTGGTGGAACTTAGTATGTAAGTGTGTTGTTGTTTTTTGCAAAAGGGAGAGTAGAACCCATCTTACTCCTTAGCTCTGCAGTGTTAACTGAAGTAAGAAATAGTGAAAACTTATTTTTGTTACAAAAGTGAACAAATATGATTGACTATACATAGGAAGCAAACTAGCTGAAGAGACCACACAATCATTTTCAGAGTAGATCTTAACTACACTTGATTATGTTTATTTGTATTTTTTGGAGTACTGATTTATAAGTGTGAGCAGAGAAGTTGACAGCTCCTGGGCCTTCCAGATCAGAACTTTAATGGTAAATTTTATGGAGGAACTATTGGAGTATCATACAGGGAACACTGGTTATCTTGTGAATGAGATCTCCTGAAGGAAGAGGAGAGGATGCGTATGAATTAGTACCCAAAACTTTTCAGTTTTAGAGGGAAAAAATACTTCTTAGGCTCAAGGAATGAATAAGTGTTTTGTTAAGTACTTATTCCATCTGACCTGTTTCAAGTAACAGAGCATTATCTGAAGAACTAATATAACGAGCAAATATATCACTGACTAGAAGGAAGAGAACTTGTTCTATTAATAAATAATTGAGGTTTCTGCAAAGAGAGCAAATAAAATTTAGCTTTTCCATTAATTTTACTATACTATGAGATACTACACACTGCTCTTTTTAAAAAGATATTGTTTCAGTTTGATGGGGGACTCAAATTACTTACCCTGTATATTGCTGAATGATAGCCTAGAATTTAAGGACTTGAGTCATTGGTCATTCTACACTGTGAAAGAAATTGCACTGTACACACATGATGAAGTATGGCTCATTTGAAAATGACATTCAGAGAAAGACGACTTAAAAGTACAAGGTAAAAAATATAAAATTAGAATTTTTTCCAGTATGTTCTAAGGCCACTGATGAATATGAAATTTATAAGCTGAATGGCAGAACTGAAATAGTCAATCAACATTTAT
Source organism: Emydura macquarii macquarii (assembly GCF_026122565.2). Classification (NCBI taxonomy): domain Eukaryota; kingdom Metazoa; phylum Chordata; order Testudines; family Chelidae; genus Emydura; species Emydura macquarii. The sequence goes on along the minus strand of NW_027131614.1, from coordinate 21,006,420 downwards.
TTTCAGTCTCCCTTTTCTGGAAGCTTTTCCACATAAATCTAAACCAGATTCAGTCTGAAAGTATCTTAGAAAGCCATAATAAGCACACAAGTTGGCAATGAAGCTTAAAATGGCATGGAATTAATTTTGATAGCATATAATGCATTTTCTTTAACCCATTTCATGACTGTGGCAGGATGTCTAGGGGTTAGACCAGGACACTGGGCCAAAGATCCTGTATTTCTTTCTCACTCTGCCATTGACTCACTGTACGGTCTTGTGCAAATTTCTTAACATTTGTTCCCTAGTTCACTCTACATACCTGGTGACCTGTAGTGAGGCTTTATTAAATTGCTATTTGTATAATGCTTTGGGGTCCTCAGATCAAGTGTGTTATTAGAGTCCAAAGAACTAGTAGTAAAAGGGGTGAATGCTAGGAAATGGAGATATCCGGAATCTGAGATCCCTTGTAATGAAAGAAAATTAAGTATATTCCATCATATCCTTTTCCCCCTTTTTAGAAACAAAACTATTTTTTCTATACTCTGTATCAGTGGACTGAGCTTAGCATTTCTTCAGAGATCAGTTTGACAAAAAGCCCCATAGAACTTTTTCAGAAAGTAAACTGTTCCACAAGCAACTTGTTATGATAAGCTATATTTGTTTAACCAATAACTTATTTTTATGTCATTTTTGTATAGAAATATCAATTAGTCTCAACATGGCATCAATTCTTGTTGGAATCTTCACTTTTTGGATCATAAAGTTGTCTTCTATGCAACTAAAGAAACCTTTATTTTATTTTTAATTTTCCACTTGTTGCAAATACTTGCAGCATCTGGAGGCTGCTCTCATTGCAAAGCAAGTCTATAAGATACAAAGGATAAGATTTTTGCTCCCACTTTGGCCTCTGTACACTAGGAGCAGAGCAGCAGAAAGGATCTTTAAGAGTCCTAGATCCATCCAAGAAGGGATTTCTCCCACACAGGAGCTGAAGGGGATAGTTTGTGGCTGTCTTCAGAGCATCCCCTCAGAAATTCTGGCAAAGGGCTCACATCATAGATGCCATGGCCAGAAGGGATCACTGTGATAATCCAGTCAGATCTCTTGTATAGCATAGGCCAGAGAACTTCCCCAAAATAATTTCTAGATCATATTATTTTGGAAAAACATCAAATTTTCATTTAAATATTTCCAGTAATGGAGAATCCACCACAACCCTCGGTAAATTGTTCCAGTGGTTAATTACTATCGCCACTAAAATTTACGCCTTATGTCCAGTCTGAATTTGTCTAGCTTCAGCTTCCAGCCATTGGATCATGTTATACCTTTCTCTTGCTAGACAGAAGAGCCCATTCCCCATATTGGTACTTAACACTAATCAAGTCACCCATTAGCCTTCTCTTTGTTAACTAAATAGACTCCAGGAGTTCAATTATTATAAGGCATTTTTTTCTAATCTTTCAGTCATTCTTGTGGCTCTTCTCTGAACTCTCTTCAATTACCAACATCTTTCTTGAATTGTGGACACCAGAACTGGACACAATATTCCAGTGCCAAAGTCAGAGGTATACCCTTTCTACTTAAGATTGATCTGTAATGCGTGCCAGGATCGCATTCGTTTGGTTGGCACAGCATCATACTGGGAGTTCATCTTCATTGGGTTATCCACTATGTTCCCCAAATCTTTTTTAGAGTCACTGCTTCTCAGGGTAGAGTCTCCCATCCTAGAAGTATGAACTACATTCTTTGTTTCCAGATGCATACATTTACATTTAGCTGTATTAAAATGCATATTTGTTTGCTTGCACTCAGTTTACCAAGTGATCTAGATTGCTCTGAATCGGTGACCTGTCCTCTTGGTTATTTACTACTCTCTCAGTTTGTGTGTCTGCAAACTTTATCAGTGATTACTTACACACCTTTATCAATGACCTGGAAGAAAATGTAAGTTGCATAGGCCCAATAACCAATCCCTCAGGGGCTCCTCTGGAAACAGACCTGCTCGATGATGATTCTGTTTACAGTTACATTTCATTTAGCCAGTTTTTAATCCATTTAATGTGTGCCATATTAATTTTATATTGTTCTAGTGTTTTTAATCAGAATGTCATACGCCTTACAGAAGTTAAGTATATTATGTCAACACTATTACCTTTATCAAACAAACCTGTAAGGCCAGCACTGGATGTGAGAGGAGGTGGAGCTGCCAAGATTCTGGCAGTGCCAAGAAAGACAGTGAAAAAACTGCAGTAACTCAGGCATCCCTACATGGATGTCTAAGTTATGCCAGTGGCCATTCCAACTCCTTGAGCAGCCTAAAATCAGAAGGGCACAAAGGTTACTTAAAGACAACTTAGCTCACCCACTTCATGGGCTAAGAGTTCTGTGCTGTGCCTCTTAGAGGAGTAGCAGAGAGTTTCATCCAAAGTCCCCAAAGAAACAAAATAACTGAATGATACTATTCATGTTTGGAGGTTGACAGAAAAGAATCACTCCAAACTAAAACTCATCAGCAACAGAATGCACACCATAAGGAGCTTTTCAGAAGATGCATGCCTCACTGTTTGTTCTATTTAAAATAAACCCCAAAAACAAATGTCTTGGTAGTTCAAGTCACATAATAACTTATTCATAAGGGATTTTAAGAACTCCCTACAAAGATTAAAAGATGGTATTTTTGTCATTTATCACAAACATTTCCCTATTCCCTATCTTAAAAATGCTAGTTTATTCCTATGTATCATTCTAATCCCAGCTAGGAGACATTGAGGAATTTCTGCTCTAATCCACATGCTTCTGAAATATAAACTTGTGTTATTTAGGGGATTAATTCTTCTTAAATTGTCTGGCCAAAGTTTTTTCGTACACACACACACACACACACTCTCTCTCTCTCTCTCACTGCCTTAAAAATGTTTCATCACTTGTGGGCTAGATCCTGACTCCAGTTCTTGATGGAATAAAGGCTACATAAACTGTCAAATCCTGAAGACTATTCTTTTCTATTCCAGTTCTTATATCACCCACTTCACCATAGTATCTAAGTGCCTTCCAGCTGTGCACCAAGCAACATGACTAACATCTATTATGTGTGGCTCATGTTCTCTCTCATCCTTTACCCAGGAGAAGGCAAAATTGAAGAACATCTTGCACTTAGATTACAAAGGGGTTTGATTTGTGATGAACCTTAGTTCCTGGCTGAGGGAATTTATTCCACTGTCTCAGATCACACCCTGGAAAAGCTCTGCCTCCTGCACAGATGATCTTTACCCTTGTGGTAGAAAGTTCCATTATGCCTAATAAGAGGAGCTGTTGACCACACTCCTTATTCTGGAGCTACAGGTGATCTTTCAGGTAGCCTGGACCCAGCCCATTGGATGCTTTGAATTTAAGGAGTAAGAGCTTAACACAGTCAATGGGAAGCTAGTACAATAAGTGGAGGATAAATCTGATGTGCTTGTGGTAGGAGACATCCTATAGCATTCTGTAATAGTTGGAGTTTCCTTCAGGCAGATGGCTTAATATCCACGTATATTGCATTGTTGTAGTCTTTGTCACCCCATCTCTGGATATGTATAACTGAGTCATAGCCATAGTGTGACTTCTATATTTGAGAGGCAGCTCCAGTCAGGTCAACAGGGCCACACATGGGGCGACAAATTCTATACCTGTCTGAGGCTTGCAGTTTGGAGGGGGGCGGGGGAGAGGCCAAGCCATTATCTTCCAAGATGGAGCAGTCTCCTTGTCAACTGGAGACAGGATGAAACATTCCAATTGGGTAGTTTATAGTAGGGATGGAGGGGAACTGCTCCAACTCTGATGTAGGTGTGTGATTTCCAAGATGAGGATGGTGAGGCACTGGGGCTTTATGTAAATGAGTTTCAGGACTGCAGTAGCCCCCTTTCCACCTCATATCAACAAGGGAAAATAATGGTGGCCTGATTGGCCTCTTTTTCAATAAGAAGCTGTCAGAACACTGTCCTGGACCACTCAATCTTCTTAGCTGTATTTTTTTCAGAGGCAGATCGGTACCTGAATGGGACATTTGGGAGACATTCCCTCTCCTTGAGGCCATGCCTCCTTGTTGCAACTGCAGCACCAGTGATATTGCCAAGGTGAACTTGGAAGATGGGCTCCCTATCACGATCTTCAGCTGTTACCCTGATAGCTACAGAGCCCTGGTGAGTTACATCAGGACTGATGGTTTCATGGTGTGGAAGTACAGTGTTAGAATTTTTGGTTGTTATAGTTTTAGATAAAAGAATGCCAGAATGGAGGAGGGACAACCACAGCACTTGCCATAGAATGAGCCCACTCGTTGGTTGCAGGCAACCCTAATGGCCTTCTTAACTGCCTTTAAGACATCCATAGAAGAAAGCTTAGAACAAACTGCCATGCCTTCTGGAGCATATAGAAGGAGACAGGTCCTCTTCTAAAGAACTTACAATCTAAACAGCCAAAGTAAGTATTATTCCCATTTTACAGGTGAGGCCCCTGACAAATGGGGAGATGTGGGGGCTGACCCAATGCTCACTGAAGACTTCAATGGGAATTGAATCAATCCCTGTGAGCATTTAGGTATCTAAAGATGCAGAGAGGTATTTAGTGGAATTTAAGGCACCTAACTCCCATTGAAATCTCTGGATATTCAGCACTTATTGGGTTTTCAAGAGTGCCCAATGCCCATAGATATCAGTGGGAACTAGGTGCCTTAAAAATTTTGCTAGATACCTATCTACATCTTTAGATGCATCTGCATTTAATACCGTTTAAATCTGACCCTGTAGGACTTACACAAGGTCTCAAAAGGACATTGATGGTAAAGCCTGGACGTGAACTCCAACCTTCTGAGACAATACCCATAGGGGCAAAATTCACTAAAGAAATATAAATAGATTGCAAACTCTTCAGAGGAAGGACTTTTTCTTGCTTTTCTGAAAAGCACTATGCACACCAATGGTTCTATTAAAACAATAGCAGGAATCAGAGATAGAATTCAAAGCCAACTTTCTTCAATAAACATTTCCCATGACTATTTAGATGTACTTATAGAACACAAATTCACCATGCAGTACAGAGTAGAACAGACAGCTCATTTTTAGTTGTTCTTTGTATCCTAAATCCTCTCTTTCTACCTATTATATATTGATCTCTACCCTACTTGTTTTATTCCTGGATGTCGGTCAAAACGTTGCCCACATGAACTCTTATGGACACAATAGGGACTTACAAAATAAAAACCAAAGCTGGAAAAAGAGCTGTGTCAGTGACCAGGAAGTGAGCAGCCATCTCTATTGGTCAGAGCAGGAATCAGAGCCCAGATGCTAGAGCCAAAGGTCAGAACTGGAGTGAGAGGCCAGGGGCAGAGCCAGACTCAAAAGCCAGGAGTTGGAGCCCAGGTTCAGTACGGAGTTACCTGGGGTGATGTGAGGCAGAAGTAGGTCTCAGAACAAGCAGGTGCAGGGACTACTACAGCTGTAAGCAAATGCTCTAAGCAGTTGCTGAATTGCTACTGCTGCTGGGCTTAAAAGTTGGTCTACTGATTCTTCCCACCAATCAGGAGGTGTAGCCAGTCAGGCAGCCTATTACAGGCCAGCTGTGCTCGTTAGGTTGCCCAGACACTGGCGCTGCTGCAGGCCCTGATTCCTGACAAGAAGAAAGATGGTTACTAGGGTTACTAGAAAGATGGAAAACAAGAATTCTGTTTCCAGTGCAGAATGAAACAAAGAACTTGTGACATTTTTCACACACACACAAAAAAAGAAGAATTAAAAAATCATCATTTCAGACATTCTCACAATCAAGCATAAAAGGGAGTTGAACATGGGTCTCCCACAACCCAAAACTACTTAGCGATTGGCTATTCCAGCTCTTACTCCCTTTTTTTTTTTTTAAACCAGAAGTTCCATCTTGGACCAGAGACACCTTTCCTACAGAAGTTTTGTCAAAGCCAATATGTTTCTGCAAAAACCTTCAGTTTTAACTAATCGGCCTTTTTCCAATGAAAAAACATTTAGTTGAAAAGTTCCCAACCAGCTATAATGGTTCCCTCATAGTGGGATCAATATGCTGTAATACAGGAACTTGTTGAGGCTTATTGGTTGCTTACAGAAGTGAAAGCATAGCCACTTATTCTCACTGCTTATTACAGTAGCTGACAGAATGTGTTTGGCAAGTTGTCAGCCAGAAAATAGAAAATCAGGAGAATATAAAACTTAAAAACAATAGCACAGCATTTAGGGTGATTAATCCATGATTTGATTCCAGTGTGCACAGCTGCTGTATGCACAATGGAAATAAAGGAACAAAAATTTACAACTTGCAAGAGAGGAGAAAGGGAAAAGATTAGCATACATGAAGAAAAGTGTTTTGGGAACCTGCAAGGGAATTTAAACTTCTCCTAACTCATTTCTTGTACTGAGTTGGAACTTAATTGGCATAACTCATAGAAGAATCTCACTTATTTATTGCTTCTTATGTACCTCAGGAGGAAGATTACAGATCCTCTTACACTTGTTGCACAAACTTTTCTATTTCTGTCTTTTATATTGAACTGAAAATTAAACCACTAATCAGCAAACCCTATGATATATAGGATTCTCAGTAGTGAATTAGGCCATTGATCCATTAAGATTGGGATAGTATTTTGGCAGAAACCAAAAACTGATGCTTCAGAAGAAGGAGCAATGCATAGACACCTAGCCAATTGTGCAGATGGGGGACTGTAGCGAAGCAGTGTGGCCTCCCTCCAAGGCTGATACCCTTGAGGCCGACACATGCCACTCGGTGGGCAGGCCTGGGTATCACACCACTTCCAAACAGGAAGTGCAGGGGAGGGTTAGAAAGTATAAAAGCCAGACCCCATAGCTCAGTCAGGGGGAAGCTGCTGGAGGAGAAGGAGGTTTCTCCCCCTATGGCTGGGACTTGAGTCTGACCCTGTTACAGGGCCACCAGGACTACCCACCGGTGGGAGCTTAGAGGGCCTGCCCGAGCTAGTGGGCCCCATTGACTGGGAAGAGCTGCTTGCCGCCAGTGACTGGGGAGAGTGACCCTCTGTCAAAAGTTCAGAAGAGCTGCCTGCGACTTGCTGGAGTAGCCTGCCCTGAATGACTTGGAGAAGTTGCTGGATACTAGTGACCCCAAGGACCGGCTGGAGCTGCCTGTTGCAATATACCCCGAGGAGCTGAACTACAATAAGGGCTACAGATACCTGGGTACAGGGGTGGAAGAAGAGGCCCAGGGATAGCCAGCCTCAGTCCAGCTCTGCCCATGCCGGGGGCACTAGTCAGCATGTTTCAGCAGGAGCCCTGCTGATTCAGTGGTGGGACGGCCTGCCACTGCTAGGGCCATGGGCTGAGATGCAGTAGAGTTGGGTGGGCCTGCATCCCCCTCTCCCTGCCCCCTCAGCCTGCTAAGCCTCACCAGGCTGTAGCTGATTGCTCTGTTTGTTTTGCCTGCCCACCCTGCCTGAGGGCCTGGACCAGGGACCATGTATTTTACCTGCTCTGCCCTGTCAGAAAAGCCAGGGCTACTGACTGTTTGCCTGCCTGTAGTGAAGCGGTGTGGCCTTCCTCAGAGGCTGACATCCTGGGCCAACCCCAAACTATCACACGTGGCGGAGAATGGGGGCAACCACCCCCCTGAAGTAAATGGGAGACCACCCTGTTTGTGTGAACTGTCCCCATCATCACTCGCAATGGAGTGGGACAAACTAATAAAGTGGTGGGCTGAGAGCCAGCAACAACAGCATGCTGCACAGCTACTGCAGCAGCAGGGCCCCAGCAACAGCAACTCATCTGATAGTTAGGGGCCCAGCAGCAGGAACAACAAAGGCAGTATACACAGCAGCTGACCTCTCTCCTGCCCACCCCGACTGGCCCAGCCACTGGAGGTGTGACCTCCACATCAACTGCCAGGCTACCCTTACACCTCAGTAAAATGGGATCGGGCGACGACCCTGCCGTGTTCCTGGTGACTCTTGAACATGTTGCCTCTGGCACGGGATGGGATCTAGCACAGTGGGCTACACGCTTGACCCCCTATCTAATGGGACCCACTCAAGCAGCATATTGTGTCCTCTCAGACGAGCTCACAATTATCGGACTATGAAGGTGGCAATCTTGGATGCACTGGATATTACTCCTGAGACATTTCAATGTCACTTCTGAGGGAGGACCAACCCAGTAGGAGCCCGGGCCTGAGTGGTGGCACAGGAACTAAAGAATGCCTGCTGGCATTAGCTACAGCAAGAGCAATGGTTCTCCCTGAAAGTAGCCTAACAGGTCGTGGTCAAGCAGTTCTTGCACATCCACCCCACTCAAGGTCACACCTAGGTCATGAGGCACCGGCCCACCACCTTGAATGCTGCCATGTGCTTGATGGAGGATTTCCTCCCGGCTGAAAGCTTGGCAAGCCCTGCGACAACCCTGGGCTCCCATGGACCCGGCCCTGCATAGCTGCCTTCCATTCCCCCTAACCACCATCTGACCACCGCCCCCAAGGGGTGATGGCCCTAAACCCCAACTAAGCCATGATCCCAGCCCATGACCTCCCGGGCCACCTTCAAGTTGAATGGAGGTCCAGAAAACCCTGAGGCAAGACCCCTCTGAGCCCTGAACCAGGATGGGGCTATAGCTGGTTTCTCTGTTTGTTTTTGTCTGCTCCGCCCTATCTGAGGACCTGGGCATATAGACTGGGTTGTTTTGCCTGCCCGCCTTGACTGAGCACCAGGGACTGTGTATTTTGCCTGTTCCGCCTTGTCGGAAGGGCTACTGACTGTTTGTCTGCCTGTAGCAAAGCGGTGTTGCCTCCCTCCAAGGCCAACATCCTGGGCCTACCCCAAACTATCACAGGGACAGTTGCTTCTTGACCCCTGTCATGATCAAGTATGTGCTGAAGCATGAGATTTGATTACCCTTTTCTCAGCATGTACAACTACAAACAGAACAAGTAATAGAGCAGTCACCACATTGAGCATATGATGTGTTGTTGATCCATACGAGAGCTACTCACAGACAGCCAAGAAACTAAATTTGACAACCTGTGTCACTCAAGAGGTGAAAGACAAGATATCATACTGAAAGAATTGAGTGGTGCTTTTTCCTCTGAATATCTGTATGAGACTTGCAGTACAAACCATAAGCAACATATAAGGATGCTTATAGTTTTATGAAAACATGGTTTGCACATGGATAGCTTGAGGCTCAGCTGTGTTAATCAGAACTTCTTTCATGTTCTGAAAGAACTGATCAATGGGCCAATTTACCAGAAAGTGCTGCTAGAGTATCTCAGGATGTTTGAAAGACATGACATGTCTGAGCAGTTGCTTAGTTATTTAGGACCCATAATACCATCTCTCCCACCCCCCACAAACAACTAATTCTGAAAGAGATGGGATAAAGCAAAAAAGCTATGCTAACTTTTTTAGGCCACCTGCCAGACACTGATCTAATTTTCCTTTGGTGCATGCACATAATTTAATACATTTACTATGTGTTCCTTTCCAACTTACAAAGAAAAGAAGGGAGCAGTTGGTAATAAATTAATTCCAGGATAAGTTTAGTCCCACTTCACAAGGGAATACTCCTAAGTGGTACATTCCCAACTGCAGTGTTCTTGCCATTTTGTGGTACATTCCATGAAAGCAGAAAAGGGTGAAGCGGTAGCTAAGACTGTGCTGATGCTACTCCCAGTCCCCCAAAAGTTGGGAATATTGTGGCTAGTGACTCCCCAAAGCCCAGGGTTACACAAGATGGATCTTCTATCTTTTTAGGCTTAGCTTCCTCCAAGCATGCAAGAAATATTCATTGCTTTAGCCTCAGGATGCCAAAAAGGACCTTTCCTCTAGGTCCCAAGGAGTTTCATCACAAATATTTACGCCTAGGCTTGCTCTTCCACAGTTCCTCTTTACTTATTATAATAAGGGAGGTGCATTGCACACACTATGCCAGTATACAATATCATTCTGAGGTTATAAAATATTTAACAGTTGTGAAATCTGCATTTTCTCTACTGCCCGCAGTGGTTAGATGGGTTATTTCACATGGGAATTTTAGCTATGTGCCCTCTGGCCAGCCAGGTGCCAGCTCATGCTAAGGTCCCCATGTCTCACCTATACACTGAAAGATACATAGCTGGAATCTGTCTGGCTCACTTGTGGGTTAATATTGATATAATAGGTATTAGAAGTATAAGAAAGTGTTTAGACTATTGAATGCTTGTGAGACGCTGCATAAAATAAATTTACCTGTAATATTTGTTCCATATTGTAATGTAATATATGAGCAATTGTATTGTGAGCCTCTGTGGCTGTAGGAATGGCCATACAGGAGAGGGGACATCAGTGTGAAGATCTACTATTCTACAGCAATTATGATGCCACTCCCAAAATAAGAGACTCCTCCGTACCAGAAGGGTTTTGGTTGGATCTTACAGCTGGAAACACCCTACCTCTCGATAAAGAAACTGTTAACAAAAGGACTATAGACTTGTTCTGCTCAATCCTCTCCTCCCCGCCACTGTTTCCTTGAAAATATGAGTCATGCCAGTGGAGTCTTCCCAGCAACTGAGTTTGCAGCTCAGAACACAGGGCAGGAGGAGGATAAAATCCCCAAACCAAAGAAACTAAGAATCTCTATGCTGCTTGGACTCTTGGGGAACAGGGTTTTTCTGAGCCTACACAACAGATCCCCAGCTGCTTAGTCTGGGTTAGCCCTTAATAACAAATAGAGCTTGATGATTATAGAAGCCTATATTACCTTTTGAAATCCAAGATTGTAACTCATTTGTGCGTCTCTCTGTTTGTTTGTAAATAACTCCCTAATTTATTAAAAAGGAAATTGTCCTGTAGTTGACTATAGGATTGTGTTGTCTTTGGTGTGAGACCAAAAGTGCAATTGACCTGGGGTAAGTGACTCTTTGATGTGATTCTTATATTCAGTGTTGCTGTGATTCTTGGTGTAAGGGGCCATTTATCAGAGAGATGCTCACCAGATTTCAAAACGGACCAGAATACTCCAGGGGCCTGTCTGTGATGCTGTGTTAAGGCAGTTAAACAGCTGAGGAATTTGCACTTGGTTCAGTTGGTTGGTGAAATCTAAATGTAGAACTCTATCAGTTTGGAGTTTGTGCTCTGGTCTTTAATAGTCTGCCCCTATGTTGGTACTTATGCTCTTGTGTCACCACTGGGAGCATCGATCCTCCATATCACCCCTCTCTTTCTCTCTCTCTCTCTCTCCATAGTTATGAATTACATCCTATAGAGATGGAAACAAGTTACACTGCTTTCTTCCCCTACTTCACATAGCTTTTCATAGAGCTCTGCTTCTTCAACATAATTTTCTGTGAGCATTCAGGCTATGGCCATTCCAAAGTACTCGTTATGATTCTGCTGATATAGCAACAGTGTAATATGTCTATTAAAAGAACAGGCACTTTTAAATGAGAGAGTTCATCACAGTGATATACTATGGTAGCTATTCATATTGGAAAAGGCATTGGAGACAGCATTGTACATGACAGTTTAATTGAGGGGTTGTAAAATACATTTTCAGTGTTTGGCTGAGTGTGGTAGCAGCAATTTGAAACCTTTTTTTAAACTATATAATTCTCTAAATGGATTCCACTTTTATGCACATGATTAGAAGCTTTGCTCTCTTACAGTAAATGCCTTCATGGCCCCTTTAAGGGTATGAAAAATAAATATATTTACCTACTTAAATTACTTAGAAGAAAAACAAACACCCTATTCTCCCCCTCCCCTCCCCTCCAGCCCCACGCACACCTAAATACTTGAACCAGACCTTTCAACCTGTCAAAGTCTAAACAAGAGATACAATGTGTGATAAAGACCCAAAATGAGAGACAAAATTATTTAGGAAGGAAATTTTAAAAGTTACATTAATTCCTTAGAGGAAATTGCTTTCTATAAGCCTCAGTTTCATGCTGCTTTATCTCACATGTAAATAATTTGTAAACAACAAAAGTAAGAGGACTCACATTTGTGTCAAACGTATGTCACTTTGGGCCTTAAATGAGTGGTTTCCATTGAAACAGATAACAGTTGAGAGCTGTGGCCTGAATTGACAGAACAAGAGACACAAGCTCACTTTTGGACAAAAATCCACACTGCATCCATGAGTACTGAAAACTTCTCACAACCATATGCTCTGTGAATTCAACCTCAAAGGCAAGACAAACAGAATAGTGAAAAGAAGTTTTCACTGGAAAAATGTGCCAGGCTGGTATGGTTACCCTAAATAAAAGTAGTGAATAGATGCATGTAAGTGGTTCAGTGTGTTTAAAAAAATAGAAAAATTCCTCTTTCCTTTATTTAAATTCTAGATAAAGCCGGTATTGAAGCCATGGTAAAAGGCGGGGGGATTTGTAGCATACTTTATTAAATGGAACCAGTCAGAAAAGAGTTTAAAATTTTATATGCTGTTACCACAAGAGAAAAATATAAAAAACAAATATACTTCCAATCCCATCTTTTACAATTTTCTAAGAATTGGCTTGGTCACAGTTAATTAAATCAGCACCATTTAAGAATTTGCACTAATCTAGTTTAACTCCATATACTGGCACCATAATATACATCAGTACCATATGGCGTTGTTATTTCTGCTCTGTGGAACAACAGCATTCAAGTATCTGTAATGCTTACAGATACAAGTCACCAATGAGACATGATGAGGCTCAGAAGTCCCCAATTAGTCTGCACTAAATCGATTTGCCCCCATCTGCACTCCTGCCTTCTTAATAACGTTAGTCTCCTTGCTTCAGAGGCGTCTGTGCAGAATAAAATATGGGACAATCTACCAATGATGCAAAGGAAAGCTGAGTATTTCACTACCTCCCTAACCTGCCACTAAAAATGGAAGAAAACTATAAACATTCAATCAAGGCTTCATTTAAGATTAAGAATTGGCAATATAACTTTTGTCAGAGAGACATCTAAAGCTGCCAGGGTCCCTGGACAGCTGTGTCAGTTTGCCTTTGATTGTGTGAGAGACTATTAAAACGAGTTTTAGAGTGTTAGGCTGACCTCTATCTTGTCGTAAAGCAAACCTACTTCCTAAAGAGTGTGATGGGGAAAAGGACCTGGCTTATTTAAAACAATTACAGAAATTATGGGGGTTTTTTAAAAAACATTTTGGTGATAGTGGAAAGAAAGGGTTTGTGAGAGGGGAGTCAGCCAGCCTCTAAAGTTACAACAAAGTAAGTGCTAGCAATTGAAGGATTGGCTGGTACCCAAACCATCTTTTTCTTTCTTTCCTACTACTCAGCAAGCAGCCCCTCTTTCTGTTATTTTCCTGTAGGTCAATTTGCCTTTTCTCCCCAGATCAGGCCTACAACAGTACAATATAGTCTGCAGATTTCAGTGGAAGAAATTCATATCACAGCAATCCACAGCTATCCTTCCCTCAGCTCTGACTCAAATCTCTATTTGTGCTAACAGGACAGGGCCAATTATTTAAAAATTCTGCTCCCAGGAAGTCTCCTCTTTCTGAATCTGGTTCCTTAGGCCCCAGGCTGGCCTAAGCGTAGGCCTTTTAAAGAAATAAAAGCAGCACAGATATGCTGGAGGCTGGGCTAACAAGCAGCACTGACTGTAAATTAAAATTCCTAAGGTAAAGATTTCAGCGAGTCAGGGTCAGTTAGGGACAGAGTAGAAAAGGGAAACATTTCATTAACAGCAATCTTTCCTAGTTGCTCATGGCAGGAATGAGAGGCATTATAGCCTAAGTTACTGGAGAAAGGTTCCAGAGGGGTAGCCGTGTTAGTCTGTATACAGCAAAAACAATGAGAGTCCTGTAGCACTTTAAAGACTAACAAATTTAATTTCTGCAGGCATAAGCTTTCCTGGGAGCGACGTAAGTTACACTGACCTAAGCGTCGGTGTGGCTATAGATACTGCAGAGCTGGATTTATTATGCCAACTGACGAATTGTCTCCCATTAGCATCAAACGTCTTCACTAAACACATTACAGTGGTTCAGCTGCATCAGTGCACTGATGTAGCGCTTATAGTGTAAACTAGCCCTAAGAAGCCCATTCTAAGTAACCCATAAGGCACAAAGTTTTGTTGAAGGCAAGGTAGGCGAGGGAGATCAATTTGGGGCCTAGGTTCAGTGGGTTTTTTTGTTGCTTCTGAGCCTCGCTGGCTGAATTCCTCTCTCTGTACAGTGGGGAAGCAGTGATTTTTCACTGGGGAGAATGGTTTTGCATATATCATTTATAACTTGGCATAATGGTGCCATAGAATGACAGATTTGAAAAAAAATGAAGAAATGCTTCAGTGTGTCTTGAAAGTTCTGCTGTGGATAAGCTAGATAGTATGGAGACAGAGCACAAGATCTATTGCTTTATTGCATTGCTCTGGCAGCAAAGTTATACCTTGATATTAGCCATTACATGGGTTAAAAAGCAGCTTCAAAGCACATATGATACAATGCTTTTCCTGCGCTATGTCACAGTAAGTAACCAATACATCCTTTTAGCCTTAATTTTCCACATTCCAGTTTGAAAGTCTGTATCTGGAATTCAGTCCTTGTGCCATAAGCAAATATCTATTTAAGTATTTATATGGCCCATTTCACCGTAGTATCCACACACACCTCCCCATCATTTTGTCTTTCCCAACTCCCCCACGGCATGGCTACGCTGCATCTAGGAGTGAGCCTCCCAATTTAGGGCTATCACTCTAAAAATAGCTGTGTAGATATTGCAGCCCAAGGTGGAGCTTGGTCTCTGAAGCATAGGGGAGCGACTGAGCTGAAGTTCCCTATCTGCAATGACTAAGCACTGTATACACAGCTATTTTTAAAGCACTAACACAAGCCCCATTTTACAGAGAGGAGCCAAGACACAGAGTACACTAAGTGACTTCCATAAGGTATGGGTCAGAGCCAGGAATTGAACCCAAGCCTCCCACATCCCACCCCTGTAGCCTATCCACTAGAACATCCTCTCACATAGACATCAAAACTAGATTGTACTGAAGATCAGCCCTAAGGAGGGCAAAATGTATGGCTTCTATAGGCCCATTGTCACAGGCAATATAGGTTCTTATGGTTTGCACAATTGAATTAGAATTGCAGCGCACTGAGATGGTGTTGAGTTACTGACCACAAGTGTATAGTTATTTCTCAGTTATGCAAAAAGCTGCACATAACTAGTAGAAGAAATCATATTTGCAACCCCTCTGCGCTTCAATTGGCTATTGCCCTCAAAAAGACAGTAGTTATATACCCAAAATGATCATGACCACTTCAGCTTCTCAATCACCAAGCTTCTGTTATCGCCAGCTCAACCTTTCCTTATAGACCTCCCCATTCTGCCTGCTTCTTGCCCCGAAGGAAACTAAGCCACCACAATTTAATTTTAAGGAAAATTAAATATGTTCATATTAACAACTCTCTCTCAGTAATCACAGTGCTTGCAGGAGTGACAAACCCAGTGCCCTAAGACCTAGTGCAGTTTGAAATCATGTTAAGAGGAAAATAATACTATTCCTGAGAGGAAGTGGAAGTAAGATCCAGTGATGAGATACAGGATGGGGAGCGTTTAAAGTAAATAGAAAGTTCTCAGGGGGAGAACTTCCTGATCATAGTGAAGAGTTCAGAGTGCGAGGTGTTGAAGAGGCAGGTGAAGGAAGGCAAGTGTATTTCTTGCTGGTAACTGGTGTTGTCAGTTGTTAGTGTAGGTTGCGTGAGTGTGTCCCCGTGTAGATGCTGTCCCAGCTCTGCGCGGGTAACCGAGACGGTACTCACGATCGAATGAATCAACACAACCACGGATTAGCTGAGTAATGAAGGCACCCGGGCCAGGTTTATTGCAGTTGAAGCACAATGAGAAGCGACCTATAGAATAGTTACCAGTACACTTCAGATACGAGTGCTCCGTTACAATGGACTCGGCCCAACTTAATGGTGGGATTTTCTGTTATCCCCTAGGCCAGACAACATCATTCCCTCTGACACTCTCTTTTTACACTGTTATAGACAATTTTGTTCTGCCCCCTTTGACGTAGGTAGTTGCCACCTTCTTGATGTAGTCCAATACCACCCTTTACCGTAAATTGGATGATTCGGGCAAAACAACTCTATTTGTCACCTTATCAGACATTTCTATCCATCAAAGTGTCATTTCAATGGGTCAGGTTGCCCTTGTTATCTCTCTGGTGTTAAGATGTTCTGGTACTTTTTGCACCTGCTATGTATATTTAGTAATGTTTTGTTATTAGTAATATTTTGGAATTATGTGTATTTGCAGTATCAGCGTTTTCTCCATGCCAGTTTCAGTCAGGTCGTAAGTTCGCAGCCTGACTCCTGTTACCTTGGCTTTTTCCACATAGGCCTTATACCTTAGCCTGTTCTGCTAGGTTGCAGGCCTTAAGCTTTCACTTCTTACTACAACTGGAAGGTGCTTCCTGTTATCTCAGCAGTAACCGTATCTTGAACTGGTGAAAACCTGAGCTTTGAATTCACTTTGCCCACGATTCAGTTATTTTGTAACCAGAGCAGCCCCCAGTGTCATCTAATTAGCCAAAACCATTCTATAGTCATAGGCATTAGGATGAGAAGTACTGTCAGACTGAAAGCCCTGATTTACAGTGGTGGATACTGTCAGAGTTTCTCTGCTCAGTGCCACCTCTGGCAGCCTTTTATCGAACTTTTGATTTCACTCCCATTCCTATCCCTCATGAGTTGTCCCCTATAAATGATTAACCCCAGTGGGGTTTTTTTTGTTTTGCTTGCTCCCCTTCTCTGTGGATGAGCCATTGTCATTTGCCTTTCAGGGTACTCACCCTCATTGGTTGTCAAATAGAGCAAAAGCCTTGGCTGATCATAGTCATTAATCTTCAAAGGCATTGACTACATTAACCTGGCCAAATTACAAGGTCGACATTTACATTCCATCTACTGATATTCCCCGGTACTTACAACTGAAGAAAAAAGTTTTCCATTTTCCTTTGTAAAATGCAAAATAAGCTGTTGCATTACATACATGGACAAGCAACGTCTACTCATTGCATGTGCTTTATAAAGCAAGTGGGGAACCCATCTAGGTGAAAGATGCTATAAAAAAAAGTAGACTTATTATTTTCATTTATTTCAGTGCTCTGTGCAGTGGAATCAGAGTACATCAAAGAATGCCTACTGCAGAACAGCAGAGCGCCAGTGCTGTCTACAGCCTAATTTTTTTAAAAGGTCATATTATTGAAAGATACCACTCATAACAGCCCTTCTTCTGCTTTCTCCTGAACCAGTAAAGGAGTGAGACTAAACAGCTGTCCATATGCGCATATTAATCCTGTCAAGGGAGTCTAACATGTCACTGTGGGTACTCCTTCATCCATTAAAACACAGGTTGTTTTTTTCCTGTGTAGATTAGATCAAACCCTTTTTCAGTCATGACCAGAACTCCCATAGGTAGATACCTAAAAGTTAAGAACCTACATCTATATGTAGTTGGCTAAATAAGTGGGATGATTTTCATAGGTGCTGAGTTATATATATATATAGCTCTGATCTGCACAGGGTTACAAACACAGTCTTTCGCATAACATGGTTAAACAAGTCTGATCCCATTTACAAGCAGGAATAAATGCTATTATACGGTCCTGATCTTTAGAGGGTTGTAACATGACACAGTAACATGGCTATAATTAACTTTGGTTCTCCACACAGGTCACACCAAATCATGCTGTTCATTGATGGATGAACAGAAATTACTTACCAGTAAGTAAGTGGTCTTTGGGAGCGCTGCCTGTGCCTATTCACATGTGTGAGATAAATGCATCTCCTAGCATGCAAACTCAGAACCCCCTAGAGAGCAATTCAGCTTAATCTGGCCCAAAGTATGCTTCAACTAGTTGACAAGGAGGTTTAATTAATCTGACCTATAGAGGTGGAGGTAATCACTGAGCCTTTTGTTTCTAAGAGGGTTACTAAATGCTGTTTTGAAGAAAAAGGGATTCTAATCTAAGTGGTGATTTTCAGATAATTACTTAAGGCTTGGTAATAAATTCCTGAGCCACACTTTTTCAGCTTAGCAAATGGGTTCCCAGAGTGATCATGTATTTAAACTTTCTCTAAATTGTCAAGTTGTGTTCCCTCTGTAGTCTGTATCCATTTCAGGCACAACTAGCAGAGTCTGCCTGTGCTGGCATTTTGAGCAATTGCAGTGGTGTGGGGCTGCCCTGACCAACCCTCCTGTCCCAAGCCTGCCTTCATTGCCCCCTAAAGTGGGGGCTTCTCAGACATTGACACAGAGCTGCCATCAGGCAATGGGGAATCTTTCCCACTATCTTCTCGTACTCCTGAATGAGGGCTGGAATTCCACACTCTCACTTACTGAGGGCTGTGGCTTAAAGCCACAATTTAGACGTGCTGGGGGTTAACAGTTGTCCCCAATACCTCCAATCTGGTGTGCTCCGTTGTGGGCCCTTTCGTGTGATGTGCATTGGCTGAAGGAAGAAAAGGATAGACCTCAGTGACCCATCTCTGGCACTGAATGGCTTTAATAATAGAACTGGTGGAAACACTTTTCTGTCAGAAAATGCCACTTATTCAAAAATCAACATTTTCCAAGGGAACATGTCAATTTTGTCAAAATTGACTGTAGACAAAAATAAAATAATTTAACTTTGGTTATGCACACAGGTCATGTTGTACATGGCTGGAGGAACTGAAGTTACTTACTAATAAGAAAGTAATTTTTGGAAGCACTGCCTGACAAGACAGCATTTACCAGGATCTAAGTTAATTATAGAGAAAAAAGCTTTTGTTTTTCCCCTTTTGGAGGAGTGGGGGTTAAGGGGATGGAAGGCAGGAAGGGAGGAAAAGGGGAAAAGTGTATTTCACATAAATGCTTTCTGCAGTTTCCTTAACTACATAACATTTGGGTTTATCAAGGTAAGCTATACGTTCACATTATGAGAACATTTTGGCAAAAACATCAAGCCATTGCCCAACAGTGAAGAATTTTAATGTCATTTCAGATTTTTAGAATTAGGGAAAATGATGTACTTGGTAGTTTTACTGTCCTTCTCCACAAAAGGAGTAGTGACTAGTGAGTTATATTCTGTCCAGATTGCCTCTGTGATTGTCTTCTGAGCTTGCTTGTCAAATGTTTCTGCTCAGGAAAATATATTTAAGTAAGAAGGAATTTTTAGATAGAGGGGAACTCAGTGTTGAATGGCAAAAGTCTGTAATAATAAGATAACAAATAACTATTCTTCCAGAAATGGGTATCAGGGAGACAGCCATCCAACAATGATTCCACAGTATCAAGCTTTTTTCCCTCTGAATTTCAAGCCCTGATTTTGAACACTGGCAACTCTTCATTTAACTTGATTTTCCTACTTCGAGTCCCTTTGATTTTATAACAAGTGTTTTGAAACTTTGACCAAAATGCCCACAGTCAGTTTGAAAGCTGATAAGCTGCTTCTCTGTTGTTAAGTAGAGTTGTACATGAACCTGAGTAATTCTGAATAGGAACTAAAACAAAGTTTCATAATTTTCCTACTAAATGAAGTTAAAAAAAATGATTGGGGGAGGGGGGGGTCAATCAAAATGTTCTGTTTTGATAAAAGTGAAATGCTTTGTTCCAATTTTGCCTTTTTAATTGTATATTATAATTCATAATATAAAAGTTTCTAAGTGAAAAGTTATTTTTTAAACAAAAAACAAAATTTTTCATTCCAATAAGGCTGAAACACTGGTTCATTTATTGAAATGCTTAATTTCATTTTTTTTATAATCAATTTTGACAAAATTGACACATTCCCTTGGAAATTTTTTATTTTTGACTAAGTGGCATTTTCGGAAAAAAAAGTGTTTCAACCAGCTCTATTATTAAAGCTATTCAGTGCCAGAGCTGAATAGCACATAAGACATTTTATCTCCAAGCCCTGTCCTCAGTCCTGTAGGCCATATGGAAAACTTTGAAATTGTCTTTAAAAAAATACGTTGTCTGTATATTTTATTCAATTTTTCACACTGAAACTGAACCTGACAAGGCAGACATGAAGAAATACCAGTTATTCAATGATCTGACTATTTAAACCAATCTGCATGCTGAGAATCATTTTAAAAAGTTTCTTCATAATATCTTTGAAAATTAAGTCTAATTTCTGAGTTTTCTACACAGTAGCAGTTTGAACCACCAATATTTCAGTTCAGATCAAATTGTTTTATTAATATAACTTACCAGAGAATTGATACTAGACCACATGACTACCAAATTTCTCTGAGACCTATCTATTTTTAAAAGGATTAGGACACACGAATAGTTTCTTTATAACCCCATGGATTCCATTTCTGCAATTGCTGACTACCATTGTTTTTACAAATCCAAGGGATACCAATTTCAGTTGGTATTTTTACAGTGTCCAGGGGCTCCAACTCTATAGGTTTTAGCACTAACTATAATTTTCTACTTTCCAAAGGTGGTTGTCAGGCACATGATTTCCAGTCACCTTCTACAATTCTGAAATCATGAGGCCATGGTTTTCTGACTTGCACTGGCCATTCCAACGCTGATAGACAGCTGAGCAGGGTTTAGACTTTTATGTATAAAGTAAAATCTGAAACAAAAAATTTTCAGCTTGTGCTAGAGAAGACTTCACTTGCTAACAATCAAACATTTAAGTTCCAGATGGAGCAAAACCAAAGCCTCAGATCTGAATACCCTCATACTTAGGGAAATATGGATATAGATCCAATTCTTCTCCCTATATTAGGGCAAAATAAAGTCTGGATTCAAATACTATTAGTCGTTTTGGCCCAAGCAACTGACCAATATTTGCAGTTTGTTTACATTAGGAAGAGAAATTGATGCTAAAATCAAGTAATTCTTTGATGCAATCCTGTTTACTTACAAATAATTTACACAAAGTCCTGTTTCCTTGAATATAGTAGTAATCAAACAGCAGGAACCACTTTTTTTTTGCTCATAGTTTTGAACTTCTTTCCAGCCAGTACCCTACCTAAAAATCTCCCTTTCTTCACTTTCTCTCAGGGCAAGTGCTTCTCTTGCTGTCTGCTTGGCTTAGGCCTCTTTTCTCAGACTATTTCTAATTGCAGATATACCCCTCCATGAAACAATACCCAGCAAAACCCCCGTGTCCACATAGCTCAGTTTCTGACCGGTCTTGCACGTAGACTATATTTTGGAGGATGGCACTTATTGTTTCAGCTATCTTATTCCAGAAAGAGCTTAACTGCTTCTTACAGTTATCCTGAAAGAGAGGGTGGTTGTTACACTTACCCATTTCAACGAGGTTTTCACCCAATCTTCATTATAACAAACCCAATCTTTGGGAAATTTCAGATTTGGATTTAGACATTGCAGTGGAATCTGGAGAAGTTTATATGGCTAAAGTGGATGTTGTTCTGCTTGTGGAAAAGTAGAACACTTTGGTCCCCAGGACCATCAGTCTTTCATGACATTAATTTACTCAACAAGAAAAAAAGTGCACTGTCATCTCAGTATTTCACAATATGGCGGAGACATGCATTACCTATCTATGGAGCTAATCTAAAGCTCACTAAAATCAACAGAAAGATTTCCACTGAATTAAGTGGGCTCAGATCAGGTCCTATCCTAATTGTGTCCTGATAGGATGAGTAAAGGTTCATTGTTTTGATTGGTGTCACATGGGATTCCTGCAGATAAGCCAGTAAGAACCACCAGGCATGTGACAATTACCTAAACTAAAGTAAACCAATCATCATGCCCCTCTCCTATCGCACACACATGGATACCAGGTACAGATCTTGTTTATTTACACAGCACATGTTATTGTAGCTCTTCAGAGCAAGTCACATGACACAGTAGTAGTTTTAGAACTTCTGTTTTTCATACCGCAAATTTCAATTTATTACAAGCAATTATCTGTGCTGCCATTTCCCTGCAATGAAAGAATATGTTAACATGCCACTTAACCTCAAACTTAATGAGTGGTTAGATGGCTCCTGCTCACCTTGGGGCTTTTCATTAAGAGGTGCAAACCCTCACATGGAGATTACAATGTCTTTCGGTTAAATACATAGTGGACATGTTTACAGTGTCAGCTCCTTGGACACTGACGACCCCTCCTACATTTGGTACACAGCTACACGGGTATCTGAAAAGGAAGGGCTGGCCAGGCTATACAGTGACATGACTCCCACTGGAGCTCCTGGAACTAGACTGAGCCTCTAGGGGCGTCCTATCCTATGGACAAAAACAATGACTACCATAGCCCTCTGATACCATTTCCCAGCATGCTCGGTGTCTGGGGAGGGGACAGAATGGACTAGAAACTCCTGCTGATACCAGTAGGGAGCCTTCTGTGTGGGCTGATATGGGCAAGTAGTTTGCTGGGCCAATGATGATCCAGAGCTGCTCAGCCTCTCAGTGAGAGGGGACAGCCTGACTCAGAGACAAGAAACTAATTTTAGTTTAAGTGTTGAAGTCTGAGAGCTCAGACAGAAGCAGAACAACCCAGGGAGTCTCTGAATAACTCTCCCTCCCCACGAAGAGAGTCTTTGAACTGTGGGATTTAGTGCATGGGTCAGGCAGTTCCAGCCTGCAGAAACCAGCATTCAGAGGGGCAGAGATCCTCCTCTGCACCGGCTACTGAGGGCCAGCTGAGACCCCCCACCAGACTCCAGGCCAGGGAGATAGGGAGGGACCCTGCCCCACCCAGGGGAAAAAGCTCAGTAAGGAGATTCCTTCCTTTTGTTTAAGCTAGCCAACATTCACAGTGTTACAACACTTGTCTCCAGACTCATTCTCAGTTCACCCCCTGCCTGGAAAGGGGGCTGGGATAGGTGTTGATTCATTAATGTTTAATGCATATCAGTTAACCCCTAACACCTTCACCAGCTCCTATTTTCCTGTTCCCAGTAAAGTCCCTTGGTACACTTATTTTGGGGTGGATCATTTCTTTGCTAGGATAGCACTAATGTACTTTATTGTTTCCTGAGTACTGTGTTTTATACTCCTTGCCGAGTAGTAACATTCTTCATTTTCCCAGGGGACAGCACCCCTTGAGTCTCAGATACATTGAGGAGACAACTTAGGTGGAGGCAGCAGGCATCAGAAAAAGAAAAAGAGGGGAGAAGCCACTTCATGTAGCAAGCAGCTTGAAGGAGGCTAGAGCTACAATTCAGGAGAGGGGCCACAGATGCCAGTGCTGGGATTAATTTACTAGGAAATGTTAATTGGAAAGTAGCATCACTTCAAAAGTCATTGCTCTGCATATGAGCAGTAAGTCCAGAGTCACCGAGATCATCAGGCCTTAAAGTATATGGGGAGCACCTTGCTTTGTGAATGTAGTGAAGCAATAGGCTTGGAGCCCTACAAACGTTTATGGGAACAGGGATCCCCTGAGAAATCACAAATGAACAACTCTGAGTCTTGTCAACACTGTCAAGATCTGGGGAACAGTCACAGTGAAAGGAAAACTCATTAGTACCTCAACAGGGAGCTTCAGTGCCTTCATAATGTGCTCTGAAGCACTGGGTTGCCACTAGCATACCAAAGGAGGTGCTAGCGACTGAAGGATAGCCATCTGTGAAGACATTGGTTCAGGATGTAGCAACAATGGCTCTTCACTTTTGGGTTTTCATGTCAAGTTACAGCATTTCCTGGCACAGGAAAGAAATACCCAATGGGATTTGAAAGGTTTGATGACTGGGGATATTTCCCCAGCATCCACATCTGACAATTGGTTCCAGCAAGTGGGACAACTTGTGGAGAAGTGGGTCCATCTCCCACTGATAAGAGCCACTATATGAAAGCCGTAGAGGCTGATGCCTTAAGATCCAGAGGTCCCAGTTTCACTCTCTGCTGCTGCTGACTACCCAGCTAATCTGTTACAATTAGTGACCTGGATGAGGAATTGAACTGAAAAACCTCCAACAGGGGGAATGTGTAAGCCATGCCCGCTTGGTGGGGGCATCTATCCCCTCTGGTGACTGATAATGAGGCCACAGAGAGGTTAATGAGCCTGCTACAGCATTGGCTAAGCAAGCTGGGTCTTTTAGTACAGGTACTAGCGGCTGTTGTATTAAGATTCAGCGGTCTCACGTTTCATCCCTGCTGCTGCTAACTCACCCAGGGGTGTCAGGGTTAAATAAACATTACAGCAAACACTGTTCATTTATAACAAAAGCACTGCTAGTCTGCAGGATCGCCAAAAATCGCCGTGCTCTTGCTCAGTATTTTACATGCAACTGTAAAAGAGGAGAATGTTTTCTTTCTTGTTAGCAAAGCGATGCCTCAGTGAGAGCAAATACTAGTGTGCATGGAAGTCTCTCAAACCCATGATAAACATTTAAGCTTTCTAATTATCAGATGCTACACAATTCTGAGCTAGCCCAAGGAAGTTCTTGAAGCTGCCAAATTCTCATTTAGGTAGGATAACAAGGTTCAGAGAAAAACTAATTAGGGCTGCAAATACTGTAACAAATAGAGACATAAAAATGTTTCTTCTTTTAATGTTATTTTGTTGCATTCCCTTGCCTTTATTAACATTTGTTGTTCAAGTTTGAGCTTCAGAACTTTACCTGATGTCAGAATAAGAAGTTTCTGCCTATTTACTATATCAAAGTATCTCAAGATTAGAGTATGGTATTAGTTAATGCAGAGCACATCATAGTATGTGTGTGTGACTATGCATGTGCAAATCTTGATACATTAGGGAGTAACATATCTAGATTTCAGATTACAAATTGTATATGATCATTTGACTGTTTTGGTGTGAAAATGTGTTTCAACCATTTTGAAGATGTAGACAAAAAGTTTGCTTTTTGAAGGTAGTAATACAAAAATATTATTTGGGGGCCAGTTCAGCAAGTTGCTTAAGCACGTCTAATTTTGGGGACTATTTGTGTGGTTAGAGATAAGCACATGCTTAAGTACCTTGCTCATCAGTGCCTGAAATGGCAGACTTAATCATTTACATACAAAAATAGAATTTTCATATACATGAAAATATTTTGGCATGACAAATTTACAAACTGTTTGCATGTGCATATGCTGTTATCTGAATTTAAGTTATTTTGGGAATGAGCCTTAATTATTAAGTTAATTGTGATATTACTAAGCATCTGTGACACAAGGACAAGTATCAACATGCTTGTCATCTACTTCTTTCACCTATAGACCATTTTTGTGCTAAGTAGAATGATGATGTGAGTGGTTTTGGTAACATGTGTTTTTTAAAAACTCTGGGCTGTACATTAAAGTGCATCACACTATATACAAATGTAAAAAAAATCACCTGCAAAATTAGCCAGACAAACTGTTCTTTTAAAAAAAATAAATCATTTGTGTATGAAAATACTATTTCTTATCTTTGTAATTGCCCCAAATACTAGCTCTTCATTGTCCAGCATGTACAGAATGCCTCTAATCTCACATACTCAAAAAGAGAGTAGTCCCGTCCATAAGCAATCTCTCTGACTTGCCATTCATTTTGGGTTTTAGTTCAAAATTGCTATCTTTATTTTAAAACCCCTTTCCATCCTTTCCTTTCCTCCTTAATTGTCTAGCAGTACTTTTCTTTCCCCCCTTGTACATAATCTCACTCCTTTGAGGGGGAAGTTGTGGGGAAGAAGGGGAAGAGAACCTTCTTCTCTGCAGGTTGTGCTATCTGAAACAGACTTCCTGGGTCTACAATCCCTGTCTTCTTGCTGGACCATGCTTCCTACTGTCTCTGTTTTCACTTTTTGTTTTATTTGGTAACGGGGAATTCTGCAAGTCGTTTTGGAACAGAGTTTATCGGAAAAACAGTACAAAATGAGTTGTGTTTTCTTTTGAGGCTGTTAGAACCCACTTGATGCAATCATAAACTTATCACGTTAAGTTATGTTCCTATTTGAAGGAGGATGGACAAACCCTGTGCACCTTACTTACACAAGTCTCACACTGATTTGTCTCTATATGCACAATAAAAATATACTTATTTTGTGGTGTATTATAGATAGGGTTGTATAACAAATGGAAAGTCCTGACACTACAAATGGAGGTAGTAGCTCTTTTATTATACAAAGTGGCTGAAGACCTATTTATAGTACATGAAGATCTCCATCTGATGCAATTAGGGAATGATCTGGCAAACTCTACTTTGAAATGAAGAGGAGTCTCGCCTGGAGGTCTTCTAGGATCAAGCCAAAAGAAAATATTTAATAATGCATGCTAGAAAAAGAGTGCAGGTTATAAGAGATAGCTTCTTTTAACCTGTTTTCTTTTCCAGCTTGCACTGTAGTTAAGCCTACAATTCCCAGAATGCCCTGCTGCTCTGAGCTGGAACTTGGAACAGAGCTAATTGGACCCAGGCTTACCCTTATAGCAACACATCCCGTAGGTGAAGTTTCTGCTTTGTCATTAGGTGTTGAGTTATGCCCTGAAGCATAAAGATTTATATTCCCTATATTTATCAGCCTAAATGATTACTTCTCTTTTGAATCCTGCTTGTGGTGTTCTGTGATAACTCAGTGCTTAAGGTGCTTCCATGTCGAGCGAGGCCTACACTAACATTTCATATTCTTTATTGACTGCCACAGCACCTGAAGCAGAGGTTTAAATCAAGCTGTCCTTAGCAATGCCTCTGTCTTTTTCTTGTGTGGTAGAGATGGTCAAAAAACCAGAAGTTCTATCCCATAGAAAATCCAGAGGTTTCAAAATTTGTTTTTGCCTCAAATTGAGACAAAGTCAAAGTCTCTTTTGTCATGCAAAAAATTCAAATTATTTTGTTCTGATCTTATACAGTTGAAAATGTTTTGATCATATACAAAAATAAACATTACAACTATAACACAAGTAAGTCAAAATGAAACATTTTAACCTTATCACAATGAAACTTTGTCATAATTCCCCATAAAAAAATGTCAGCAAAAATAAGTACCTTCTCATGAAGTCTTTCAGTTGGTTCCATTTCAGCCAGCTAGTGAGGGGTTATAATTAATTTAGAATTTAGAAGGCGTATAAATAGTTGAAAATATTCCTCCCAAGATGCACTGCATTCATTTTTCAACACTTGGGTGGTCTCATTTCAACACTGGTCTCGCTGAAGTCAATAGGAATATTGCCATTGACTTTAATGGGACTAGCATTTCACTCTTTGTATTCAACCTACCATTGTGTTGGTTAATCATCTAACTTGATTTGGGTCTTTTGGACCAGTTATTCCTACTGTTTTCTCCCTCACAGTTTCTAATATGTAAGAGAACTCTAGAAATTCAGAAACTTTATAGCTTTGTAGGTAGGTGGAGCAGAAAAAAGGCTATTGAAAATAAGTCATTTTTAAGTGACATTTAAACTTTTTGGTTTTGTGCAGTCAATACTTGGACTGCATCAGAGAACAAAACTAAAACTTAACTTTAACATCAGTGCTTTGAAGCTACCAGTGCAAGATACATTCGTTCTTTCATTACAAAGCCATATGTCTAACTTGGAAAAGGCCTTACAGCTGTGCGTTGGCAGCAATAAATAGTCACAAAGAGCCCTAGTCTACACATCTCCTTTGTAATTAAAGATTTTCTTTTCTCTTTCATAACAGTAGAGAAAGAAAAACAGATGAACTTTTTTGGGAGGGAGGGGAAGAACAAACTGTCTTTATCCATCTGAGAGAAAAATTTGCTTTGTTCAGCTGTATTTTTCCCTTGTTGTTAATATAGTTAAATAAGAGTGAACAACTATGTGATTAGCATTCTTACTAGGTGACCATACTTGTTTTGCAGGAAACTAGACACTACAGACAAATTAAGCAACAGCAAATGATCGGAAAGTATTCCAATGTGACCCAAAACAACTGCAAGGAGAAATAGGTCATTAATATTTTTAATTGATATTTGGAGAAAAATGTAATACACTTTTTAAACTAAAGGTATTTTATATTGGCATGGTGTGCTCTGGCTGTTCCTCAGTTTTGCTCTAGCCTCAGTCTATGTCGGAGCAACGGCAGCACAGTTCAGTAGTCTGAGAACAGAACTAAAGGCTGGGAGGTCTTACGTGCCAGACTTGAAACCTCGGTGTGCAGGTGGCGGAGACCCCCTCGGTGCGACGGAGGCTGGTCCTGGCGGGAGTCACCAAGATCGGAGACCTCCTGGACTACGCCCGGGGGGACTGGGTGGATCCCCACGTGCTGGCTCGGCGCATGGGGCTCTCCACCCTTCGAACCCCCTGGCGCGTACTCCAGGAGGTGAGGGCAGCCTTGCCCCCCACTGCTCACGCCTATCTCGTGCGGGTCCTGAGAGAGGGCACTCCCCGCCCACCCCTCAGCCCCGGCCCTCCGGCACTCTCCATCGGGCCCCGGCCCCGCGAGCCCGCTCGGCCCCCTCCTCCCTACGCACCGAGCCGGCTGCATGATTTGCAGCCGGTCCCCTTCCGAACCGTGCCGAGAGTCCACGTTTACACGCTCGTGCTCCACACCCTTCACTTCCACGCCCTCGTGTCCCGCCCCGACACCAAATGGCGGGACCTGCTGCCACCTTTAGAGGGTGGGGACCCCCGGTGGGCCAGCCTGTATTCCATCTTGACCCCACGGCCCACCGGGGACATCAGTTGGCGGCTCCTGCACGGAGCCGTGAGCACGGGCGTGTTCTTGGCGCGGTTCACCCCCCGCCCCGACACCTGCCCCTTTTGCGGCATGAGGGAGACCCTGGCGCACGTGTACCTGGAATGCGCCAGGCTGTAGCCCCTCTTCCGGCTCCTCCAGAACCTCCTGCTGAGGTTCTGGCTGCACTTTTCCCCACACTTGTTTATTTATGCACACCCCGTCCGTGGCCCCACAAAGCCGCGGGACCTCCTCGTCAACCTCCTCCTGGCCCTGGCGAAAGTCGCCATCTTCAATACCAGGGAGGGGAGGTTGGCTGGGGAGGCGTCCTGCGACTGTGGGGCCTATTTCCGTTCCCTTCTACGTTCACGTCTCCGGGCAGAGTTCTTCTGGGCGGCGTCCGCCGGCTCCACGGACACCTTCCAGGAGCGGTGGGCGCTGTCTGGGATTCTCTGCTCGGTGTCCCCCTCCGGTTCCCTTCTTTTATACCTCTGACCCTCACACCCTTCCTGTTTTTACATTTGTTGTCCCCCGTAATTAGTTGCTCTCTAGGTCCGGTGGCTCCTCCCCTTGGGCTGGAGGAGGGGCCTTGAGCGGTGGGCAGGGCTTACGCCCGCCCACCCACCCTAGTCTGCAAATTGTAACCTAAGTTTGGAGAAGACACTTAGGGTTAGATCCACAAAGGGGATCGAGGCTCAGCATTGCAATGCTTAACTCTGGGTACCCTTCCACCCATCCTCAGTCCATAATTAGATGCCAAGGCTCCCTATACAATGCATGGGGTAAGTTAGGCACCTAAGAATAGGATTCACAGAAGCCAGCAAGCTGAGTGAGGAATCATCTGAGCTAGCCCATAGGAAATGCCAAAGAGAGGGGTATGGCCTTACGTATATATATTTTAAAAATCCCATCCTGTGGTATTGTATTGATACCCACATGAGTCTTTAGCAGGGTTGGGACCTTTAGATCCACCAGTCACTTAAGCTAATAGAGTAACTGATAGCAGTAGTAGGTTATCATCCTCTATGTGGACCACCATTAGAGTGAAATGGGGCACTTTAGGAAATGCCAGTGGGTTTCACAGATATTTGCTGGCAGCAGAGGAATGGTGAGGCTCATGAATCTTGGATTCCATTCCAGATTACAGAGGGGAGTGTGTTCTAGTTGGCACAGACTTCTGCTCATCCTTCCTCCTCCCTTCCTTCCACCCCCAGCAGCATGGCCCCTTCTGCCCCATCCATCCAACCTGTCCCTATCTCAATGCTACCTCTTCTCCACCCCCGGCTCTTTATCCCAGTCTCATACTCCTCATCTAGTGTCACCGTGCTTCAGTGGGTCACAACTGAGGATACCAGATTCACAACAAACTGCTGAAAAATGAGGCAGACTCACCCCAGCCTGGTGATTATTCTTCCATAAGCTCTACCAAGCCAGCAACAAAAGTAATGCCTGTCTCATCACACTGGTTAACAGGAAGTCAGAAAATCAGTCTCCTTAGGGATCCCACCCCTGCCTTCACCATCAGACACTAGACTTTATGATGAGTGGTTATTTAAAACTAATTTCATCAACCAAAAGGCTCTTCTGATCCCAAGAGATTTGCCACACAGCCAGGCCAATATATAACTCAGATCTTACCCAGTAATTGTACCCAACACTGTTGCCAATCCTTTAGTATCTAATATCTATTTATGGGGTGAAAAGAAGAGTTAAAATGGTCCAATAACCACATACATACAATCATTCCAAAGTTCTTGGATCAGGTTTGCAGCAGCGGTGGAATAAACTGGCAATTTGCAATGTCTCTGAAATTTTCCAAACAACTTGGGGATCATCAGTCTTTGTTTAAAGCTTCCTTGTTAGGAATCCAGTCCAGAGGTATGAAGCAGGAAATGAAGATAAAATGGAGATAGTGCAGATGCCTTATATACTTTCTCCCATGTGAGTGGATGCCTTTAGCCTTAACTTGTGGAAACTTACAGGCACAAAATGGAGTCCAGGGTCATATGAGCAAGTCACATGCCCTTGCATGCTTTGATGAGTCATAGGAGCAGTCATTGTCCATACTCTGGCTAAAAACATTCACAGGAAGGCTCACCAGGTGAAGAGAGACTTCTTCTATGGTCTATTGTATGAGCAAGTATCCTTTAATGGACCATTAATTTACATAGTCCATTTATTATTGGTTGTCTGGCTTTGTTATATATTTTACCTGGTGGGTGTTACACAGGAATGCAGCATATGCAGGATGCCAGTACACAGTCAATATATATAACTTCAAAATGATATACTTCAGATACAAATGATATACACAGATAAAAAGGATAATCATATTTAGCAAATCGTAACTTTTTCATTGACACTTTGTGACATACTTTGCATAAGTTGTGTTGCAATTATATAACAGTGGTGGCAACAATGTTATACATGGTTATATCTCAGTCATATAACACCACACCTAGCCAGCACTGGTGTCCACTCATGATGCTTCTCATCCCAATCTTTATCACATTACCCAGAAATTCCTAATCTTGGCTCTCTGGACTCCTCCTTCCTCATCCCTCTTCTCCCCCCTTACATAGCCAGTTCCGATTCCCCCAGTCCTGACTCATCAAATGTCTCTCTCTCTCTCTCACACCCTGCCCTTGGCATTCAGTCCCCACCCCTACATTTCCCTTCCACAGTCCCAGCCTCCTTTCCCAGGCTCTTCACCCAAACTCACTGCCTATCCCATCACAGCTCCTTGTCCCAAGCTCTTTGCTCAACTAGTCCCACTTCTCCCCCTCACACCACAGCTCATTGTAAGATCCACCTTCCCTTCCCATTCATGTCCTTCCACCATCACACTGGTTCTCAAACCCAGTCTTCTTGCCCAGCTAGTCCAAGCCTACTCCCCTACATGTCAGGAGCCCTGGCAACAGCAATCTGTTTTAGTGCTTAGAATCAGACTGAGGGAAGTAAGGAACTAGAGCCAAGCACTGGGGCCAGAAAGCAGGCACCAAGAAGGAAGGTGGAGTAGAAGCACTGAACACCAGTAACCTGCTGCTGCTGCTGAATTTAAAAGCAGGCCTGCTGGCTCCCATCAGCCAATCAGGTAAGCCAGCCAATCAGGCAATCCTACTGCAACCTGGATGAGCCCATTAATATGCCTAGTGCCTCATCTGACTAGTCCTTGGTTTTATCTGAAAGTTTAATCCTGATATTATCTACTAGTCCCAGTCCCCAGTTTTCTTCCCTAATTCCCAATGCCAATTTCCTTAGCCAGCCAGTCCCAGTCTCCCTCCCATCCCAGCTCCCAGTCCCACTTTCCCTCTCTCCTACTAGCCTTCAGACCCAGCTTTCACATGTCCCAGGCTTCTGGTCCTAATCTACTCCCCTCAGCCCTTCCCCTTCCAGGTCCCACTCATGCCCAGTACAAGTGGACTCTTCAGGGAATTTAGGTGCTAAAAATCTAAGTCTCTACTGAGCACGTGCAAACTGCCATTTTTCAAGGGCTTATAAATTGGCCCAGTTGGGGCAGATTTTCATGAGGAAAAAGCGAAAGGCATTCTCTGTGAAATTTCAAGTCTCTGCTTCAAAGCATAGTGGTACTAGAACTTTTCAAATAAAAGGTCATCAGAACTTTTAAACATGGGCAAAACAAAAAATTTTCTCCTAGTTCTGTTCTCAGAAATGGCTGAACTGTTTTGGCTGAAATTTTCCAAAATAATTTAGCTTGAGGCAGACACTTGACATGAAACATTTAAGCCCATCCTTCTTAAATCTGGCAAAATTAAAACCAATTGAAAATAGAGACTTATAAAGGGAAGTGTCAGATCTTAATAACAGATGGTGCTATCAGCCCTGCCTATAACGACATAGTTCCAATACCCCGTATTGGAAAAGAGGCGGAATGGATTTAATACCAACATTTTTCCAACAAGCAATCAATCACTCCATTTCAACAGTGACCTATTTACATCTATGATAACTTTAAATAGCTGACTAAAGGTTTAAGTGTTCTAATGGATGTCCTGTTTTCTTAACTCCAGCCGTTTTTGGATGTCAATCCACATTGAGCAAGCAGTATGATCAAGATGCTGGACAACCCTGTAGCAGCTGTAAAGTCAACATCAGGAGCCAGATGTTCACCAGGTTTAAATCAACATAGTGCCCATGACTTTTTTTTATTTTATTTTTATTTTTTCCAACTCTAAGACTCTTCTTAGAAAAATGTAACCATCCCTATCTCTTCCTGAAGCTAGGCATAGAAAAACACTGGGGCCCAGAGCCTCAAAGATATTTAGGCACCTAACTCCTATGTATTTGAGGAGTTGAGCCAGGGTGTTCGTGTCTCATCTCCCAAATTTGGAATGAAGTGCCATATGTCTTATCATTTTGGGAGGAGATTTTCTAAGGCACATATGACACCCAATTTAGACACCCAAGGTCAATTGATTTCCAGTGGGAATTGTGCTTTTGCACATCTCTTCCCTGTTCCATGGGATATGAAATTTTACTTGAATGTGAAAATTTTGATTGGACAATTTTGAGAGACTATGTCTCATTAGAAAACTGGGCTGGGCAACACGTAAAAATGACAATAACAGCAGTTTGGAGAAAGCTCTGTATCCATTCTTAGACATATGTTCAATGAATTGTGTTACCATTTATGAAAAAGGTTACTATAATGCTTTTGAGCTATTTTCTAACATTTTGAATTATCTGACCTCTTTGGTTTGCCGAATTGGGGTGCACAGCTCAGAAGAAGTGGTTTTTCCCTTGGGATTTTCACTGACTTTTGTTTAATAACCATGTTGTTATTCACCGATGCTGACAGAACATGTTGGATTGTTTATTAGGAATAATGTACAGTCACTTCTAAAAAATTTATTTCAGCAGGTGGCCAGATAGCATAATGCCTGAAGCTTGTTTCTTCTTACATTTTGTTTATTCAGGCTTGGTCTACACTGCCAGTGAAATTTGGCGGCAGTGGATGGGAGATGCTCAAGCTATGTAGAGTAGCTTGCATATCTCCTGTCAGCTTTCTAACTTCCATGTAGCGTGACATCCCCACTATGCTGTGCCAATGGGAAATGCCCTCCCATTGACACGGCGTTAATCTTTTTTGGGGGGTGGATTAACGCCGTTGACTTCTGGATTAATTGAGCAAGTCTCCAACTGCTGCTCAGTCGATCCCATAGAATAGATCTGGTGGCGCCAACAGTGCTGCCGTCAAGTGTAGACCTACCCTGAGTAGCTAAAGTAGCTTTTTTGATCTATGAAGGGAAATCTTCTCTTACTCACTCAAATGCACACCTGCAGCATAAGTGAGATCTTCCAGCACTTTTTGTTAGTAGAGACTGGTTGTAATCTAATAATGTTTTCTTTCCGTCTCTGAGTTAAGACTGGCTGGAAATTAGCTAAATTATCTCTCTCTCTCTCTTTGCCTTCATTAGGTTAATAAGAAAACATAATTGTGGCTGGAAAAAAAAACAAAAAGAAAAAAACTTTTGGCACAATTTATTCATAGATAATAAAAACCTGTGACCCATAAAGCAATTATAACTGAAGGCAACCCGACCAGTGATAACCCTCTTGTTTCTACTTAGGGAGTGGCATTAAGAGAGTACTAAATCTAGGTATCGAGGTATTTCAAGTAATGCTGGTCACTGTTGTAAAATATATGATGGTAAGTAAAATGAAGCATTGTTTCGATGGTACTGTGACATACCCGAATTTTTTTTTTTTTAATGATCATTTCTTAGGGAATTCAAAACATCATGAGAAGAGGAGTACATTTTTGTGCAAAAAGAAGGTTGATCTGAGTAAAGGTATAGGAAGGAAGGGAAGTGTGACCTGCATCAGTAAAGATTCTTTGCTTGTGTCTGTACTTTGCAGTGTGCGCAAAAATGACTATAGCTTGTATGAGCAATCTGTGTTGGCTAGTGATTATAATGTTTTCAGTACATGACTGTTCAATTACCGGTAGTCATTCCAATAAAACTTGTAGATGAGATCATTTTAAACCAAATCATTGGGTTAACCCAAGAAAAGTCATAGAGTTTATGGCCAAAAGGGACCACCAGATCATCTCCTCTGACCTCCTGTAGAGCACAGGCCTCCAACACCACCCAGCAACCTACACCTTAACCGAACAACAGGAATTAGACCAAAGCCTTATGATCCTCAGGAAACTAAACTCTTGTGTGCCACAGGCAGAGAATAGGCATGAGTGAGATGCACCAATGCCCAAGGGAATTTGTCTTAAGTAAGATATACCTTGGTGATCCTGACCAGCGACCCATGCTCCACACTGCCGAAAAGGCAACCTCCGCACAACAGGTCACTAGGAGAGCTAACCATTGTATCACAGAAGGGATGGATGTGGAAGATATAAATATGCAATAACGTGCAGTCAGACCTATCTCTGCAGTTGCTATGACCCATTATGACACAGAGGTCTAGATGAGATTTCAAAAAAAAAAAAAAGACAGATAAAGTGTACAAGTTTCAATACAATTCAGTAATAACCCTTTGGAATTGTGTTTTCTGGCAGCATTACTAAAAACTTGCAACTAATGCAATGTGTTTTCTGCATAATCCACTTTTTTCATGTTTCTGCTAAGAAATGTTTTGGCCTTGCAAACAGGGTGAATTAACGTTGTAGGGTCACATCCTCAGCTGTTGCAAATTAGCATAGCTGACTTTCTCAGTCCCTGCTGCTTTATACAGACTGATTCATCCATTAATCTTCCAAGGAAAAAAACAAACCTTATGAACATTTGTATGATTCTTCAGCATGTATAACATTTGCATATCACACAAAAATTATTAGGAGCTGATACTTTTTCTCTCTAGGAAAGGTCAGGTGATTTAATTACATAACCAAGTCAACACACAAATTTGATGATTAGAGATCTATTTTACAATTTAAGAGCTACATTGATTTTTCATTACAAGGCAGGGCAATCTACATAATGAAGAGAATATCACTTCTATTTAAACACAAACATATACAGTACACTAGCAAAATGTGAACACGAATACACTTGTTTTAGAATGAGAAGAACTCATAGGGTCAACTCAGTTTATTCCTCTTTTAGAACATTTCCCCACATGATACTATGAAGTTACTGAATAGCCCTACGTTTATTTTAAATAAGTGGAAGATGTTTTACCATTCACTTAAGATTCTCTCCTTTGAAGAGGGCTTTTGGATTGACTTCCAAACATTTTAATTGTCGTCTTTCATCAGACCTTAATACTAAAATTAAAAAATATAGTTAAACATTGATAATGACCATATACCTTCAGGATGAAACCTGTTTCAGATCTTCCCTATGGCTCTCTGATCCACAGTGTGGGACCTAATTCTGGATTCTGTATCTGCACACTGCACAGAACTTCAACGTAACAATTCTTCATAATGCAGGGCAAATATACAGTAGAATGTAGATTCACATTGAGATTTAGAGAATAGAATTTTGCTCTTAGTACATTAGGCATGTCTGATAGCTCAGGGTAAAATTCACAATCTCTTTATGTGTCTATTTGAATGTTATACTATTAAGAAAGGAATACAGCCGTTCAGGCAGAGTTTAACTAATGAACAATGAGCCAGGTTTTCAGACTTGGGAATGTGCAGAAGTTGCACATTCCTGACAAATCTCAGACGTGCACATGCAAATTAAATCATAGAAGTGTAGGACCGGAAGAAACCTCAATAGATCAGCTAGTCCAGTACCCTGCACTCAAAGCAGGACAAAATAATAACTAAATCATTCCTGACTGATATTTGTCTAACTTGTTCTTAAAAACCTCCAATAGAGATTTCACAACCTGTCCAGGCAATTTGTTCCAGTGCTTAATTACCCTGACAGTTAGGAAGATTTTCCTAATGTCCAACCTAAACCTCCCTTGCTGTAATTTAAGCCCATTGCTTCGTGTCCTATTCTCAGAAGTTAAAGAGAACAATTTTTCACCCTCTTCCTTGTGTCAACCGTTTAGGTACCTGAAAACTGTTATCATGTCCCCACTCAGTCTTCTCTTCTCCAGACTACACAAACACATTTTTTTCAGTATTTCCTCTGATTAAGGATAAAAGATGGGGAGGAGATCAAGGGTGATGTCATGGTAGGGTTCTACTATAGACCACCTAACCAGGAAGAGGAGGTAGATGATGCTTTTTTTAAACAACTAACAAAATGATCCAAAGCACAGGACTTGATGGTG
The DNA here is from genome assembly GCF_026122565.2 of Emydura macquarii macquarii. NCBI lineage: Eukaryota > Metazoa > Chordata > Testudines > Chelidae > Emydura > Emydura macquarii. Next base: position 20,969,669 of record NW_027131614.1, on the reverse strand, counting down.
ATGGGGGACTTCAACTACCCAGACACCTTTTGGGAAAATAACACAGCAGGGCCCAGATTTTCCAACAAGTTCTTGGAATGTAATGGAGATGATTTTTTATTTAAGAAGGTGGAGAAAGCTACTAGAGGAGAGGCTGTTCTAGATTTGAATTTTGATAAATAAAGAGGAACTGGTTGAGAATTTGAAAGTCGAAGGTAGCTTGAGTGAAAGTTATCATGAAAAGATAGATTTCATGATTCTAAGGAATGGTAGGAGGAAAAACAGCAGAATAAAGATAAGGGATTTCAAGAAGACAGACTTTAGCAAACTCAGGGAGTTGGTAGGTAAGATCCCATGGGAAGCAAGTTAAAGGGGAAAAATAGTGAGAGAGTTAGGCAGTTTTTTCAAAGAGATACTATTAAGGATGCAAGAACAAACTATCCCACAGCATAGAAAAGATAGGAAGGATGGCAAGAGACCACCCTGTCTTAGCCAAGAGATCTTCAATATCTGAAATTCAAAAAAGAGTCCTACAAAAAGTGGAAATTAGGAAGGATGAATATAAACAAACAACTCAAGCATGTAGGAACAAAATTAAAATGGCCAAGGCACAAGACAAGATTAAACTAGCTAGAGACATTAAGGATAATGAGAAAACATTCTACAAATACAGTAGAAAAAAGAGGAAGACCAAGGATAGGGAAGGCCCATTACTCAATGGGGGGGGGGAACAACAACAGAAAATGTGGAAATGGCAGAAGTGCTACATGGCTCTTTTGTTTCAGTTTTCAGCAGAAAGGTTAGCAGCGATCAGATGTCTAACATCGTGAATGACAGTGAAAATGAAGTATGATCAGAGGCTAAAATAACAAAAGAACAAGTTAAAAATTACTTAGACAAGTTAGCCATCTTTAAGTCACTAAGGCCTGATGAAATACATCCTAGAATACTCAAGGAGCTGACTGAGGAGACATCTGAGACATTTGCAATTATTTTCAAAAAGTCATGGAAGATGAGAAAGATTCCAGAGAACTGCAAAAGGGAAAATGTAGTGTTAATCTATAAAAAAGGAAATAAGGACAACTTGGGGAATTATAAACCAGTTAGCTTAATTTCAGTACCCAGAAAGATAATGGAGCAAATGATCAAGCAATCAATTTGCAACCCCCTAGAAGATAATAAGGTGATAAATAACAGTCAACATGGATTTGTCAAGAACAAATCATGTCAACCAACCTGACAGCTTTTTTTGACAGGATAACAAGCCTTGCAGATAGGGGAGAAGTGGCAGATGTGAATATCTTGACTTTAGTAAGGCTTTTGATACTGTCTCGCATGACCTCCTCATAAACAAACTAGGGAAACACAACCAAGATGGAGCTACTATAAGGTAGGTGCATAACTGGTTGGAAAACCATTCCGAGAAAGTAGTTATCAGTGGTTCACCATCATGTTGGAAGGGTATATTGAATGGGTTCCACAGGGATCAGTTCTGAGTCCAGTACTGTTCTATATTTTCATCAGTGATTTAGATAATGGCATAGAGAGTACACTTATAAAGTTTGCGGATGATACCAAGCTGGGAGGTCTTGCAAGTGCTTTGGAGAATAGGATTAAAATTCAAAATTATCTGGACAAACTGGAGATATGGTCTGAAGTAAATAGGATGAAATTCAATAAGGATAAATGCAAAGTACTCCACTTAGGAAGGAACAATCAGTTGCACACATACAAAATGGGAAATGACTTCCCAGGAAAGAGTACTGCAGAAAGGGATCTGGAGGTCATAATGGATCACAAGCTAAATATGAGTCAACAATATAACGATGCAAAAAAAGCAAACATCATTCTGGGATGTATTAACAGGAGTGGTGTAAGCAAAACACGATAAGTAATTCTTCCACTCTACTCCATGCTGATTATGCCTGATCTGAAGTATTGTGTCCAGTTCTGGGTGATACATTTCAGGAAAGATGTAGACAAATTGGAGGAAGTCCAGAGGAGAGCAACAAAAATGAGGTAATTTCACTTTAAGCCTCTAGTGGTCATATAGGCACAATCAGAAAGGGCTCGATTTAACCAGATACTGTGAGCAATATATTCAAAAATAGGTCCCTAAAGTTAGGATCCTAAATGCTTAAGTGCCTAAATAAGTAGCATGGATTTCAAAAGTGCTGAGTACCCAGCAGTCTATGGGGAGCAGGGGGTGCTCTGCACTCACTAAGGTACCTAAAGATGAACTTAGGTGCCTATATTTAGGCATCCGTTAATGAAAATATTGGCATGTGTATCTTTATTGAAAAATCGTACATGTCTACTTGGAGTTAACAGGTATCTTAACGCACCAACAAAACAGCCTCCGATTGAATTGCACTGTAAACTACGATGGAGGACCTAATAACTTTTCTATGAGTGATGAAAATTATCAAACAGTTGGTGTTCACCTGGTGTCTAATTCTGTTCCCAATGAACACAGCAGGAAAAGTCCCATTAATTTCAGCAGGAGGAAGTTTACTATTCTAGATGGTATGGTTGTTCCAGTAGTTAAAAGCACAGGAGCAGGAGACTGAAGTTCTGTAATTTAGTCTCAGTTCTGCCATAAACTTACTTTATAACTTTGGGAAAGTCACTTAACTTCTCTTGGCTTCCCCACCTTTATTGAAAAATGGAGGTAGTACTCCTTACGCTATTTATAGGAGTGTTTTGAAGCTAACTGTACAGTGTGACTCAATATGCAGTGAAAGCTTTCTCTAGTCAGTACCATAGTGTGTATTTTTAAATACAATTGACTCTCATTTCCTTAATTTTGAGAGGTACACTTGAATCAGTTTGATTTTTGTGTTAGTTTACTACATTTTTAGTAACCAGTCCGCATATACTTGCTTTGCTTTTTAAAATATGCTTACATGGTCTATATGTCAAAGACAGCTAAAATAATATTAATTTTAGGCAGGCTTGTTTGGTCTTTTACTGTATATAAATATTGAAATTGATTTCAATTGTTGGGTCTTGTATTATAAATGTTATACTTTTTTTTCAACAATTTAGTGACGTCAAGAATCCTTTGAATTCTCCTAGTATTTTGCTGCAAAACAAGTTGTTGAAAGGCGTAGGGTAACACCCATACTCAATAGATATACATCATTTTGGAGAATCACATATAAAAACAGTAAGCATTGTATGTGCTAAAATAGATTAAGGATTATCTTTAAATCTTGATTTTGTTTTAAACATTGCAAAGTTTTCACAATACACAGACACAATAAAGTCATTTTGTTCTGAAGGCAGATCATGCTTAAACTGGATCTCCACAGTACAGACAAACGTATGTTATTTCACACAAAATAGTTAATGAGAATTTTGATAGCTCTGCCATGTTCTGTAGGCTAAGTATTGATACTGTTCATTCTAAAGCAGCAAAATAAGTTAAGACACCATCTTTTTGTTTCTGAAGCAAACAGATTTAGGTCAAAGCAGAGTTTCTGCAATAACTTGGTTTAGTGTTATCACCAAATGTTGCTTTGTATAGACGGTTGGTGGCAGACAGGTACTATAAGAACAGTTCAATTTTTTTCTTGTCCAGAGTCACCTCATACGGTATGAAGCTCTTCCTCTCTTGCTGGAAGTGGGTATTTTACTACCTGCTCAGATCCATTGCAAATGTAGTTCCAAAATCTGGCAGACAGAGTCTACTTTTTTCATTGAGCTTATTTTGGGAGATTCCCTGTCATAAGCAATTAACATATTTTAGTTCAAACTCTGAGAATTCCTAAATCTTATCAAAATTGTCTCAAACCACAGTGGTTATTTGCGTTAGTCCAAGATCATTTGATTCTCCTCTGCCTCGAGGACAGTAAGATGACATCTCCACGACTAGTCATACTGGCTTGTTTGTCCCATCCACTTCCCTTATGTAAGCAGGATCTTGAACTGTGTTTCTGACTCTGCTGGTGCTTTGCCTGTCCATCCTCATCTTAAAGGGAAAGCAGAAGTCCTTGAAACAGCGCTTGAAGTTTTCATCCAAAAAAGCATAAAGGATAGGATTTAGACTGCTGTTGGTGTAACCCAAAGCAATACAGAAATAATAGCTGGAGATTGCTGCAGTGCTGTGGGGCACATCCCCTAGTGCCTCAACCAGCACAAAAATGTGAATGGGAGTCCAACAGATAATGAAAACTGCCACAACTACAAGAACCAGTCTGGTGATACGGCGAAGGTTCCGGTCTTTTTCTCGAGACCCTGAGAGAAGTCGTACGCTCTTCAAGCGCAGGATCATCAGGGTATAGCAAACAATGATAATGAGAACTGGGATAACAAACGCAAAGACGAAGACGCAGATTTTCATGAAGGTGTCCCACCACACATAATCAGTGTCTGGAAACTGCAAAGAACATTCAGTACTACCAGTATCTATAAATGGCAGAGGCAAGAAGAAGAAGAAAATTGCTTTATTATTAGATATTCCAATCTATAGCTGTAGTTCAGTTTAAGCTTGCAAAAATGATTACCATGTAATGTGATACAAATAAATGGAGTTATCATTAAATCACTCAAATAATTGCTTTCAGTTGCCATTGAAACTGATTTTCCACTGCTGTCTTTCAGGATTGGTTGGAGGGCTTTTTTAAATGTGTTATATTACACACAACCTTCAGTGCACAACAGAGGCATAAAACCTACAGAGGCACAAAAATATAATCTATTGAGATGGACAGAACAGTTGTTAGGCTCTGGATCTGTTTCATTTAAGGCCATGTTCCATGCAATGGCAAACCATGCAGGTTTTGCAACTGGGAAAGGGGCGATGGGTTATTGGTAGTGGCTGGAGGCCTCATACTCACCTGCCATTTATGGTTCCTGTCCCACAGGAATAGGTCTGGCTCTTCACTCCAGCCATTGCAGTTTTGTGCGTGGTGCCGCAGCACCATTCAGGTTTGGCCCAGCCACCTCTCCAACATAAAAGACGGGCAACCAGGCCAAATTTTAAAAAATGACATTGTGACCTGGAGCACAGGGTCTCAGTGCCATTCAGGTTTAACCTGGCCACATCTCCATCATGACAGAGGTTTGGCTTGGCCAAATTTGAGCGAGTAGTGTTGTGACATTGCACATGGGATTGCAGCTCCACACAACCCAGTGTACCATGTCACAGCACCTGAAGTGGGGAGCTGGGCAGGACTGTTGCCAGGTGAGTGTGGGGTGAACTCAATCTCCAGCCTGGTGTGAAAGCTGACACTCATGCATCTAAAAGCCAGCGGGAGAGGGGGAAGAGCTATTTATTAGCTCCACCATTGGTTCAACTGAATTGAAATCTTGTAGCTGTTTTCATGCTATTTCAACCCAAAAAAGGGTAGATTTCTGCCATCCTGAATGGTGGAAATCTCATGAGGTTAGTTGATCTCATGAGATTTCTGTCATAGTGAGACAATTTAGCAATGAGACAATTTGTTTGCGCATGTGTGTTCCCATAGGCTTTCTTCACTGCAAACACTAAACAGTCTAAGTGCTGCATTCTCTTGGTAATAAAATACTTTTAAAATGAATCATAGTTAAAGCAAACTAGTATACACAGGGTCTAACTGAGCTGCTCTTTTTGCAGATCACTTCATTGAGAATTCTGTCTGAGTAGGGACTGCAGGATTTGGCCCACAGAAATCAGTTCGCTTCTGTTCTTGCTGTAATACTACGAATGGGGGGGGTCATATGTTGACATTTGATTTTATGTTCTAGTCGTATTTCATCATACAGGAGGATTGTAGTCAGTGTGATATTCTTGGGTTCACTTGCTTACCTCATGTAGTATTCCATCATATAAACCAAGCACAAAGAAAAACAAAACACAAGATAAATGGCAAATCAAGACAAAGAGTCAGATTTACCACTAATGTTACTGGGCATTTTTCTTTATGATTGGTAGTTTGGCTTTCATTCCTGTCTGTGCATATTCATTTCCTTCATTGGAATCATTCTTCTTCTGCAAAATGTTAAGTTTTGGCATTTATTGGATCAGGATTTTAAAAGAGCCAAGATTCAATGTAGTATTTGTACACCATTGTTTCTTAACAACCTACAACAGACTATTCTTTAGAACTGGTCAGAGAAACTTTGATGGAACCATATTCTAACAAAATATGCAGTTCTGTCAAAATCAAAACACTTCATGAAATCAGGTTCATATTTTGCAAATTCATTTTTAAAAAAATGAAGAGAAAAGAGTTCTGACAGAAATTATTTATCTTGTATTATATATTCTATAATAGATATAAAAATAAACATATAAATATAAAATATTCAATTTAATGTTGTCAAATTTGTCAAATTTTGATTGAACTGAAACTACTTTTTTTTCAGAATTTTCCTTCATAGGAAATTTTGAAATTTTCAGGTTTTGTTCCAATTCTTAATGAAGCCAAATTTCAAAATCCTTTGTGAAACAGCACTTCCATTATCCTTTCAGCTTTAGTATTCACCAAAACTTTGATACTATATTGCATGTTCTTGCAAGATAAATTAAGGCAAATGTTTGATTTAGATGTCAACTCATTTCTTTTTGCACTCTCTCAACTTATAAATGTGACAGATTTATGGAGTCTGGGAACAAGTGTCTGCTAAAAAAAGTAAAATATAATCTCATTCTTGTGCAATGCAGTTAATGCATTTCCACAATATAGACCTCCTTCACTGTCTGTATTTAAAGAAAGAGCTGGCTTCTGTGGTTCCTCAAAGAAACAAGAAATGCAAAGGATAATCTGATACTAAATTTAGCTTTAATTTAAAAAAAAAAAAATTCTTGCCCTTCTCTTTGTAGAGAAAGAGCAAAATGATGTTAAAACAATCACTATCCTTGAAAACATGTCACTGCATTTCCTAATGATCTGAGACTCTTCACAATTCCCTCATAACCACAAAGGCTGTCAGTGGGGGCTCTGGAAAACCATAGAAGTCCCTGGATTTTTTATTTTGAAGCAGTATCACAGTTAATAAATTATTGTGAGGGGCACTGAGAATGCAGGTGGAAGTTAAATAATTCTTTATTCTTGGAAAAATGCTAAGACTGGCCCTGTTTAAAGGCTACAGCACAAAAGTTACTTAATGTTATTAGATTCTCATACAAAAGATTTTAAACTCATTCATTAGCGTTGTATAGCACGTGATTTACATTTTGAGAGAAATGTTGCTTCTATTTTACTTTCATACTAAAAATTTCCTGTTAACCCAAATGATCTTAAAAATGTTTTTCTTTTTTTCTTTTTTTTTTTTTGTTCTGGCACAAAACAAATTTCAAAGTCATGAAACTCCTTCCAAAACAAAAAATCCAGTTCCTGCACACTTGCAATTATTAACTTAACAAAATCTATAAGAGCAACATTTGGAAAATACTCAGTCTACTCATTTCCTTTTTCATGTTTCTATGCATTTGAGATGAGTTTTGTTCATGTGAATTTCAAAGCTGCCATTTTCAGACATTTTAACTTCTATAAAGTCAAAGTCTTCTAGGTTGGAAATTTAAAGAGCAGGTAATACCAATGACTAATCAAATTAGCTTTGAATATATACAGAGAATAGTTTAATAAGAACACGTACATTATCAGTAATCCACATTCCTTTAATCTTAAATTAAGAGTTATTTCAATTACTCAAAAAAGTGCAGAATATTGTACCTTGCTGTGGATTTCGGTTCAGTACTTTCTCCTACATTTTTTAATTAGATAATAAGAAACTTTTGGAAGTGACTAAGATTCCATGTTAGCAAATATATTTTATTAAAATATTTGAGATATCTTGCTCAAGGCCCTCACAATGGCAGAGAAATGACTAAGAAAAATAATCCTGGCAAATGACCCACACCCACATACTGTAGAGGAAGGTGAATAAACCCTCTGATCACTGCCAGACTCAACTGGGGGAAAATTCCTTCCTGACCCCACATATGGCTATCAGTTAGCCCTGAGCATGTGAGCAAGGACCAGCCAGCCAGGCACCTGAGAGAGAGAATGCTCAGTGCCACCTCAGAGTCTTGCCTCCCCCATTCCATCTGATCCCAAAGGCCCATGTCCCGTGTCCAATCATGGCCATCCCTGCTGTTTCAGAGGAAGGAGATTTAAAAAAACCCAGAATATATGGGCTGGGGAGGGGGCCTGGCCTCCTTCAGGTGGCCGCTAAAACCTTGAAGGATGAGTTTTTAGGAACATAAGACATAAACCGGAAGTGAGCCCCAGGGCTGTTGAACCCTACCCCTACCACCACAAGAAACCTCAACATACAATTGCACTCATAAATTTGTCCATCAATCTCTTAAAACTGATGAAGTTGTTTACCACCACAGATCCTATTGTACTAGAACCTTGCCCCCTCTGATAGCTAGAAACCATTTTCTAATTTCCAGCCTGAATTTGTTCATGGCTAGTGTGCAGGATCAGGGCCTTGGAAGAGACTAGAGTTCCACTTTTTTTTTTTTTTTAAGAGATTGGTCCAGCCGCAAAGGAGAAACTCTATTGAGATCAGACATAACAAACTTATGTTGCAGGAAGAAACTACTGGAAAATACACTGTTGGGAATAATCCTGCATTGGGAGAACTAGATGGGTTAGATGATCTAAGAGAATAATATTTTATATTATTTTAGAAACAAAAGAATTTGAGTTTAAGTGATCAAGATTTATGCTCACCTTCCCTGACTTTGGTACCTCCAAGGACAATGGCAGATATACCAACGGATGAGGACAATAGCCAGATACAGATATTGATTATCTTTGCCTTGAGAGGAGTGCGGAAGTCCAGGGCTTTCACGGGGTGACACACAGCAATGTATCGATCAACACTCATCATGGTCAATGTGAATATGCTGGTAAACATGTTATAATAGTCAATTGAAATAACTGTTTTACACAGCACATCCCCAAAGGGCCAAGAGTTCATCAGGTATTCAGTGCTTTGGAAAGGCATAGTAGTGGTAACTAAAGCGTCTGCCATAGCCAGATTGAAAATATAGATGTTGGTTGCTGTCTTCATCTTTGTATACCTGAAGTACAAGCAAAATAAATCTTTATTATAGCAACACATTCACATATGAAGGTAGCGTATTAGGGAAACTGCTGTAACTATGCTTTGGACAAAAATGCAAGCATGTTCAGGACTCTGGAATTATATTAAACACATTTCATTTAGTCTCTCAGATGTATTGCTGGTGCTGCATTACCAATTAGGTTTACTTGCCAGAGGCAGAAATGAATTTTTGAGTCATTTTAATGGGATCATGTAAATTAGTTAAGCCATTTAAAAAAAAAAATGCTAGGTTTAGTTTCATCCTCTAAAATCCAGTTACAAATAACTGAGACTATAACTTGCTTCCTTTGCAAGCGATAGAAAATTCTAGCAGTTCCTTTCCTTACAAGCATCTGTGAGTATATCTACATTGCAACAAAAGACTCACAGCACAGCCACAGCTGGCCGAAGTCAGTTGATTCAGGCTTGTGGGGCTCAAGCTGCAGGGCTAAAAGTTTCAGGAGACATTCGGGCTTGGGCTGGAGCCCAGCCTTTGAAACCCCGTGAGAGAGTTGGGACTCAGAGCCCAGCTCCAGCCTGAGCTGGAATGTCTACACTGCAATTTTTAGCCCCACAGCCTGAGCCCCCTGAACCTGAGTCAATGAACCAGACTCTGAATTTCTGTGCCATGGTTTTCTTTATTTCAGCGTAGACTTACCCTGACTGTCTGTTGTAGGACTTTTTTAAAGGAAGTAATTGGTATCCTCGTCTCACCATGTTATGGTAGGAATAAATCATTAATCATTACTCTTGCAGGCCCAAATCCTCAGCTGGGGTAAATTAGCATCTCTCCATTGATTTCACTGGAGCTATGCCAGTTTACAATAGCTGAGTGGCCCATAAAGTGTTGAATAAGATGCCTGTCATAACAGTATTTTCTCTATATTAAAGTAAAACTGATATGTGATTTCTTTGTGTAACACTGATTAAGAAATGTGGCCTGCAATCACATGCAAAACTATGGGGGCCACATTTTCAGCAGTGGGCCCTTAAAGTTTCAGAGGTGGCACACAACAGCATATTGATCAGTTCTCATCATTGTCAATGTGAATATGCTAATAAACAATAGTCAGGCACTATTATTCCAGGGCAATTGTGATCTTGTTGATTGTACCAGAGACTGGGTCTCAGGAAACCTGGGTCTGCTTTTGACTCTACTACTTTTCTTTTAGAGAGTCCTTTTTCTCTATAGACCTGAAATTATTATGAGTCACCAGAACTTTTCCTTGTTCACATATGTTCTATTCACAGATCTCAAATGTACGTGCAAAGAGGCATCTCTGTGCCTAGCTACCTGTTTGGGTTTCTAATGACTTGATTTGTACCTGGAAATATAGGATTTGGGGGACACCACACAATTTGTGGTGATAACACAGCCACTTACAGCTGAAATATTAATTTTTAATATAAAAAGAAATGTACAAAGTCTAGCAATTAGCAGCCTTTCATGATGCACTTGACTTCCCACAAGTACTCCCTCAAGCTAAGGCTTAGGGGGCATTTTGGCCCCCTGATCAGTGTCTAAGCAGGTTGCAGAAGCTGGTGACTTTCACAGATCCCCTGCCCTATGGGCAATCAGACTGTTTACTGCTGTGCAAAGACCCTCCTAGATTTGAACAAGAAGTGGTCTTTTCCAGTAGTCTCCTGAACCTGTAAGTAAAGGGAGCAACAACCCAGAAATGCTAGTGACCTTGGGTGAGAGGAAGGCACCTGGCTTCATTGTAGCCTAGCAATGACCTATACTTTACGGTTATATTGTAGAGGCGCTGGTAGCAGTTGCCTAACACTTTCCAATGTAGAGGATTCTTGTGACTTTTTCTCTGTCATCCTTGTTGACAAGGGGCCTTTGATACACAGCAGGGGGAATCCCCCTGAGCTACAAAAGTGCCTTTTCTTTATCCCATGAAATGCCATTCAGATTTGGCTGAGATATAAAGTGTTAAAATTGCCATTTTCCATTCGCTCACTTGCATCCCCCAGAAAGTCTGGCAACCTGCCAAAGTCACTGAACATTCCAGAGTTGGGCTCCTGTCTCCACCAAAGAGCCCACACTGCACTGGGAATGCCTGAGAGCTGTGGGAGCAGACAGCGGGGGGCCGGGGAGTCAGCCAGACAACCTAAGCACCCCCTTAACCCTTAAGTCTCAACCCACCACGTGGCCCCAGTGGCTTATTCTCCTTCCACCCCCTGAAGTTCTCCCAACACCAGGAGCAGGAGGAAGATACTTGAGGGGAAAGAGGAGGAGAGAGAGAAAGCGAGTGAGTGAGAGAGCCCAGCACCTTGTCCCTTTTCGTTATATGCTTTTTGCTTTATTGATGTCATAAGATAAGTCATCAGCAAAAACATGGAATGGAATAGGTTCATTTTCATTGCTGTGACTGTTGGCTGGTTAGATCCAGAAATGCTTCTGTCAGCAGTCTGGTTGGAGTCTGATTTGGAGTCAGACAGCTTCTTGGGAAGACATTTGGAGAGAATTAGTAACTGTGCTGTGGAAGCAACTAGCAAGATAAAGCACTGTGCTGAATCAGTTTTCAAAAAATCACATACTGCTTGTACTCTCCAACACAAGACAGAAGAGTGAACAGACATCTGGTTGACTAGTTGTCCTCTCTCTTCCCCCTGTTTCTTTATGACTTCAGACGATGGAAGCCAGTATTATATGGGAAGCCTGGTTTTCCAAGTACCCTGCACTTGTACATGGTGAAAGTTTTGACTTAAAACCTTAGAATGTTTTCCTTAAAATAAATAAAAAAAAGCTCAGGGATGCAGCAGAAAATTAAAATTATTGATCCAATAGTTTAACTTCAGCTGTGAGGAAAATATCAGTATTTGTTTTAAAATGTCAAGTAAGGGACTAAGAGCAGAGTTGGATTTGATGCAGCATATATAAGATGACTCACATTTACTGAGTATCTTTGAGCTAAAATTCTCAAAGAACTTTAAGAAAATATTTATAAACTATGGAACATGTTTTAGCCCTCAGTCTTTGTACAATCCCCACCCGCTTCCCCCATTAATGTTAGTGGAAGTTCTGTGCACAGAAAGAGGGTCAAATGTAGCCCATTATATAATGGGAAAATGTAACAGCATGGCAATTTCAACAATCCTACATAAAAGTGAAAGGCTCCTCCCTTCATTCAGTCTAAGATCACGTGTTAGAAGCTTGTATGAAGATGCAGAATAATTTCTGCTGTTTTATGCTAGTAGGTAGATCTTGGTATCTCCACCTAGCATCTAGAGGGATATCTGAAGCCTCTCTGGTACTAACACACCTGGAAGCAATAGAGATATCCCGCAGGAAAACTTTTGGCTTAAATTTATGTTTGGATGTTATTGTTTAAGTTACCAAACCCCAGGATCTTGAGTACGTCTACTTTGTAAGCAACAGAGTGGAAATGTCATTTGTCTGCTTACAAATTATGGGCAAAATTCTGAAAAGCATCTGAGGATATGTCTACACTGTCAGCTCCATAGGGATTGATGCAGTGGGATCGATTGAGCAGGCTGTGAATACCTGCTCAATCAATCCCAGGAGTTCTCTCCAGTCAACATGATTAATCCACCTCCCAAAAGGAGTAAGGCTGTGTCGACCAGAGGGCATCGCCCGTCGATGCAGCACAGTGAAGACACTGCAGTACGGCAATGTAAATAAGTTAACGGGAGTACGTTGTAAGTAAGTTGACCATCAGTGGCAATGTAAACCAGGCCTTAGTGACTTTCAGTAGCTAAGGCCTACTAACCTCCAATGACTTTAAATGAACTTTGGCTCCTAAGTCAATTAGGCATTTTTGAAAAAACTTCCCCCACTTCTTATTGCACCCATCATTGTAGTGCACTCACTTCTGCAGTAGTATGTAGCAGCTATTTAACAGGGCACAGCAACACTTACACATTAGTTCAAGACAGTGAGTACGGAGGAAAAATCACAACTAATGTAAACCTACAGGGAAATTTGAGGTTTGGTAGGCACAGTGTTATTAACAAATTGGTACATATTCCAGAAAAATATCAATATATGATACCAATTTGTAAGGATTATTTGACAATAGTATTGCAATTAGTGACTAAAAGGATGAGGATTTAGAAATTATTGTATTGTAGTTTTCAATTAAAGCTAAAAAGGTGGCTCAAAATCATTTTTCATCCAGACGTTACTTTCATAAAATAACATTTTCAGGCTGAAATGATCCATTTCAATATGAAATGAATTTGTTTCGCAAGTATGACAAATATGCTACAACAACATTCCACAATAGTGGTTAATATCTGAAATACAAATTCATTAAATAGAATGAGGCATAGCAAAGAAGTGGTATGGGAGGACAGCTGTCTCAGTGAATTAAAACATACAAAAACAAATGTCAAGTATCTCTATAAGCTACAAATGGATGTTATCTTGCTAGGCTCCCCTGTGTGAAACTCCCATGGATAGCAGCAACAAGTGTAGTTCCAAGGACAAGGGGCATAACTGGGAAAGGCCCCAGATCTCAAGGTGGTATTCAGGATAAACTCAATGTCAAACTGAATCAGAGCATAGTGAAAGACTGGGGACATATGGTGGTCAATCAAGTAGAATGGATCTGATGTCTTTACAGTCTTAAAAGTCATTAAAAAAAAGGTTTAAGTCAATATGTAACTTAACACAAAGCCAGTGTACAGTGTAAAAATCAGTACTTAGCATCCTTCACATTCACATTTTAGGTCATGTGTTATCACCACATTCTGAATTCATGGCAGTTTAGACTTTGTAGTAGACAGGGTCCCCAGAAAACAAATTCATACTTTAATAGTAATAATTACTGTTGTTATCACACAAATTTCAGAGTTGCCTGTCATGGAATTAGTTTTAATATAATAATTATAGGCTAAGATTTTAAAAAACAATTGCCTAAAGCTAGATTCTTATCTCTATCTAGGGCACATAAATAGGTGGCTTGATTTTCAAGAGTGGCAGGTGCCCGAGAGTTCCTACTGAAATCAGTGGTTGCTGCTGGGTGCACAGCACTTCTAAAAAAATCAAGCCACTTATTTAGGTGCCTAAATATGAACTTAGGAGCAAAAATTTAGATGCTCATTTTTAAAATTTTGGCCATAATGTTTACTTCTGTTTATTATAAATATTATTGTAACTAGTTAAAATTTCATACAAAAATGTTATTAAAATATTAAACAGGAATTGCAACAGGTTTTTTAAATGGGTCAGTTTCCTTGCAACATCAATGCTGGTTGAATCCTCTACAGGGAGTCAACCTGGGAACTCTGGATCAAAAAAGCATGAACCTCAACTGCTTCAGCTAAAGGACTGGATCTAATAGCTCAAATGGAATAATAGACTCAAACCTGTAGATATGGTTTAGCCCTTGAGGAGGACAAAGAGCCCTTGAGGAGGACAAAGAGCTTGGTATGAGATATACGTACCCCTGACTGGGAAATTCATCCCAAAGTTCAAAGGTCCACACAAGTTAAAATCCTTATATGGGTCTCCATTTATAACTACACTCCTTACTGAGATGTCTTTGGGGAATTGAACTCAGGACCTCAAATTTGAGTGTCCACTGCTTGAACTAAAGAGCTACATCTGTAAAGTCAAGGGCAGGAAAAGACTCATAAAATTCTTACTATGGTCTAGTGGGGTTTTGTTGCAGAACACCATCACCTCCTTCAGGATGTGCCAGTGTTTCTGGGACAAAAGTTACTAGTTTCTGCCTGGCAGTTTGTGAAGAACCAGGTGCTTTGTATGCTTCAGTGTTGGTCCAACAAGGAGGAACTGTGTTATTTCCCCTGTCTCTTTCTTTACAAGGGCTGTGGCATCTGAAGGGCTAGATAATGGTTACCTCTGAAAATCCTGGCTAGTGGCAGCCAACTCTTATTAGGGGAACTGCGTTTGTCAGGGTGGTTCTGTGGGAGAGAAATAGGGGGAAAAATTCAATACACACTCATGGGGAAACATACCTTCAGTCTGGCTTCTGTCTTACAGTGGAAATAAAAGAGAGTATTCGCAGCTGACATTGGGTATGTTCCATCTGATAATTGTGTAGCTGAAAATATGGGCACATGAGAGTTGCATCTTAGATGGCATTCTATTAATGCTCACCGGGGTATCAGGGAGCATTAGGAGTAGTGAGGGGAAGATGCTAGACATCACAGAAGTTGTGAGAAATAAAAATCACACTAGAAGACATGCACCTGCCATCGGTATTTATCTGTGAAGAGCTCGTGCATGAGGGTGGTCTCAAGTCTCCCTGGAATGTTGATGGTCTGAATAGGCTAGAGCTCTCATGTCTCCTCTTGAGAGCGAGTATGTGGGATCTACCTCTTGCCGCTACACATTCTTCTATCTTCTTCACCTCACTGTTGCATACCACCCACTTCTTAATATCCTCCAGCACAGGCTTTCCTTATGGGACTCTTCAGGGTTTGGTCTGAAGTGGCAGGCATAGCACTCCTGGGTCATTTGCGTTGAAACTCAGATCTTCTCTGGAGACAAATTAGCCTTCCTCTTCTGGACAGTGTTTGAAAAGCCTTTTATTCTAGGACTACCTCTAGATAGAGGTCCTGACATCCCAAGAGCAACTGATTCTCATATTCACTGAGCATCAACTTAGAGATTTAAAAAATCCTGTCTGGGGTGAGGAAATTCAATGTTTGAATAGCTGATTGTAATGTAAAATGTTGTACTGGGCCAGAACTGAACATCCACCCCCACACACTCTCTATTGCACACCATGAACCAGCACTGGTGGACACCTTTCCCTTCTGAAATGCCCTTAGCCGTCATTATGGCTAAGTCTACCTGAAAAATCAAGTAGTATCTGAAAGCATAATTCAGTGAGTGTATTTAATCTGTCTGGGGCAGATTCTGGGGTCTGGCTAAGCTCTACGTGGTACAGATGTGAGGAAAGCAATGGTGGATGTACAGGACCTCCCCATCCTTGTGGATGCTGGGGGACAATCTGGCCCTCCACAAGCCCCAGGACTGCTTTATTTAGTGCTGACTTGTAATGGCCTCCTAGGGCCTTACAAGTTTGCCAGAGGTCCGGCCATCTCCCCTTTCCTCCCCAGCACTCTTTCATACCAGAACAGCACAAAGAAGATTTAGCTGGGACAGGAACTGACCTTTGTGTTTAGAATTAAATGTTGCCATTTCCCATTTTTATTCCTGATTAGTGCTGACCTCCTAGGATCCCTTTCCTCTATTTGAGACTGCTATTCTACATTGCAACTCCCTCCCCATTCCTGCTCCCTTCAGATCATATGGGAAGACACTTTCAGAGAAAGCAGTTTCATAATCTGCCTCCCTCTCTTATGATTCTGTGTGGAAAATGCAGTTATCAGCCAAGAAACGCAGCCTCACCGGGTTTGGGCTGTGCCAGAAATTACTTGACATGGTCAAGATGGGGCTATGAGAGAAATGGAGCCAAAAGAATAAGTAGATGAAGTGGTAAATATTTGGCCCTCATCTTTTTTAATCAGTATGCTGCTGGGACTCTACACAGTCTTTCACACACTCGATGAGTTAGGTTTTCTCCAATACTCAGCCCAGATTTGGAGGAAAACTTTCTCCAACAGAGCTCGATGACTCTTTTCAGCCTGATTCTATTATCCCTTTAACTATTATTCCCACATCTTTCCAGTCCACACAGAAATGGGATTCCATCCAAGAATGGTTCCTCACAAAAAATTAATTTTAGAAGGAAAAGTTGGGCTTTATGAAGCATCTGTCCATGGGCACAACCCATGGAAGCAGCTATGTAAAACAATCCCAAATCAGCTGCTGTTATCCTTGATAGCTGAAGAGAAGGTGGGACAGATGAAAGAGGAAGGGAGAAGGAGAAAATTGAATCAGCTGCTGAGTGGCAGATCATTGATCCTGATTTTGAACTGTCTGCAGACTTCTGGTATCAAAAGAACAAATATTTTCATGAGCAAATACTCCAGACGAGTGCCCATGTTCCTTGCCAGTTCCTGGCATTGTCTGCTCCCACCACATGACACTATCCCTCTCCAAGTGGTGGTAAGAGGACATATTCTTTTGAATAGTTCCAGTGAATATTTTGGAGGGCTTCTATAAAAGCTACTGAAGAGCATCTCTGTTATGGTGAGGAATGCACTGATGACTTCTGGGGGGATGATTAGCTATAGGTTTTGTCTGTCTCTCTCAACATGCAAGTGCAACATGTGTCACTGTATGGCCTACCTAGCAAACAGGCAACATTCCTCCCTTTTCCAATTCCAATAAAAATCATTTAGCAAAGGGCATTTATGTAATAATAGAGAGGATGCTCACCATTGTCCAGGGGTTCTTGATCCCAAAGCAGCAATTCGAGGACTCTTCTGCATCTCTTCCACAAAATTTGTGACAAAATACTTTGAAGACATTAAGCATTTCTGATGAAGCATGTAAGAATTAAGAAAAGTACACTATGGACATTTTCCTACACTCACAACAAACCATGTGCCACATAGAGGAAAACAATTAATTCTGCAGTGCCTCCAGGCAGCAGGAAACTCAGCTGTAAGATACACAGTAAAACAGAGTGCCAGCAAACTGTTATCATATCAGGCACTAGTTCCTGTACACTCAACTTCTGACCAACTAGCCCTCGGTGCCTGTGCACTCCACTATGTGATTGGTAATTTAGGCCACAATTTTCAATGCCGGCTCTTGTGTCCAACTTGAGATTTTCAGAGGGGCTGAGCGTCTGAAGCTGTGCATTTAACTTGTAGTCAGATTTTTTCAGAATAGGCACTTAAAAGTACCTTTGAAAATACCCAACCAAAACTACATAGAGATATCTATGCTCCTATCTACCAGCCTCACTGTATAATGGCTAGGTTTTGAAAATCCACCAGCACGTGCTGTGACAAATTGGAAATCCTGACTGTACCACTTCTGAACTGTAAATGATTGTATGAAATTGTATCATGAACTTACTATGTAATGGAAAGCCTGTCATGTATGTGGATTGACACTGTTAGCAGGGTTGTGTCATGTCTCTGCCAGGCCAGAAACAGTGATGAACAATCAGCACTCAACAAAGTAGAACACCTTCGGACAATAGGTTTGATCTACATGGGACAAGACACTTCCTTCTCTTGTCTGACGGCGGAAGAGTAATGAAAAAGTACCGAAAGGCAGAACTGAAGAAGCAGGTGACCCCGGAGGAGTCTATAAAGAGACTCACAGGGGAGATCTGAGGAAGAGCCATTTTGCATCAGATTAAGATGAGAGAAATCACTGCAGGGCCAGGGGCAGCAAGGGGCGGAGGACCCTGCCCACGAACTTAACTGATAGAACGCAGACGATTCCCCCAAGGATTTCCAAGGGAATGGTGGGCTAGTGATAGGCATTGCATTTAGGATGGTTTATTGTTTTGTATGTCCTGTACTCCCCTGTGCTGTACATGATTATATATAAAGAGCATAAAAATGTTAGGCTGTCAAAGTGTGTGTGTGCTGATTGCATCACACTGGCGCATGCTCCTGAGAGAGGGAAACTGTAAACCAGAAGCTTCACACCGTTGGGATGGAATGCTGGGAAAGGCGTGTGTTTAAGTCTTGGGAAGTCTGGGGTCAGTGCTGCACCCAGAATGGCTAGGCTGCTGAACAGTGGGTGCCAACACTCAGACTGGGGAGGAGCCAGATCAAAGGTGCAAGCCCTGGGAGTTTGCCTAAGGACCCCAGGATTGGGGCAGCGGCTGAACTCCATTCAAACTCCAGGACTTGGAACTCAGCTGAGGATCCAGAGCACAGTGCCTTGAATTCCTTTCACAGCAGTCCTAATGGATGGCCAGGAAGGGATACTCGCTAAGATCAGTGGCACATGCATTCAGCAGCATTGCACTGGTCTCTGGGACAAGCAGGCATTTTAGTGCACAGGGTGACGCACAATTTGTGAAAACTCATGCTCCTAAAAAAATCATAGACTCTTTAACGTGCCTGCAGAAAAGTCAGAGCTTGAATTTTAAATGACTTATCTGAACAGTCTAAATAGTAAACTGCATGAAACTCATTTTACCTGCCTGGAGGATGAAAGGCTGAACCTGACTAGATTTTAACCTCTGGCTCCAGGACCCATATTCCAAATATGGCGTTTAGAGTAGTAAACAAACTTTTGCAGCAGGGCCATAAAGTTCCATTGTGCCTCTGTTTACTGTCTCCCTCATTTCCTTTTTAAATTAATTTCTTTCTGTGCAGAAAACACTTTTGTCAAACAGTCCCTGTCCCTATCCTCATTCAACGTATATGCCCTAAGAATCAAACTCTTTTTCCTTGCCCAAGTTTCTTCTCTCAAAGCTAACTCAGTTGGTGCACTCATGTCTGCCAGTGGGCTGACAACTGATGCACATGTTTGCTGGGCGGCGTACTGTCATTCCCACACACCTCTCCAATTCAGTCAATGAGAGTGTTAGTAAATGGGGTGTTAGCTTTGCTTTAAACAATAAGACCATAGGCTGCATACCCCTGTTAGGTAAATAAAAAAGAATTATCCCCATTTTATAGATGGGAAAACAGACACAGAGAAGTTAAGTAATTTGCCATGGAGAACTTGTCAAAAATTTTCCAGCAGAAAAAATATATATTGGAAAATGTCATTTATCAAAACTTTCCATGGCAACATGTCAATTTCAACAAATTTTTTCAGTAAGGTCAACCTTGTTGGAATGGAACATCTTGATTTTTCATTTCAAAATGATTTTTGTTTCAAATTTTATATGCAATTATAAATTGTAATAGAATATAACAATTTTAAAAGACAAAACTGGAAGAAAACGTTTCAATTTCGTCGCAATGGCATGTTTCAATTGACCAGGAATTAATCGCTTTTAAAGTTTTTTAATGGAAAAATTCCAAGATTTGTTTTCTTTCCAATGCAGAATTACAAAATATTGGCATTTCCAAACTGAAAGTCCAAGTGTCACCTAGTTCTGCCTAGCAGTCAGTGGTTTCAGCCTTAAACAAAAATATGGGAGACTTGGTTCAAGAGCCTGCTCCACCGCAGACTTCCTATGTGCCTGTGGGCAAGTAATTTAGCCTCTCTGGGCCACAATTTCCCATCTGTAAAATGGGATTAATAGCACTTCCTTACATCCTTGGGGTGTTGTGAGGATGAATACTTTACAGATTGTCAGATTCTAGGTAATGATGGCCGTATAAATGCTATAGATCAGTGGTTCTCAACTAGTGGTACGTATATCCCTGGGAGTACGCAGACATCTTCCAGAGGGTGCATCCACTCATCTAGATATTTGCCTACTTTTACAAAAGGCTACGTAAAAAGTACTAGCGAATTCAGTACAAACTGAATCATCATATTGACAGTGACTTGTTTATGCTGCTCTATATACTATACACTGAAATGTAAGTACAATATTTATATTCCAATTTATTTATTTCATAATTATATGTCAAAAACGAGAACATCAGCAATTTTTCAGTAATAGTGGCCTGTGACACTTTTGTATTTTTATGTCTGATTTTGTAAACAAATTAGTTTTTAAGTGAGATGAAACTTGAGGGTACGCAAGACAAATTAGACTCCTGAAGGGGAACAATAGTCTGGAAAGGTTGAGAGACACTACTTTAGATAAACAGAGGTTCAGAGCTAGCAGATAAAATATAAGCCTAGTACTCCATAGACTTCAGTTCTGATATGGACTTCCATGTAACCTTTGGCAAGTTAATGAAAGTACAAAAAAGTAGTAAGAGACTGACAAGGGACAAAGAACATCTTTATAGTGATAGCACATACAGGTAATCTGAGAAAGAGTTGACTACGTTATGACATTTCTTTAATAGAATATTCCAGTTACACATAATGCCATTAAATTCAATGAATAGCAGAACGTGACACTTGCTTTCTTCTAAGACATTAGACAAACCAGACACACACAAACTCCTCTTTTCCCTTAGGAATGAATGCACGTAACTGTGACACAGCCTGTTGTTAAAACTGTTTTTAAACCTAGAGATTTATTCAGATCACTGGAGGTTTGCAAAATAATTGTAAAAGAAATACAGGATTGGCGCTTGATGACAGCAGTTCTTCCAAGTAGGTGACCTCCTG
Source organism: Emydura macquarii macquarii (assembly GCF_026122565.2). Classification (NCBI taxonomy): domain Eukaryota; kingdom Metazoa; phylum Chordata; order Testudines; family Chelidae; genus Emydura; species Emydura macquarii. Next base: position 20,948,578 of record NW_027131614.1, on the reverse strand, counting down.
GAGCAATGAAGACAGAGTACACTGAATGTGAATGTGAATCCAGATTGAGTGAAAAGACAGGCACATAGCTCCCACAGTGGTTGTTACTAGTTGTATTACATTGTGATAGCAATTCCAAAGTTAATATTTTAACTCAGTTTTCATTACAAATATGTCTTTTCATCCCCGCTACTTGTCCCAAGAAAGCACCATTTTGCCTGAATATTTTACTGAGAAGTCCCTAGTCAGAGTAGAATTTGAAGGGGCAGGACAAGTTTTAGTTTAAAGGGACAAGTTCCTTTTTCATAGGAGATTTTAAAAATGTGTTTTTCATTTTAGAAGCATCTTCTAAGGTCTTTGATGTTGTCTTATCTCAAAAATGACTTGCTGTAGAAATTTAACATAGACCCTGATCCTCCAGACCTTTGTTCAGATGATTTATGTAGGCCTGGTCTGACATGAGCAATTGGACATGAGTGAGGCCTCATTTCTTGGGAGACAGGAATAAGAAGGTAAATGGATCAGTAGACTGGAAACAGAATGTCTGTACAAGCTAAGATAAAGGGGCACACCAAGGGAACCATTTACAATGTACAGGTTAACAATGGACAAAATAAGCCTGGAATATAAAATGAGGTAAAAAGTAAGTTGTGTACAGACAGTGCGTGGACAGAGTGTGCTGTACACGGATTGGTTCCTACAAAGTAACCAAGTCAATCCCAAAATGTGTGATGCAATGTATAATATATGCAGTGTAATGTGTACATTTAAATAAAGAAAGAGGTTTTCTGTGGAACGTTAGATATCTGGTAGGCCATATATCCAACCTCCTATGCTTCAGTTTAATCACAGTTTTGCTATATGCCAAATAAAAGAATCTAAGTGACAAGACTGGAGTAGAATGGAGTTCTTGGGGAACTGAGTAGAAGTCTCAGAAGAGCCACAACACAATGGTACAGTGAGTCGGAACCACTCCTCCGGAGCAGGAAACACATAGACCCCTTAGTGTAAGGGTCACAACCTAGCATTAAGGGAAATGGCATTGGAAGAGTTTAGAGGTTTAAATATGAGGCAGTTAGTACTACACTGAAAAAATGGGTTAAATCTAAGGACAAACGCTATGGACTTCCCAGAGAAGTATTCGGGGGAGACTGGAACCAGGTGAAGAAGGAACTCTAGAGAGTGGTATTAAAAAAAAGAATGCTTAGTAAAGCACAGCAGAGGTCTGTCAATATCATAAATAAATTGTAGAGCAGCAAAGGTCTGTTGAATGCCACTGAAATTTCCAAAATATAGGACCCATTGGCAGCCATGGAAAACATAGTATCTAAGGTTCTGTTTTTGTTTTGTTTTGCAAAGAAAGCCCAGATCAAGGCAGCAACAATTTTACAAGCATTATTTCTGAAGGGTAAAATTTTACAGACGAAATGTGCCACCCTGAGGGATGAATGCAAAAAGCACAAAGAACAAATCAGTGGGGAGGAAACAGACTAAACAGACAAGATTCCTGAGGGGATAGGGAGAAAATAGTGTCTGTTACTTATTTGCATAAATCCAAAGTAAAAAGCAGCCATCCTTCAAGGACTGTATTTAGTGAGTACAGTTTCCAGGCAAAGTGTATTAAGTTAAGGAATAAGTGCAAAAAACCATAAAAGGTAAGTTCAGAGCCACTGAAAAAAATTGGCTGAGAAATGTGTCACTTTGAAAAATAAGTAAGTGATTTAAGGAAAAAAGTCAGGAGCTTTTGCACAAATAGACATTGCAAAGCTCAGAGGAGACTAGATAGTTGGCCACTAGTGACAATAATAAAGCGTTAAAGAGGATGTTGAATGTGTTTTTAAAAAAAGACAGAGAATGGTTAGTTAAACCCAGTTATACCAAGTTAAACCCATTTATAGCAGTATAACTCAGTGCAGTCAGGCCTGATGAAATCCTTAGTAACCAAACAAATTATACAGAAAGGAATTAGGTGGTGACAACTACCACCACTATGCTCCCTGCTCCTTGCCCAGTTTATAGCCTTTCTAAGAGAATGGGCCCTTCCCAATTAATGTATCTGTAAATGATCATTTATGCTGGTTTATGCAGGCACAGGGACAATCTGAGTTAAATTATTTAACTACAGATGATTTAGTTAAAATCACTAAAAAGGAAATAGGGATTTCTATATGTCTTAACGGCTTCCAAATGGATTAGTAGGGATGTAATCTGGGCACAGAAAAGGGAGGCAATAATTTTAGTGCTAATTTAAAGGAAAATACAAATGAAACAGCAGCTGAAACTGCCTATCAGAAAAGTTTCTGCTGAGGCAAAAAGTAAGTTATGCATAGACAGAGCATGCTATCCAGGGATTGGTTCCTATAAAGTAACAAAGCCATTTTCAAAACGCGTGATGCTGAATAGAATTGCATGAGAAGGTAATGTCTAAATACATATAAAGGAACATGTTCTCTGTATAACTTTGAATGTGTGGTACACTCTATACTCACTCCTTACACTTGAGTCTAATCGACTTAGCATAGCTTTGCTGTATGCCACAAGCTGTGTTGCTGTACTAGCTGTATGCCAGATAAATTAACCCGAGTGATAGGAATGGAGCTGAACTGAGTTCTTAGGCAACTGAGTGAAAGGTCTTGGGGAGAACAACAATTTATAATGCCACCAAACTCTTATACAGCACTGTTCATCCATTGATCTCAAACCACTTTACACAGGAGGTAAAGATCATTAAACCCATTTTACAGGTGAGGAAACTAAGGTATAGGGAGTGAAATAATTTGCTGAGGTTTCCATAGCAGGTCAGTGGCAGAGCCAGAAATAGGATCCAGGTCTCTGGAGTAGAGCTGGGCAGATAATGGATTTTTCAGTTTGCTGGCAATTTTAAAGAGAAAATCAACAAATTTTAATTTTAGGTCAAACAAAAAATGACATTTTTTGATAAATTGAAAAGTCAAAATATTTCAAGGCGTAATGAAACATTTTGGTAATGTAAAAAGGAAACATTTTGTTTTGTTTCACCCTCAGGCATTCTGACAAAAGGAAAGGAAAGGATTCATAAAACGACTGGAGGAAAGGGAGAAGGTGATGTTACCACCCCTGCCCTCATAATCTTTAACCCAGTGGTTAGGGCACTTACCTGGGATTTGGAAGATCCCCAGTTCAAATCCCTGCTCTAGTGACTAATCATTTATAAAAAAGCAGAATAGCTTCAAGAGGAGAGATTGAGAAAGCCCCATGGCAGAATATCCTGTAGCCCAGTAATTAGGTGATTCTCCTGTAATGTAGGAAAACCACATTCAAATCCTTCCTTTTCATCATGCAGAAGAGGGAATGGAACCTGGTTCTCCCACAAGCCAACTGCATACCCCAAACTTTATAATGGACAAGGCTAAAGTGTCTGGGAGGGGGGCACTTCCTGTGCCTCAGTCATTTTATGAATCCTTTAGTTTGTTTTTGTCAAAACGAAAGTATAAAGGAAACATTTGGCTGAAATGAAATGTTTTGTTTCAACTTTACTGAAATATTTTGACTATTTTGGCTCAGTTGAAACTACTCGGCAAACTTGACATGAATTCACTAATAGTTTTAATTGACCTAAAACTGCATTTTTCAACTAACAAACTATTTGTCGAAAAATGTCACCCAGCTCTATTCCTGAGTCCTAATCCACCAAGCCTAATCCACTTCCCTTCCAGTAGTACCCCTGACTTCTTGATCCTTCTTCATTCTTCTACCTCATGTCTTCCCTCCTCCCCCTCCCAGGGATGGAGTGGTGGAGTTGGCGTTCTCCCTCTGCTAACCTCCCACCAATAGGGTAAGGGTCTTCCAATGGTGGTGAAGAATCTCTCTTTATTCTCCTATCTAGGTTCTCATATGGCTTTTGTGGCAGGGTCAGCCTCCCCAGCAGCCCTTGCCCACTGTCTCTCTCAGAACACCCAACCATGGGGCTGATAAACTTAAACAATAGTCCCAAAGGAGTGCTATCTCATAGAGTACTGACTCTCCGGACTTTCTTCCTGGAGGCCCAGCTTCTGCCCAAATCACTAAGCCTTAGGGCTGGTCTTCCTATCGTTTGTCCCCCAGTGTGGCTCCCCACAGGATGGATCCTTATTCCCAGTCTATCTCCAGGCAGTCTAACTGGGACTTAGCCCTCTCTAGAGCCTGTCACAGACATCTCCTTTTTTCTTACTGCCCTTTCCCTTCAGGGCCAGTCACCATTTGTGGCAAATGGTTTATCACCAAATGGTTCTCTGTCTTTTCGTCCAGTCACCAGTGACTGGACTTCACTTATTTTGTGCACTCCGTGCCCCCATCTCCCCATTGAATGTGATGTTATTGAGGTATCTTTATCCTCAACTTTCTGCTCCCAGTCTACTCCCTATAGTTATGGGTTTTCTCTTCACCCCTTCTTGATATTAGATACTTCCTTTTCTTCCACCTTTTTCTCCACTGTCCCTTCCTCATCTATTGAAGTGGAGATTCACTTCTCTTTCCCTCCCCACTGATTCTCACCACCTATCTCTTCTCCCCTTTTTTCTACAACCTCCCCTGTTGATGAGGGCCCACAACTGTAGGTGTGAGTTCTCATTTCTCCCCTTTCCCCATCCCCACCATCAGGGGGTTCTTTTATCTTCTCTCACTCTCTTCCCACAGAGTTTGAGGGTGGTTTCTCCCCCACTCTATCTTTGCCCCTTAGTTCTTTCTTTCCTTTCTCATTGTTATTCCTTGTCTTCATCCTCTCTTTTCCTCTTTGGTCCCATCTCCAAGGGGATGCAGTTCAGGAGTTCTCTTCTCATTCCTCCCTTTTCTCTTATGGGGGGGATGTAATCTCCAAGTGGGGACTTGCACTCTCTTCCCTTCCCTTCTCGGAAGAGGTAAACTTTATTTCCCTTCAGTGTTACTGTAGCCCTCTGTACCCAAGCAGAAGTCTGTGGAAAGTCTGCATTTACTGAGCAGGGGCCTAATCCAGGCCACCAGTCAGCGCAGACATTACAGGTCTAACTCAGGAGCAATGGCTATCTATTAGAGCTACCTAGAACATTTTTGACAAAACTTTGGGGCGTGGGTTTGTTGGTGGTGGTGGTGATGAAAAATGCCAAATGTCAAAAAACAAAATATTTCACAGATGCACAAAATTTGAATGAAATTTTTAATGAGAATGTTTCTCACGCACATGAGAGAGAGAGAGAGAGAGAGAAACCTGAACTTTTTGATCCAACACTGGACTTTTCAACAAAATTCCATTTCACTAAAACTTTTGAAAGTTTTTTATTTTGTTCCACATTGGAACAAAGACAAATTTCAAAGCCTCAGAAGTTTGCATGAAACAGAATGGACATTCTCTGGAGCGCTTGACGAGATATTCTTCCTCACTCAGCCATCCAGAAGGCTGGGGGAGAAGACAGCTAGCTGAGCAACGGCTCAGTTCCACCCGAGTCTGCTCATAAGCCAAGTAAGTCAGTCTTTCTGGGTCAGGAAAAGCAGTTGAAGAGACCCCTCCTTTTCTCTGAGGCATGAGCAAAAAACTGCTTTAACATCTCCAAAAGTGGTGAGGAGTAGGGCAGACCTGCCTACTGTACAACTTTTGGCTGGATTTTGGCTGGTTTCTCTAGCCCTCCAGACTGCTTTTCATTCCTTCTGTCCTTCTGCAGGTTCCCTGCTGCTTCTGTGGGTCTCCTGCATGTGCTTGCCGACTTTCGTAATTCTATCATGCGTCTCATGACATTAGGTGTCTTATTTAAAGTGCCACCTCATGTAGGCAACTGATTATCTGAGGAGCTCAGATTTCATTTTAAAAAAAAAGTAAGCCTAAATCTTCCCATCCCCCTGTTAATGCCTAGCAACAGTGCTGGTGTTAGGGAGGGAACAGCAGCACTACCCTAAGGGATTGTGGGGAGTAAAGAAAAGACAGTGAGGGACATCACATGAGTTTCCCACCTATCTGGGGAGTAAATAAAAGAGGAGCGACAGTGTGTCATCATCTTCCCCCTCAAAACTGCTGGGGGCAGTAGGGAAAGGAGAAGAATAAAGAAATGAAATGGCAGAGGGGAAATGACTCTCCCACACCACTTTCTCAAGAGCTTCCCACAGAGCTTGTGTTTGTGAAAAAAAGGATTTGTTGCAACATAGATATTTTTCACTGGATTATGAAAAATCAGATAGGGACACTCCATTCAACACCAACTGGAATATTTTCAATTAGGGTTTATATATTTTATATATTATAATCACATCAGAACATTTAAACCATTTGCCACAAAGAAATAAGGGGAAGGGAAGAGGGTAGATATTGTGAAAAATCTCAGGCTTTTTCCACTAGGAAATGTAGGTAGGGGAGATACAAACAGGAAAGAGCAACAAAAAAGCTAAGGGTGGAGAAAGGAAAAAAAAGCATAACTAACAGGGGATGCCAAAAAAAATCCCAGGACGAAAGAAATAGGAGAGAGATAAGAAATACACACAAGCCAGTACAATACATAGGAGTTTGCTTTCAGGGTTGATGCTCTGAGTTTAATTTGGCTGCCCATCTAGGTAAGTATCACCATTAGACTAACAGCTTAAAGAAGCTCTCAGCTTACCACTGGGGAAGGGGGGACGCGAGAGTATGTCAGGGAAAGACTCAGTTCTCTCAATACACTAGGGATTTTATTTCCTAGTGTATATAAAGAATGAGTAGATAGAGTAGGTAGGAATATAAAATTTGCTGCCTGACAATGCTGGAGCAAACCAATTATTTCACATTGACACCCAGGCATCTTAGCTACTGTGTTGATTTTTAAAGGGATTTTATTTTTATTTTCAAGGGACCTCACCCGACTGTAAGTGTACATTGTAAATAACAACTACATTGTCTTACACTGAACTTCAATCTTGAATCCATCTTGACATTTTTGCATCATTTTGGAATTGCTTGACCCACACCAAGCCAGTTTTGTTCACTAGAACCCTTTGAATTCATTTCAGCTTAATTTTCCTATATAAATCTTCTTTTAGTAAAGCATTAAAACACTCCAGAAAGTGAATTTCTCAGTGTTTATTTCAGGCTTCAAGTACATTATGAAGCAGGAGGCCAAAAGGTTGAGTGAGCTATAAACCTTTTGAACTGAAGCACATGATATACTTTGATACAGTAATTGCAAATGGAAATTATAAAAATAGACAGAAAAAGTCCTACCCTCATCATTTACTGAGGATTAAACATATACATCAATATACAAGTGTAAATAGGAGTGCATTTAAATGAGCTGTCTAGTGTGAAATACCAATTAGTGCAAATAAATATCTTTTTTGTCCTGTTATTTGGAATATGAAAAGCAACCCCTATCAGTGCTTACTTTGATTTCATCAGGACTAAAAGCAATCAAGGTGTTTAACCCTGGAAACTATCATAATAGCCTAATTTAAAGAAAAACTACTCCCATCTTTATATTCAGAATTTCCAAATTATTTATAATGTCTTTACCTTTTTTAAAAAGTCAGTAAAAGATAATATGATACTACAATAATGAAAATTGGAACCATAAACTATTCCCTTTTTTTATGTTGCCTGTCCCAGGAAAAGGATGCCTTGCGGAAGAAGTTTCCTTATTCTAGTTCATCTTTTTCTGTAACATTAACTGCTTCTGATCCCTAGGGGGGGCTCTATCCTCATATTTCCAGTACACAGCTAGGCAGCACCTCCTCTCCAGCAACACACAGGCTACAAAATTTATAACTTTCTAATCTGTTTCTCCTTTGGATTTCTAGTTGTATTCCCAGGCAAAAGTAAAAAATGCAAGTAGCTACCAACCAGAGTGAAAGCACTTGGACTCAGCTCAGACACTTCCCTATGGCTCCTAGGATATGCACCTTATATCCCTCAAAGAGCTTTCTCCCAACCCCTTCCCTTACATTCTTTCCAGTGGGGTATCACTTGAAGCCTCCTTAGTTTGGTACCCAGAAACCAGACAGTTCTCCCCAAGATCCCTTACCTTATGATGACAAACATGACCAGAGAGTTGCCCACCAAGCCAACCACAAAGACCACAGAGTAGACAGCAGTGATGATAATGGGGATAACTGGGGAAATGTTGGTGTTGTTCTGCTGCAAGTCTTCAAAGCCACCACTGGCATTGTTGCCATACTCGGCCCAGCCCAGGAGCCAACTGCTGCTGCTGGGGAGGAGGCAGGGGCCTGGAGAACAGGTGGAGCCTGGTTCCTCACGGAAAATATGTACTGGGGGCTCCATGCTTGCCAGAGAGGAGGATGGGACAAGGACAGAGACAGCAGAAGGCAAATATGCTAGAAAGAGAAGAGAGGGAATGAACACAATATGCAAACTTTCCATTCAAAGAGACCTGCATTTTGAAATCATGTGTGTGGAAGACAGGAGGGTCAGTGGTGGGGATGGGGAGGGGCTTTATTTTAATAAGCAGAGATTTAAATAAATCATATTTAAATAAATAAAATATTTTAAAATCTTTTTAATTGTTTAATGTACCAGGTAAGTGCTGGTAAATGCTCCATGAGATGCCTGCCTAAAGTTTTCGCCATTTACAGAGATTATACGTTAGGAACAAAACTGAAGAGAGACCTTAGCAATTTAGAAACAGCTCAGTTCCACTCCTCTACTTTCCCCCTCCCACCACATTTTTTAAGTCAAACAGTATCCTAATCTCTGGGTTTTCTTACCGCCTTGACTACAATGAAGAAGGAGGGGGGGAGGGGGAATCTACCCCCTTCACCACGACTGGGTGTCATTCTGCTCTGAGTTTTTTTTCACATTCAGATGTGACACCTTTAAATAAGAGAAACAATTGTATCAAAAATTACCTTTTTCAGTCCTGAAAAAGGAGCAGAATCCCCAGACAAATGCTTTTAGGAGTAGAGCAGTATCCTTTCAGCTCTTGGAGGTGTCACTGATCTTCTAGGACTTTTGAACCTGGAGCATCTATGCCTCTGGAGAGCTGAAAACGTGCTGGAGATGGAGCTGAATCCCCGTCATTAGCTCCGAGGTGGCGGCAGCTGCTGCTGCTACAACTCCCAGCACTTCCCCCTTTTAGTCTCACACTATCTCTGTCTCACTCTCACTGCCAGGTCTCCGGCAACACTCTGCACTAACGCACACATTCTCCTCTATCTCCGTCCCCGCAGCTCAAAAGCTCACATGACTGCTGTCTAAACACTGACAGGCAGACAAATTGAAAGGAAAGACAGACAGACAATAAGTTCTCCACTAAATTAATGTATCATTTCTATACATTTTTCCAAGTTGTCTTTCCCTTTTTTCTCCCAGCAAGTTTTGAGGCCTTCAAGCAATGGTACTTGCCCTTTTACTGAATATTCCAAATTTTGCTAACTAGAAGACACTGGACAAAACAGAAATCTCAAACGAAGCCCCTTTGATTTCTGCCATAATATATGTTTGGGAGAATGGAATGTAGATTCATGATACCAGATCCAAACTATTCCTCACTGTGAGGTTGTGTTGTATTTCATTATATTTATAGTAAGAAGTCAGTTAGGAGGGGTCTAGGGAAAATTATAGGCAGCAGCTCTGCAGTGAAGCAGAGACAGTGAGATAATTGATTTAGCTAGAATATCTTTGTTCTTATTCTCATTAGCTTCGATGTACAGTGTTAAACAAAAGCAGCTCTTTTATGATTCTTTGCCATTGTAACATGACACCATAATATTACCTTCCACCAGAAATTAACACCCCAGGGACTTGATATATATGCGTAGAGGGATTCCACCATAAAACCATATCCCAAAGCAGCAGCATATGAGCAGGAGGGGGCACACAACCCAAATCCCTAAAAGCTGAATATCAGATGAAAATATTCAGCCACACAGGTATTTGGATCCTGAACATCATTCTGGATATTATTTAACTAATCTGACCCCACTGTGTTTCCCTTTAAATGCCAAATTGGTGAGTGAAGCTGTATCTCCTATGGGCCCACGCTTTGCAGCAGAGAAAGGAAATGGACAAACTGTCTTTGTAAGGACACACAATGGAGTAAGTAGGCCTTCCCCCAAGAAGACAACAGCAGGAGATGGTGTGTAATGTGCTTCTCTGCATTTTGGTGAAGTTCAGCAGGGTTGTGTGTGTTCCTCTTGGTCCTTTTGTAATGAAGAGTCTCTACGCCATGCTCTGATGTCAGCTGAAGAGTTGCAAGGGACTAACAAAATCTTAGAAAGGGGCTCCAAACCCCAATGCAGTGTGGTTTGAAAAACAAATCACAATGTTTGACATTTTGCCAAAACTAAACCACGTCCCGGCACACGTCTCTGCTCTCCAGTACGTAGATGGAGCTGTGGTATTTGTAATGAATTTGCAACTACCAAAAACATAACAGATGCAACAAATGCAGGACAAAACACTTCCCTGAGTGGGTCATGTGCATTTTAAGGATGTAGCATTGACCTATGGCTGCAATGAAAGAGGCTACTCCCCACTGCGCTTCTTTCTCCAGCTGCAGCCTGTAGGCCAGTCTTAACATATTGAAGTCAGACCAGGATTAACCGATGTGCACTTGCACAGCTGCTCCATCTCAGGGAGGCCCCTGATGACCAGAAGAAAAAAAGATTGGGTGGCACTGCTCAAATTTGGCCTGGCTGTCCCTCCATCATGACCGAGGGGCAGCTGTGCTAAACCTGAGTGGCACGGGGGCTTGTGTGACCGCAGGGCAGGTGATGCGAGTGAGTAGAGCTGAGCCACCGGTATCAGAAAGAGCCACCCTGGCCTGGGATGGGAGCAGAACACTGAGCCAGAAGGGTGTCGGTGAGTGACCAAATAGATCCCGAGGGCAGCAGCTGAGGAGCTGCCGGCAAGTTGCTGGTGGGCTATGGAGTGAGTGGGGACTGCTGGGAAGCAAGCAGGAGCTGTTGGGGGTGCTATGGGAGGAATGGGGGATGTTGGAGGGCAGTGGAATTGGGGGGAAGGATGTTGGGGGTTGTGGCTGAGGTGTTGGGGGCTGCAAAGAATGAGATGTATGTCAGGACTTTTGGGGTGAGTGAGGGGCTGGTGGAGAGTTGCTGGGGTATTGGTGGAGTGGGAGAGGCATTCGGGGTCTGTGTGTGTGGTAGGAAGAGGAGAATTCTGAGTTCTGTGTTGTGTGGAGTATGTATGGGGCTGGGTGCTTTTCCTATCTAGTTTACAGAATGTGGGGGCTTCCCAATTTCCATAGTGCACAGGGCCCCAACATTTTTTAATCTGGGCCTGAGTGAAGTAGGGTGACTAGATAGCAAGTGTGAAAAATCAGGACAGAGGGTGAGGAGTAATAGGCACTTATATAAGACAAAGCCTGGAATAACAGGACTGTCCCAATTTCCCAATCTGGTCACCCTAGACTGAAATATTGGCTGGGGGATATTATTGGCTGTCATTTCTCATCTACACTTTAATTCAGTAATTTTCAATTACTTTTACATTTTTTTTAACTTCATATTACAAATTTTATAGATAGATAGATAGATATGGGAGCCAGAATGTAGCAACATCTGTAATACTCACTGGCTAACCGTTTAATTATGTGTTTTATAATAAACAATTATTTCGTTCTGACTAGCATGAGACTGCATTCTGGTCAATTTATCAATACAGTGAGACTTATGACTGTCAAGTTGAAGGTAGAACGGAGGAGGAGGAAGTGGTCTGTTGTTCTCCAATTATTGTAGGTAGATCAGAAATGTTCTTATGGAGAAAAAGAACCTGCTATTTTGAATGTTCTAGACAAATCTAAAATGAAGAGGGTGAATAAATGCAGTTAGACTAATTAATAACTGACCCCAAATTTTTTAAAGTGTTCAGGTTTAGTTAAGGGACCAGCCTTCCTCTTCTCAGCTTCCATTCTCCATCTAAGTTCTATATAAGTACTGGGTATGGTTATGACTTATAAATCTCAAAAGATCTTCAAGTGCTAAAAGTGTATACAAACTGATATGCTCATCCTTGACCATGTTTGCCAACCCTCCAGGATTGTCCTGGAATATCCAGGAATTAAAGATTAATCTTTAATTAAAGATCATGTCATGTGATGAAACTTCCAGGAATATGACCATCCAAAATTGGGAACCTGATCCTCGACAGAATGGCGTAACTGCCCACTACTTTGGAATGGCAATTCAATGAGATGGAGTTTGGTCAGGCCACTGCTGTTCTGCCCTTCTCTTATGAAGAGAATCATGTATAGGGGGAGCTAGTAACAGCCTCTATATTTAGGCTAACACTTTCCACTACAAAAGATTCTTGCAAAAAAAACCACTTTTTGTTTTAAGGGCTCTACCATCTCCATTCTTTGCTGCACAACTTTGAAATTCAGCAGGGAAAAAGCCTTCAGGCTGCAGAAGAGCCTTTCCTTTAACCCATGAAATTGCATTTGGATTTAGCTGAGTTAGAGATCACCATTTCCCTTCTCTTGCTTGCAAGCCTGAAGAAAATTTTGGCAACCCCGCCAAAAGAACAACTGAACACATATCCTGAAGAGCCAGACATATTCATGTCACCCAATCACCACTGCTGTAGGAGCAGCCCACACTGCACTGGGAAACCTGGGAGCTGCCAACGAAGCAGAAACAGTGAGAGAGCCAGGCTGAACTCCTCTCCTCCCACTCAGCAGATAGCTACCCTGTGCCATTCCCCTCCCAATCCCCAGAGGGCATCACAAGGGGCAGGAGCTCTGTCAACTCACCGAGGTAAAGGGGAAAAAGAGCTTAGCAATCCACACAGATCCACACTTGGCCCCAGCAGCCTGTGCCCTTCTCAGAGGATACCACATGGGACTGAAGATCCCCCTGCCTCCTAGGTGAGGAGTGGGAAGAGAGAAATCCAAGTCAGACCAGGCCCCTGGACCCAACAGATAGTGCCAGTAGTTAGCCCTGTAGTTTGAATCTTGTGCAACAGTGCTCAAGATAAAAGGGTTTCAGACCTGATGATGATGCGGGTGGGTTACACAGCTGATATAAATAGTGGAATTTGTTTTTACCATTTTTTCATTAAAAATATGAGAATACATACAAAACACTATATTAAAAGAATGTTATTTGGGTTGCAAATTCAAGCAATCAAAAAGTCAGATTCGGCTCCCTTTTGCATATGTTTTTTGGTATCTGTAATCACATGATCACATCTTATTTTTTCCATAGGACCCCTGCCTCCTACACTGCACAGATTGGATGCATACGGTGGCAAGATATATAGTTATCTATGCAACATAAATGTGGTTGTACTGGCAACCGTACATCTGGCATTTCCTGTGAAATGCTTTACTTTGTAATCTAATTAACATATAGTTTTCCTGTATGAACTAGCATCTATAATTACAACAAGTAGCCAGGGCCTCAAGCTCATCATTTCATTAGAAAACAAAACAAAAAGGCATATCCAGTAGCACAGTGCCCTCTAACAATATACTAGGACATTAATTCAGTACTGACTCAGATGTAAGAGTAAAATTTACTGAATCACCAGCATTACTTCTCTCAGCACCTCCGTGCCAGGCTGCAGCAGGGGACTGACATCACCATCTCAGAAGATTAGGTGTATTTTAAGCTCTCCTATCTAAGTATTAACCCTATTCATCTTCTGAGAACTGACTGGATTATGGCAGACAGTGGTGTAGATGCAGGCTACTTGCCATCTCTGTCATCTTGATGTGATTGAGCCGGATGATTATGCTATGAAGCCCTGTGGAATGGAAAAACTTTCATTTTCTGCTGGAGTTTCCAATATTGTTCCCCAAAGATGGAACAGTCTTCTGTGTTTTGTAAGTTAAAAACGCTGAAGAAAGCTCAAAACTTGAAGTTCAGCCATAAGCTTTCATATAGGGACTATGATCTTTTGCAAGTCCTCTTTTTAGTCTTCTGGGAAAGAGTAAGTAGTCACAGTTCCCCTCCTCCCTCCAAAAAAAATCTGCTAGCTTGTTCCCTGATCATTATTTTTCTCTTTGCTATCTGATTGACCAATGGCTACATAAAAGAGAACCTGAATAAGGAGAGATGTTTAAGAGCTTTCAAGTGGCTCTGGTTGCTAAGGGAACCAAGTTATCCTGTCTATACGCATTTAGAAATTTTAGCTGTCTGTGCGAAATCTAGCTGTCAGGAATTTATATTTTATCCTGTTCCTGGGGAAAAAAATATAAAATAATTATTTCTACATGGTTCATAGATATACAATGTTGTAAACACTTAAACTTCTTTCTCAGGAGGCTTTATTTTTAGCTGCCAATAATGGAAGTTCAAATTCTATTTTAAAGTAAGTTATTGGTATAATTGCTTCTTCTTCAGGAAAGAACTCAGTCAAGTATTGGGCCCCTTTCTCCTTCTCTTTTCAGAACGCAGAATTCCTCCAGCATAAAGATGTATAGAGGATGGAGGCCTACAGTGAAACATAACCAGCTAGGAATTTACAAATACAGTGACATAGTACCAGCCAAATATTTTCTGAATGAAGAGTGGTAAAGATGCTGAGTCAATAGAGTAGGAGAAGGATAAAGATTTGGGCACCAAATCTGACTCACTGCAACACAAAGTTTTATTTAATTCCCAAATCAAATGGGCAGAGAGGTCCTTCTCTGTGATAATCTCTATGAAGTCACAATCTTCAATCTATGGCAGTAATATGAAAGCAGGAGGAAGCAAATGCATCTCCTTCCCTGATTGACTTGCATCCAATTTCTGCAACTAAAGATTCTAGTGCTCCAGAAGAGCTCCAATCAGCCACCTGTGGTTTAGATCTAGTATCCTTGTGGCTGCTGGAAGCATACTGAGAATACCTGAACCCTCTCTGGCAGAGATGTTTAGTGCCTTCCTTAAAAAGAGCAACTTGTCAGTAATCCTCAAATGTCCTGTGGTACAGCCCCTACTCAAGAAAGCATTTCTTGTCCTTAATGTTCTCCTAATTATTGTCTAGTATCTAACCACTCCTTTTGAGGCATTGGGAAGGTAATGTTTGACCAACTCCAACAGCATCTGATTACTTCCAATTCCTTGGTCTCCAGCCAAGTAGGATTTAGACTTGGACAAGTTAGGACAATAATGTTAGTGTAAGTGATTCATAATTTGCTCAGGAGAACAGAGAGAAGTCAGCTGCTCTTGCTGGTACTATTTGATCTCTCAGCAGACTTCTGTATTGTAGACCTTGAGATGTTGTAGAAGTCACTACTGGGCTTCACAGGAACAAACAAAAGTCACCTTAAAGTAGTTCTGCTAATTTCTTTTGGAAAGATCCATGGATTGTGTATGCTGTCTACTAGAATGATTACTATTCTTTCCAGATAGATTTTAGTTATTGGACTCCACAAGACTCAGTCTTGTTTCTTTTGTTGAAAGTTTAAACAGAAACCATCAAGAAAGATTGTGGGTGTTTTAGACTACAGTGGCATCAGTGCGCTGATGACACTCAATTCTTAGTCACCTTTTCATCAAACTTAGATTATTTACTTACTTTTCCAACGTCTGACAGAAAAAAAGGAACAGATAAGATGAAGTGAGCACAGTAGGTGCAGAAAGAAGAGACTACCAAGAAATAGCAATTTTATTCAGTCAACATCTGTCTGTTCAGTACAGGAAAAATACACTGACTCTGCGTATGCAGCTCACAACTCAGAATCTCAGCTTCTCCTACATCCTTGTCTTCTTGTGCCATTGACTTGCTCTTTACATCTTAATTCTTAACTAATTAATGGTATACACACAATAACAAAGCTGTTCACTTGACACGACAGAAAGCATGCTTGATTCTAAGAGGGAATGGAATCAAGGAGGATCACGAACACAGGGCAAAGATATTGAGACTTTCATGAAGAGTTGGAATGGGGAGAAATTGTGAGAGAAGTACTTTTAAAAAAAAAATCAGTGATACCAAAACAATAAACACTACAAATAATGCCATCAATGAAGAGCTAAGATTTTGTGTAACTTTACAATCACTAGTACTTCAGACACAAAACTCAAACTGAATGCCACGGTATTATAAATTTGCATTGACACTAAGTGAGCAACACACAATATGCAAAACAAGTATCACTTAAGGGAGGGAAAATGGATAACTGAAACTTTAGTATGCAGGGGAAAACTGCAGCCTTTGAGCAATACCACAGCGGAGAAAAAGATGTTAGAGTCCGACAAAAAGTTGAAACTAGGTCAAATAACAAAAGATGAATATAAACAAACAACACAAGTATATAGGGACAAAATTAGAAATGCCAAGACACAAAACAAGATTAAACATGGTAGAGACATAAAGGGTAATAAGACAATATTCTACAAATACATTAGAAGCAAGAGGAAGACCAAAGACAGGGTAGGTTCATTGCTCAATGAGGGGGGCAAAACAATAACAGAAAATGTGGTAATGTCAGAAGTCCTAAATGACTTTTTTGTTTCAGTTTTCACCAGAAAGGCTAGCAGCGATCGGACGTCTAACATAGTGAACGACAGTGAAAATGATTTTATGAATAGAGGCTAAAATATGTAAAGAACAAGTTAAAAATTATGTAGACAAGTTAGATGTCTTCAAGTCAACAGGACCTGATGAAATACATCCTAGAATACTCAAGGAGCTGACTAAGGAGACATCTGAGACATTAGTGATTATTTTCAAAAAGTCCAATTCACCCTGTGAAGTGAAGAATAAATCAACCAGAGTAAATATAATCATTTAAATAGCTATATTCAGTACAAACAGCAGAAGGTGTAGGTGCTACTAGGGATGCTAATCATAAACATGATTCCTAGCTGCAAATGAATAGTGGTCATTTATTGTGTGCCTATTTTAATGTAAGTACTCCAACACTAAGTGACAGAAAGGTTTATGCTCAGACCTTAGTATCGATCAACAAAAACTGTGGCCTTGTAATAATGGAGCAGTGTCATTCTACATGTGAATTGGCAACATCAGAAGATGAAAAAAGTTGGCGGAGATATTTCAATTCTGTATATGAATCCAAAGAGCCACAGAGAAAGGGCTGGAGTGTGCAGAGCTATACAGTCAAGTTTGCCTTTTAAAGATGTGTTTGATCCTATTACGGATACTGAAATTAACTGTAATTATGGAAACGAGTCTGAAACGCCGTATTACTGTTTTGCAGCATCTGTAAATGTGCCAGTGTGACAGACATTTGTTTAGACAAATGATGCAAGAAGAAAATGGCACTATGATCAATTTGTCAATCACTTCAAGATGAGCTAAAAATGACATTTGTGTATATTGGAGATGATCACATTAGAAAGCAACTAAATAGTGTAAATGACTATGGCCAAATTATGCCACCATTCCTATACATGAATAGTGCTATACATGAAGGAAGGTAGTATATGGCAGAATCTGGCTGTAAGTTTGCAGTGAGTTTCTGAAAGTGATCATGGGAAACTCCATATTAACAAAACTATAGAAAATTATATGGGCAAATGAAGCAGAAGAAAATCATGCTACAAAAATGGAAAGGGTTGCCAAGGTAAAGCAAACTGCATGCAAGAAACAAATTATATAACGAAGAATAAGAAAATAAATGGTTTTCATTATATACAAATATATACATTATGGCCAAGAAGGGCAAGCCCCCTCTTGTTTAAAAGCTAACCACTGCATTCCCCACCCTCCATCTCTACTATGTGTTCCGTATATTCTGCCTCTCACCCCCAGTTCAGCAGAACCTCTCCAGTCAGCACCTTTCAGGTAGTAAGTGCCCAAAAGAGGTAACAGGAATCGTGTATCCCTTAGTATTAAAGCTTTCAGAATAAAAAAAAAATCATGCAAGAAATAGTATTGTAAAGATGTTCACTGACTGTAAAATTACTTTTGTAGAATGAGATAAAATGACAATGTTACAGTTGCAGGACTAGCTGCATCTCTGATTTGTCTCTGAGTGCACCCCTTCAGGTCTCAGCCTCTCCTGGTAGGAGTCGCATGATTCTCCCACTCTTACACTGGGCCATGCTGCACCTTATGTAACAACCATACTGTCCAAGCAGGTCTGACTGGGTTTACCATCTATGGCTCTTGCCTTCAGGAGCTCGTGATCAGTGGTGAATACAGTTACCAGACAGCCTTCTTAAACCAAAGTATTGTTGAATCTTAACTGCAGGAATAAAGCAAAACGAAAGATAAAATGAAGTGTTAAAACAACAAAAAGTCTACATTCATATCTTTCTTCAGAGTCGTCCCTACGGTATGGCGAATCAGGGTGACCGCCCCAGGCCCTGCACTTCGACATCACGGTGTCAGATGTAATACTTCCCATGCACCCATCAGAGTGTGTGTGTGTATTGAGAATGTGTACTTACATTTTAAAAAATCCACTGAGGGTAGTGAGACCATAGGCACCTAGAAAGTGAAGTCTTTAGCTTTTTCACAGAATCGCCCAAAAATAGTTTGGTGGGCCACACAGGGGTTTATAGGTGGGACATCAAAACAAAAGGCTCTTGCATACTTCCTTATGTATTGGCAGATTAGTGGTTATCTTGAGTCATGGTCCTGTTTCCTGCTAGTTTTTCCAACAGTCTGCTATTAAACTAAACCAACATATTCATATAGTAAACCGCCCAATAACCAGGTTACAGTCAGTAGTCATAAATTATCACAAAGCAGTTCCACTTCTGCCACAGACAGGCTAGAAAATGGCAAGATATTATAGGAGTTTAAAAATGCTTATACTTATATGGTCCAACAAGCCAAGGGACAGCATTAGAAAGTTTGTGATATTCATATAGTACATAATGTTTCTGATACCATGTAATGTATTTGTTTTGCTTGCATAGGAATCCTGTAGACAGAAGCTCTCCTACTAGGCAAGATTTCACTCAGAGGAACTGAGGCATGAATAAATGTTTAGCAATGATATTCACAGTTTCTAAAAAGAGCTGCAACACAACTAACAACTTAGCATTTTTTTCAAGACAGGTCTATACTGTCAGTTAAACAGAAGCCTCTGTGTAACACGGCCATCTGATGTCGCCAAACAATATCGCACATTACATAAATAAGTTCATTTGGATTCACTAGTGATAGGCTGGTAAAAGACTTGTGTGTCTTGTGTAACAAACTTTACTACAGTTGGGATTGATAAATTAGCTCACCAGGATTTATTATTCGCAAACCCATGTTGATTGGTATTAACTAAATTACCCTCCTTTAATTCTTTATAGAGTCCCAAATCAGCTGCTCCATTATCTTGCCAACAATTGATATCAGACTGACAGACCTAAAATTACTTGGATCATCCTATTTATCTTTTTTTAAGTATTGGCACAACATTAGTTTTCTTTCAGGCTTCTGGAACTTCCCCAGTGTTCCCATTGTTATTGAAAATCAATATTAGCAGTCTAATGAGCTGCTTGGCCAGCTCTTTTAAACCTCTTGGTCATCCGGACCTGCTGATTTTAAAAATATCTAACATCAATTGTTGATGTTTAACATCCTCTGGAGTTACTACTGGAATAGAAAGTGTTTCTTTATTATCATCATCATACGATGTGACTAAATCATCTGGGACTTTTCCCCAAATAGAGAACAGAAATATTTATTGAACACTTCTGTCTTTTTAGCATTGTTACTGACAATTCTACCATTTCCATCTACTAATTAACCAATACCATTGTTAGAATTCCTTTTGTTCCTAATATACCTGAAAAACTTATTGTCCTTACATCTGCTGGGAATAGATTTCTCTTTGTGACTTTTTGCTTCCCTCAATTTTCAACCGTTCCTAGCCTCTGTTTTATATTCATGGCCATCAATTTCCCATTTTGTCCATTTGCTCTATATATTTTAATATTTTCTAGCTACCTCTACTTCTCCTCTAACCCAGATTGTTTTCTCAATCGGTTCTGCCTTTTTTCCCCCTCAGTTATGGCATTTGAGACATCTATTAAGTTTTCTTAAACAATTCCCAGTTATCATCCACATTTTTTCTCAATTCTTTCTTCCAGCTAATTTGATTCATAACTGTCTGCAGCTTTGTGAAATTGGCCCTTTTAAGGCAACAAGCATATATATTACTGGTTTGGACTTTATTCTGTTTAAACTCAACAAATGTGATCAAGTCATGATCACTTGTACCTAAGTTACCACTGATATTTAGTTCTGTGATCATTGTCTCTTTATCTATCAAGAAAAGATCTAATATAGAATTCTCTGATGTTGAATGCAATACTTTTTAAGTTAGGAAATGATTATCTATAAAATGTAGAAATTTTGAGGATGTTTTATTGGTGGTAGCATGAGACCTCCAGCATAAATCACTCAGATTGAAGTCTCCCATGAATACAGTTTTTTTCCCCTGCACATTATAAATAGATCATTCTGTTCCCTAATGTGATATGGTGGTCTGTGGCAGACAGCAACTAGAACCCCATCTTGTACTTTATATGTTTGAACATGGAACCATAAGCATTCATGATCATTTTCTTCCATAGTGACCTGTGAATAGGTAATGTTATTTTTCAAAGTGTCACTTCCCTCCCCCGCACATTTTTCCCCCATTCATTTCTTCCTACATGGGTTGTAATCAATGATGTTAACATTCTAATCATCCCACCAAGTTCCAGTAATACCAATTAGGTCAAATATATTCTCATATATGAGCAATTCCACTCCTCTTGTTTAATACCCATGCTCCTAATGTTGGTGTATAGGGAATCAAATAATTTATTCTCTTCATGTCCTTTGATTTCTTAATTTTGTTTTCAGAATCATGATTTCGTGCTATGAGCATTCATTTGTTCCCCCTTTTCACCCTCCCCTTTTGTTACTAGTTTAACACCCTCCTGACTGCTCTAACCAGCCCTAAATGATTAGTTCCCCTTCAACTACGATAGAGGCCATCCAGCCTGAACATCCCACTCTCCCTATAGAAGATGGATTAATGTTTCACAAAACCAAAATCCCTCTACCTTAAACCACTTACATAGCTAGCAATTCACTTCCAGAAACATCTGCCTTCTATCTTCCTTCCTTGCAGGACAAGAAGGATCTCTGAGAAGATCGCTTAGACATTCTTCTCCTATTGCACCCTTCCGAGTTCCCTGAAGTCATCTAGAGACAGAGATTAATATATGTAGACAGTGAAGTTGAAAACATTAATACAACTGAAAAACGTTAAAGATTCATCCATGTATGAATTCAGTTATGGTTATCCAGTCTGTCTGGACAAAACTATTTATTTGCAGATGTGATATACCAAACAGGCAATTATTTGAGAAGGCAATAAAATTCTAATAATAGTTTATTCCCTGAAGATTAATGTCGTGATTTATTAAGAATATAGTGACACTTCATGATGCTTTACAGGCACATATAAAGATCAGGTTCCTTCCCCAAAGGGCTTAGTGTCTCAGGGTAGATTGTTGATAGACTCAGTAAACTGGAAATTCTAGTGAGGAAACTTAACAATTTCAATTTAATTGATAATACTAGCAAGCTATTTATTTAGGTGCTTAAATATGGATTTGGGTGTCTTATGTTAGGCATCCACATTTGAAATTATTGGCTGTGTTTTTTAAATGGCATTTACTGTCAATTTTGCTAAATGTTAAAGTTCTGTTGAATTATTTAAATTCATATGACAGTTTTAGAGTAATTAGAGTCTCAATCTTAAATTTATCAAGATGTGTTTAGTCTCAAAAACTATTTGGATTAAATTTGCTCTTCTGAGTTATCAGCCAGCAATAAATCCAGACACAATTATGGTACTTTTAAGCACTGAAGAACTTTTTATTATTTATGATGTTAAATAAAAAATGTAACAGGGCAGAAGTCATAATAGGGTGGAAAATGTCTCTGAAATAACTGGAGCCATACCTTTGAATCTGGCCATGCTGACGAATCTAAAACCCTAAACGGGGTTTAAAACAACAGCAAAATATTTCTTGAGCAAAGTAAAATCTTTTCCATATATAAATGTAAAGTGGCATCTTTCTGATACCCAATATTGCCAACCCCAAATGTTCAAAAATCATGAGTCATAGTCATCAGAAATCCTGAGATTGGCTTTAAAATCATGAGATAATGTAAAAACAATAGCTCTGGTGTTCTTTTTATTTGCCTTCTGTTTTTTGAGTCTTTAGGGTGCACTGAGGTCACATTTTGAAGCTTTCTCCATAGCCATAAGGGCTAGAAACATACTTTTTCTTTAAGAATGAAGGCTGAAATTATCACATATCCACTTAACACGAGGAGCTGGGGTTTTAAGGAAAACAATAGTTATCATCAGATTCATGACAAAATCATGAGAGTTGGTACCAGTTCTTATCTTCAAAACCTTCAGTAACCTATACACTAATCATTTCAGAAGCTGTGGCTACTTCAATATCTTAGCATATTAACAGAAATTTGCTGGGAGATTGTGGCCGATGATCCTCAAGGTAAATTCTGGATGCCAGGGGGCATAAATATCTCAGTTTTAAATCATTATCTGTGAAATTCCCTGTACTACCAGATATCAGCATGTGTCTTTTGTCTTACCAGTCTTAGGGAACAATGCAAGACATCTCTGCATTGGCCTTCCCTCAATAATGGTGACTACAGAATGGCCTGAAAATTGCAAAACAACACCAAGAATAATCTGCCCGAAGAATACAAAGTAGAATGAAGGAGAAGTAAAGCGTCTGGTTCTTTTCCAAACAAGTGATTATACTCTACATTTTGTATGTTACCTGAATAATAAAGTGGTGAATGTATCCCAAATAGATCAAATCAGATAGCAGCCCCAGCTCACACCACTTTGTCTTCAATAAGAGCTAGAATGCGCCCTATGATTGCATTCTTTGTTCTCCTAAAGAGCCATTTTGCTGAGTTACTGAAAGGGCCATGGAAAAAAGCTGATAAGTAGTCATCGTCGTCATCATCATCATCAGATTTTTCATCTCATATCGCAGTAGCAACAAATATAATAACCATGGCTGCCACTAGTTTCTGCCCTTGCTTCGGAGGCTACCTCAGTTCCATAAACTTTGGAAATGTTTCATTCATATAAGCAAGTTGTGTTTAGGAGAAGGTTCTTTTTCACAAAGGTTGCCATGGAAGCTTTCCAGTAACTGTATGCTCTGATAAGCCATTTTTCTGTAGAATTGCTAACCAGCACCATGGTTCAAAAAGCAGACTTTGTTGCCTACGGTACTTTGGCTGTGTGATTAATATGACAGCTTGTTAGCTTAATCCTTCATTGAGCATCACTTAACTGACATGAGCATTATTCATGTTTGCTTTGTCTTGATTTTTTTTAACCTTTCATTTAAAGCACAAGTCTTCCTGAAACACTTATTACCCCTTTAATTCCTATTCTGTAGTTATCAATTTATGTCCAAGGATTAGTGGGTTACGCCAATCAGCTGTAGGCATTTCACATTTTAAAGAGGAATTATTCAGGAATGCAATAAATATTTAGCTACGAACTTTAATAAGTCCAATTACTTTAATGAGCTTTTTATAAAGACATCCACTACTACAAATTTAGATATAATGTAACTGTTACTGTTAATTGACCATAATTTCTTTTGAATTAGGCTGAATCTATCTGAATCAGATTTTTTTTTAAAGAGGCGCATACTAGCCATATATTTCAATTAATTAAGACGAGTCTTATTTTTCATTTTTCACCTGCAGCCACTGAAAAATCTTTTATAAGATGTTACTTTATCCAAGTCAGGAACAACTCTTCTTAGAGCGAAATTCATGACAAATAATTAATATTAAAGGAAGAGCCAGCCCTAACATTTTGATCAAGCCTGTACAATACATTAACAACTTATACATACCACTAAGCACAGGGGAAGCAGGAGGATTCTTTGGGATAAATGCCAAACTCAACTGACTCAACCTTAATTGACTCATTTTACACCCAAAGTGTGTGCTACAGTGGAGATATCCCCCAACCCCACAGCTTCTGCTGCAGAAGTAAAGTCCAACTGCTTGTCCTGGGGTCTGTGCATAATTGTCAACATTTAAAAGAGTTTTGCAAAGGGAAAATTATTCAAAAAAACCAGGAGTGGAAAGAAGGAAAAAGTTAGATTCCTGATCACTAGAGCTTTTTTACTTTTTGTGCTTTCTAATTAATTTTGGCACATAGATAGGACTTTACAAACTGTTTAAATCACCAAAACACTCCTGTAAGATGGGGATACCAAGGCAGAAAGGTTAAGACTTAACTAAAGCTATAGAAGAAGTCACTGCCAGAGTCAGAATTAGAATGTAGGATCCCCTTCCTTTCAGACCCTTGTCTAATACACTTTGCCTCTCCTTTCCCAAACCATATGTCTGGCCTGTCTTAAACACTACATATCATTTCTCTTCCCACACTGGAATTTGAAATGTTTCCCATTGTTAGTATCATTGGCAAATTTATGGCTCAGTCCTTACTCACACAGGTAATCCACTGGGGAGCAATGGGACTACATACATGAGTAAAAATTTCCCATGTTGGCAAAGGTTTGCAGAATAGGGGCCTTAAGTAATGGGCCTTTTTCCTCTTCTTCCAAATCATGAATAAGAATTTGAAATAAAACTGATCCAAATACCAGTCCCTGTGGAATCTTTTATCCTTGGCATTTTACATCACCTGCATATTCAGGAAGTTAATAGCTTTCATATTCTGAATATAGTTTTATTCTGTGCAGGAGCATGAAAGGGGATCTGTGTGCAATCTATAAATCCCAAGACTAATGGAAATTTAGCTACGTCATAAAAATTCATGAATTGCTTGCTGTTGATGCTGTATTTTTATGACAAGAAGAATTATTGATTAGATTGCATGAGGACAGTGTAAGAAATTGAATGATAACACTGCTGAAGGCTGACGAATATCACATCCAACAGCGTTAAAAAGACTGTTGTTTCAACAAACAAAAAACTTGTTGCGTAATAATAATAATCATCATCAATATTAATATTAATAATAATGAGCACTTGCATAGTGTCTTCCATCTAATAATCTCAATGTACTTTGCTTTTGATAACTATAAAAAGCTAGACCAGATATTAAGCTTTCTCGGTCTCCTTTCATTTCCTGGACAAAATGATCATGTGTGATCTGTTTATCAATCACCATAACGTAGCTTGCATATCTGCCATTGATGTACTTACGTTCATGTAGCTCGGCATTTTCACAATGCTGTGTCGATGGGAGATGCCTTCCCGTCGACACAGCCTTAGTCCTTTTGGGGAGGTGGATTACCAGCATCAACTGGAAAGGCCATCTGGGATTGATTGAGTGGGTCTACATGACCCGCTCAATCAATCCTGCTGCATCAATTGCCTCAGAGCCTGCAGTGTAGACATACCCTAAATCGTAGGTAAACTTTTGGACTCCTGTAAGGCTGAAAAAGGATTGCCTAAGACTTATGAACTTCATCCACAGAATAGCTAGTAAACCCTCAAAGTGTTTATAGTCAGGTAATCTTTTCAGGTAGTCTCAAGAAATAAAGAACGTTACATTGAAAAGATTACCTGATTATAAAGTTTCAAACAATTGATTATGTTGTCCTCCTCCTAGAATCAGAGATATATATACATAGATGCATATATATTTTAATTTGTTAGTGGTACTTTTATGAAATAGTTTCCAGTAGACATAAAGTATCACCAACAAATTAAAACTCATCCTACCGGGGAGAGTTCAAAGTACAGGCCTTAACGTTCCATCTTATAGTTCTTTCTTTTATATGCAGGAAATACGATTGGCTCCACTGCCATGTCTTCAGTTTCAAATAATTGGCTATGTAGTTCTCCTAGAACAGGGGATAGATACATATATATTTTTTGTTCCTGAAAGTGGATCTTAAATAGATGGGCCCAAGGAACCACTTGTTCCCATTGTTCATATCTCAGAATTCTATTGGTATCAATCCTCTACTTTTTTTTATTATTATTTCTTCTCTTCTCCTTTTGCACCCTACAGAAAGAGTACATTCCACTTGTTACCTATGCTACTTCATTTGTTTTTAGCACATTATTTTTGATTCCTTGAACAAGAACTACCATAACTTAATTGTCACTGTGCACCTATTTTCCATTTGTTTTCTGCTAGTGAAATGGGTAGCGTATAGTGAACATAGGATGATATGAGGTGATTTAATGTCTTTATTGGCACACATATGAGATTTATTACTCATCTGAATACTTCAGTCATCCTAAACTTGTGAAGTAAGCAAGTTATCCCTAATAAAACCTTTTAACTACCACACATCAGATATTTTATTTATGCCACCTATATTACCATACACAAACTATTCTAGACATTTTTAGAGAGCTTTAAATACGTTATTAGTATTTCTTCCTTTGGCCTGAAAATCCAGGTTGTCAATAGCTAAAAAAAAATCTAAATTACAAAAGAAGTTTAAGGTCAGATGATGATTGCCCCTGCAAGGTGCATAAGGTGGAGAAGATGGCATGAAGAGACTTCTTCCTATGCAGGGATCAGCCATGTTGGGTGGGATCTTCAAAAGCATGCAGCATATACTGGTCTAACTTTGCTCCCATTAAAACCCAAGGTAAAATCCCCATTGATTTCAATGGGAGCATTATTAAACCAATGCTGAGCATTCAGGGCTTGAAACCACAGATCCTGCAAGTAAAGGTAAGGTCATGGTTCCACCTGCCCTCTCTATCCAGCAGTCAAGAAAACTGTCTTAAATCAGGGAGGCATGATCAATGAACTCTGAGGATAGGTAGGTGAACTCTCTTTGCAGTGTGTGCTACTGTGGAGCCCCACAGAGAGGGGAAGGAAAGCTGGTCCTTACCTTCCACTTACTTCGAAATACCTGTCTTAAATATATAGCATCTGCAGGGAAATGTTGAATTTTAATGGCAATCCCACTTATACACATAGGGCCCAATCCAGGAAAACACATGCTTAGCATTAAACATGTGAGTAGTCACAAGACTATGATTAGGTTATAGTTATTCTAAGTGCTTTGCTGGTTTCGGGCCTTATGACTTACTCATGCAATTCTCAGAAGCCCATGGTAGTGTAATATTAATGATTATTGTACTGTTAGTTTAAAAAAACATCCAATAAGCAAATCCATAGACTCTAGCTAAGAATAATCCTCAACCAATCAGGAAGAGTACAGGGATTTGCATAATCACTCTCCAATTATTTTCCAAACTAAGGCATGGGGCTATAGTGTACTGAGGGCAGCAGCCAAACAGTTCACAGGGATATAGATAGCTAATAGAGCACAAGAGTAAATCTTTCTATATTTTACTAGTTATATATCTTCCTAGTTCTTCCTGTATAACAACTCTAGGATCTGGCCTTTCTTTTCCATCCACACAACTAAATCTCTCATCCAGGTTCTGGATCACCACATGACTTGACTACTGTAGCTTTGTTTTCTCTGACCTTGAAAAATCCCATCTTGTTCCACTTATAGCCATTCAAAATGATGCTGCAAGGAGTGTGTTTCAGGCTCATTGCTTCAACCATATAACCCCTCTCTTTGCACCCCTCTATTAGCTTCCCCTTCCTCACCTTGTTAACCACAAACAACTTGTCATCACTCTTAAGGCCTTCACGGCCTATCCTCACCTTACATCTCATTCTTTCATTCTGCAAATGAAGCCAATCTTAACTGCCTATTGGTAACATTTGTCAAAAACACTTTCATGCTTTCTCCCCTGCTGCCCTTTATGCCAGAGAGGAGCCCCCAGTAAATATCTGCACAACTACCTTATCATCCTCTTTCAAATTTCTCTCCGCCATGATGACTACAAAAAACTCAGCAGTGGTGAGGCAGCTGGTGTTCCAGGACCAATGCTTATCATGATGATCAGTGTCTCTCATTGTTTCCATGTCTGTTGTATCCATCTCTTATCTTATTCTTAGATTGTAAGCTTTGTGAGGCAGGGACCATCTCTGTTCTATGTTTGCAAAATACCTAATGCAATGGAATCCTGGCTTTAACCATAACATTAATGATAATTTCAGTAGAACAAAAGAGAAATAACAGGTGCCCCTTTTAACTCAATCATAAATCTATCCTGAACTGAGAAACACCCTGGCTTTCCCTTTTGAGTTTATTTCCTATAAAAACCTTGGTTTTTGGCCTAGGAATTTATTTAGCCAAGGATACAGTTTTTAATTCATAATCAAGTTAATATTCAAGTACTCTAGCTTGAAATACTGATGCTAGTAAAAATGTCAGTTGAAATCCTGGCTCCACCAAATTCAGTGGCAAAACTACCACTAACTCAATAGACTCAGGATTTCACCTTTAATTTGTAATGATTACATCTTTAAGGAAACTTACTTTAGACTATGTTTGTGTTTTTAAAGTAGAAAATAAAATCTGCAGAAAAAACTGCTAAGGGAAGATGAGCTCATCCTTTGAATTATTTAAGCTGCTCAAGAAAAATACCATGAACACGTGCAAGAACTGATGGAAATTGTTTATATTGCATTCTTAATATCCAACTCTATTATTTGTTGCCGTCTTCTCCGCTTTATGCCAAACCATTTTATATCTAACACACTAGCATATCTATTGAGAGCACTTTTCATTAGAAGTGTTTGGTAAACCACTTCTGTGCTATTACAGTTATTAATAGAACAGTTTCAACACCCTGAATTTGAAAAGAAAATTAGATGGGCATGCCAGGCCTCATAATGAGCCCTGCGATCATCAAGCAGTGTGCATAAATGTCAAAGGAAAATAAATTTGGTAAGGAAACATTTTAGTTTTAACTTTTAAGACTGCTTCACTTATAAATACTGAATAAAGTTTTTAAACTCACTCTGGAGGGGGACGTCTCCAGTGACATTGCCTTTATACTAAAAAATTGTGCAGATGGAAAAATCATTTAGTTTGCAATAGCCCATGAAATTTGGATAGCTAATCTGAAATATAGTGTATTAAATTAACATTCTACTTCATCCAATTTATACATGTGCTAGAGAGGTGACATTTTCCTTATCTATAAGAAAAACGATGAGCATCATATTTTGGTTAAAGTTAATCAACACATAATGACCAGAGAATGTATTTATTACAAAATTTTGTGACAGTAAAAGATTGACAAAAATCCACTGCTTCAAGAAGATAAATGCTGTGCAAACAATGCACTGCTCATATTTGGAAAACAAAAATTTATTGGATCATTTATCATACCGTACATTTGCAAAAAAAAGTATTCACTTTGGAAGGAAATAGTCATATATCACATCTATACATATCTCTCTGCCTTTTGTAGATAATAAAATAGAGCATTGTGCCTCTTATAATTAGTCTGAACCAGGCAGGACCAATGATAAAGATGGAGACCCTTAATGAAATGGAAAAACTTGTACCTTATGCAGCTAGAACTAGAAGCTGCATTAAATGAAAGGATGCCCACTGAAAGTTGATATATACAGCTCAGATTCTAAGCATCCTACACCTATGGAGTTAATAAGATATCACTACCAACTATGACATGATCTGCATCATGAAAATCACGTAAGATTACCCATCAGAGAGCTAAAGGAAGATTAAAACTACAAACCTGATATAGTCCAGGTAAAACTGGTCATGAAACTGAATTTCCAATTTACAGAAATATGACACTCTGAAATTCCTTTCCATCCTAAATTGGAACAAAAAGGTTGAAATATCAACATTTCCCAAATATTTTATTTTGGAAACATCAAAACAACCTTATTAAAATATTTATTTGAAATTGACTTTTTTGTTATATTCCTAATTATAAATTTAGAAGTTATAGTATTATAAAAGTCAAAACATTTCAACCTTATTATAATTTCATGTCAAAATTTTTGATAATAGATACATTCCCACGAAGTGTTTTTATTTAGTCAAATCCGCATTTTCCAGCAGCAAACTTTTCTGTCCGAATTTTTGACCAACTATTAACAGGTAAATTCTGATCTCAAAATGTCCATCCCATTGAGACTAATGAGAAATAGAGACGCATGGAAATGTCTTATGCTTCAAGATGACAACAATGTAGAAAGAGATGGGGAAAATAATTTTAAAAGAGGGGGGTGACATGGACTGGGGCAGACGCAGTGGAAGATGGTATTAGCTCTAGCATTTTAGAGAGAATGGAGATAAGAGGGCTGCCAGAAAAGGAAAAGGAGGAGGCACTATCAAGACAAGAAATAATCAAGGCGTGAAACAAAGCTTAGCTGCAGGGTTAAAGAGCAAGAGGCAGATTACAGAGAAAGTTACAGAAGCAGAAATTTAACATGATTTGGTAAGTGTCTATTTTTGGGAAGAGAAGGATAGAAGAGAATCAACAAAATGACACTGTTTGGGAGCTGGAATTACAAGGGCACTCATCTACACTGAGAAAGGAAGAGGGAAAAGGGTGTGAAGGACATACGAGAAGCTCAATTTTGAGTTATTTCATAAAGACTGTGGGATATTCAGGAGGGATGTATGAGTGGCAGAAATTAAACAGGATGGGAAGGCAGACTTAGGATTCATCAACCAGAAGTGCTGGCTGAAATAGTGAGAAGATAAAAATGACTCAAAGTGTGAATGTATAGAGAGAGAGGAAAGGGGTTCCCTGAGAGATACCAATACATGGTACAGAGGGTATTTGCTCCCCCAGAAAGTATATTTCAGAGTGCCAGATAGCAATTTTCTATACTTTTCACTCCAAGACTTCCCATTGTCCATCACTGTTGTATAGCTTCTGTTGTGCACCTGTTGTTCAGTCTCAAAATATATTCATTTAAATAACATGTAAATAATACAATTTGTGAAACGGAAGTTAAAGGGCATGACTCTTTGGAAACATGACTATTTGAAATTCTTTTACCACTAGATAAATCTTGAAATACATTCATCTCATTTCCAAGGGCTTTGGAAGAAAAGAGCCCAGAGTGTCTGTAGCCTGGTTGTTTTTCATTTAGAAATAAGTTCAGTGGCAAAAACAAATCAGCAACAAAAGTTAGTAGTATGTGACATCAAAGTCATAACAGGAGTTTTATTCCATCACAGACTAGTTTAATAATCAGAATCTATCTGCTTGTTCAATACAAACTGAATATGTTGCCCCAAAAACGGAAAAAAAGTTAATTTATAAATAAATCATCCTATCCACTACAAACAAGTCAATACAGGCATCAAACTGTTTATAACTTCAGTTTCTAGGGAAAAAAAGAGAATAAAAATCCACAAGCTTTATCCATACAAATGCAACTATTTATCAGGGAAGAAAAAAATATTGCAACCAAATAATCTTTGTGGTTACTGAAGATAGTATTTATCTCCGTAAGCCTTGTGACTGCAGTAAAGTAAGCATCAGACAGCAACCACAGGACTGAGTGACAGACAGCATCCATTCAGTGAATAAACAGAAAGGCTGTCTCACAGTGAAGGGGCCAAATACAGATCGAATAGAATGTCAGAAAAAAAAATTATATGAAAGATGAAAGGTTAAGACACAAGTTGCATCTTCTCCATAAGAACAATATTTAAGGGTATCAGGAAGTGATTGTCATAGGCCATTTGACATTTCTTTCTCAGAGAGGTAAGGAATTGGAATGTGTATCATTTTAAGCATATGTCAACTCTTTTCACTATTGAGTTCTGTCTGGGGAAAGTGTTCAAGATACCCATTTGAAAGCAGTTCCATTTACAAGGTACCTGGTACTTTAATACACAGATGAATCTGTTAGTCATCTAATTACTTGATTTACATGTGCAAAGATCAAAATGATAAAAGACAAAAACACCACATCTCCTATGGATGAACATTTTTCATAAAACAATCACTTCATGATCTGACTTCTCTGTCCTCATCCTCAAAGGAAACCTGCACAACACCTTCAAACAACACCTTCAGAAGATGAACCTGGGAGCTTAAATTCATAACTTTGGTAGACACTAAAAATTATGGTCTTAATAAAGACACTGGATTTATGACTTATTACAACCCCCCTTTTTTGTCCTATGACTGCAGAAGTGTTAACTAACCACTTCACCTTGAATGGTCCCTAAAAATATGTGTTAATTACTTATATTAAACAATCTGTTCCACCTTGTATTTAGCTGTGATATTTTGAGTAACTTTCCCAGATGTGAAGAAAGCTCTGTGTAGCTCATAAACTTGTCTCTTTCACCAACAGAAGTTATTCCAATGAAAGATATTACCTCACCCACCTTGTCTATGTAATAAAACTGTCAAGACTTTGGACATAGACCAGAAATGAGATTTTTCTCACCGGTCCTGTTAGCCATTACACTTTGCAAACATTTCAGAGCACAACCATTATCCCTATTCCATTATAACAAAATGTACAGGAGTGGTATGGAGCCCTGGAGAATCCTGGCAATCATGTGGTCTAGTGGAAAGACTATTGAACTGGTACTATTCATAGCTCTGCCACTGTCCTGCCAGGTTACCTTAGGCAAGTCACTTCACCACTCTATGCCTCAGTTTCCCATCTGTAAAACAGGGATAATGCTGTAAAGTTCTTTGAGATCTACTGTTGAATAGTAGTATTTAAAAATAGGTTTTTTTGATTACTTAGTCACAGTAGCACAACCACTGCAAACCTCGGTGAGAACTACAACTGCCTATATGACTATTAACTTCTACCAAAAACCATTTATCTTTTTGATTAAAAAAACTAGGAAACTAAATGGCAAAAAACCCCTGTCATTATTGCAGTGTTAAAGCTGCCCAGTGACAGTTCATGCCCTTCCAGAATCTCAAGTTTAGCAAAACTCATACTTCTGAAAACCGGGAAATACAGAGTTAAGGTAAACATCCAGCACCGTAACTCTTCTCTTAGAGCAATACCTCACAACACCCATAACACACATACTTGCACTCTTTTTTAAAAATAATTTAGTTCTAATTAAGAAGGATGAATATAAAAAATATAATGAATATAAATTAGGAAGGATGAATATTAAAAAGAATACAAGAACGATGGGACAAAATTGGACAGGCCAAGGCACAAATTGAGATTAAACTAGCTAGAGACATAAAGGATGACAAGAAAACATTCTACAAACACATTAGAAGCAAGAGGAAGATCGGGGACAGAGTAGGCCCATTACTCAATTAGGGGTGGAAGACAATAATAGAAAATGTGGAAATGGAAGAAATGCTGAATGCCTTTTTTGCTTCATTTTTTACCAAAAAGGTTAGTAGTAATTAGATGTCTAATATAGTGAATGACAGTGAAAATGTGACAGGATCTGAAGCTAAAATAGGGAAAGAACAAGTTAAACATTACTTAGAAAAGTTAGATGTCTTCAAGTTGGCAAGGCCTGATGAAATACATCCTAAAATATTCAAGGAGTTAACTGAGGAAATATCTGAGCCATTTTAGTGATTATCTTTGAAAACTCATGAAAGACAGAAGAAAAACCAGAGGACTGGAAGAGGGAAATATAGTGCCAATCTATAAAAAAAGGGAATAAGGAAAACCCGTGAATTACAGACCAGTCAATTTAACTCCAGTGCCCAGAATGATAAAGTAGTAATCAAACAATCAATTTGCAACCATCTAGAAGATAATAAGGGATAATAACAGTCCACATGGATTTGTCAAAAACAACTTAATAGCTTTCTTTGACAGGGTGACAAGCCTGGTGGATGGGGAAGCTCTGTAAATGTTATGTATTTTGACTTTAGTAAGGCTTTTGATATGGTCTTGCATGACAGTCTCATAAACAAACTAGGAAAATATAACTTAGAGGGAGCTGCTATAAGGTTGGTGTATAACTGGTTGGAAATCCATTCCCAGACAGTAGTTATCAGTGGTTCACAGTCAAGCTGGAATGGCACAAGTGGGGTCCTGCAGTGGTTGGTTCTGCATCTGGTTCTGTTCAATGTCTTCATTAATGATTTAGATAATGGCATAATGAGTACACATAAAATTTGCAGAATACCAAGCTGGGAGGGGTTGCAAGTGCTTTGGAGGATAGGATTAAAATTCAAAATGATCTGGACAAACTGGAGAAATGGTTTGAAGTAAATACTATGAAATTCAATAAGGACAAATGCAAAGTACTCCACTTAGGAAAGAGCAATCAACTGCACACATGCAAAATGGGAAATGACTGCCTAGGAAAGTACTGCAGAAAGGGATCTGGGGATTATAGTGAATCACATGCTAACTATGAGTCAGCAATGTAACACTGTTGCAAAAAAAGTGAACAGCACTCTGTAATGTATCAGTAGCAGTGGTATAAGCAAGACACAAGAAGTAATTCTTCCACTCTACTCCATGCTAATAAGGCCTCAACTGGAGTATTGTGTCCTGTTCTGGGCACCACATTTCAGGAAAGATGGGAACAAATTGGAGAAAATACAGAGGAAAGCAACAATAATCATTAAAGGTCTAGAAATCTTGACCTATGGGGAACACTTGAAAACATTGTATTTGTTCAGTCTGGAGAAAAGACGACTGAAGGGGGATATGATAACAGTTTTCCAGCACATGAAAGGTTGTTACAAGGAGGAGGGTAAAAAATTGTTCTCTTTAACCTCTCAGGATAGGACAAGAAGCAATGGGCTTAAATTGCTGCCAAGGAGGTTTAGGTTGGACATTAGAAAAAACTTCCTGACTGTCAGAGTAGTTAAGCAACTGCCTAGGGAGGTTGTCTGTCATTAGAGATTTTTAAGAACAGGTTAGACAATCACCTGTCAGGAATGGTGTAGTTATTACTTAATCCTGATTTGAGTGCAGGGGACTGAACTAAATGACCTATTGAGGTTCTTTCCAGTCATATACTTCTGTGATAATGGGCAAAACAATAAGGTAGAAACAAAGCACTTCAACCTTAATTAAATAAAACTCTTCAAAAAGGTAGTTCTGATAGTTGCAAAATGAAATTTTTCAGAATTTTTGTTAAGCAGGAAATATTGAACTTTCATCTTTGTATTCCAGTTCATCTGTATTTAGAAAGTTATATACCATGCTTTTAATTTCTTGAAATTGTCGGGCTTGTAGCTATTACAAAAAAAGACAAGGAATACCAGTGAATCCCATATCTCTTCTGCTTCTTTCAGTGGTACAGTCAAAAATACATGGTCAGGGGTCTGCTCCCTAGGGAAGATAAATAATAGCAGACTGCATAAGTTACATAACTATTCTCTTTATATAATAAATATATTATTTCTACCCAGTGTGAATCAAAAACACACTGTTATTGCTTATTGGACTTTCTGTGGTATTTCAGATCTTTCCCCTGACGTTTGTGTGGCAGACGCTTTCAATAGGACTTTGTTCATGGCCACATTACTTCTACATTTTCATTTTAATTTAAAATGGAAGTAAACTAGAAGGTGTTCAATGATCCATATATTTGTTCTCATTGCACAGACGGAAATAAAAGAAAGCTCTCTTTCTTTACCATACATATATCCAGAGAAATGAAATCACTACATCTACCACACCAGTGAGAAATTAATAATTCATTAATAAAATAATTTCACACAAATAGAGATAATGGTGAAGTGGAACCCATTATCTCACCCCCACCCACCAAGATTTGAGGAACTTCATATCCAAATGAGATTTAAATGTGCATCTGAACTTCACAGCTCAGGACTATTTCTGAAAACAGTGGTGTCACTTATGAACCACTACTAGAAGCCATGACCTCATTTGTATTATGACAGCCCACAGAAGGGAAAACAACTGTTTTGTAAAGTGAACTACTTGGCAAGTCTGTGGTTTCTAGTAGCATTTCCATGCACCACCTGGCTCAACTTCATTTTCCATCAAAGGAGTTATAGCCAGATCCTACAACTCTTACATGAGAAATGCTAACTTCTGTGGGTAGTCCTGTTGGCTTAATTGAAATATCACATAGCTAAGTATTACTCAAATCAATTTAGTTGGATCCAACCTCAAATAGCCTTATGGCACCAAATGCGGGGATAATTCACCAACCACAGGAGCACAGCTTATAAAAGATGATAAATCCACAGCATTAAGTATTTCACTTTAATTATGTACTTAGCAGGAGATTTTAGCCCAAGTGTCGGTATAAAGTCAAAGGAGCATTTCTGATTGTAAATAAAAAAAGTGGCATTAAGTTCACTGAAACTAAACAGTAAGGTGTGCCTAAACACACATTAATAAAAACATTCTTTTAAGAAGACTTAATTAACCCACCATTGTTTTAGTCAGAAACCCTAATAAAATGCTACACAATTTGTGTGTTGGCTGTAAGGTTTTTAGGAAGAAATAGTGTGTGGCTATTGGGAATAGGCCAATGTGTACCTTTATCAATGTTTTAATAGCCAGTTTTAACAACACGCATTGCACAAAAACTCTGTGGTTCAAGTAAGACAAGTATTTTCATCACTCCACAAACCCTCTGGGTTACAAGCCAGGCTAAGCAATAGAATTCTCTTTTATAGATGGGGAAGGGAGGAAAATGGTTGAAAATGGAAATACTTCTTTAAAAGGAAGAATGATTTAATACATATGTGAAACTTTGGTGCTACATATCAGAAAGTTCAGAACCCCATTCCTGAGGCTACACAGTCCTTTAGGGAAGAATAAATGCATTATACTAAAGTTTCCCAGCAGACACCTAAGTGATTTTTGCTCATCCAGTTGGCTTATATTATATTTTGTCTTGGGAGAGAAACAGAAAAGTCAATTGTTATAATGGTAAATTGAAAGTTTATTGTGTTTCTTTGTCTCTTTGAGATTTCTTCATTTCTCATTTCTGTTGCATATTATTTTCTCTGCAAACTTATCCTTTATTACGTAATGTTACTATGATGTCTTATCACTCTAGCATATCAGTTTATATCCATGCTTGAATACAATAAATAGAGTTTTAAATCATGGTTGTGTTCTGAGGAGATAATAAATATGAAATATTTCCCCACAGTTACATCCTTCGGTTGTATTTAAAATGTATTTCTACTCTGAAAAGTGATTGTAAAAATGGCATCATAGGGTTTCATGTCTCAATGGATTTGTACAGCCAACAAACTCAATTTACAAATAAAAAGATGTTTTTCTAACTGCCAGCCTTGCAAACTCAGCCTGATCTACAAGTCAAGCTGGGTTCTTGTATTTTTCACTTATCCCCAACAACACACATTCTGAAGGTTCAATTCTGCCCTCAGTTACACCTGTGCAATCACTTTGTCTTTACAGTACGCTTTCCGAGACACCTACGCAGACCCATAGATTCACCAGCCCAATAGAGTATGCATCATGTTAGTTAATGCAAGTTCTAATGCGATGTGAAAAACCATTTTGCCTGAACAGTTTGCAAAAAACATTTTGCCTGACAATAATGCAGAGAAAGGTATAACATGATCCAATGTCTGAGAGTTGAAACTAGAAAAATTCAGACTGAAAATAAGGTACACATTTGTAACAGCGAGAGTAATTAATGATTGGAACTGTTCCCTTCTGGCTTTGGAATCTATTAATCTATATTTTAAAAATGTGTTAACTGAGCATGGTTAGTCCTAAAGTCTCTAGCGTTTTCTAATATCATGCATTCTCCCAGTCTATTGGATTAAGCATGACCAGCTAAAGCATTTTTAAATATAACTGCCATTGTCCAGGCTAAGAGCAAAATAGCATGTAACATTGTGTCAGCTAAAATGTTGTATGTAATACCTCTTCTATACATACACTATACATTTTCTTAAATATAGATAAACCCAAAAGATGAAATCCTGGCCCCACTGAAGTCAATGTTTTTTCCCACTATTGTGTCAGGCCTGTTGAGAAGCAGAATATACGGCTCCACCAGATGCA
This sequence comes from Emydura macquarii macquarii, assembly GCF_026122565.2. Lineage (NCBI taxonomy): Eukaryota > Metazoa > Chordata > Testudines > Chelidae > Emydura > Emydura macquarii. Next base: position 20,910,920 of record NW_027131614.1, on the reverse strand, counting down.
ATGACAGCTCTGTGTAGCAAGAGCCAGGCTGCTATTCTTCAGGTAGCTGCACAAGTTTAAATTGCTTGTGCATGAGTCCATGAGTAGTGTGATAACATTCTTTATGATCAGGTTTCATTTAAATACCACTTCTAAGCTTATCTAAGCTTGCAGATAATATGCTACATGATAGTACATAAAGCCTTCACTACATTCTTTAACATGTAATTAGTTTGTTCAGCCAGACTTTGAGTGGCTTTTTCAGCATCACAAAGATTGGCATCCTGACGACAGAATCTCAAGGGTGAATCTAATGCACACGTGACTGTATAAACTTGTTCCAGTTTATTGAGGCTGAAGTGATGAGAAATGGAGCTCAGTCGTCTGCTGTTAGCGCATATTGCTATGTTAGGCATGTTGAAGTAAAATGCTTAGGCCTTAAACTTTGGTCAAGAAAAGTATGTCTTATGGGTAAGTGAGGGGTAAAACAGAGTGAGACAGTGCAGAAGAAAAGAATGTAAACAGTGCTAAAAAATATCAACTGTCTTAGCTGAAAATGCTTGTACTGCAGTTTGCCTATGTCTGTAACCTTGACTAATGATAAGAAGAATGACTGCTGTGATTCTAACACTGTTATAAATATATGTTAAAATCTGCCTGAAGGTGGAGACCCTTTACTGACCAGAAACAACTCTGTCAGTGGCTCTCCCCTTGCATACGCTTGTGCTTTTATAATAATAAAAGAGTCTCAGATCTCTGATGAGCCTCAACTAAAATGCAGAGTGAAGCTTTGTTTCTTCCACAGGCACCTCCGTGTTGAGGAATACACTCAGCATGGACAACAGGCAACACAGAGATGGCGGCTCCCATAAACATATGACAGTCTTAGACATAACCTATGTGATATAGCAAGGGCAGAAGGCAGTAGGAGAATGGTCTATTTGTAATCCAGGGAGTGGGCAGGCCCATCCACTACTAAAGGCCGCTTCCCAAGCCTAAGGGGAGGAGTCACTGAGCCCGGGATACAACTGAGTATAGGGGACAACTAATGAAAAAACCAGGAAGGGGCATGAGGATCACACAGTCAAACGAAGGGAACCAGAAAGGGACACCAGAAAGGGAACCAGAAAGGGACACGAAGGGAACCCCGGAAAGCACCCACTGCTCGAGGAAGGTGTCAAGGGAGCTAGCGGACACTGCCCAGAGGAACTCTGCCCAGATGCGTGAGTGCAAAAGGGAACGTAAGTAGGCCCCACAGTCGCAGAGCACCCCCTCGCCAACCTCCTCTCCCTGGTCTTGTAGATGGCCATTTTGGCCAGGGCTAGGAGGAGGTTGACGAGGAGGTCTCGCAACTTTGTGGGGCCACAGATGGGGTGTGTGTAGATGAACAGGTGTGGTGAGAAGTGCAGCCAGAACCTTAGCAGGAAGTTCTGGAGGAGCCGGAACAGGAGCTGCAGCCTGGTGCACTCGAGATAGACGTGTGCAGGGTCTCCCTCATGCCGCAATAGGGGCAGGTGTTGGGATGAGGGGTGAACCGTGCTCACAGCTCCATGAAGGAGCCACTAACTGATGTCCCCGGCAAGCCATGGGGTCAGGGAGTAGTACAGACTGGCCCACCGGGGGTCCTCGCCTTCCGCAGGTGGCAACAGGTCCCGGCACTTGGTGTCAGTGCAGGACATGAGGGCGAGGAAGTGAATGGTGCACAGCACAAGTGTGTAGAGATGGTCCCTCAGCGCGGTTCGAAAGAGGACCAGCTTCAGGTCGTGCAGCTGGCTTGGTGCATGGGGAGAGGGCGGCCGGGGGGGCTTGAGGGGATGGGGCCCGATGGAAAGCACCGGAGGACTGGGACTGAAGAGGTGTGGGGGGCACCCTCTCGCAAGACCTGCTCAAGGTAAGCCCAAGCAGGGGGGGGCAAGGCTGCCCTCACCTCCTGGAGTACGTGCCGGGGGGTTCAAAAGGTGGAGAGCCCCATGTGCTGAGCCAGCGCCTGAGGGTCCACCCAGTTCCCCCGGTCGTAGTCCAGGAAATCTCCGATCTTGGTGACTTCTGCCAGGACCAACCTCCGTCGCACCAAGGGGGTCTCCACCATCTGCACACCGAGCTGGGGGTTGTGTAGCAGGGGCTCTGCGAAGAGATCCTCCCCCTTGGTGACCGCAAAGGGCCTGGAGGCCGAGACCAGCCTCCAGGTCTGGAGGAGGTCCTGGTAGAAGACCGGCAGCTCAGAGAGGTTTCGTGGAAGACTCTCAGATGGAGATAAAAGAGCTGCCGGTCATATCGGAGCCCTCGGAGGCAGCGGAGGAAAGCGTGTGGCAAGTGGCTCCATGACAGAGTACATGCATCATAGAGGAGTCTCTGCAGGGCCTGAAGACGGAAGGTGTAGACCTGGCTGTGGAGACAGCACAGGCCCTACCCTCCCTCCTCCAGGGGAAGACTCAGGATCCCTGCAGAGCCAGTGCAGTCCTGGCCAAAATAACTCCAGAACTGTCTTCTGGAGGTGGGCCAGGAAGCTCGGGGTCAGGACCAGGGTGTTGAGCCGGTGCCAGAGCATGGATAGGACTAGCTGGGTAAGCACCACGGCTCGCCTGCATGAGAGGGGGAGCATTCCGCTGCCCTCGGACTTGGCCCTGATAGTGACAAGGTCCGGGCTGGGGATATCCCAGAACATGTGGTAGAACTCCACAGTCAGCCCGTCCATGCCTGGGGATTTGTTTGTGGGCATGAGGCGGACGGCTTCTGAGAACTCGGCCAGAATGAGAGGTAGCTCCAGCCGGTACCAGTCCCCCATGCCAACAGTGGGAAGTTCGTTCCAGAGCACCTGGCAGGTGGTGGCTTCGGTCGAATCCAGGGAGAAGAGTTTGGCGTAGAAGGGCCCGGCCATTCCGCACATCTCCACCAGGTCCGTGAGGGGGTTGTCATCCTCTGCCAGAAGGCAGGTGAAGTGGTTCCGGGCCCCCCTCCTTTTCTCCAGGGCATAGAAGAAGTGGGAGCCGCAATCCATCTCCCGAAGGAGACGGATGCAGGATTGAATGAAGGCACCCCGAGCCAAAAGGTCTTCGAGGGCCCGGAGCTACTCCCGCTTCTCCCGGCACGCTTCGCAGAGGGATGGCGGCAAGATGCATCTCCAGTGCTAAGGCCTCCCACTCCAGCTGCTCTATCCCCACACCCCTTCGCCGGCTGGTCCCCCGAGTATAGTCACGGAAGAAGAGCCAGGCGCGCACCTTCCCCACGTCCCAACAGCTCCGTGCCAGGAGAAAGGCACACCTCTGCTCCCGCCAGGCCAGCCAGAACCTCCGGAAGGACTCCACGAAGCCCACATCCTCCAGCAAAGTGCCAGTAGGCTAGCCCCGGCCTCTCCGCAGTGAGAAAGGCCGTCACGGTCACCAAGTGGTGATCAGAGAAGGGGTCTGGCCGTACGCTGGAGGATTCGGCCCGTGAGAGATGGTGACATAAAAGGTAGATGCTGTCCAACTGGGAATGGCTCGACCGGTCTTCCCCCATCCGGATAAAGGTGAAGGTGACAACGTCGTCCGGGTGGTGGTGGTGCCAGACATCCACCAGGGAGTGATGGTCTACAATCCCCTGGAGGATGTCCGTGGCAGCCTGGCATTACTCGGTCCCCATGCGGTCTTGTTCCTTGAGGGTGGTGTTAAAGTCCCTGCCCAGGACCAGGCATTCGTAAGGATCCAGGGTGCCGAGGAAGGCGGATGCCTGCTGGAAAAACCACACCCGCTCCGAGCCCACAATTGGGGCATAGACATTGATAAGATTCAACATCAGCCCCTCCATGTGGACCCAGAGGTGCAGCAGGTGGCTCAGCATGACCTCGGTGACCCCCAGCACCTCGGGCTGCGGGTCGGGGGAGAACAGGGTGACCACTCCACCTGCGCGGGCGGAGAGGTGACTAAGGTACACTCCGTCCCCCCATTCCAGGTTTGGGGGACTCTACCAGGAGTTAAAATCCTACCAACACAGCTCTCAGTGTCAGTCCTTCCCACTGCAGCCAAGTGCAGTTCCAGGGAAGGTGACAAAGTTAGGCTTCCGTTTATTCTATTTTTTTCTTCTCTGTTTTACATAGGTTCTGAATCTGTGTTTATCACTGTGATATCTGAACTCAGAATTGGAAATGTGCAATGTGGCCCTGTCTCCACATTTTATCACACAAGAACCTTAATGTGAACACATTAAAACTTTTGGAAATTTGAGATTCTAATCAAGATCTGAGAGTATAGGAGGGGAAAAAGAGAGAGAGAGAGAGAATGAGAATTTGTAAAGTGCTTTGGGGCTCTGGAAGGAAAGCGCTAAGTAAAAGTGTCTAGAAAAAATAGAATTCAAGTATATAATTGTATGGAAAAATGTCATAGTAGTTATTATTGATCCTTGAAGGCTAAAAGAAATTAACAGTTTCTGGTTATTTTTTTCAGTATATTACATATCCATCAGGTAAAAATTAATTTTATTCTTATTGTAAGAGTATTTGATCCACTCTATTCAAAGCGTCACTGAAGGCAATGTTTAATTTTTTCATTTCGTAGTTATGCATCATTCAGTTTTAGGACAATAATGTTGATGTGATGCTCCTAGAAACCAAGTGTGAAGGCAGTAAATCAAGCAAGTGAATAGACCACATGAAATCTGTCATTTAAGCAACAGTATTTTTTCAATATATGGCCTGTGTCAAATGATCAGATTAAAATTTTGAGCAGCCCTAGGATGAATGAATTAAACATTTAAAATAATCTTGATGAAAGAGAACACATTTCACACACATTCCAGATATTTATCTTTTCAATTACCAGACTTGGTCTTTCCCTTCCTCTTGCATATAGCAGTGCTACCACGTATGTTTCATGAGACAGACAAGTGGCAAAGACACACAATGAGATCAAAAAGAAGAGGCTGACCTACAGGATTTGTGTTAGGAAGGTAAATACAGTATTTACCTCAAGTGGATGAAAGTACTTCTGACTTTGAAGAAAATGAAAGCAAAATTTGGAGCTAATGAGGGTATTTCACAGGATTCTTCTGCCACTTTCCAGTGTACTCCAATCAAATTCCACAGATCTTTCTTCCAGTTTCCTTGGCTCTGGTCTTATATCTACCTGCATGAATTGTCCCTCTACAGCCACAGTCGCAGGATCCCTCTCTTCCTTTGACTTCTCTTGCCTCTGATTTGGGACTATCGGGGTAGGTTCACCCACCAAGGCTTGCAAGGCTTGGTCTGCAGGACTAAACATTGCATCGTAGAAGTTCAGGCTTGGGCTGGAGCCCAGGCTCTGAAACTCCTGTTATTTTTAGACCCACAGACAGGCCCCGTGACCTAAGGTCTGAGACTCAGTCCCGTGGGTTTTTAGTGTTAGGAGTCAGGAAACTCTTTAGTTGCCTGCAGCCGAGCCAGTCTCTAGGCAACCTAATGAATACAACTGGCTTATCATAGGCTGTCTAATTGGTTACACCGTCTGATTGGTGGGAAGAGTCAGCAGACCAGCTCTTAAATCCATCAGCAGCAGTTCAGTGGCTGCCCAATGCATTTGCCTATAGCTGCAATAGCTCATGCATCTGCTTGTTCCCAGTATTGCTCCCGTCTTGTTCCAGTGCTGCTGCTGCCTTGGTCCTGAATCTCTGATTCTTGACTTCAGCTCTGATCCTTGACTATTGTATCTGACTCTGGCGCTGACCCTTGGATCCAATTCCTGGCTACTGATTCCTGCTCCAACCACTACATGCAATCATCCATGTGCCTGTCACTGACAGTATGAGCAGCCAAAACACAAACAATAAGAGAACTAGAGCTGATACCTCAAGCATGGATTCTACAAAGGCCCATATCTCTTTAATAGAGATAATGGGAGCCCTACAGACCTTGCAGACCCAGGTTGCCACCCTGCAGGTACAGACTGTGGTCTTGCAAGTTCAAGCCGCTCAGCCTTCAGCTGCAAGCCCCTCCCGCAGCAACCCACACCAACTCTTGTCCAATGGTACAGTTGCGATGGCCAATTAGCATCCAACACACCTCCAAATCCCTCTCCACTCCAGCACCTTGTGATTCCTGACATTAGCCTAGAAGTGCTGACTCAAGTGCTGCAGGCAATTTCATGGATCTGGAATTAGCCTGAGCACAGCATATCCCCACCCTCTGCCAACACTCCCCTGAGTTAGTGAAATCCACAGATGGGTCACTCCTTTTGTCAGAACTGGTCACCCACCAGGCAGCTCCCATAGAGATAACTACCTTTCAAGACACAAAGAAATTCTCCAGTTTGGGTTAATTCGTGCACTGCATTCATCAGCAGTCCTTGGCATCCCTGACTCAATTGCCCATAACCCATGCCTCCACTGGCAGTCAGGCATGGTCCACTTTGACTCCCCCTCTTGCAGACAACTCTGTTTCTGGAGAGCCAACCAAGGATTAGCAGTCCTTTGAGAAATACAGCAAAGAATTCAGAGACATTAAAGGAGTTTCTAAAGGTGACGTAAGAAGGCCCCATGACCCCCCCAAAGACTCCAGGGATTCCTGTTAAATATGCCCATGTGTTTGACAAAAAGACAGCTGACATTCTACCATCTCATTGCAGCTATGACTGTCCCATTAATCTCCAGCAAGGTGCAGAGGTTCCTTTCAGGCTCTCTCTCCAAATGCAAACAACAAGCATTCCAGAGCTATCTTGAAGAAAACCTGGAGAAGGGTTTGTTCACCTCTCCACATCTCCTGCAGGGGCTCCAATTTTCCATACGGCAAAGAAAGTTGGCTCCTTCCACCTACACTGAGTGCACCAGGAGTTTAAGGAACACCTGTAGTCAGCCAAATAAGTCTATAAACACCGTGTAGCCCAAGACCATCAGCTGCCCCCAGTTTGGCCATAGGGGACAAGATGTGGCTCTCTGCCCAGAACCATAAATCAAGCAACCCATCCACAAAACTATATTACCAATACCAGGGCCCATCAACAATATAGGATGGGTAAACCCAGAGGTTTTAAGATTACACTACCCAACTCCTTGAAGATCCATCCTAACTCTCAAAACCAACACTGAAAACCATACCCAAACCACTTCAACCCACCACTGCCACCCATAACAATCCACAGACCGATGAAGTACTTGGTCCACCAAATCCTCAACTGTGGTGAGTTAGTGGAAGGCTCCAATACGTGGTGGTCTGTGAAGGCTATAGTCTGGATGAGCAGTTTTAGGAACCAGTAGAGAACATCGCAGTAGAGAACTTTGGGAGAGTTCTCTTAGAAGCAGCCAGAGAAACCAGGCCCCAAGGGTCCTAGAAGACACCTTCATGGCTCTATAGGTGTACTGTCAGAAATCAGAGCCTGCAGCAGAACCAGCCTCCAGGCAACCTAATGAGTGCAGCTGATCCATAATAGGTAGCTGGATTGGCTACAGCACCTGATTGTTGAGAAGAGAGTCAGTAGACCAGTTCTTAAACCCAGCAGCAGCAGCAGTTTGGTGGTGCTGGGCTCTGGCTGGCTGTTATGGGGTTCCAGCTGAGGTTGGCTTAGGCTAGCCAGTTCTGTAGCTGCCTTAAGCATTTGCTTATGGCTCTGCAATTGCACTAGCTTGTTCCCCGGGCTTGCTCCCAGCTTGTTCCAGCCTCAATCCAGATAATCCGGCTCTGACTCTCGGCTTGGATTCCTGACTACTGAGCCAACCACTAGGCATGACTGCCCACAACCTGGTCACTGACACAGACTGTAAACTCCTTGGGGCAGGGACAGTTTTTTTGTTCTGTGCTTGGACAGAGCCAATAGTATAATGGGATCCTGGTCCATGACTGGGACTTCTAGACACTAATAAATAATAATAATAATAATGACAACAACAACAACAGTATTTCCAAAACATAATCAAGCTGTACTTTACAGTGAACCTGATTAAATGATAATGTTAATCATCTGAAAAGGGTCATTTTCAACTTAAAAAGCACACTTTATTGCACTTAATTGCAAAACGAGGATGATGTGATTGGCGGTAATTTAGAAGCCTCTGAAGACTCGCTCTCAAATTCGATTCTTAATGATTTTACTCCCTGAAATACATGAAGTTGTTTTATCTGAATTATCATCCTTATTGTCAGGGCAGGTTTATTTGCCTTCCAAAAATATTTATATATAGCCACATTACCATAGATTGGGCACCCTTAACATGTAATGTTTTAAATAGTTTCCTCTACATTTGGAATTCCCAATTCTAAAGATACCATAAATAACAGTAAATATGATAAAATTTAAGTTTTTCAGGGCACTTACTGTATGCTGAGGACTGAATTCGTTGCTCATGGTCAGAGGTGATTTCTGAACATTGCTTTTGTACCCATAAATCTTATTACTGATTTAAAACTGAAAAAATAATTAAATAAAAGACATTCCTTGTAAGTGCTGCTGGTGCTAGTTGTACCAATTCTTCCCAAAGAGCATTATGCAGTTGGATAAGCAGAGCTAGAGAAAGAATTTAGGGCTTTATTTTAAGAACATAGGATCAGCCATATTGGGTCAGACCAATGGTCCATCAAGCCCAGTATCCTGTCTTCCAACAGTGACCAATGTCAGGTGCTTCAGAGGGAATGAACAGAACAGGTAATCATCAAGTGATCTATCATAATGGCAGAACTCCCATTGACTTCCATGGAGCAAGCCCTTAGAAAATAAGTGGGCTAGGCACTGTCTGCTCTTCAATGGTGATTATAAAGGAAACTAAAGTAGGAAAACAATGAGAGTTCTGTGGCACCTTAAAGACTAACCAATTTATTTGGGTATAAGCTTATGCCCAAATAAATTGGTTAGTCTTTAAGGTGCCACAGAACTCTCGTTGTTTTCCCGAAAGAAGACTAACATGGCTACCCCTCTGGAACTCGTCAACATGTAAAGTAGGAAGACAGATTTCAGCTTCTAGTTGAAAATTCTGGTCAGTCAGTGTCCCTAGACTGGGGCCATTAGACTTCTCAGTGGAAGTCAGAAGCTTTTTTGATAGGCAGTAAATAATTAAATTAAATTGACTGGACTGGGATTTTGGTTGTCCCAGACTGATGAACCATTAGATTCTTCCTAGCCTCAGTTTGTTACCTTATAACCTACACTTTTCAGGTGCTGGAGAGGAAAAATCAAATCGAATAGCTCAGGTTTTTGACATGATATCTTACTATATTAGGTTAGATCATATTACTGTGGATGACTCTGAAGCAATAAAATAACTATCCAAAAAGCAACAGTGACATTAATCCAGAGAAGGGGGGGAGGAAATCAATAATTATAAAACACTAGTGTGCCGTATGTCAGAAGCAGAATAGGCAGAAAAATTGGTCTGAACCCCAGTGGATAATAAACAAAATGTTTCTAGTATTGACTCCATCTATTGCTGATCTTTTCTGCTTTAAATTGTCAGGGTTCTTTGCCAAGTTAAAGGAAAGAGAAAAAACAAAAAATATTGATATGACCGCAGGTGTCTCAAAGGGCACAGAGTCTTCAATTTAAAATGTCCAGGTGTTAGTTAATCAACAACAGTGCCACTACAATAATCTAGATACACAAGGCCAACTTCTGCACTGTAGTTAATCACCAAGAAGAAACTAGAGTACCAGTTATATGGAACAATAAATACTTCAGTAAATCACTGTTTAAAACGTGAACATTTATCCACATCAAATTACAATCCTTCTTAACACTTTGACAACAGATAACTCTTGACTCACAGTATGGATGGACACCAGCCTATGGTTGTTTATATGTATAGCCTTTCTTTACCCCCTCAGCAATTTCCTTTATCAGTTCCTTAGTTATAACAGGGATGCACAGATATTTTTATGGCCAGTTTTAGGATCCAAATATCAATTGTCTGAAACTCCAACTATTCTAGGCAAAAATCATTGAACTAATTCACTAACTTGTGGAACTTTATCATTGAGTGTTTTATTGTAAATGCACTGCCCTTTAACTCAATCAAATGTCCCTTCATTCACAGAAGCTAGACATATAAAAGACTTCTTAAATCAGGGGTGTCAAACTCGCTGATGGTGATGGGCCAAATTCTCATAAACTGCACTTCACAGGGGCCATGCAATAACCTCCGCCAAAAAATTCGGGCCATCTTCCCCTTTTTGGCGGCACAGCATCAGCCCTTTTTGGCGGCGGGATTTCACGGGGTACCGTGTTGCCAGACTGAGTGCATTGCCGCTTTAAGGAATTTCTCTGCGTCCAGCATTGACGCTTTAAGACATTTCACGGACTCTTAAACCGGAAATGCCATAGGCAGAGAAATCTCTTTAAGTGCCAATGCCCTCACTTTGGGCGGCAGCACGTTTCAAAAAAACTGGCCGGACGCAGGCAGATCAAAAAGGTTCACGGGCCGGATGTTTGACACCCCTGTATTAGATCATTCATTCCAGCTCCCTGCCAAAGCAGGATAGTTCCATATAGTACTGTTTCTAGTGCTTTATTTAGTCTGTTTTTTTTAAACAATAGGGTTTCTATTATATCTTGATGTTCCTCTTGATCTTCAGTATACTGTACATTCTCCCTTTCTATATAATGGCCCTCTACTCCTAATTATACCCATGTGCACACCTCTCTCACAGTAAAACTGATGGAAGGGTTTCCAGAGTAGGAAATCTCAGCAAGATTCTCCTCACAGACATACTCCATGGAGGAGCAGGGTTTTTCTTCCACAGAACTCACCTCCGGATCTCAAACATCCCAGGGGACCAGGTACATCAACACAGCTTTACTGGCCCCAGCTGCCCTTGTTCCTTGGCAACGGTGCTCCATTGGAACCACGATGCCAAAGTCTTCCTCTGAACCCAGATGCACAAAGAGACCTTCCATCCCCCCAAAAATAGGGAATCCTGCAGAGGTGAGATTCATGGTGCTGTCAACACAAACATCTGAAATACACTGAAAGCTAAAAACATGTGACAGCTTAAAATAAATGGACTATCAAAATAAATGACAGAAAACGCAGTATGTACAGTGTCAGGTCAGTCATTTTCATTTTTAATTAAAAAAATGTATCCAATTTAAAAATTTAAATAAAGCTGCCTCAAAATTTAGGAATAGCTAGCCCTGGGTTATACGGAGCCCTGGTTATACACATATAACTGGGCAGGCTTCACTCCTGTCCTGCAATCCCACACAAAGCATCTTGTATACCTCTTGTTTGTTAACCCCTTTAGACAATTTATTACTATTGCCACCACCATCACAGTCCTGTGCAGCAGCTGAGTCTACAACATTTGTCACACATCAGCCCTTTTTCCAAGAAGAGGGAGCAATCTCACCCTCCTGAGAGTGGAACCCTCCCTTTTCCCTCAGCTCTGCTAGCTTTCCCCCCTCTCCTCTCAGCACTGCTTTTTAACTACCCTTCGCAGCTGATGGGACAATTAGCTCCTTACTGCTCCAGCCACAGGGTGATTAGATAATTAAGTACTCCATGCCTCAATCAAGTCTTCTTTAGGGGCAAGTAATCACAGCTTAAATGACCAAAGTGCTGAAACAGCCCTTCTCTCTCAGCATTCTGTCACAACACGTTAAGATGAAAATGATCTATTCTCACAAATCAATCCCTCCAGCCCACTAATCATTTAGTGGCTCAGACTAAGAATTCCGGGTTCATGGGAAATTTTGACATTTTGAAATGTGGTTTAGTTCCGATTCAGATTGAAGGAATTCTCAGGGCTTCCAGACTCTTTGATGAATAGCTGGGACTCTCAGAATTTCTAGGTCTCTGGCTCTGTTGCAGGTATGCTGGAAGCCCTGGGAACCCAGATTGAAGCAGTCTGTGTGGTAGGGCTTCCCCATCGCCACACATCCTGGAAACCTTGGGGCAGTCTGGATTGCAGACCTTGGAAGCCCAGGCTCCCCTGCAGCCCACCAGGTGAGCTGGCAGGGAACCAGGCTGTCTGGAAGCCAGAGTTCTGCAAAAAAAATTGTGTTTAATAAATTGGCATTTTCTGACAAAGCTGTTTCATTGGAAAATTCCCGACCAGCTCTAACTTTAAGTGTGCATGTCTGAACTCCTTCCAGTTTCTCAATATTGTTTTGGTAACAAATGCCCAGGCCTGATAACTAGTTATTATCTCCATCCTCCCTTATATGTTGTTTCTGTATATGCAGCACAAAACTACATTGGCCGTTTTGCTGCGCAGGTATGTTGCTTTGCAAATTTCAGCAATATCCCGGCTTTATTGAAGTCAGTGGCAAAATTGTCAAAAACTTAAAATGGGCAAGGATTTCATCCTTTATGGCTAGTCAGATGTGATTTCTTACCCCTAGATCTCTTTCAGCATTAGGTTTTCAGAGGTATCCCTCTTGTATAGAGCATGAATGTTTTGGATTCATTTCCCCCAGATATATTTAATTGCATTTTTCCGATCTGAATCTAATTTTGTTATTTCTTGTCCCTAAATCTAACCTCTATAGATCCTTGGGCATTATTCCTCTGTCCTGAATGGAGTTTGCAATTCCATTATCCCTATCATCTGTAGATTTTGTTAATGTGTTGTTCACTTAGTCTTCCAGCTCATTAACAAAGATCTTCCAAAAATACTCTACTTAATCCAGGTCAGGCTTATGCCATCACTGCAGGGAAGCACTTTTGCTGTTTGTGTCCTAGGGGTTAACTATATAAAACTAGTGGTTAACTATATACAACCTTTCACGTGTGCTATATTTACTTATAAAAAGGTAAATGCTATTTTAAAAAGAGCCACCCATGACAAAGTGAGCAGTGCAGGTTTTGATTCTTATGTTGTTTTCTTTCTGTTTCTTCCTGGGATCGGATGTCACAATTTACAGGGTGTATACTGATCTCAGTCACACCATTCTTACACCAGAGTAACTCACTGGGTCTCAGTAGAATTACTTTTGATTTACACTCATGTAAAATCAGAATCAGGCCCTGTGCTTCCAACTTTGAATGAGAGTAGAGAAGTACTCAGAATTCATTCCTTCTGTTTTTGCCCCAGGAAATCAGATAACACTGACAATGCAGCTGTCTCAGTACAATAGGATGACAGACAGCAAACTGTTCTATTCCCAAGGATGAAAGAGCAGCCACATTCCCTGTTTAGGCCCCAGTCCTATGATGAGCATAGTGTAGATGGGCTCCTATGCCCAAGCAGAACCCCATTTATTCAATGGGACTCCACCTATGCAGAACTCATTGGGTGTGAGGCCCTAACAGCCCCAGGAGCTCCTGCTTCAGCCTTGAACCTCAACATCAGCCTTTACAAAGGGCTGTGCCTCAAAGCCAGAATGTGTCCCTTAATGCTATGTGCATTTACAATGCTTGGGGGAGGGAGGTGGAAGGGGAGAAGGAAGCTAATTCCATATTTGACAAATCACTCCATTACTGTTAGACCAGTCTCATTTTGAAGTATACATCTCTTTTGTTAAAGCAGCATTATGAAGGATAAAAGTGAAGTGACAGTGTTAACAGGCTCCTCTTCCAGGCCATAAATACTTATTAGTCTGTATACTACCTGGAAGACAGGAGTTTGTAATAACTTGTGTGAAGGAAGATATTTCTCTTTTCCATTCATTTCTCAGGGTTTCTTCCCTCTCTCCTCCCCGCTCAGAACAGAGTTTATACACCAGTCAGTTTATTCCTTCCACCTTCATTATTAGTCATTAACAATACTAAATCGATGGGCGTTCTAACCTCTTGTAGCCAAAGGTCTATCACTCCTGCTAGCTCAGTTTGCTTGCCTCTGGCTAAATCAAAGCTAAGGAGGGAGAGGAGATACGATAATAAAGCTCACTCTTTTTATTTTAAAGGGACATGTGCAATTTCAGTCTAAGGCCTGGTCTACACTTACCTGGCAATTTGGCAACAGTCAACGGGAGTTACGCAAGCTATGCAGAGTAACTCCTCTCAACTGCTGTGCTTCCGTTCTGTGTGATGCCTTCACTGCACTGTGCCGACGGGAACCACATTCCCGTTGATGCAGCGCTTCGCCACTTGAGGAGGTGGTTTTATTGCGTCGACTTCTGTATTGATTGAGCGAGTCTTCACTGACTGCGCAATTGACCCAGAAAGGTCAATCTGACGGTGGCAACTTTGTCGCCATCAGTGTAGACATACCCTAAATCTACCTATTAAAATGCAGAGCTGTAAACTCCTTAGCAAGCATAGCTCCTTTAAAGTAAGAGTAACTTACTGATTTCCAGCAGCTGATTATCTAGCCCCAAAGTTATAAGGCAGAGTCTGAATCAGTGATACTACACAAACCGTTATACTGACTACTATTTCATATGGAACTTACTCAATAAACAAAACCAATTTCTCTTTGGACAAACATATTTTGAAGTTCTGAGTTGATATTCCCTAAAAACCCAAGGAAATCTAAATTTTGACCCACAAGCAGAACCAATTTCTCAAGATTTATTATAGAATTTAAAGCCAAGAACAACTTGTGTGTGTGCAGCAGATGAAAGGAGAAAAAAAAAATTAAGGCAGGAGGGGGAGTTTCAGCTACCATCAAGTTGTATAAACATATCAGCAGTCTTATTTCTAAGGATATATCTACACTGCCACGGCGGCAGGCATCAATGCAGCAGCATCAATTGAGTAGGTCTGTGTAGAACCGCTTAGTCGATGGCTTGTCTACACTTACCTCCGAGATTCAGTGGCAGTCAACCGGAATTACGCAAGCTACGCAAAAAACTTGCGCAACTCCCGTCGGCTTCTCTGCTTCTCTTCTGCATGCCGTCTTCTCTGCACTGCGCCAACGGGAACCATGTTCCCGTTGACGCAGTGCTACGCCACTTGAGAAGGTGGTCTAATACGTCGATTTCTGAATTGACTGAGCAGATCCTCACTGACCGCTCAGTTGATCCAGAGAAATCGATCTGATGGAGGCGAATTTGCCACCATCAGTGAAGATGTAGCCTCAGTCGACTCAATTAGTCCACCTTCCCAAAAGGCAGAAGGCAGCATCGACAGGAGAGTGTCTCCTGTTGACGCAGCACTGTGAAGACGTCACAGTATGGCAACTTAAGTACGTCGATGGGAGATACACAAGCTCCATTGTGTAGCTTGCGTATCTCCTGTCGACTGCTGCCACCAGTGTAGAGTAGACCTAGGTCTCTTATCTTCATTGCCACAGGGCTCTTAGCACAATGAATGTCCTTGGAAGCATCTGACGAGCTGAGGATCTTGACCCTCCATTGAAAAGATAATTCTCTTTTACTAAATGCATCTGAACCATTAGTTCACAGAAATGTTCCACAAGTAGTAGAGATTGAAAGCATCCACTGAAACACAAACAATGTCTTCACTACAGTGACATAGTTATGGCATTGTGGCTATGCCAGCACATCCCGCGTAGTGCAGATACAGTCTACCAGTGATGGAAGGAGTTTTTCCACCACTGGAGGTACAACACACCTCCGAATGATGGTAACTAGGTTGATGGGAGCATTCTTCCATCAACCTAGCTGCATCTACACTGGGAGTTAGGTGGTATAGCAGCAGTGCTCAGGAGTATGGATTTTTCACACCCCTAAACACTGTAGTTATGTCAATCTAAATTTTAAGTGTAGACCAGGACACAGTCTTATGGATCTCACTGAAGAGAGTTAAGAACTTTTGAGCAAACTGACAAAACTTTACTTTAATTTCTGATATCCAACCTAAAAATGTTAGAGGATAATTCCATCTCCTTCAGTTCTCCTTAGCAAAAGTCAGTTTCCTTTATGAGAGTGGGGGTCATGAATTCTAGAATCTATTCAAGACCGTGCCACAGACTTCCAAAGTGGCCTTGTGTACCTAGGGCCAAGCTTTCTCCTGTTGAGAAGCTTTTACTTCGGTTGAAATCAACTGAGAGAATCTTATTGACTACAGTGGAAGCTGTATGAACACCCTGGTACCTAGTTTTGAGATGTGCTGAGTACCCACCAACTATTGATGAAGGTAATGAGACCTGGAGGTGTTGATAATCTCTCACCAACAGACAAAACCGCAATGCAATATTGAGTCATTCCAAAAATTAGAGGTCACTTTTGACCTCACTGTGCCTCAGTTTTCTCTTTTTATAAAAAGGAGTTAATAGTACTTTAAACAAGGGTTTTCTGTGGTGTAATTCATTAATGTTTGTAAAGTACATTCAGAAGATCTTCAGCTGAAAGTTGCAATGATGCTGCAGAGCATTGTGTATTTTCAAAGTCTTCGTTAATGCAATTGTTGCAGTAGTGACATTGATCAACTCTAATATATCAGTGAAGGGTCTTTGAAAGGGACCGTAAGCTTTTGGAGCCTGCTTGCAGTTCCCAGCAAAATAATATATCAGTCTAAACTGAAAATAAATGCCAGCTTTCCTGTGCTTTGGTTTTTAACACTACATGAACCCACTGACCCTCCATGGACTTCTATGCTCTTACAATTCCATTACCCTAACCTAAGTCTTTCCCAGGTTGGCTGCTCCTAGGGTTCCTTCTCTCAAGACTCAACCTTTAATGCTCTCTGCCAGAGCTCCTCTCTTATCTTTTTCTTTGGTGAGGAGTGTAAGGAACCAAACCTGACCCACTGAGTAATAACTCACTTGCAGATCCCTACAGGCAGTGCTTAATTTGTCCCATAGCTTGCCCAGGCTGGGCTCCTGCACCTCTAGGCTTTGCAGTTCATTGTCCCAGCACCTCTGGGCTTGCTGCATCAGTTACGAATGTAAAAATACTGCTTGAGCCCCAAAACCTCTTTCATTACAAATTAAGCACCGCCTACAAAGTTCCAAAATCTGCCTGCAAGTTGGGACAACAGGAGAATTCTGCCACTATGTCACAGGAACACCTGTCAGTTTGTTTCTTGCAAGGATAAAAATTTTTACCTCTTAGCTTCTCTGGAAATTATAGCTGCTTCTTGCCCAGTGGTAGTATTAAAAGGTCATTTCCTCTTAACTCGTCAGTGATGTAATTTCTTACTTAAGTTATTGGTTGACTAGACAGCAGTTAAATTCCTACTTTGGAATAATTTCAAAGTTGACTTTGGAATTTTCATTGTACCATTGTCCTCTTACCAGACCGGAACCAGCTGTCAGGTGCATATCACACTTGTGTAGAAAAGACTTCCTACCACAGTTCTTTCTTGCTTCTTAGATTTCCTGAATAAATAAAAACTCAGGTTAAACTGGATTTACAAGATGCAATCTGAATGTAATCCATTTATAAACTAATTATCACAACACTACATCCAACTTTCTATTGTTTACTCCTTGTATGACTTACACCAAAACGTGTCAGTGATCCTTGAATGGTGGTTGTTGTGGATGTACCTGCTCGCCTGGAGGAACAAAGGGGGATCTGGTACTCAGGAAAATCCCACTGAATTTAGTAGTAGTGGATATACAGTGACTCCTTATTAGCCCATAACCTACCTAGCATGTGAATCCAAGCCCAGGCATAATTCCCCATCTGGATACACACATTGTTAAGTATTTTGCTGTTGGGACAGCAAAGTGAAGCCCTACAATGTCATGGCAATTCGTTGTCTGTCTAAGGTGATAACTTTTGAACACCTCATCCAAATCAATTTCGAAATTTCAGGGAATTCTGTAGTTATCAATAGGCAGAAACCTATTGACTGTCTTTCTTTTGCTTTAGGCAGGTGCATATTTATATGGGAAAGTATCAAAATTAAAGAAAGTTGCAGTTGCTGGACAAGAGCAGTGAGGTTTGCTTTCCATTAACCTATAATAGAAGTTATAATTAAGTATCATAAACTGCTTTTAAATGTCTCCCTCTTGTGTGCACCAAATCTCACAATGAACAGCACATAAGAAAAATAAATTGATGAAGTTAACACAGGATGTATATTAATGGATCTATTTTGGAGGTAAGTACTATTTTGTGTGAATAAGGATGGCACAGTAGGGCCCTCTATAGCTAAATATATTTTTACCTGACACTGAAAAGTTCCCTTTAGTGTAATTTTAATATAGTGTTCTTTTATTTTAAAGGTGTTTTATGTCCTGAAATGTGCTGTAATGATTGCAGGATTGAATTGAAAAGTGTTGTTATTTCTATGGGAATTAAGCCCTGCAGGTTAGTGAGTAATAAATAAAAGCATTTTTGTTATTAGCTTGTGGCCTTGCTTATATTGAATCTCATCCTTCTCAGCCAGAGAGAACATTGGTTCTTTTCCTTCTCAAAGGTCTTCAATCTGGTAAAATGCTTTTTTATTTTTCAAATGCATTAGATAAATTTCTCTCACTCACTCTATTGGTAGTTTATTTAAGAGGTTCTGAGCACTTTGCTGTACTCCTCAGGGTATATTACTGGATATGCAGGTTGCAAGACTTCATTGTCCAAATAATCCCTTATCTTTGTTTATTTGTTTGTTTAACCTGTTTTTTATCTTTTCTACTTTAAAAAATGGCTGCCTACATTTTTCATTGCAAATAAGGATTGAGCAGGATTTTTTATCCAGCCACTGAATCAGTGAGGTAAATTTCCTATACATTCACTAGGAAATCTGCTAAACAATGGTGAACACGGTATAAGAAATAAAAAGATTTCCAGTTGGTCACTTCTGTGCATAACTGTAATTTTACCACATACATTTAAATTATGCAATTCTTCATAAAAAGTGTCAATGGGCTTTTTCATTGTATTTAGCTAATTTGAGTAGCTGTAGGGTCCAGCAGAATAACCAGCTTTGGAAGAACTGGCCTTTAAAAAAGCCCAGATGCCACTGTAGAGGAGAGAGATTATTTTTCTTTGTTCAGTGCTGCAGCGGCACAGCTACACCAATGCGCTGCACCACTGTAGTACCTCAGTGAAGACGCTACCTCCGCTGACAGGAGGGCTTCTCCTGTCAGTGTAAGTATTCCACCTCCCCACGAGGAGGTAGCTGAGTTGACAGGAGAAGCCCACCTGTCAACATAGCGCTGTCCACACAGGGAGCTACGTCGATATAACTGCATTGCTCTGGGGTGTGGATTTTTCACATCCCTGAGAGACATAGTTATACCAACATAAATTGCTAGTGTAGACAAATCCTCAGATGCAGCCTCTTCTTTTTTGGCCCATTAAATGGTTAAGATCCCATGAATCTGTATCCACTTAGTTTTTCCTGAAGCCGATACTTCATATTATGAAGGATTTTATCATTTATTCATTTGAGATTAATACACCGCAGAAACTCTTCCCACCCCTTTATGTTAAATATGGCATGCTAACAGGGCCACGCTGGTGAGAGGGGATGGCAAAAGGGGCAGTTTGCCTCAGGCTCCCATTTGAAAGGCTCCCGAAAGCAAGCGGCACTGTGACCTGGTACAGGAATAGAAGTGCCAGCCAGTATTGGCTGGCAGTCCCTCTGCGTTAACAGAGTGGGAAATGGGCCAAATGTGAAAGCATCGCTTTGCATCCTGGTATGTGGGGGTAACAGAGCCAAATTTGAGTGCTGTTGTGAGCTGGCGTGCAGGGTTACACTGCCACTCGGGTTTGGCCCAGACACTCCTATGATGGAGGAGTAACCAGGTCAAACCTGAGTGAGCTGCAACTCCGCAGCCCAGGTCTCAATGTCCAGAGCAGGGAGCCAGCCCTATGGGCCAGGAGCCACCGCTGTAGGGTGAGTGTTGGGCAGACTCATTCTCCAGCATCCCTCCCACCCCCCAGACCTCCCTGCAGTGGTAATGTTTGTAGAAGCGTGAAAGAGCATCAGCTTCAGATTTTGCCCTGGGCACCCAAAAGCTTCTGTGCAGCCCTGCATGCTCAGTTTCTGGTCACTACTGTGTGTAAAACACGCGTCCTATTGCATATAGCATAGGAACATATTTTGTCCTTTGAACAGCCTTCAATTCCAAAGCTGTCAAAACATAAAATGTTAAGTGTGTTGTGTCAAGATTAACGTATATGCTTGTTACATAATAACAACAACACATGAGGATTTTACTCTTCACAGCATTACATCTCAACACTAGCAGAAGACATGTGGCCAAATCCCATGCACGACTTTGACAATATCAACTGATATTTGGACCCACAATGCATTACAGTTTCAATACTGTGATCCTGATTATTTGCGGGTGCAAACTTTCATCCACAAAAATGGGGAGTGAGTTAAAGGCTAGGTAAAACTCTGGACTTTGAAGCACTTTAATAACGTATTAGAATTGCACAAATATGTTCAACAAGCTTTATTTAGCCTCTTTCTATTTATGGAATGTCCACAAGCAGATTCCAGTTTCCTCAGACTTACTCATTATCTAATGTTACACAAGGAAGAACTTACAGCTAGCTTTTCCTCCTCACATTCACACAAGAAAGAACATGTTCCACGCTAGACCAACTGCAGACAATGTGGTCATACACTCATCAAGCTCATTTAACTGCCTCTGAACTGAACTGGGGAGCGTTTTGAGTAGTCTGTCCTCTTGCTATGTCGATCAGTGTCCTAGCCCGTAAAAGTTCTACAACTTTCACTGCAAATACTCAAACATGTAAGCTTAAGGTTCAGTTTTGGGGAGTTTGAATGTTCACTGAAGGCAAACAGAAAATGGTTCATGAACAGTTTATTTTTCAATTTGACCAAAACTCAACTGGTGTGATATTTGCCCAAGTGTAGTATTATCTAAGTATGCTTTGGTTTGAAAAGTTGGTTAGGACCTCTATTGTATATTAAAGATCTCTGAAGTTTGTTCAGGGTAAAAGAAATACACAGTACCTATGAGAGTATTAGTGTGCATTTTTCAATCTTCTAACTGAATGCAATCACCAATTATTTCTTGGTCAATAATTGAGGAGTTACTTTGGAATGAATGGAAAGAAAGAGTTTTTTTTCTCCACTGGATTTACTTCAACTATAGCCATATGAAAGACAAAATGTCATTTACTGAACATGAATGAAATCAGAGTTTGTCAATAGCTGGCACTGTGTTACTGGGCCATGTGTACACCAGGAGCTGTTTGTGGGCATAGCTATATAGGTATACTATGCTGGCAAAGCACACATAGTGTGGACACAGTTTATACCAACAAAACTGCACTTTTGCTGGTATAGCTTCTTCCAGCTCCCTACCCAAAGCAAAATATGCTATACTGGCAAAAGCCCAGTTTTGCCAATGAAACCGCATTTACACTAGGGGCTTTTGCAGGAACAGTTATCTCAAGTCAGGGGGTCAGACCTCTTCACACCCGTGGCCAGCATAGCTTTGCCAGCAAAAGTTTGTAGGATAGACCTGGCCTCAAACACAGTTATGTCTCCCTTTATGAGGAAGCAATTAGTGGAGATGAAATAACGAGAGCTGGTTGAAATATCTAATTCAGAGCTTTGACCATTAAATGGCCTTTTTATAAGAAATGAGAGCTGAATTTCTTTTCCCCATCTACTCAGTGTGATGATGAGCAAACCTGAACCAGCACAGATGGTGCTTCCTGGAGCAAGGGATATTCTCAGATAATTCCCTTTTTGGTTCAATCTCTCATTGGGCTTCTCCTGGGGTAGCACAGCTACATGCTATTCCTTACTCAGGGCAGATTGTGAAGTGCCAATGTGGGTGTTTGTGAGGAACTAGGAAGAAGTCATTTGTATATCCTCTGTCCTCTGAAGAAGTCTAATCAAGATACCCATCAGGAACATGTCTTTATTACTGTACTAAAGTGATCAAAGAACACACTCTTTGTCCACATAGACATAGGTATCAGGTGCCCATCAGCTCTATTTCAATGACAGACATTAATGGTTTTAATCTTGAGGGCTCAGCTGTCTGCACTTCTCTCTCTGCTACAGTTCGAGTTATTTTGCTCAATATCCAGTCAACAGATTTCTGCAGATTTGATATCCTCTAACGTGGCACTAACATTACATCTTGACAGATGTGAGTTGCACTGCACATGCTTCTCTTGTTTCCAAGATTCTTGAAATGATTTGTCTAGTTGTCTCCTCGGGAAAATCCACAGACAATAAAACACATTTCTGACTGCCCTATTCAATAATACCCTTCACTGGTATTCATTATCTGATTCTCTTTAGTAAGATATATAGCATCAATCATAAGCGCTAGGTTCTAACTTTGACTATATGCCTGGGCTGTGGAGTAAAGAAGAAAGGAAGACACAAACACACACACACACACACCCTTTCCCATCTGCACTTGCTCCCTGGCCCTCAGGTTCCAGTGCGCAGGGGTTATGTAAGTGCTGTTCACCTGCTAACTCTCTAGCCACATGGGCAAGTAAGAGGCCCAGACTTAACTCTCCTGCACCAGCTAAGTAGAGAGTCTGTGGCATCTATTTCTGTTACAAGCCAGCAGCAAACTTCTATTACCAGGAGCAGCAGAAAGCAGAGAGTGTTTTGAGCCTCAGTGTGTTTGAGGCACAGTGCATCCCAGAGTTGCTCATTATTCAGGACCGTGCTGAAGTTATAATCTAGCTCCAAAAACCTTGTAGACATGTTTTGCTGAACATAAAAAGAAAACCTTCACACATCTACCTACCAGAACAAACAAAAGTATTTTTAATACATTCCTGTTATTCAGCATTGGAGTGATATGAGGTGGATTAAACAATGTGGTCCATTGATACGCTATACACTAGCTAGCTGGTAGTTCCTATTCATAGGTATTCAGCTCTGCCGTGAATAGGTCTGTACATCAGAACAAAACTCAAGGCAATAATGTATCTCTTGGAATTGTGGTACATGTGAGTCATAATGTCTTAACTGCCTGCTGGATGCCCAAGGGTAAGTTATTTTTCCATTTGTAAAATGGAGATAAATATACTGACCTTCTTTGTAAAGCGTGTTGAGATCTGCTGATGAAAAATGCTATGTAAGAGCTAGGTATTGTTGTTATTGTGCATGTAGCTTTGTATACTTATTTTTTTTATTTTATGGCCTCCATGAAGGATTTATTTTTGCTTTGTCTTTTAGATGAGATGATACTTCCTTATAACACTGAA
Organism: Emydura macquarii macquarii; assembly: GCF_026122565.2. NCBI lineage: Eukaryota > Metazoa > Chordata > Testudines > Chelidae > Emydura > Emydura macquarii. The sequence goes on along the minus strand of NW_027131614.1, from coordinate 20,888,052 downwards.
CACTGTGCCATAATTACATTTTATATTCTGTTTTATTTGTCAATAAGTATATTTGTTTTTCTTTATTCTTGAATATTTGATCCATGTTGAATTGTAGTTATGCACGCAGGTTGGTAAGCTAACGACAGTTTAATGCTTGCTTACAACTATTCTTAATATTTCATTTTGAATAAAATTACTGTAATCCTTCCCCCATGTAACTTTTTAGGAATAACAAAAACTCGTTTGCAATCAGAGCTGGTCACATATTTTCTGTTCAAATCTTTTCAACAGGAAGTGACTTTTCAGCAACACTGAAGTTTTTGTGAAAACAATCAGTCAAGAAAGTTGAAGATTTGTCAAAAATGAAAAAAAGTTTTTAAAATATTGGGTTTAAATTGAAAACTCCGTCACTGCTTTGGGTTTTTTTGTTTTGTTTTGTTTTTCTCAGTTTTAACAAAGTGAAAATTGAAACTGTAGAACATTTTCAATAAAATTAGTTTTTTGAATTTTTTGTGAAGAAAAAATAATTTCCCAACCAACCCTAGTTTTAATATAATTCAGTTCCCACAAAATCTAAGTGATGTTTTACCAGAACTTCTGTTTGTTTTGCTGGTATTTTACAGCTTAAAAAAACAACAAAAACCCACGGTCAAACTGCAACTACAGGGGTCAATTTTAGAGTATTATATAAAGGAATGAAAATCTCTTAGATGTAAAAATGACCATAACCGATGAGATTGGAGACATTTAAAGTTCACCATCACAAGCTACTGAACAACAATGAGATATGAGAAAATCAGAACAGCATAGTCCAAGCTGTTCATTTAAAGATAGTAGATATTCAAAGTAACATGTGGCTCAGGTTCTAAGATTCATATGTTCCAGTCTACCTAGGTTTTTATATCATGCTTATCACCAGGCTATCCAAGTACCTTGTATCATCAAAAGCATAGTAATTGACTACATAGCCTTTCTCAAGGATGCTGCTGTTCAGTAAGAGGATAATCTGCATTTGGCCTCCTACACCCACAGAAATGACATTACTGAGAAGGGGGAAGGAATATTGCCCTCTCAGAAGCTGCTGATGCTACCTAACTGTAGAAGGGAGCAGGAATTATTAACTGGTGATATTATCACAGTGAAGTTAGGGCTACTAATAGGAATTTTGTCTCCCTTCCCTTCCCTCCAATCATGATCACCACCAGAAACTGACATCGGAGAGGGGGCAGTCTTCCTATCCTCCATGGTGCTATTGTAGCTGCTGCTAGCAATACTGAGGGCTCCCACCACCAAAGACTGGCCTGCTGGAAGTCACAATCAAGCAGAAAGTGTTTACTTTCCTTTACACCACTCCTAAGTCTGCTCTCAGGGACATGCACTCTCTTAGGCCACGGCTACATTGACAGCGAGCGGTATTAGATCGATTTCACTGGATCAACTGAGCAGTCAGTGAAGACCCACTCAGTTGATCCAGAAATCGATGTATTAAGACCACCTTCACAAGTGGTGTAACGCTGCATCAACGGGACTGCAGTTCCCATCGGCACAGTGCAGAGAAGACAGCGTGCAGAAGAGGAGCAGAGAAGTCGACGGGAGTTACGCAAGTTTTTTGTGTTGCTTGCTTAACTCCTGTCGACTGCCGCCGAATCTCGGAAGTAAGTGTAGACAGGGTCTTACTCATTCCTTTCTTCCTGGAGCATTTGCTTATAATGCCTCACATGGCTATTACCAGTTGCTGGACTGAAGCCTCACTGAACATTTCTGAATCCTATAGTCCTTTACTGAAATCTGTTATATGGGTAGCAATGTATCATGATGAATTTTCCTCTCCAGAGCATCCACAGCATTTTATATCTTGGGTGGGTAGGTTTAGTAGTAACCGGCAGTGAGCATGGCTATCTTCTCAGGATTGAATGGCAAGATATTAAGAAGTTAGCTGCTTAAATATATTTTTTCTGCATCTTTGTACTTAAAAAAGGAGCAAAAGACTAAGAACTCCAGATTTTTATTCCTTACTATTAACTCACTATTAATTCACAGCACAGTATAAACTCAGGATGGTACCGGAATAGGAATACATACTCTGATCAGCCCCCAAGACTGAATGTTATTAAAGAGCTCGCACACAGTCAGACAGGCTTGCTTCACAATAGGAGGGGAGACCATACTCTGTTTAACAGCTTGGCTCTGGCTTTGACTTCAGCCACTACACAGCTTCTAAAACTTTGAAAAACATCTTCACAGGCCAAAGTATTGTTATATTGGGAACTCTGCAAGATTAACTTTTCAGCCTCCATAGATTTGCCCCGGTGACGGGGTAGACTTAAGATTTAAGCACAGTCAGCAATCATGCTGCATGGGGCCCAACAGTCTTGTCACCTTAGCATTTTTAAAGAGAAGAAGTTTTAAAAAAAACCCATAAAACAAAAGTCAGAGGCCTAAACAAAAGTGGAATCTCACCCAGATCATGTTAGCTTGTGTATTTCCAATTCCAGTAATGACACTTTTCGTTGGCAAACTGTTCAAGCTCCATCCTTGCTAACTTGTCTTTCTCGATTGCAAGGAGAGCAAAGTCATTCAGCTGTGTCTGATAAAACTGAATTGTGAACGTCACTTATCATATGAGAACTTCAAACCTATTTCAGCACCAAGAATGCTTTGACCTGCTTCATTGTTGACCTACTCATCTACAGCACCTTTGGTTTTCCTCCTTTCAAATTCACCTACAGGGTCTTTGGAGGTTTTTTGGTTTTAAGAAAATCTATGGGATCTTTGGCTTTGTCAGTTTGTAGCTCATCTACAAGATCTTAGTTTATACCAGTTTCAAGCAAAATTTCTCTGGAAATATTATCAGCTACTGCTAGAAGTGCAACTTCAGTGGTCCTGCACAAATATCCTATGGGGATATCCTAGGGGACTTTTGCTGAGACCAAAGGGAAGACCCCACTCTGATGGGGCCAACCAATGGCCATACTTTGAACTCCAGAATGACCGCTTAGACTCTGTACAATAGGACCCTCAGTCCAGGGAGCTCCAATCTCAGTTGGTGGTACCCCAAGTCCATCAATGAGCCGTCTTGAAATTGGCCCATGACATTCCGGCCGCTGGCCACCTGGGGTTGGAGAAGACCCTGGCCTGGGTCCTGGCTCACTTTTATTAGCCAGGGGTGCATCAGGAGATGAAGGATTATTGCGCATCTTGCCAGAAGTGCCAACTGGTGGTGCCCCCTGGCATGCTGAGTGCTGCCCTGGTCCCTATCCCGGTGGTCGGGACCCCCTTTGATAGTATTGCAATGGACCTGGGTTCGGATACATTCTGGTGGTCATGGACTATGCCACCTGGTTTCCAGAGACCATCCCCTTGAAGACCTTGAAGACCTCTTGAAGGCCCAGACCATCGTGGCAGAGATGATGAAAATCTTCTCCAGCGTAGGGCTACTCCAAGATATCCCCTCCAACCAGGGGATGAACTTCACATCCCACCTACTCCAGGAAGTGTGCAGCTTTCTGGGGTTTAAGAAGCTTCAGTATATCACTCCCAGACGGATGGGCTGGTGGAGCAATTCCAAAGTGCCCTAGGTCTCAATCAAATTCTTCCCTTTTGAATTATGTATGGCTGTCAACCCTGTGGTATACTAGCTCTTGTAAGGGAGACCTGGGAGCAGACCCCATCCCAGTCTCAACGATTACTGCAGTATGTCCTTAATCTCCAGGACCATTTGACCCAGGATGGGACGCTCGCATGAGAAAATCTCCAGGACGTCCAAGGGGCCCAAGCTCAAACGTACAATCAGGAAACGTGCACCAGGACTTTCCACCCAAGAGACCGAGTCCTTGTACTGCACCCCTCAGAGGAGTCTAAGCTACTGGCCCGGTGGCAGGGTCTGTATGAAGTCATCTGACAGACGGGCCCCGTTACCTATGAGATCTTTCACACTGCAGGAAGACCAGACAAATTTATCACATAAATCTACTGAAACCCTGGCACGAGCAGGAGGTGCTGATGATCACGTCATATCCCCCCGAACCTGAACTAGGGCCTCGGGTCCCAGAGAAGGCCAATCCACTGGCACCCCTGCTCGGCAACACCCTCACTGAGGCTAGACACCTGCTGGAGGCCTTTTCCAAGACCTTTACCTCAATGCCGGGACAGACCACTCTCGTACACCACCATATACAGACCAACCTGGAGGAAGTGGTCCGAGCGCCAACCTACCTTCTCCTGCATCAAATGCAGGAGGCCATCAACCAGGAAATCCAGGCAATGCTGAAGCTCAGGGTGATTGAGCCCTCAACGACTGAATGGCGCAGCCCCATAATGCTGGTCCCTAATCCAGATGGATCCCGCAGATTTTGTATCTACTTCCAGAGAGCCAACCTGATATTGAAGTTTGATGCCTACCCCATGCCCCGAGAAGATGAATTCCTCAACTCAGAGAACTCCTCAACTCCTCCTCAACTCAGAGAAACCCAATATATCTCCACCCTAGACCTAACAAAGGGATGCTGGCAGATCCCAATGGAACCAGGGTCAAAGGAAAAGACTGCCTTTGCCATCCACAAGAGGCTTTATCAATTCACACAGATGCAGTTCAGCCTTCACGGGGCCCCGACAACATTCCAGAGACTAATGGACTAGCTCCTGAAACCCCACATCGAGTATGTGGCCACATATCTGGACGACGTGGTCATTTACTGCTGAGAGGACCACCTCAACCACATAGCGGCCATGCTGAGAACCCTCTGGGAAGCAGGCCTGATGGCCAATCCTAAGAAGTGCCACATCAGCTGGAGGGAGACAACATACCTCAGCTACACCCTGGGCTGAGGTATGGTGCGACCCTTCATGGGGAAAGTGCAGGCCATTCAAGAAAAGCCTGCCCCCAACTACCAAATGGCAGGTCAGACAATTCCTGGGACTGGTAGGATATTATTGGTGTTTGTGCCCAACTTTGCCACCCTCGCTGCATCCCTGACAGATTTATTGACCAAGAAACAGTCAGTGCAAGTGGGCCTTTTGAACCCTGAAGGACACACTCTGCCAGGAACCCATGCTATACAGCTCCGACTATGACCACAGTTTCATTGTCCCGTGGGTCTGGGCACTGTCCTTTCCCAGGATGTTGATGGGGAAGAACACCTGGTCCTTTAGATCAGCTGAAAATTATTCCCAAGGGAGCAAAAATACTTGGTGATCAAGAAAGAGACATTGGCCATTAAGTGGGCAGTGAAAGCACTCCACTATTACTTCCCCAGAAGCCCTTTTGTAGTGGTGACTGACCATGCACCCCTAAAGTACCCGACTAATACACTAGTACCCGGCTTTACAACCTTTTGCCTTTACTATGCAGCATCGGGCCAGTCACAAGCATGCAAACACAGATGCACTGTCATGGATGGGAGAAGGGGACTTGACCAGCCCCAAAGAATGGGTACTGTGCCTGAGGAGGAGGTTTATGTAGCCGGGAGATGTGGCCTCCCTCGGAGATTGACAGCGAGGAAGGGCCACCCCCTCTCCTTCTGGGAGCAGAGAGGCAGGACAGGAAAGGGAAGTATAAAGGCTGGGCCTTCCAGATCAGTTGGGAGAGAGCGGCTGAAGAAGAAGGACGTCTCTCCCTTGGTGCTGTAACCTGGGCCTGACCACTGCCCTGAAAAACTACCAGGGCTGCCAACTGACTGCAGCCCTGAGGACCTGCTGGAACTGCCTGGACCCTGCAACTCAGAGGAAACACCTGGACCCTGTGACCTGGAGGATCTGCCAGAGCTACCTACCCCCTGCGAACCAGAAGAGATACCAGGTTCTAGTGACTTGGAGGAGCTGCCTAACACGAGCAACGGCAAGGGCCTGCTGGGGCTGCCCCTTGCATTCTATCCAGAGGAGGGGAACACGGGGGTGGAGGAAGTAGCCCAGGGATAGCCAACCTCAGTCCAGCTGTGCTCATGCCTGAGCACCAGTCTGCAGTTGGAGCCCTGCTGACCCAGTGGCTGTAGCCGGTTTACTTTGCCTGCTGCACCCTGCCTGAGTGCCTGGGCCATAAACGGGTTGCTCACCCTGCCTAGTGCCAGAGCCTGCTCACTTTGCCTGCCCAGGGCTTTAGGATTGCCCAGGTAGGCCAAGGAGGCCCAGGAACTGCTAATTTCCCCCTTTCACTGATGCCTCCCTGCAGGATGTAGCGGCTGGGGGGTGTGGCCTCCCTCGGAGATTGACAGCCAACCAACCTCTGCCCACACCTGTGATCGCCTACAGAATTTACCTATATCCCCCATGTGGATTTTGTCAGCTCCTGGAGTGTCAGACTGATCCTCTAGAGAGATCCTACCCCATGGACTGCAACTGTAATGGCTACCAGAGCCCTCTGACACCATTGGGGTTGGGATGGGGTCAGAATTCACTAAAATCTCCTGGTCAGGCCAATAAGGAAGCTTCTGCATGGGGTGATGTGGTCAGGCAGTTTGCTGGGCCAATGATAAGACAGGGCTGCTCAGGCCCTCAGAGGGAGTGGACACAGACTGACTCAGAAAAAAGGGACTAGTTTTAGTTTCAGATTGGAGTTTGGAGGCTGCCTGTGAGAAAAAGAGAAGGAGAACAGCTCAGGGAATCTCCAGATAACTCCCTATGACAGTCTGTCACCCTATGTCCACCCTTTTATAAGACTATGTTAAATTTTGTACAAAGCATACTGTGTAAGGTATCATTTGAAAACTCATGATTTGCTGACTGTTATTGTCCTGCTAAAATATGTGGCCACGTTGTATGTAAAAATATAAGATTCCATTGTATAATATTACCAAGACATGTTCTGGAGGGCAGTCACAAACAAGTTCCTCAGAGACAACAGGCTATCCAATGCCTCAGCCAGGTGTCAACAAGATCAAACGCACCAACACCTGATTAAAGTGGCCACTCCTCAGCAGGAGAGAGTGTTGGCAAAAAATCTGCATTTTGACAAAGAAGCAGTTTAAGGTTTCTGGCCACACACTTCCTGTCTCCTGAACATCAGCTGTAGATGATTTTTGCACAAGAGAAAGGGTATTAGAGGAGAGGACAGATGCCCCAAATCATCTCTTCCTTGCTTTCTGCCCACGGCATCATCAATACCTGAAGAACAAAGGAAGCAGCATTGGACTGTGGGGGGAGATCCTGACTGAAAGAGATATAGCCAGTAAGTCCTTGTCTACACTACACGGTTAAGTGGACTTATGTTAGGTTGACATACAGCCACCACAGTGAAATCACAGTTCAGTTTTTCATGTCCATACTACCCTCCTTCTGCTGGTGGTGCACATCCTCACCACGAGCGCTTGCACCGAATTCTGGGGGGGAGGGAGGGGAGCTGAAAGCCTGGGCTGTCATCTCCATGCAAGGCTCACACAGATGCTATGTCACCCTAACTACATCAGCTTAAGTGCTTTCCTCTCATGGAGGTGGAGTTATTAGATCAATGTAGTGGGAGTCTTATAGTGACAGGAGAAAACTGTAGTGTAAACACTTACAGAGTTAGGTTGACATAAATCGCTTTACATTGACCTAGCTCTGTAGTCTAGACTTGACCTACAACTGCTGGAACATGTGTCAGAAACACCTTTGCTTTGTATTCACTTAGCTTGTTAAGTTAGGTGTTAGTTGCTTTTTACCTTTTATTTCTTTGTAACCAATTCTGACTTATGCCTCATTACTAATAGTCACTTAAAATCTATATTTCTGTAGTTAATACATTTGTTTAATTGTTTTCTCTAAACCAGTCTGTTTGGATTGACGTGGTTGGGAAACTCCATTTGGGATAACAAAATTTGTGTATATAATTTTCTATTAATAAATGACAGATTTTATAAGAGCTTCTATTGTCCAGAAGGGTACTGGGCAGTACAAGACACACATTCCTGGGGGAAGGCCTGGAACTGAATTTTCTGGTGTTGCCCTGGAATGTAATTCATGAGTAACTGGCTATAGCTGGGAATGATTTACATGCTGGAGGCTGTTGTGGGCAGACCAGGAGTGGTTGCTCTCACAGTGAAGCAGGGTAAAAGGTACCCCAGGCTGGGAATTGAGGGGACACTGCTGTCCATCAGTTCAGGGAGTCTTTGCAGGCTGCGGGATCTGCAGGCAGTTCCAGCCCTGCAAAGATCAATATCCTAAGGGACAGAGATCTGACCCTGTGCTGGCTACCGAGAGCCAGCCAAGCCCCCCAAAGGACTCAACACCAGAGAAACACGAGAAAACCCTGCCCCACCCAGTGGTGAAGCCACTGTAAAGGGACTCTTTTGTTTTGTTTTAAGCCAGCCAACATTCACAGGGCTGCAGCCCTTGTCTCTGCACTCATCCACAGCATATCATCTGCCAGGGAGGAGCTAGAGGTTGGAAAGACTTGAGTGTTAGGAGGTTGTGAATTTGTTGATTTGTTTGTGTTTAGTGAAAGGATGGTAGTAAAATTACAAAATGCTAAAAATGAACTACAGGGAGCACACTACGCAGCCACTGTTGCCCTCTATACATACCCCTGGAGAGCTTCACCAGCTTCAGCTCCTCTGTGCTCATGTGACGCAAAGGGCCCTGATTGCTTTTTCTTATGAGTTTTCTTCATTGTTGAAATAAAAGTATACCAGAATTTTCATTAAGTTTTAATGGAAAGACACTGCTAAATTCTGCCCACAGAAATAAGCTGGCAACTTCCTCTGAATTCAATAGGAGCTATATAATACATACAAGATGGAAGAATTTGGCTTAGAGCAATACAGAATAACTCCCAAAAAAGTCTCCTCAGTACAATGAAACTTTTGTCTTGCTCTCTTTTTTTGGGCCTGCATCTGTCAGGAATCTCAGAGAACTAATAGACTGATGAATGCCTTTGACATTCCTATCCAAGGTAAGGCTCCTCTCTCTTGACTGCACTCCTGCTCAGTAATGTGCACTTTCAGTGATGGGAGAGCTTCCCCATTATACTCTGTCTCTGTCCAAGTAATTTTGACACATACGCAGAAAAAAACTCCTCCTTGAAACTAATGCTAGCTCTAATGTAGGACTTTTTTCAAGGTAATGGTTGAGTAAAATAACTCCTTTTATTTATATCATGCTCATTATAATAATTGCCACATTAGAAAATTCCAGATGTGGAATTTGACAAAAGCTGTTCTCTATGTAAAAAAGCTCTCCCGGCCCAAAGCCACTGTTAACTTTATGTAGAAGGACAGAGTTGTTCAAGGAATTACCTAACTTGTCATCAAGATACAAAGATATTAAGGTAATTATATACACGCTCTGGAATATTGTAACAAATAGGGAAGATCGTAACAAAAGAGAGACATTCTCAATCCTACTTTTATCACTCAGTACATGAGCTTTCTCTCTCTCCCTCGCTCTCAGTTTTTCTGCTAATTTCTAATCAGAATCATATCATACACACTTATCCAAAGTTATTTTACACATTACATCCATCTTCAGATAGCAGTCAGCTTGATCAGTGCAAACCCTTATAACTCCTTGTAATTGAAAACCTAGTGAACTCTTTGGGATAGAAAGCAAATGAAAACTGTCACGACGCATATTATTCCTCATTATACGTTCTCTGCATGATATAGCTGACAGACTTTTGCCACTCTCAGCAACATTAACATCTAAAAAAGTCGACAATAACTCTTGTCAGTTAATGTTGGGATTTTCAAAGGGAGTTAGGAACCTAGATCTCTTGGAAATTCAATTCCTGTAGCACCTTTGAAAACCCCAGTCTAAATACATAGAGTCAATAAATGATTTGTTTATTCCATAACCTTGTGTATTATCACCGTCTAAAAAAAAGAAAGCTAGATGATCAAACAGCTAAATGTTGTAATGATAAAACTTTGCATGCGCCTGGGAAAGATTTTAGGATTGGCATGGCTCATACAATCTAATGTCCCCAATCAACAAACCGCTTAAGCACATAGTTAATTTTAAGCCTGAGGCAATGGGGTTTAAGTACTATGCTCAAGTGCTTTGCTGAATCAGGATCTTAGGTCTCTATCCTGTAATTAGATTATTTGGTAGAAGTGGCTCTTTGTGCCCAGATGGATCCGCAGTGACTGCATTGAGACTCTGCTGGTTCCGGGGTCTCACCACAAAGGAATATTTACAGTAGTTTCCACTTCATAGCAACATTTTGCCAGGAACCCATCCTGTCCCATTGACTTTAATGTTAATGGGATATGGATATTGGCAATGTCATGCTGCTTGTAAACAACATTTTTGGGAAGAAAGGCCTCAACTGCAGGCTGGTTTGCAGGGCTGCAGCCAGGGAAGAAAGTGCTGGGATGCGGCCAGTGCTCCAGTATGTTCCACTGCTTCCTGCGGGGGCTGCAGCCTCGCACAAAAGGCAAGGGGCTGCTGGATGGTATGGGAAGGGGAGGATGTGGGCAGGGCCATAGTGCGGTGGGGAGTCCACAGCCCAGATGCCGGAGCTGCAAGGTACTTCTCTGGGCTGCACACTGCTGGGGAACTGCACACAAGGTAGGAAGTGCTGGATTTTGCTGATCTCCAACCCCCTGGAGCATGCAAGGAAAGGGACCGTGCAGCTCCACGGACCCCTAGTGCCCTCTCTCTTCATAGAAAGCCCCAGCATCTGGGTTGCAGCCCTCCCCCCCACTGCTTCCCAGCCCACGAGTAGGTCTGCAGGGCTGCAGCCAGGGTAGGTTCATCCCAGTGCTTCCTTCCCCGGCTGCAGCCGTGCAAACCTGCCTTCCGCTTATTAGCAATTGCCAGCTAATGGCAAGTTTTTGCTGGCAACCAAGGGGTTGCTAATAAGTGACATCTACTGAATCTGATCAGGGCCTAAATTACACAGGAAGCAGCAGGGGAAGGAATACTGTAGCTCAAAAAGAGTAAGTCACATGAATCATCTAAGTGCTGATGTTTTTTTCAGAGAGGCTGAGGTAGAGCAATAGGGTCAGAGTGGAGGAGTTAAAGTCAGTGCTGGAAAGAAAGCCAAAAAAAGCCGACATGAAGGAGGAAAGTGAGGATGTCTGTCACAGAAAAGGGAATGTCATTCCAGGAATAGGGAGCAGTGTGACAAAAGGTATGAAGGTGAAAGCATGAGCAGACAGAGGGAACAACCAGATGAGAACTGTTGACAAAGCATGAGGCAAGAAATGACAGGAAATGAAAAAATTAGGCCGGGCAGTGAGGACTAATAATCTGAACTCTTCATGGAAAGTAGCAGAAACCAGTGAATAGGTTAGGGTCAGGGTAGAGAGAAATTATTTTAGCTGCTGTACTTTAGGCAGGTAGTAGAGGAGAGTCAGGGAGGCTGGAACAAGCAACAATAAATTGATACCAATTGCAGAGACTTGAAATAAGTCTTCCATAAGTAGCCCATAAAAAGTTAGAATATGCAGGGCCAACTCCGACACCTTCATAATTATTCTTCAGGGCATTTTCAGATCTGAAATATTTTTACATGGAATAACATTAGAAGTTAGACAATCCATGTTCTACCTTTTACAAATGAACAACCAAAATCGATGCACAACATGAATCCCGGATTTGGTTTTACTCACGTAAGTAATCTCAAAAGGGATTATCCACTCAGTCACCTCTGGAAGTGAGGTTCTGGCTTGGCAAGTGATGTACGCAGAGGGTTTGGCTTTGTGGAACATTAATCCACCTTCTGTGGTCCACTTTCTCTGAGGCGTTGTGGCTGTACAGGATGGATGGCCTCCACCTCTGTAGAAGGGGAACCAATCTCTTTGAGGACAGGCATAAAGAGCAAAAAGGGAGGGTAAAAGAGGAAAGATATGACCACACATTCAGCACAAAACTGAGATGTTGAGAACAAAATTAATCAAGGAACCAAAGGACATAATGACAAGGAATTCTTTAGTTCCCTATACATCAACGCTTGAAGTCTGCATACCAAACAAGAGGAATGGGTATTGTCCATTTCTGAGTACAAATTCTATCTAGTTAGTGTTACTGAAACCTGGTGGAATTATCCGCATGATTGGTGTTGTCAGTTATTGACTGCGTGTGTGTTCTCCCAGTGTGTATGCTGTCCCAGCTCTGCGCAGGTAACCAAGACACCACTCTGCAACTGGATTATTCAATAAAATGACAGATCCTTTCAGCAACAAAGGCACCAGGCCAGGTTTATTGTAGACAAATCACAGTCCTAGTATCCCACAGACTCTACAAGACCACTAACACATGTATGCTTGTTACAATGGACCAGCTCGATAAACAGCGGGACTTTCCATTTCCCTCTCAGCTGGACCAAGATGCTCCCTCTGTACATACACTGATACAAACAAGTTGCGTATTATTCCTCTGACGTGTAGATACCACCCTCTGACATGGTAAAACACCATTCATTACTTTGTACCAGATGGTTCAGTCAAAATGTCTCTATTTATCATATTAACAAGACATTTCTATCCATTATAGTGTCATTTGAAGAGGTCAGCAAGCCCTCATTATCTTTGGGGTACTAGGATGCCCTGGTATCTTTCTGGAACATGGTTGGGCCTACCACTTCTTTGGAATGTATGTTTGTAATACCAGCTCTGTTCTTGCCAGTTACTGTGAGTCTGCCAGCATTCACAGCATGACTTCTGCTAACTTTGCTTTATAACAGCAGGGCTTCACTTACTTTAGCTCAGGCCTCATACTTGGCCTGCTATGCTAAGCCTCATGTCTCAGACTCTCACTTTCTACTGCAATTGGAATGTTAAAATCAATGGTTATAATCTATGCATAAAGGATTGAGTGGACACAAGGGGTGGAAGAGTGGTAGTCTATGTAAAAAATGTCCTTGTTTCTGAGTCACTGATAACTTGGAAGAAAATGATTGTGAGTGCTTATGGATCAATGTCCTAAGAGAGAAAGCACAAGATGGGGCATTAGTTGCTGTCTGCTATAGACCACCTAATCATTCACTAGGGAATATGATGACCAGCTCCTTACATAATCTACAAAGTATAGGGGGAAAAAGTTGCATGATTATGGGAGACTTCATCTTGAGTGAGGTATGCTGGAGGTCTCATGCTGCCAGTACTAAAACATCCTTGAAATTTCCAAATATTATAGATGACCATTTCCTAACTCAGAAAGTGTTGCATCCAACACGAGCGGATTCTATATTAGAGTTTGGCTTGACAGATGAAGAAAAACTGATCTCAGAACTAAAAGTGAATGGTAGCTTAGGTGTAAGTAAGTGGTCATAACTCAGTGGTGCTGGAACAATTTTTATAGTGGGGGTGTTGAAGGCGGAAACCATGTTTTGGGTTGTTATTACTACTTCAAGCCAGCGGGTGCAGCAGCACCCTTAGCTCCAACGCCTATGTCATGACTTGATCACATTTATAATGTGCAAACAGAATAAAGTCCGGACCAGTAATATATATACCTGGTGTTTTAAAGGGGCCAATTTCACAAACTTGAAAATAATTATGAGCCAAATCAGCTGGGAGGAAGAATTTTATCAGAAAAAATGTGAATGATAATTGGGAATTAACAAATGTCTAAAAAACCTCAATCGAGGAAGAAGATCTCACTGGTTTTAAAAAAAAATAACCTGGTTTACATCAGAAGTGAAGACAGAAATACAAAATAAAAAAATAATATATAATAAATGCAAGAAAGGGGAAGATGATACTAATTAATATAAATCATAAGCTAAAATCTAATCTACTGAGGTTTGTGGTGGATTCTCCATCACTAGCAATTTTTAAATCAGGTTTGGATGTTTTTCTAAAAGATGTACTCAAGAATTATTTTGGGGAAGCTCCAGGGCCTGGGTTATACAGGAGGTCAAACTAGATGACCACAATGTCCTTTCTGGCCTTCAAATCTGTGGAGCTATGAGTTTTTCCAATTTAATTGGGAAAACCAGTAGTATAAGGAACAGGGTTGTAGCAGTTAAACTTAATGTAGAGACTTTTATTTTGACACAATGTAAATATTTTAATCTGTTTTGCTCATTATTTTTTCCTTTTCACAGTTAATGGCATTTCACAGAATGAAAAGCCTGATTAAATCACCAAGGCATTTTATCTAAAAGCTCAGGTGTTATCTAGGAGACAAGGAAAAGAACAGACATTGTACAAGCTCCTACTACCTTTATTATATTAATTCTAAACTTTAGAATTAATTTGCTATTTGGACAAATAGGCATGATGAGCAGGGAGGGTTTTTCTGGCTCCATTTTGCGCTTCTACCTCTTTCACCTTTACAGCTACCAGAACAGGGACCCACCATGAAAAGGGAACTAGGAACACTTACCCCCCACTCCCCAATAGGAAGTTACCTTTTATTGCAAGAGGGGATGAATGTCCTATATTATCTAATTGAAACATTGTCCAGGTTAAAATGATCCTCAACTAAAGAATGCATAGGAGGCCCTGCTGAAGAATTTTTTTTAAGTAGTATATTGAAAGTTTAACCTTTGTAATGCAATTAATACTTTCATGTACATATAACCCTTCTGCAACGTGTTACTAGCAATAAGGGCCAGTTTCAAATGATGTCCAAAATAAATAGAATCCATGTATTTCAAGGCTGGAAGGAACCATTGTGATCATCTAGTCTGGTCCTCAGTATAACACAGACCATAGAACCGGCTTGAGCCCCCATCTCAGGCCTTATCTGTTCCCAGGTTTTAGGAACCTTAAGTCCCCCTGTTCATCTTTACAGGTGGTTCTTCCCTGCCAACAAACAATCAGGAGCCCTTGCGAATATGAAACCACAATTAGCCTATGGGGGGTGGTGGAGAATAGAGAGGGAGGCAGGGAAGAGAAACATTTATTTACATAGTAAAATGATATTGTTAAAACCCAAACAGTACAAGTGGTATGGGTGACTGCAATTTATTAATTGCCTGGCTTGTTGGGGTCCAGAACTGTTAATAATATTTAATAATACCTGACTTTTATATAGTGTTTTTATCAAGAGGTCTCAAAGCACCTAAGGAGATCAGTATCACTATCTCCATTTTACACATGGGAAACTGAGGCACAGAGCAGGTGAAATGATTTCCTTAGGGTCATCAGTAACAGAGCCAGGAATAGAATCCCAGACTCCTGAGTCCCAGCCCAGTGCTTTGTCTATTAGGCCACGCTGTCTTTCAGAACAATCCTCACTCCCCTAAGCCTCACTCACAAAGCCAATTGGACTCAATGGCAACCAAGAAGGTGCCATGAGATAGCACTCCTCAGCCTCATCCTGTGACGTTCATGCCACCAGGTCCTGTTCTGTTTTGCAACTTTCCAGGTCCAGTTCCACAAAAATCAATGCTACCAGACCGACCACTGCCAGATTCTGTTCCAAAAGAACCAACTCCACTACACTCTGCTAGCGCCCGGTCCAGTTCCCCAGTGTCAAATACACTGCTACTAGATCCATTTCCACAAAGTCAGTTCCAAACAGGGTCCAGACTCTCTGGGCAGGAAAGCCACAAGAAAGCAAAAACTGCAGACAGAGTCCCTGCTCTCAGACAGTCTGTGATCTGATTGATTTGGGACTTATTACCCCCATCGGAGTCACAACCTGTCAGCTGAGCATGTGACTCTCTTTCCCCAGGCTGTATCTTTCACAAATACATTTATATGTATCATTTACTATTTTCAGAAACAGAGCACGAACTCCAAAATATACAACATGAGACTCTGCACAAAATGACATTGGGGTGAAATACCTGAATACATAAGCCTGCCAGAGTTAGCTTTCCCACCCTCTTTCCCCCGTTTCTTATAAGGGAAAACACAGACTTTCTTTTCCCTTTAAGCTTTGTAGCTCTTTGGCTCACATCCATATAATATAAACTAGATATTACAGGCCAAATTCTGCCTATATGTTGAGTGGTACCTTTTTCCTTGAGGTGTCCTATTGATTTCAGTGCGATAGTTCAGAGTGAAATATAAAAGATGGCACAATCAAGCTTTATGTATGGCTTAATCTAACTGCAGGTAGCCACAGCAGATTTGTTCTCCCTAAAATCATTTTGCATATTCAGAGGGGGAAAAAAAAATTGTTTCTCTGATATGCCTGCCATTATCATCAGAAAGGGGCAACACTCCAGGTGTTAAGACCCTGTGGAATCTTAAAGATCTCAGGTACTGTTGAAAAATGGTACCTGCAGTAAAACGCTCAGCTGTCAGCCTCAGTGGCTGCAATTAGCAAGAGAAAGGGCACTTCTCATTCGGGCTAGCACTCAATGCCCCTTTCCATGGAAACCATCTGGTTTTAAAACTCTCTGGCACCATGCTTCTGCTGAGCCAACATCAGCTTCCATGGAAACAGAGAGAGAAATTGCAGCTAGCACTGCCATAGGGATTGGAACTCTGATCAGATTCACCTGTGGCTGTGAGCTGAACATGCCATTTAGCAGATAATACCTATAGATTTTAGGATCTGGTTGTACTTTACCTTTCTGCGTCTCATTTAATGGATCTGAATTTCCTATAACAAATGCATATTTGAAAAGTCACGTGCTTATACCTCAGATACCCCACACTGCTTGGGAGAAGGGGTGTGGCTGAAATCAGTGTGTGACATGGGGAAATGATCCGACTGGAGCTCCAGGAAGATGCAGTAGCGGCAGAGCTGCAGGGCATAGGTACTGGGAGATATGAGCATAACTTTCTATTCCATTCTTTGCATTGTTTCCTTCTTGGCTAAGAAAAAGAGAACAGGTTTTATTTGTCTGGAAACTTGGCCCCTGTTGGAGAAAATGTGGAGATGTTTAGCTCCTTGAGTTCCTATTTACTTTTAGCACAGGCTGGAGGCACTTTTTCCTTCTGACAGGACACACTTGAGGTGTACAGTTATTGTTGGATTGTTGTAACATCCAATGTGCTAAATGCTTTCCAAACACAAAGGCCGAGCCCCTGTCTCATAAAGCATACACTCTACCCAGCCATGGGCCCACTGAGTCAATGGCAAAAATCTCACCAACTTCAGAGGTAACAGAGCTGAGCCAATCTATCCTGCCTATGTGAAAATCCCTGCTATGGGGTGAAAGAGATGATCACTTAATACAAGCTTTAATTGAATCCACTGATTATTGACAACCAGCACAGACTGCAGAGGGCTTTACAGTTACCATTCTCTAGGAATCAGCTATAGTGCAACACTCTGGAACCTGCAAAAAATGTCAGTCAGAGTTTAAGGCCAAAAGGGGCCATGAGATCATCTAGTGGGCCTGATTCAGCATTGTGCTGTGGCTTATTCATGCTGGCTTTTCTGGTGAAAATGATCTATCAAACCAGCAGATCCAGCACCAGGAAATTCCCTGGAGGATACAGAATTTGCATAATGACTTTGGCACCCCCTGTAGCAGACCCTGGGGTTGGATTGTGGTTGAGGCATTCCTGGCTGCTGCATCAGACCAGTTAGGTCACAGGCAGTTAGGTCAGTCCTGAGATTGCGCTGACGTGCACTGGAGTCCAAACTGGCCCCAGGCCAGCCCAAGAACAGAGGAAGTACGAAGGTAGCAAAGAGCTGGCTTTGCTCTCTTCTCCTTGGATCCAGCACTACACTCAGCTCAGCTGCACTGATGAATGATGTCCACTGAGCACAAGGTGGGTATAACATGCTACCCAAAATGACCTGGGAGCATTTTACATGCACTTTGTTCAGTTGCAAGTGACTACACTAGGTGCAAGGCGATGAAGCATTTGGCCTTGTAGTGAAGTGCTATCATAGTGGGAGGGGAAGTGCATGCTAGAGATTGCACAGACAGTTCAGAAGCTCTTTGTCCAAGTACATTAAGGTAAATTATTGTTTCGTGGATAAGGCAATTTTTTTTCATTTAAAACCACTTTCAAGTAGATTTTATTTTACAGAATTGTTGTGCCTTGTGCCAGTGCTGCAGACCTGAATTCTATCTCAGCCTCTCTTTTCTCTGATTCAACTCACTTAGAGAGTTCTCAAGTGGGATTTAACTTGGAAGCAATAGAACTACTGGAGTCTGTAGCACCTATGTGCCATATGCTTTGTAAGCAAACCATCGCACAATCTGTGGTGTATGGACAGAAAGCCTCATGGGAGTATCAGAAGAGCCATTCCAGATGCAATTAGATAGCTGAGTACAATAGCTCAAGAAGACATAGCCTACCTTACTTCTACATTTTATTGATCTCTTGCCTTAAGAAAAAAAAAAAAGTCAGGCCAATTAAGGCTGCTATGAAAGAAATGTACAAATTACCTTGCTTATATTTTTAATGTGTTTAATTTGAGAGTCTCAATGAGTTACAATTCATTCTGTCAGTAATCCCTATCTTAAAGAGATCAGGACCAGGCCTTCATTAAAGGAGATTGACAGAGTAGACTGATTAAACACTGGAGCTAAATTAAACTTTGAGAGATCAATTTTCTCATTTAAAGTTACAGTACTGTAGAAGTTCTGATTTAAGATAACCGAAGTAGGGAAGTCGAAGAAGTGTTTATTTTTTGTTAGCCAAAAAGGAACCAAAAAACACCACGTAACGCTTTTTCAAGATGTCCAGAACCATAGGTCACCATGTGACACCCCCTGCCTCAGCAAGACAGACTTGCTGGTGCTAAACTTTGTGTCAGTTCCCTGACACTCACAGTCAGTCAGACATCCAAACAAACTCCTCCAGACTCTGCCAGCTCTTGCTTTGCCTTGCAAGTTAACCCTTGTGTACCCCAGTCCTTGAACTCCCCAGAAGCCTCCCACTGAAATGTCTAGCCCCTGCCATAGAACATTCACACTAATTATCAGGTAAGCCATCCCCAAAGAGACAGTAAACACAGCTGGAAGATTACAACTCAGGATCAAGTCCTTATAGCAAGATAAGAACAGCCCATACTGGATCAGACCAATGGTCCATCTAGCCCAGTATCCTGCCTTCTGACAGTGGCCAATGCCAGGTGATTCAGAGGGAATAAACAGAATAGATAAATCTGCTGCCTATTTATTTCATTACACAGCACTGTAAACTATTTGTAGTGAAACAAATATAAGTTCATTAATGAAGATTCACAGATTCAAGTGAGTATTGAGTAAAAATAATAGAAACAGAAATAAGTTACAAATAAAACAAAAGTATAATACTTTCCAGAGACTAAACCTTAACTTTATCAGGCTACAAATCCTTGTCTAAAGCAGTTTCTGATCCTCAAAGTCTTTCTGCAGAGCTTGCTGATTTTCAGTCAAACCAGGATCTAAGACAATCACAAATCACCCCCTCTGTGAAGGGTGCCCACATGGATCCGCAGTGACTGCTAGAAGGGGACAATTACCTCCCATGCCTTACATACAATGGGCCTGTTAATACACTCCAAAATGATATAGTCTTTTTCGCAACTGCATCACAATGTTGACACGTTCAATTTGGGATCCACTATAACCCTCAGATCCTTTTCAGCAGTGCTACCAGCTAGCCAATTATTCCCCATTTTGTAGTTGGGCATTTGATTTTTCCTTCCTATGTGTAGTACTTCGCATTTGTCTTTACTGAATTTCTTTCTTTTTTTTTATCTTGGTGGCCAGTTCTCCAGTTTGTCCAGGTCCTTTTGAATTCTAATCCTGTCCTCCAAAGTGCTAGCAACCCCTCTCAGCTTGGTGTTATCTGCAAATTTATCTCCACTCCATTATCTAAATCATTAGTGAAAACACTGAATAGCAAGGGAACCAGGACAGACCCCTGCAGGATCCCACTAAATACATCCCCCCAATTTGATAGCAAACCACTGATAACCACTGAACATATTCACTGTCCTCTGTGCATAGGTGCTTCTCTGGCTGTGGTGTTCTAAAGTGCTCAAAATCCCATGGTGAGTATGGCCTTTCAACTGGTTTTGCATCCCCTTTAATTCCATCTAGACCTAGTTTCCCTAGTTTGCTTATGAGAATGTCAAGTGGACCAGTGTCAAAAGCTTTACTAAAATCAAGATATATCACATCTATAGCTTCCCCCAATCCACTAGGTCAGTAATCCAGTAAAAGAAGGAAATTAGGCTACTTTGACCTGATTTGTTCTTGACAAATCCATGCTGGCTATGTCTTATAACACTATTATCCTCTCACAAATCGATGGTTTAATAATTTGTTCCAGTATCTTTCCAGGTTTCGAAGTTAGGCTGACTGGTCTATAATTCCCTAGGTCCTGTTTGTTCCCCTTTTTTAAAGACAGGTACTACATTTGCCTTTCTCCAGTCCTCCAGGACCTTATTTATTTTCCAGGAGTTCGCAAATATAATTGCTAATGGTTCCAAGATAGCTCCAGCTTGTTCCTTAAGTACCGTAGGTGAATTTCATCAGATCCTACAGATTTGAATACATCTAACTTATCAAACTATTCTTGAATCTTTTTGCCCCCAATATTTTAGCTTGTGTCCCTTCCCCCTTGTTAATATTAATTGTTTGGGTATGTGGTAATAATTTATCTTTTTAGTGATAACTGAAACATTAGCTAGGTTTCAAACAGTTGTACTATTAAGGGCAAAATTTCTGCTCTCAGTTCTGCATGGCAGCTGTCATTCCTGAATATATTCCTTTCTCCACATTTGTGGGGCTTCATAAAATCATCCCCAAGAGCATTGCTGCATTGTCTTTGGGCGTGGGGGGAAATCTTCAGCAATCAGTGACTTCCATAGAGCTATGACCACTTATAGTAGTGGAGGGTCTGTTTCTTGAAGATTTAAGAAGTGGAAGTCAATGGAGCTCTGAGAGTTTACACCAGCTGAGGATCTACCCACAAGTCTCTTCACTGTTGGAGAAAGAGGAAAAAATCGGGGCCAGGGGGAAAGAGCATATTATGCACTGGAACAGCAAAGGAGCATGTGTAGCGCAGGGGATGATTTTGCCAGTAAAGTCTCACTTGTGCTATCATTGCTCTACTTTAGTTAGATCAATGATTGACAAAAGTCATCTATAGTGCAAGCCATTGCAACTATTGCAGAAAGATTGAGGCTTTCTTCACATGCTCAAGATAACTATCTTGAAGCTTGTTGTCCAAATAATCTGTCCAATAGTGCTAATAACGCTAGAAATACTCCTCCCTGCTCCAGCTAGTACTGTACATTGCACAATACTAACCAGTTCCTTGTGCACAGTGGGAACCTTTTCAACTGAAGTCTTTAGAGCTGTATAAGAAGCAGAATTTCCACCTTGTGGGAAAGTTTGCGTTTCTGACATTTTTCTTGTTCCAAATCATAACGAAAAGTCCAAGATGCAATACTTCCTGAGGAATGGAAAAAATTTTAAAAAATCACTTTTGGAAGAACCGAAAATTTCCAGCCTACTTCTTGGCCAACCTCGAAAGCTAGGCAGGCTGTCTGTTGGGCAACCTGCCTGGTTTCCATCAACATTTTTGACATGTTCCTGTGGAACATTTTGATTCCATCAGATCAGTGTTTTCTGATGGACACCTGTTCCATAAGAAAATTTTCAACCAGCTCTAATTGGAAGCTTCTTAGAAAAATACTTAAGAAGCATCATATCTGTTTACAAAACAACATTAGGTGAGTTGTAAGAGAAAATCATACTTGGATCTGGGTTGCAGAGATTATAGGGATGATTAGCAAGAAAAGAGGCATGATTAACTCTCAATATCTTGATTTAATGTAAAAACATCATCCAATATTTGGCCAGGATGGGGTTTTACCTGTGTCTCTGAACAGAAGGGTCAAAAATCTCACCACTGCTCAGCTGCCTAGCCATGGCAGGATTTCATTGGGTTCAGCTGAAATTAATTCATCTAGAGGAAGATCTTGGGAGTAACTTCCTTGCTGTCTTAGGACAAAGATTGAGACCTGACAAACACTTGGACAAGGGGAAGGAGGGAGTTTTGTGAAATTCCTTTCCTTTTCCTTTTTTTTTTTTTTCTTTTGAGAGAGAAAATTTAATATAGGAGAGCTGCCTTCAAAGTCTGGTAGCTCAGAGACACAACCAGGACTCTAATGTGAGCATTTTAAAGGTGTGTTAAAAACTAAGAGACAAAAAAGAGACCATTTCCCTTTTTGCTCTGATTCATCATTATGGGAATGATTTTTGGTTTGTTTGGTCTGAGGATAAAAGTCCTCAAAGAGACACAAACTGGAACTTTATTGATTACCTCATTGTCCAGTTATAAGTCAGCCAATTTGAAAGCAAAGTAGAGCTGTTCATCTTCTACTTTTAGGTCCTTGTGAAACAAGATTGTGATTGTGCATAGAGTAGAGCTGGCCTTAGTCTAATAAGACAATCATGATGCAATTCATGGAATCTACATTTGCTATGAGCTGGGGCTGATTCTTGCTTTGCAGTTTAGCTCACTGGGGTATGGACACAGCATGCCTAGTCTAGTGAAGGACATGAGCCCAACCACCACCCATCCATGTCTGGAAGAGAGATCAGTGATTACAAATGATAGTGGGCGTGACACCTTGAGTCTGAAAACAACATCCCCAAAACCCTATGTTCACCAATGTCATATAATTATTATATGTTCTGTAAAAAGTATACCTTGTGTGGTATCATTTTAAAAGCTTTGATCTGCTAAACATTAATGTCCTGTTGGATTGTGTGTGCTATCCTACTATGTGAAGTTATAAAATATTGTTGTAAATGCTACTAGAACATGCTGTGAAGTGAGAACCACCTAAACCAGCTTTTCAGATACAACAATGAAGTGGCCAGACATGCCAATGGGCCATCAAGGAAAGATTCCACTACCAGGGATTGCTTATAGTGAAGGCTTCGCTGTAGGAAGCACGTTCGCAATGGGGTTGCTTGACCAATGGGAAGCAGCTGCCATGTCACATGCATAGCCTGTCCTAGCAAGCTGAAACAGACTATAAAAGGAAGAGTGTGACATCACCATTGAGCTCCACTCGCATTCTGAACACCTGAAGGGTCGTCTGGAAGAGGGGAGTCCAGGTAATAAGTGTGAGACATCACTAATTCAAGAGCTTGTTAGTTGTAGAACTTAGACTGTGACCTTATATTTATTTCATTTGGTAACTTTTTTTAATCGCTTTACATTTGCCACTTATAATCACTTAAAATCCATTTTTCTGTAGTTAATAAACTTGTTTAATGTTTTATCTTAACCTATGTCTTTGAATGAAGTATTTAGACAAACTGCTCAGTAACAAAAGTTCCTTCCACTTTGAGGTACAGGCAGACTGGACAATAATATCCATTGGTCAGGCTTTTTGACCAAGGTAGATGGTGTGGTCCTATGGTTCTGGGCTGAGGAGACAGCTGGAGTTTCTCTATTGTTGGTTCATGAATGGCTGGAAAGCATACATTGAACTAAGTTGGGTGTTTGGCGCCACCTGCTATTGAGTTCGGTGGCAACAGAATCTGGGGAGGCTGTCTGTGGATCACCAGCCAAAGTGAGGTGGAGGTCTCATTCCAAGCTAAATAATTGGTAAGGGTATCCAGTGGTTCCACAGCTCCTAGGCTGTACCCCAAGGATTCTGCATACCGTCACAGGAGGGTCCTAAGATCTGTTGTATTGTAAAAGGTTCTTACATTTTTTGTATCTCAAGATCACGATCATCACTTTGCTGGGTAAGAGGAAAAAGTCACAAGGTAAAGTAGAGGAAGGAGGAGACAGACATACAAACACCAACCTTTTAAATAAGACTCTTTATTTTTAACCTTTATGTTTAATAATGTGAGGTGCAAAAGGCAGCTCCAAAGTGGAGCGTATTCTCTTTTCAGCTGTTTAAACATAGCCTATTTTTATAGTGTTAAAATTGTTGGCGACAGAAGAGGCCTATTGTATCATATAGGCCATCTACCTGCCAATGTGGAATTGTCCCTACAGAACATATCCTAGTGTTTTGTCCAGTCTAATTTTAAATGTACCAGATGCTGGTGTTTTCACCCTTCTCTTGTGAGACAATTCCACAGCCTAACTGATCTCACTCTTCAGGGGTTTCCCAGTGACTACAGTGCCTCAGGCAAATTATTTAACCTTTCTGAGACCCCATTTCCCCATTCATAAAATGAGGAGAGTACTGACCTACCTACAGTGAAGGACATCATAAGTCCTGTGTATTTCTTTTATTTTGGCTGTGATAAGTCATTGCCCCTGTTTTACAGATGGGGAAATGGAACTTTTTTTTGGATATTTTTGTACTCGGCGTCAGGAAGCTTCCAAGATACATAATCAGAGACATGAGTGTAGATCTGTGAACTTTCCAATAAAAATGCTCACTCTGGCAGTGAAAAAGGTGTGGTAGCTGATTTAAATAGCCAGCTGGGGATTCTTTTACTCAGGGAAAATCCCTGAGTGGCACAGAACCAGTGTATCTGGCTCCATGTCACCTCCCTCCAACCTGGCTGGAGAGGATGGGTGAGAGAAACATGGACAGAGTGCTCTGAATTCTATTCTGGGTGGGGCGATAACTCCTTCTTCTGAAGCATGAGGGATGGCCACAGTTGGACATGGGACACTGAGTGGGATGAGCTGGTGCTCTGCATTGGTGTTGACCACTATCTCTCACACACATGGTTAGGTGGCTGGTTGTTGCTCATATGCTCAGTATCTAACTGATCACTATAGGTAAGGTCAAGAAGGAATTTTCTCCCAGGCCAGGTTGGCAGTGACCTTGGGGTTTTTTTTTTTGTCTTCCCCAACAACGTGTGGGTGGGCTAGGATTAGCTGGGTATATCTCATTTCATCATTTCCCTGCCATTGCAGGGGCCTCAGGCACTGGAGCATCTCAGTCCCTCCTATTCTCTGTCTGTGGCATATAATAGTCTAGTTTCCTGTGGGCTGTAATATTGTCTCATTTCAATAGCTGTGTCAGTGTGTAAGCAGTGGGTGGTGTTGGTGGCCTGTGATATACAGGAGGTCAGACTAGAGTTGTGGTGATCCCTTCTGGCCTTAAACTCTATGACAATGACTCTATGTTTCTGAGGACTGAAGTAAACTTGGGCCTTCTCCATGATTAGCGTTCTTTGGTCATTGAGGCCAGGTACATTACAAAGAAGAATAGCTTGGAAGCTATTTGTAAGTGCACAAATAGTCATTTATTCCACATTCTATACAGAGTTGAGCACACATAATAAACAAGAATAGCTTGTTCACTAAGAGGAAGGTGTTATGAGCATGCTTTCAGGGCACACTTATCAGCAGATGCATAGAGCAGTCAATCATTAAAAAGGGATCCTCTATTGAAAGAAAACTCTTAGCAATTACCAAAAAGGATTTAACAACTGAATTAAAAATAGGGCCATACAAATAAAGGAGTTAGTCCTTATGTATACAACTGCAGCTGCTTGCCATTTGCAAGGAGAAATGTAACTTTTTTGCTTCACAAGAAGTCCCTGCAATGTGTAAAGCCTTTGGAAAATTACCACTTCAGCTCGGAAGGGGATAATCTTGTTCCATGGTCATTTTGCCTTTGTCTCACAATTAAGGGCAATTGAAATTTTCCCCTTCTATACGGCATGTTTGTTTTAATTTTGTGGTTGCATGATAAAAAAATCTTGTTCAAATAATAAGGAAATAGAAAACAGGGTTACTTACCAGTAACTGTTGTTCTTCGAGATGTGTTGCTCATATCCATTCCAATATAGGTGTGTGCACGCCCCGTGCACGGATTCCCAGAACTTTTTCCCCTTAGCAAACCCCGTAGGGTCGGCTCAGGCACCCCCTGGAATACCAAGCTCATGCCGCCAACCCTGCGGGCCCTCAGTCCCTTCTTTCTGCTGACTCCGACAGCAGGGACAGAGGGTGGGTTTGGAATGGATATGAGCAACACATCTCGAAGAACAACAGTTACTGGTAAGTAACCCTGTTTTCTCTCTTCGAGTGATTGCTCATATCCATTCCAATATAGGTGATTAAATAGCCATACCTTGGAGGTGGGTAGGACTTACCGGTGAGCTGCTCTCATCAGCACAGCCCTGCTGAAGCCCACGTCCTCTCTCACCTGCTGCACAATGACGTAATGGAACGTAAAGGTGTAGACCGATGACCAAGTCACTGCTCTGCAGATGTCCTGCAGGGGCACTCGTTCCAGGAAGGCCACGGACGAGGCCTGGGCTCTGGTTGAGTGTGCTGTTACAGCTCCTGGGAGCGGCACCTTCGCCCGCTCGTAGCAGGTCCTGATGCAGGCGGTGAGCCAGGTGGAGATGTGCTGGGTGGAGACGGGTGAGCCTTTCATCCGGTCTGCCACTGCCACGAACAGCTGCGATGACTTCCAGAACGGTCTGGTCCGCTCGATGTAGAAGGCCAAAGTTCATCTAACGTCAAGCGAATGCCATCTCCGCTCCTCCTCCGAACCGTGTGGTTTAGGAAAAAACACGGGGAGGAAGATATCCTGGTTATAGTGAAACTGAGACACCATCTTAGGCAGGAAGGCTGGGTGGGGTCTCAGTCGGACCTTATCTTTATAGAAGACCATGTAGGGGGGCTCTGAGGTCAATGCTCTTATCTCAGAGACCCTCCTAGCCGATGTAATGGCCACCAGGAAGGCTATCTTCCAAGAGAGGACGAGCAGTGGGCATGTAGCCATGGGCTCAAAGGAGGATCCTGTCAACATGGTGAGGACCAGGTTCAAATCCCAGGGAGGCACCAGGTCATGGACCTATGGATACAGCCTCTCCACCCCCTTGAGGAACCTGACTGATATGGGGTGGGAGAATAGAGACCGCCCTTCCAATGGCTGGTGGAAGGCCGAGATGGCCACCAGGTGCACCTTGAGGGAGGCCAGTGCTAGACCCTGGAGCTTCAGGTGGAGGAGATACTCCAAAATCACCTGTATGGGCGAACAGCTCGGTGGTATACCCCGAGACTCTGCCCAACAGGTAAAACACTTCCACTTGGCCCGGTACACCACCCGAGTGGAAGGTTTTCTGCTGCCCAGCAGAACCTGTTGGACCTGTACGGAGCAGGCTCTCTCTCCCTCCGTCAGCCACAGTCTCCATGCCGTCAGGTGGAGGGAGTCCAGGTCCGGGTGCAGCAGGCGGCCCTGGTCCTGGGAGAGCAGGTCGTAGCGCCGCGGGAGCAGGATCGGCATGGCAATGGACAGGTCAAGCAGCATGCTGTACCAGTGCTACCTCGGCCAAGCTGGGGCAATCAATATGATGTCCGCCTTGTCCCTCTTGATTTTCAAGAGGACTTTGGGCAGCAGCGGAATGGGGGGAAACGCGTACATGAGGGTCCCCGTCCAGTTTAGAAGGAACGCATCGGAGAGGGAGCCTGGCTCGCGACCTTGGAGCAAGCAGAAGCTTGGACACTTCCTGTTCCAGGACGATGCGAACAGGTCCAGTTGGGGAACCCTCCACTTGCGGAAAATGGAAGTCACCACCTCCGGGTGGAGTCGCTGCTGATGTGGGCCCCCATCCCACTTCTGAGGCATCTGTAATCAGGGTTACTGAAGGAGCCAAGTCTCTGAAGGGAGCACGCCTCAGTACCTCCCCTGGGTCCCTCCACCAATCCAGGGAGGACAGTACCTGGGTGGGGACAGTGACTACCCTGCTCAGCGAATGTCTGGTTGGCACGTATACCGAGGACAACCACCCCTGGAGAGGCCTGAGCTTGAGGCAAGCCAGCCTCACCACATACGTACATGCCACCATATGTCCCAACAGCTGAAGGCAGTGCCTGGCTGTCGTCATGGGGGACCTGTGTAGATCGGCGATTAGGGCGGCCATGGCCTCGAAGCGAGGCTGTGGGAGGAAGGCTCTGGCCTGGGTGGCATCCAGGGTGGCCCCGATGAAGTCTACACGCTGCACCGGGCTGAATGTGGATTTCTGCTCGTTGATGAGCAGCGCATGTCGCACAGGTGAGTGCCAGGCTGTTCCTCACATGGGCCCTGGACCTGCCCCGGATCAGCCAGTCGTCCAGGTATGGGAAGATCTGGACCCCTCTGTGGCGCAGGTGGGCCGCTACCACCGCCATGCATTTTGTAAAGACCCTGGGGGCATGGCCGAGAACTGGTAGTGGCAGCCAGCTACTACAAACCTGAGGAACCTTCTGTGACCGGGGAGGATAGCAATGTGAAAATAAGCGTCCTTGAGGTCGAGGGCAGCATACCAGTCCCCTGGATCTAGAGTGGGAATGATGGAGGCTAGGGAAACCATGCTGAACCTGATGCGTCTGATGAACCTGTTCAGATGGCAGAGGTCTAATATCAGCCTCAGGCCCCCCTTGGCCTTGGGGATGAGAAAGTATCATGAGTAAAATCCCCTTCCCCTTTCCTGTGAAGGAACCTCTTCCACAGCTCGGAGCAGGAGGAGGGAGTTGACCTCCTGTATGAGGAGTTGCTCATGAGAGGGGTCCCTGAAGAGGGACGGGGTAGGAGGAGAGTTCGGGGGGAAAGCCATAAGCTGAAGGGCATAGCCCCTGAGGGAGGACCCAGCGGTCCGTGGTGATGGTTTCCCACTCAGCATAGTACAGCCGGAGCCTGTGGGCAAAGGGCCGGGAGAGATCCAGGGGGAAAGGAGGAGTGACACCCTCGTGAGCACCATCAAAACCTTTTATTGTTGTTATTGCCCTTGCATGGGCCTTGCTGGGGCACCGCCGAGGACCCCGGGCGGTCACGGCGGTTGGGCGCCCTGTATTGGTCCCAACTCCTCCTCGTCTGAGCAGGTCTGGGGGGCGGCTTGGGTGGAGGCTGAGACTGCCTCTGGGCCTGAGGCCGAGACTGACGCCTCGAGGCCTGCGGGGTGTAGAGCCCAAGGGACCTTAGAGTAGCCCGAGAGTCCTTCAGTCCTTCCGAGAGTTCGTCAGTTTTCTCAGAGAAGAGGCCAGCACCATCAAATGGAAGATCTTGGATGGCTTGCTGGACCTCTTGGGACAACCCTGAAGACTGAATCCAGGAGCAGCTGTGCATGGCAATGGCTGAAGCCATAGCCCTGCCGGCGGACTGTATGCCGGGGATCTCGACCGACACTGCCAGCGATGTAGAGCCTTGGGTGCCGTGGTCCGCGCCAGGCTGCGCACCGGGGTTAGGGATCGGTGCCGAGCAGGGCTCTGTACCGGAGCACGAGAGCTGGAGCTGTGACCCCTGCGCAAGGCGGAAATGGAGCAGCGGCGCCTTGTGCACATGCCTCTCGACTGCCCTTGGTGCCGTGGTGTCGAGGAGTTTGACGACTCGGAGTTGGAGGTGGGAGGGGAGCCCGCACTCTCGACCCTCCTTGACCGTCTAGCGGGGAGACCTCGACTCCTGTCTCCATCACCCACCGGGACCACCCATCGCAGGTTTACCCTGAGATGCCGGTCCCGGAACCCTCGGCCGAGGGGGGGGACAGAGGCGTGGGCATGCCCATGAGGGCGCGTGCCACAGTGAATGCCTCCGGCGTTGATGGCCCCTGCAGGGGCGCTCCGCCACCCCCAGGAGTCGGGGGAGGCTCCCTGGGAGGAGATGCCAGTGCCGGAGTACTCTCCATGGCATGTGGCTGGGGCATCTTCTTAGTTGCCCCCTGCTGTACCGGTCGCAGGGGGGAGTCCATGTGGGTGGCCTTGGGCCGCTTCTTTTTCTTCGGTACCGAGGGCTTCAGAACCGGTGTCAGTGGAGCGCTCCGCACCGAGGAGACACTCTGTGCCACCGGAGATCGGCATCCCGCTCTTTCTGGGTCCGGGGCTTGAAGGCCTTAAAGATTCGGCATTTCTCCTTTCTGTGCTGCTCTCCGAGGCATTGGAGGCAGCGATCGTGAGGGTCACTCACGGGGAAAGCTTTTGCACACACGGTGCAGGCTTTAAAGCCAGTGGAGCCAGGCATGGCTCAACCGAGATCCCCTGAGGGCAACTATCTAACTTACTAAACGATCTATCAACAACTACTTAACTTGAACAATGAACAAACTAGAATGCTAAAGGGGTGCTACTTGCTATAGCAAGAGGCAGACGTTCCAGCAACCATCACAGGCGGAAAGAAGGAACTGAGGGCCCACAGGGTCGGCAGCACCCTATATACCGCGGTATGAGCGCGGTACTCCAGGGGGCGCCTCAGCCGACCCTACGGGGCTTGCTAAGGGGAAAAAAGTTCCAGGAATCTGTGCACGGGGCGCACACTCACCTATATTGGAATGGATATGAGCAATCACTCGAAGAAAGAACAAACTATTCTTAGAATTACAAGGTGCCAGGGATACATGCTGCTCTGAGAAAACATTTATCTTATTTATATTCATTAAACATAAAAGGTTTAGTGCCACATAATGACCACTGTTAAAATTGCAGCAAGATGATTTTGACAGCAGTGTAATTTGCTCATTTGTTGAATGTCGGCGAACCAAAAAACAAAGTAATTTTAAACATTGTACTGTCTGCCCCGGAGAGACAAGGCTGGTCTTAGCTGCTGGCTGCTTCTATGTGCAGCTGACCTCCTCTCACGAGTTGGGGTGGAGCTCCTGGAACCCAGGTTTCTTCCAGACTGGCGACCAATTCAACAAACACCTATCGTGCTAGTGTCCAATAACATCAGGGCTCTGTATATCCAAACACACTTTTTCCACTCAAGACATTCAAGCCCTGATCCTACAATGAGTTCATGTAGGCAGATCCTTGCACCTATTCAGAACACTGCTGACTTCAGTGAGATCTGTCTGCAAAGAGCTCATTGTCAGACAAGTGTATCAGCACTAGCATGTGCACTATTGTTGTTATTACACTTTATTCTCCGTTGCTTTGTGCCCTGTGTAGTTATTTACACCTGTGCGTAACGGGTGCAAAGTGGGTGTACAACGCTACAATTCCGATCTGACAGCTTTTTACACACACTTTGTGCAGATGTGAGTTACTAAATAGGGTTCAAGAATCTGCTCCAAAGAGTTACATGGTAGCAATCTACAAGTATGAAGGATATGAGAAGAACCATTTAGAGTGGCACAAAGGGCCTATAATGTGATAAAGGGACTAAAGAAAAAGTTTAGGCTGAGTATCAGAGAAAGATCTATTAGACTGTAGAACAGTCTCCCAAAAGAAGCTGTGGCATCAGCATCATTTGGGATATTTAGTACTGGACAAGTCACTAGGAAATGTTTCAAAGGCAACAGTTCTGCCTTGGGCTGGATGGCCTGATTAGAACAGCCATTGATGTTTATGATTTTACTTCATTACCGTGATTAGGGAATTCAGCATCTCGCTAGAGGTGTTCTCTCGGGAGATGTGTGGGAGCGAGTGCACAAACACTTGCCTATTTCCACAGCCAAGGCGTGCAGCTACATAACTATAGAATACTTCGAGCAACTTTGATGAGCAAACAGGGGGTAGACCAGCCTACTCTGTGTTCAGACTACAAGTATAGTTTGCCATGAATACATCTACTAGTGAAGCCACTATAGAAAATACTATAGACATGCTTTAGTATCCATGTTTACCTGAAATTTTTGTATCAGATAATGCAAGTTATTTTAGTACAGTGGGCCCCAAACTTTTTATTTCACACTCCCTCTTACTCCTGTATGCACCCCCCTCAGGAGCCAGAGCCAGGAGCGGGGCCATGGTCGGGGCTGGAGTTGAGGCTGGAGCTGGAGCCGTGGCTCGGACTGGGGCTGGGAGCAGGGCCAGCAGCGGAACCGCAGAGCTGGCGGCAGGGCTATGGTTGTGGCCAGGAGTAGAGCCATAGCCGGGCCGGGGCCGCAGATGGGATCAGGGCCATTGTTGGGGTCGAAGCTGGGGCTGGAGCTGTGGTCAGGCCAGGTGGAGGTCTGGAGCCAGGAGTGGGGCCGGAAGCAGAATTGCGGCCAGGCCGAGGGCTGGGGCCACGTCCAGAAGCAGAGCCATGGTCAGGCCAAGAGCCAGGTGCTGAGGCCGGGGCCGCATCTGGGGGTGGGGCCAGGGTCAGATGGCACTCTCTCTGAAAGCCCTCCTTGGGAGCTTTCCTGGGCCCCACCGCACCCGCCTGAACATTCCTAAAGGACTCACCCCACATTTTGGGGAACCTCTGTTTTAGTAGCACGGAGTTCCAAAGAATTCCAAAGCAAAACAGCATTCAACATGTTACATTGGCATCTTATCATCTATCGTCAAAGGGGTAACTGAACAGGCAATTCAGTCATTTGAAAAGGGTATTAAAAGAATACCTGCAGGTACCATAGATACGAAAGTGTCTCATTACCTGTTTAATTGTCAGATAACACCACAGTCAACTGCGGGCCTGTCCCCAGCAAAGCTGTTAATGGGAAGGAAACTAAGGTCCAGGTTACCTCTTGGGCATGCATACTTAATGGGAAAAATACAACAAAAACAACAGAAGCAAAAGGAGCAACATGAGAAACGCGCTAAAGAATATAGTTTTACTCTTGGAGAAGCTGTATATACCAAAAACTTTGGTCCTGGTCCCAACCGGATGCCGGCTACCATTCAAGATATTACAGGACCAGTTTCCTACACCATAATTCAGGGGGATGGCAGGGTTATACACTGACATGTGGACCAGCTGAGAAAAAGGACCATGGTTAACTCTAGAGATGTTAGTACAGCAGCACTGGGATTGCCACTGGAGTGTGCCCTATTAGGTTCAGCCCCGGTTTCTGAAAAGGTCTGGAAAGGTGTTCCTGAAAATGCAAGAGTGATGGCAGAATTACCTGTTGCAGAGGTGGAATCGAGGCATTTTCTGTATGAGAGAAACGTCCACCTACATATTTGAAAGATTATACAGTGTACCAGGAACTGAGTGCCTATTTATTTATTTTATTATTATTTACCATTTAAAATTATTACTAATTATTATTGTTGGGTTTGTAAGTTGTGTAGTAAAAAGGGAGAGCTTGTTGTAATGTATATAATAAACCAGACACTAGCGGAGTGGGCAGCTAGTTAAATAAGGAATAGGAGGCGGTCTCATTTGATGTTGGGGGGGCCTGAGGACCCATTGCAAAGCTATGTATGTATTGCCTGAATAAAAACTGCTAATGCCTACAGAAGCTGAAGCCTGTGGTTTCTGATGCAACTGCCTGCAGGCATGTCTGACCTATAGGCAATCATAGACCTTGTTGAGGCTGAAGGCTATGCTAGCCACCTTTCATTCAGGATAACTAGAAGAAAAACTGGAGTAAAATAGCTGAAACAATAGAAACCACCACCTACGGTACCAGGCCACATGCAAGGCTGATCAGAAGCTGAGCTACATGGATGGAGGGTTTCCCTGGGAATTAGCTATGACATTTGGGGCTGGGACATTAATTGGATTGCAGCTGTGTGAGCCTGTGTGTGTCAGAGAAAGCAGAAAGCAGCCAGAAAGATCAAGAGACAGCAAGAGAAGCACTGGTAGCATAGCCCTGAGAGAAAGCCAGTAGCGACATTCTTGTTGTACAATGAAATAAGCAGATCCTTTGGATACCATTCAAAGTTATGAAATCTCACTTTTTTGCCAGCTTTCTGAAAGCCCAGTCTCATTAAAAGTAGGAGCAGAAATGTTAAGCTTCTGTAACTGGTGTAATAATGAAGATAGATATCATCACTTATTAGTACTGTGAAGTAGACTGTGTCAAATTAAGGCAATGCAGAACAAAACATGTTGTGGAGGAAAGTCTACAAGAACACAAACCGACAAACTGTTTCACTCTCACATGAAACAGATGCTAGCTGTTTAGTCAAAACTCTTGTTAATTATTAGTTCCTCTGTGCTACAATGTTTGACTCTTGTAAATATGCCAGAAAGTAGCTGCTGTCTACAAACTGAGGTTTCAGGATGGATATCTTTATTTTTGTGAAGGTGGCACAGAATGCAAGTAGCCCTGGAGAATGCGTTATTCCTTTGAAGGTTTAGTCAGCTCAGTTAATCTGGAAAATCTCCCATTTCATACTATTGAGTTTGTGTCAGCCAACGGACAGAAGTTTAACAGTACATAAATCTTAAAAGTGACAGTAAAAATTGGTTGAAAGGAGTGATTTAGAAAATGAATGTCTGGTTGTGAGAAAAGTACACATCCCTGAAAAACAAAAAGGAAAAGCCTGAGCAGCACACATTATCAACAAGCTACTGTGGAGCTGCCTTATATTTCCAAGCTCTTTCTCTGTCAAACTAGAGACCTGATCAACTCCACTCCCTAATACACAGTGAGTTCCCCCAATCCTTCTGTATACTCACAATGATCTCCGACACTACCTGTAGTGACCCTAATACTAAAATTAACAACCCTGATGCTCTGATGCATTCCTGGACCTCCTCAGACAACCCTATATACGATTACTTTGTCCTTTAGACACAAAGTGTTTCTGCTCCCTCTGTAGGAATCCCTAATACCTCTAGTAACTCCTTTGTAGATATCACTGAATCATTCCAGCCACACTGCTTTAAGAGAAAGCTCACCACCTGCAAAATCTGCCTACCCCACTTCTTAAATAACCCCAGTTTAGTCCTGTCCCCATTTAGGATGACCAGATAGCAAGTGTGAAAAATCAGGACAGGA
The DNA here is from genome assembly GCF_026122565.2 of Emydura macquarii macquarii. Lineage (NCBI taxonomy): Eukaryota > Metazoa > Chordata > Testudines > Chelidae > Emydura > Emydura macquarii. The sequence continues at coordinate 20,853,779 of NW_027131614.1, read as the reverse complement.
GGTGGGGGTAATAAGCACCTCTATAAGAAAAAAACCCAAATATCAGGACTGTCCCTATAAAATCAGGACATCTGGTCACCCTATCCCCATTAGAAAGACCTCAGCTTTGGCTCTCTTCGCACCTCTTTCTCAGAGAGTACCTCACCTTTATTGAAGAGCAGGCTTGAAGTAGGTGTCTACCACCCATCCTCTTTGGTAAAGGACTGGTGCAAAGAAATCATATGGTTTTTCTGAAATCTGCTTATAACCCTTACTCCCTCATAGTCCCTGTTCTCCTACAGACTTATTGCATGTGATCCACTTAGAGAATGGTTACTTGTGTTTGTCTTTGCTATTTGCTCTTCAGATTCCCTCTTTGCCCTTCTACTTTCCAGCTTGCATGCTAATTACCAGTGTTCACATTCCTTGGATTCAGTAGGTCTGGCTTTCCATTTTCAGGAGGGTACTGTCGGACTCAAATAACCACTTTATCCTTTTCATTTGACCACGATGAATTTTTTTCTTCCCTTCATTTCAGGGGTGAATGTGATTTCTGGGACTCTTATAATATATGTTTATCTATCCTTCATGCTGAGTCTTAACATTTTACGTATCCTCCATTTTACTTTTAGGGTTTTTTTGGGGGGAGGGATGGCTTGGTTTTTCTTTTTAAAAAAATTCCCTTTCTAAAATTTAGAACTACAGTACTAATTTTTGGTAGATCCTTCCCCTGAGGATATTGAACATAATTGCATTGTGGTCACTACCATTTACTTTCTGGATTAACTCGTGTGTGTTACACAGGATTTAACTGACTTCCCACCGTACCTTGGCAATCAGAGGCCAGAATTGCTCACCTATGAAAATGCAATGATGAGTATGCATACAAGTATATGAAATGTCACAGAACATCTAGCAAAAAATTTCAGCACTGTTTTAATTCTATTAAGTCTGTAACATCAAAAGTAAATGCTTCAGAATTCTTTGCAACTCTAACTAGTACAGCCTGTTGTTATTGACTTAAAACGCACAAGAGATCCTTTCTCTTACAATTCCCCAACTGAATATTATCTATAAACACAAACATCATTCAAAAAGGCATGAGATGGAGCTCAGCTGTCATATAGTAAATCAGGAGCTGGCCATCCTGTCCACTTGTTTCCAATCACACTTCAGTTATAAAGCTATCTCCTGCCCCTTCCAACAATTTAAAACAATTTTGAGCTCTTGCTTAGCAATTCTGTTAAGAGTTCTCACAAGATTAGTCAATACTGAAATGTCAGCAAGTGAGCATTCCAGAAAAGCAGCTAGATATTATTACCAACATCAAACAAAGCAGAACTGCCCGTTAAGAAGGGGGAAATGTCACATTTAAGCGCTTCTTGGGAGTCCACATGAAATCATAGAGCCCCTCTGACAATTAGACTGATGGCTAAATGCTTCCAGAACATTCAGACAAAATGTATCTTGTAGTCTGGCAGCATCTCAGAATGCTAATTAAGACCAGCAAGAAAACCTATCAGTAACACGCTGCTGTGACAAAATTCCTCCCGTACACAGACCTCTCTATATGTAAAACAAGAACTAACCGCCTCACAGATGAGAAAGGTACTTATCTTATAGTAACTGGCAGTTCTTCGAGATATGGGGTCCCTATGGTGGTTCCACTGTGGGTACACATGTGCTCCAAGCTCCTAGACTGGAGATTTTTGAAAGCACTGTCCATTAGGCTGCACATGCACCCTTGCTCACCTGATGCCTCCAACCAAGGAGATAAAGAGCAGGGCAGACCAGAAGCCTCTCCAGTTCCTCCTCTACTGTCAACCAAAAGAAGATCTGAAGCAGAGGGGAAGGAAGGCTGTTAGTGGATACTGACGAGACCCACACATCTCAAAAAACTTCCAGTTATTATAAGGTAAGTAACTTTCTCTTCTTCAAGTGCTGGCCTCTATGTGTACTCCATTTTTGAGGTTCTTTGAGAGGCTATAACCTGACATCTGACCCTTTCTATTATGGAGACAAATAGTCTGGCATACTTCTGACTGGTTTTGTTCTTTGCAAGTAAAAGGGTAAAGCTCACGGAATGTCAAGGGAATGGAGCCTCCTTTCTTCTGAAGATGCACTGGCTTTGGGAAGAACACAGTTAATTGGATAGACTGGTTCAGGAGCAATTCTGCAACTACTTTGGGGGTGAATTTAGGATGTAAATGTAATGAAACTTCATCCTTACAGAATATAGTATAAAGATGATCTGCCACTGGTGCTCCAAGCTCACCAACCATCCTAATTGAGATAATGGCTATGAGGAATGCAACCTTCATGGATAGGAGAGACAGTGAAACTTAGTGAATATGGAGAGAACAAGGCTCAAGTCCCATTGAGGAGTAGGCTTCTTTTAGGTGGAAAGGTTCTGATTAGGCCTTTCCAGAATCTATTAGTCAGTGGGTGTGCAAAGGTCAAGTAACCTACGAAGATGGTTGGTATGTATCGATTGTTGCCAAATGGACCTGAAAGAGATGGACAAACCTGTCATTAAGAAAAGAATATAGTCCAGAATGAAAGGAATATCTACAAAACCTTGGGAGATACATCTTTGATGTGCCCTGATAGAAAAAGGTTTCCACTTGGCTAGATAATATTTTCTATTTTAAATCTTCTTACCAGTAGAAAGGATGATCTCTACAGCTTCAGAACATGATTATTCTAAAGACAATGTCCATCCAAAAACCAAGCCCTGAGATCAAGTGGATGCTTGATTTTGCCATTTTCCTGAGTTAAGAGATCAAAAAATGTCGGCATAATGGTGGCCAAGATGACATGTGTAGGAGGGTCAGAAACCAAAACTCTCTGAGCCATTTGGGGGCAATGAGGATGACTAGTGACCTCTCTTGCCAAATCTTTCATAAGACCCAAGGCAGGAGTGGTAGTGGAAGGAAGGCATAGTTCAGGTGGTTGGACAGTGGAAGAAGTAGACCATTGCTCTGCGAGTTGCAACATAGTGCTTCTCTGACCAGTATATGCCACACTTCCTCTTCGTTTGGGAGGTGAACAGATACCTGATGCAGGTCCCCCATAGAGTGAAAATACTGTTCCCCACAGAGTCACATAGCTTCCACTTATGATTGAGAGCAAAATGTCTGCTGAGGGTGTCAGCTAGCATGTTCTGGTTCCATGGGAAGTAGACTGCCAATAGCATGATCTGAGTGCCAATGCACCAGTTCCACAGCTTCTGCACACAGAGAGATGGATTTAGCTTCTCCCTGTTTGTTGATGTAAAAGACAATCATGATGTTGTCTAACATTATGAGGGCATGGTGACCTTGAACAAATGGGAAAAAGGCTTTGCAAGCCCTTTGACCTGCTCACAGTTCCAGAATATTGATGTGCATCCTGGACTCTCAAGATGTTCAGGTGCCCTGTGGTGTGTGGTCGTCCATGTGGGCTCCCCATCTCAACAGGGAGACATCTGTAATGATCATCCTGTCCAGTGGGGAGGCAAGGAAGGGAACACCAATGCACACCTGGCAGGGATTCTTCTGTCATAAAAGAGATATTACTTTGGCAGGAACAATCATTATAGCACTCAAGGTCTGCCAGTTTGGTGAGTACAGTGTTTGAAGCCACACCTGCAGGCAATGAAGGTGGAGTCTGGTCAACGGTGTGACGTAAGTGCATGAAGCCATATGACCCAGGAGAGAGAGACAAATCTTGACAGGTCCTCAGAGTTGTTTACAACCTGATATATGAGATCAGTCATTGCCTGAAACCTGTACATCCACAGGGAAGCCCTTGCCATGATTGAGTTTTAGACTTCATCATGGCATCCTTAAGTCTGTATTGGAGTGAGGATGGACTTTTTGGAGTTTTTCTGACCCCCAAAAAGGAGAGGATTTGCACCATTGTTGAGGTTGATGCGTAGGCTTCTTGGCATGTCCTGGTGATAAGGAGCCAATCTTCAAGATAAGGGAAGATGGTGAAACCCCCGCACCTGACACGGACTGCTACTACAGAGAAAGACGTAAATGAAGAACTTCAACAGGAAAGTGCTAATTCCTGCACATGGAAAGAAAATGGTCATTGTGTCTGAGATCAAAGACTTTATTAAGTGCATTGTCCTCCTCTGTCCCCCCACGAAGAAGGGACTGTTGCTGTCAACTTGGTTTCTGTGAGAAGAAGCTGTAAATATAGACACAAGGAAAAATTCTTTATCTCTGGACTCCTTGAATTTTAACAGAGCAGACTAACTGAATGAGAAGACATTGATCCCCCAAGTTCCTCTGGGTAACCCTAAAAGACTTTTGAGAAACTGGCAGATTACTACATCTCTGCTACCATTTGAAATTATAGACTGTGACTCACCTGTACACATATTTTACCTGCTTTAACCAATCAATAACTCTCGTTCCTTTTCCTTAGCTAATAAACCTTTAGTTAGTTTACTATAGAATTGGCTAACAGTGTTGTCTTTAGTGTGAGATCTAGGATGCAAATTGACCTGAGTGAGTGATGTGGCTCTTGGGATTAGGTGTAATCTGAATATTGTGTGTTTTTTGGTGTAAGTGACCATTTATCACATAGTCCATTTTATCTGGGTGTCATGATAGCCTGGAAAGTCTAAGGGGACTGTTTAGGACTCCATTCTAAGATTATAGTTGTAATTTGGGAGTTCACATTTGGTATTGGGTTAGCAAAACATAATTATAGAACATACCACCAGTTGAGTTTGGGGTGGCTACCCCACTTTTGACAGTCTGCCCTGATGTAGGCACTCACAGTCATGGGCCACTCCAGACAGCATGACAGGAGGCACGAAGGGAGCAAGGGCACACACATGGACCAGTGGACACTGCTTTCAAAATTCTCCAGTCCCAGGTCCATGGAGTGTATGCATACCCCACAGTGGCATACACATAGGGACCAGCACTCAAAGAAGAAACTGTAGTTCACGGTGTTACAATGTCCTGTTATGGTTAACAAACTAGCACAGGAAAAGGAGTGGGCTTGAGAGTAAAGGAAAAAAATGAGGTTGAGTTTTCAGCCACTCAAAAAGAGAGAGGGCATACACATATCTGCTGAGGTCATGGAGCAAATCAGTGATCCAGTGACTTACAGGGGCAGAAATTGTTGGCTAAAAATTTCCTGCTCAACTGCAGGGATTTCAGCAACAGCAGTTAGTCTCAAACATTCCAGTATGCTTTTGATAATAAAAACACTCTAGCTTAGTACACACTTACCGAGAAATCCCAGCAGTTGACAGGAGCTTGCATAACTTCTGTGGACTTCCTAGCTTCCCTTTAGCATGCCGTGTCCATAGCACTGCACCCACGGGAAAAGCATTCCCGTTGACGCAGTGCTATGCCTTTTGAAGAAGTGGTTTAATTGAATCGACTTCCAGATTGATTCAGCGGGTCTTTACTGCTGCTCAATTGATTCAGATAGATCGATCTGACAGTGGCGAATTTGCCGCCGTCAGAGTGTATCTTTCCTAATAAATGATATCTATACTGTCAAGGTAATGCCATAGAGGGTCAGCCTACATTTGAGCAGGAATGTTATATGTACTTGTAGTTGTATATGCCCTAGCTCTGCTCCTGCTAGTGCTTAAAAATAGCAGTGTTTCTGTGCCGACATGGACTAGCTACCACAAGTACAATTCTGTCCAACCCCGTGGGTACATATGTGGGTGGCTAACCCAAGCCACCACCCATGACACCATGGATCCACTGCTATTTTTAGGTGGTAGCTCGAGCAGAGCCAGCACAGGTATGTCTATGTGTCTGGGAATCACACCTCCCAGCTCAAATATAGATGTACCCTTAGTTACAAATCCAATTCAAAAGATGTCCTCCTATCTTAGTATGCAGACACATAGTTGTTAGAGGTGCATAGGTAAGAAAATACAGGGTACCAGTGTCTCGTTATTGTCTCACATTTTAAGCTTTAACCATCACTGAATGTAATTTCTCCAAAATGTGGCCATTGAAAAATAAATGACAATCAACATAGTGATGGGGCAAGGTATACCAACTTCAGGGGCATTAATAGGCACGTACTAAAATGATTATCTTATCTGTAGAGAAACAAGGTGTGTGAGCTAATATCTTTTATTGGACCACCTGCTGTTGGTAAGAGAAACAAGCTTTTGAGTTTACACAGAGGGATATTACCTCACCCACTTTATCTCTCTAACATGGCTACAATACCATGGCATTTCTTATCTATAGACAGATTTAATCAATTAAGTTAGTTATTTGTATTTGCAAGGTATTTCCCAATCACTACCATTTCCAGGCATGTTTTAATGAATAAAAACAATATCAATTCCTCATAATGAATGATACCAGAGGTGAGTAAATGACAGTTGGGTACACCATAGTAGGAGACCTAAGTTCTAGTCTCACTTCTACCTGAACTGACCTTGTGAAATTTCTCACTTAACTTACCTGGATGAAAGAATTGTCTAGTGGGTAGGGTACTGGGTTGGGGGAAAGCTTTCAGTTTATTTACCAAAAAATGCAGTTTTGGTCAGCCTGAAACTATTCATGAATTTGCAGAATAGTTTCAGCCAAAAACACATTTTTCAGGCTAGATTTCAAGGGTGCCATTTACAAAACAGGAGAAGGAGGTGGCAGCAGTACAATGTTGAGTTTAGTGGCTAAGGCATTCACTTGAGATGAGAGGTTTAAACCTCCAATCTGGAACAGGGCTTTGAAAACAGGTCTTCCCCAGCCCATGTAACCATCAGGCTACAGGTTGGGTTCTCTCAAATCTCTCCCATTGAAGTTATTCCACTTTGTATAAAATACTTGAATAATCATTTGGTCAGACCAAAAGCAAGACTGATGTTATGGTCCAGTGGTTAGACCATTCACCCGGGATAGAAGACAACCTGGCTTCCAGAACCCATATTCCAATGCATATTTAATTAGTTATGCAAACTGGAGCGGCTGCAACAGTAGAGATTTAGAAAGACACTACACTAGAATGCTCAATGGTTGGTGAATACCCTCCTCCTCTGGACGTTTTGTGAATTGAGCCTTTTAAAATGTTGAGAAACAAAACATTTCACGTGACCCAAAATAGATTTTTTTCAATTCACCAAAAATTCCAAAAATATCAGATTTGGTTCACCCCAAAAGAATTTTATTTTATTTTTCAGAACTACCAATGAACCAAAAAATCAATTGTTTCTCCAGCTTTAATCCTGGGTTCCAAACCTGGCTTTGCCACTGACTTGATGTGAGATCTGTACCTCTGTTACCTGTTTCTTTACGTAGACTAAGCTCTTTGAGACAGGAGCTATCTCTTACTCTGTGCTTCTAGTGCAGCGGTTCTCAAACTGGGGGTTGGGACCCCTCAAGAGGTCATGAGGTTATTATGGGGGGGCAGTCGCAAGCTGTCAGCCCCCGCACATGCTCGAGCTATTGCTATGGCTGTATGGCTTAGAGCTGGGTGGCCAGAGAACAGCAGCTGCTGGGTGGGTGATCTGAAATCAGTACCACCCCCAACAGAAGTAAGGGTGGCATGACATGAGTGAGGATGGCATGGAATTGGAGGGTTGTCACTTTTTTAGGGGAGGTCTTCACAGCCTGAAATATTTTCCAAAGGGGTCCCCAACAAAAAAAAAATTTGAGAACCCCTGTTGTAGTGAGTTTGAATGGGACCTTGATCTCAATTGTGACTCTGAGACACCACTGAAATATAAATGAAAGTAACAGTATAAAAAGACAATAATAAATGTTTAGATCTTATAGAAGATTTTACATTTTCAGAGCCTTTTAAAATATGAATTATTTTTCAATTCAAAATGGTCAGCGTATGCATACACTTATGTAAATATCTGTAGATAATCAAGAACACTGTTCATACACTTGGGCTCCTGGCTCATTGCCCTGGGGCATATTATGGATTTGTCCTTATTTAGGCAAAACTTCCACTGACTTCAGAACTAAAAGATCAGGCTTTTTATTGAGAAACCATCAAGGCTTTGGGTAAAATTTCAAAAGTGCCTAAATCCCATTTACTTTCAAGGTGATTTAGGCTCATAAATTATTTTTGAAACTAGGATTTGGGCTCTTAAGTCACTTTGATGCTTTTGAAATGTTTACTCTTTATGTCTCTCGTTGGATCTTGCATTATAAACCAGACTGAGCTGGTTGTCACATGGTTGTTTTCAAGGTTGCCATAAAGTGGAGAAAATGTAACAGCATACAAGCATCTTGACTTTTTGAGTTAGCTCATGAAAAAGTATTTATTGTGACAGAAAATGCTGGGAATCTGGTGAAAACCCTAATCTTACTGCCTACTCATTTCGCCCTTTAAAATTCTGACAAAATAATCACACCTGAGTTTGATGAGATGATTTTAATGGTCAGCAAAATCTTTTCACTCTGTTTATCCTGTTATACATTTATTCATCAATTCTTCTCTCTTGGGCTTTTAAAGCCAATAGGTAATGTGTATACCTGCTCGGATTCAGGTTTGTTTAAACAAGAGGAGGAGTCCAACTTTTGGATGGGACACCATTTAGCTAACGCTACGTTTCTCTCTGCCATAGCCATGTTATCTCTGGGAACGATGCTACAGTGAAACAAACTGGTGCCCTCAGAATATGGTTCTGGGGGTAATGACAGCCGGTGGTGTGATGAAAATTAATGAGATAAGTAGCTACCTAAATGAAAATGAAGGTATGTAAAGAACAGGATAAAGACCTCTCATATCAAGTGTTTGAAAATAAATGTATGGGACTGTGAGCCCTGGAAATTGAAATCCTCAGTTTAATTACAGAACAGGCACAGTAGGTGCTATAAGAGCATAAGTCTTGTTACATTGTCTTATTTCGAGGGGAAGAAGGAGGCCCATACATTCCTTGGCCTCTTTGGTGAGACTAACAAAGATGCAAAGTAATTTCCATTATGATAGAAATATATCCACACTGCACAACCTATTAGAACTTGAATCTAGACCAGGAGCTTATCTCGATAGCCTCCAAAGAGCCATTCAACAGGAATATCTTTGCATTAAAAGTACTTCCTACTTTTATTTCTCTTTCATAAACCAGTTACATTACTGAATGAAACATTCTGGAAAGCCCTAGAAGCCTCAGTTTTCTAAGGCTAAGACTACTCTAGAGAGCTTACCACCAATGCGGCTGTACACTTTCTAGTGTAGCTGCTCTAAGCTGATGGGAGAGAGTTCTCCCGTCGACTTGATCAATCCACCCCCAATGAGCGGAGGCAGCTATGTTGGAGGAAGAAGCTCTCCCACCAACATAGCATTGTCCATGCTGGCGATTAGGTTGGTGTAACTTATGTTGCTCAGGGAGGTGGCTTATTCACACCTCTGAGTGACATATACTGACATAAGTCGTAGTGTAGACATAGACTAAGACATTCTATGCTTTCAGTCTAAGTCATTTAGCCTTCACAATATACAACTTTTAAAGATGGTTCAGCTCAGCCAAAGCCACTGTGAAGAAAGATATCTGGCCTCATCATGCTCAGCGTTATATTAGTGGTTCCATTAACATCAGTTGCTTTACTCTGTGCGAAAGAGCTGGGTTTGCCCCCATACCTTAAAGAAAAAGTTACAAGCTGATACTAGACCGTACATAGCAAATATGATTTTAAGTCCATGCTTCATTTGCTCCAAAAGCAGGGTAGTTACTTCTGACATATTTTGTCTTCTACTTTCCCCCTCACCCTGTTTCTCTTTTGTCCTTGTGCTTAATGGATTTAAATCCTTGCTTGCTCTTGCCACACTTCTCTTGATCAGTTGCAGATGAGGTTCTGCTGCCTAATAGTGGAATTTCCAGTCCTTTGTGAACACCCAGGAGGAAGGCTGGTTACCAAATGTTGAAAACACCTGATCCGCTGTTGCCCTGTATAGTCATTTACACTAGTGCAAAATTGGTGTAAAATGATGTCCATCTGATTGAGCAGCATTTTACACCCACATTGCACTCCTATTGTTCTAGCATCAGTCACTATCCAAGATGTAGGACAACAGTTCTGAAGTTGATTGTTTAGAGTACGTATGTTGACTCTGTGTGAATTCAGTGCTGTCGTAACTACATTATGACTTGGGTTTTTGTGGCTTCATGGGAGCTGGAGCTTCTAACCTTACAGTAGAGCTGGTCAAAAACGGGACACACAAAAACTCAAAATAAGTTTTGTTTCCTCCTAAATGTATTGTGGATTTTTCTGATTTTCAATTAACGATTTGAAATGAAAACATTTTGTTTCAAATAGTTTTACTGAAAAAAATCAGAAATTAATTGAACATTTTCAAATAGTTCATATAGCCGCTTTCCATTTAAAAAGATTTCAGTTAAAAATTTTAACCAGCTGTCCCTTTCAGCCTCGTATAACTCACTACATCTCTAAAACATGCGAGATGCACAGCCACATCCCCTATTGTATATTCACTATCTAACCTACTCCCTATGCAGCTACAAATCTTAGTTAGACATTATTTTAGGATTCAAGAAGGCATTTGAATCTGTATAAATTAAATGCATCATTTCACTATTTCCAGGTAATGGGAACATGCCGATGAATTAACTTCATGACTATAGAAACAATTTTTCCCCCCAATGCCTTCATAGTACCCTGTTACCGTAGGGAAAACATGATTATCTTGTTCTTTTAATTCCTTGAAACATTCTGCATGTCCGAACGTATACATATTGATGTTCTGTTGTTACTGGATGCTTACATCGAGGAACTTCTCATTAAAATGTTGGACATTTCCCAGATGATAAAAATCTGTCAAGTTCATGAGTTCTAACACAATTATTTCTGGTACACCACAAAGGCTTATTGGATTTGATTTTATTATTAATTATTATTATTATTGAATTTTGATTTAAAGCGGAGGAAAGCTTGTAACTTCCTGAAAGAAGCAAAGTTAATATCACTCTGGAAATGGACTTAACTGAATGTATATTTACAATACTCATCCAGGGACCAGTAAGAAGAAGATTCTCCTTGTAATGATAGTCATAGTTGTGTTTAATTCCTAAAAGTTGCAGCCCATGTGCCACTAGTTTTCAGACACTTGTTACTTGTCAGTGTAATACTTCCCCATTCACCTGGTAGAATTAACATCAAAATAGCATGCAGCTCTGATGATGAACCTACTAAATACCTGGGGAGGGATTCTCCCACCAAAAGCAGTCCCTAAATGCTTCTTGAGTGGTGTATTGAGACTGGAGAAGCCCCACAGAATTCCGCTGGCGCAGGCGCTGCTTAGGGTTGCTACATAATGGCTTATATAGGCCCTTTTGCAAGCTTTGGTGCTAGGGGTGGGTTTGGACACGGGAGGGGAGTCCCTGTAGGGCATACTGCTATGGGCATTTTGGGTATCTGTGGGTTATGGAGCTTCATATAGGCTTCCCAGGCAGGGCCACAGGAATTCAAAGCAGCCACTGGGGCTACTTTAAATTATACTAGGCGTCATTCCATCCCCCAACTAGCCTGTCCCTGTGTGGGTTGTGCTTCCTGGAGGTAAAGCATGGTCTCACCGATAGTTTTAGGATATTTCCATTACCACTGTAGGCTCACCCCCTCCCCCATTACAAGCTCTCCACTCCCCCGCTCGCCTCACCGCAGCTCTAACAATCAATACCGATTATATAATCAACAGCAAGTATCAAGCTAGTCCTGAAAATGCACACGTGCCTAACGTTGAGCACATCTCACGGGAGCCAATGGGCCTACTTACATGTTGCTCGTTAAGCACGTGCACAAGGCTTTGCAAGCTTGGAGCCCCAAGGTTGTGCCCACTGTTTCAGCAGAGACGCCGTAATAATTTAACCACAGACTCCAAAGTACACAGCCAACAATTGAAACCGCCACTGGGATGTTAGCTCAATGAGCCAAACTAGTTACGAAAGCACTCGGAATTGAATGATATCCCATTTTTTTTAAAATCTTACATGGATCGTCAGTGCTTGACAGTTGGATTTTGTGAGGGTAGCTGACCACTAGCAATTTTTTTTTATGACCAGGAGAGCAAAGTGGTTCTCTGTACACTGACAGCCAGACACAAACCAAAGTTCAAGTGGATTCAAAATCTGGTGAAGTCCATTGTCCCACACATTTAGGTGGTTTGTTCTCCCACATGGCCTAACTACAGCTGGCCACTTGGAGCTGGAAATGTGTTGAGCAGTTCAGACCACAAAAAAGGAACATACTTATAGCAGGGCGAGCAATGTGAAAGAAATGATGGGGGAAGGTAGTCTTATTTCAGACGTAAAGGAGGACAACATAAAATCCAGTGCAGTCAAGGACTGCGAGTCAGCTCTCCGTGGGAGTTTTGCTAATAAATTCAATGCAGCGTGGTGTTTGCCCCAGCAAGACAGGAAGCCACTTACAAAAAAGGAGTTGAGAATGAATATGAAGCAGATAATTCTTGTAGGGTCAAGGAAATACAAAGGACAAAGGAAGTCTCCAGTCAGACATGGAAAGGCTTCAATTTCCTGCACCTTTCCTGAGCAGTACATTTACTTTAAAGCAGTTGGTGTGCAGTACATATATATTCTGCTTTCTGTACAGCCTGGTTGTGCAAGGTGCTAATTGCCCTCAACCTCTGTTCACTTTAATAGGAATTAAGGATGCACATCGCCTTTCAGGATTAGGAGCTCTGTCATGAAGATCCTTGATGCTAGTGCGAGCAGCACACAGGAGGAACCAAAAACAGCTGGAAGCTCTAGCAGGAAGGAGTGGGTAGTGGGAAGGTATCACAGAAAGGCTGTTCTTCTAGCTGCGTTACCTCCATGCTCAGGATCAGTGGCAAAGGAAGCCATGGATCCAGCATTTGCCCTTTGTGTGGCCCTTCTGCCCAGTCTGAACTTCCTGATTTTAAATCAACAGGGGAAGACAGTCCCTAAATCTTCGTCATTTTGATCCAATCCTGCAAAGTGTTGGGCACCACTTGCAGTGGGAGTGGAGGAGGTGCAACATACTGGAAATGATAGTCAGCATTTTGCAAGATCAAACCCTGGCATACATTTTCCTTCTAATCTAGGAGCAGTGATTGGTGTAACCATTGCTGAACATCAGTTGAGCATGTGTTACTGTTTGGTGATGATATCTTTATGAACAAATAAAGTGGGTGCTTTTCAGATTCTCACCTGCACAGGATTCTGTTATTTTCGTCTGCTGTGTTGTCATGTACATTTGTGTAAACAACAGCAATCCTTTTCCTGAGTCTGTGTGTAGAAACTATTGCCTTCTAATCATATTGAGAACAGGAAAAATCTAATGAATGCCTTGTATTAAAATTTAAGTCTAAATCAAGCCCTATAAAGGAAATTTCACCTTTATCTTCATCTGATTTATATTAACAAATGTAGCCAGTAGGGAACAGAAGAGGGAAATAACAAAGCAAAGTAAGAGACACAGGATGGATGAACTGTTTTAAAATTAATGAGCTAAGAACAAACAACCATTAACGGTAAAAACAAATAATCCTCCTCTGTTTCTGCCATGAAACCTTGTGTATCAGTCAATCGAAACTTTAAGGACAATTAAACTCCTCATTGCAGACTGGCAATTTCAAAAGCGTATTCATGAGTTTTCACACCTAACAGGGCTAAAAGCCCCTATGGGTGTTCCTACATGTAGGTAACAGGTTACTTAAAATCTGTAATCTCTTACTAGCTTTCATATTTTACATCTTGAGATGGCAGTAATTTCAGGAAATTACATTTTATTTGACAAATTAATACTGGGTGAATTTTTGTTTTTCAAGTTTAATAGTTCATTTTGTGTTTACAAGAGTGTATTTTACAAGGAATGTGGACCAGATTCTGCCCTCAGTTATACCTTTGATACTTCATAGACCAAACATTTTATTAATATATATATCTCTACAGTTACTGTGACATTCTAGAAAACAACTATATTGCAAATCTAGAAGTGGGGTCCAAACATCAGATGTAGGGGAATATATTACAAATAATTATATGTATGTATTAACTCAGGATGACATGGCTATAACTGAAGGCAGAATTTGATCCACTATGTTTAATACAGCACACATTGCATATTTCAAAAGCCTACCTGCCTGCCGATCTTTCTATCTTGATATATCTCCCACGCCTATTGCTGTGGTATCTGAAGCATCTATTCAATGCCTCCATGACTCCAGTCACAGAATTTGCTACAAAATTCACCCCTTATCACAAAATTGTGCTCCAAAATCTCAGCTCTCGCTCTCTCTCTCTTTTAACGTCCACATTTCTACCTCTCAGAGTTGTGAAGAAAATCTTAAAAAAAAAAAAAAAAAAAAAAAAAGGTGAGCTAATAAATGCTATTGGCTTTTCCCAAAATTGGACCATTTCTGAATTTTTTAAAACGAAATAAGGTTGATTTTGAAGGGGGTTTTAATTTCAATTTGAGGTGAGGTTTTTTGTTTTTTTTTAAATCATGCCTCTAATATTTTTAAATTTCAGCCACAGGGTTGTTCATGGATTCATGCTGAAGAACACCACAATTCAAAACACATGTGCTGTGTGTTTTACTTCAGTGACTATGACCTTTGAAAAAAGACACAGGCTGGTTTTCAATTTAATAACATTTCAACAGCAAATATATTTTAATGCACAAAGGACCATTCTCAAAGTTCACAAAATTGTGTTTGCACAAAATTGTGTTTGGGTAGGTGGGGGGAAGGGGCTAAAGGTTTATAAAAAAAAGAGTTGCATTTTCTTCTCAGAGGCTCCAAATCTTTACTTGGGCACTTGAATTTGCTCTTAAAGGGCCTAACCTTGCAAAATGCTCCCATTCAGAACCTCCCTTGACTACAGCTTGATCCAAACCCCACTGAAGTCAATGGGAAGTTTTGCACTAAATTCAATAGGATTTGGATCAGACCCATAATGTTCCCATATTCAGATAGTTTCCTCTGATGGTGTAACCGATTTGAAGTACATCTTTGAAAAGGCCAGGTTTTTACTCTATCAACGTATCACCTGTATCACAATCTTGGAATTATAAATACATGCTAGATTACATCATCACCAGACCATGGCAATTTCATGATGCAGCACCATGCTGGAGTTGATTGGTATGTTTCAGTGACTCAATGCGAAAATAACACACAAGAGATACAAGTTGGACCACACTGTCAATAGCATAGAACATCATCAGTGACTTGTAACTGGAGTTAATCAACAATTTTACTCTAAATATTTTCTTGTGAATACAAGAAAATCATCTACAAAACTATCCTGCTTACTGTACATCTATTTTTTGTTCTAAACATTCTCTGAATAGTCTGAGTTAATTTCCAGCCTATGGGTTGTTGACAAACTGCTTTGTTTATGACCTATTGGTGGCTTACTCACTTAGGTTGCACGGTATAATTACTTCTGCCTGACTGAGCAACAAAACTTTTAAACAAAATAATGATAGATAAACAGTGGAGAATAGACAATGGCCAGCACACCACCAGTGCAAATTTTCAGACAACTAGTCATTCGGGCTTACATTTTTCATCAAGCCTTTGGCATTTGTTAAGATTTCCACTAACACCTGAAGATTGTCTAAAGATTCATGAATAACATGCCTCCCTGTTAAACTCCCTGCTATTCTTTTCCTGTGTTAGTGAATTTCTGGTTCCCTTGGCATCTGTTTACAGGTTTAAAGTTAATTACTGACTGTATCATCTAGTACAGTGTTTCTCAATTAGTGTTCCGCGGAACCCCAGGGTTCCGCGGGAACACCGTTAGAGTTCCGCGAGCAGCTGTTCTCTGCGCCGCCGATCAGCTGTTCTCCGCCGCAGAGAGCAGCTGTTCTCCGCACCGCCGAAAAAGGGATGATGTCCCGGATTTTTCGGCGGAGAGTATCGAGTGTAAGGAAAATGTAAGTGAGAAATGCTGACCCAGTTGTTTGAAATTTGTTATATAATTTGCTTATTTCGACTTTTTTTGGCCCCATATGTAAAAATACTGTTAAGAGTTTGGGGGGTTCCCCAATTATTTATCGAGTTCAAAAGGGTTCCGTGGACAAATTTAATTGAGAAACACTGATCTAGTATTACAATATTCAGACCTGCCCTTTCACACAGATCTGTATGTTGCTTTCCTTATTTCCACATGAAGCTTCTTTGAAGGCAAAGCTGCCAGTGGATGCTATTAGGGCTCAGCTTCAGAGTAAAGGTCCATGCTTTCAGTTCTGTTTGTAGGACCAACTCTAAGCCAAGAATTCCCTTTTCTGGATCCAGCTGCAAATGCAAATACTAAAGGCCTGTTTTCAACAAAACACGTCTCCTTATCAATTCAATCTAATGTCGAGTGCAGCAGCTGCTTGCTAAGAAATGTATTGTGCAAGAGCACATGAAACTGGTGCCTGGATTCAGTGTTGACTGCCTACTGGTGTCCAGGTGGTGTTTCAAGTGTTGGTTATAATCTGCAAAGCACTAAATAACTCAGGGCCTTCCCACACAAGGAATCATATGTCACATGGCTGCAGTCAGTCTATGGAGGCATGTGAACTGAGGCCTCCACGTAAGAGTGGGATCAGTCAGGAGGATATTCTCCATTCCTCAGCTTTGCAATTCACACTTCCCACCACCCCCATTGTCTGAAATAGCCCGAATATATTATTGAATTTCCAGCTACACAAAGACACCTATCTTTTTATTCAGTCTTTTGGGGAGGAAGATTGTGCTGGGGCCTTGTATGTATAGGCCTGGTGAGGCAATGTTGGTTTGATCTCTCAGGTTGCGCAATTGCTGTTTTTGTGGAAGTTAATCTTTTTCTAATAGCCTATTATTTTGCATTATATCAAAGGCACTGGCACTCAGGGTGGACATGTCTATATAAATATAACACAATAACAAAAATTCCTTCAAATACCACTTGGAAAGAAAGAAGTTTTACCGTGATGGTTCCCAGTTCATTTTTAAGTATGGTTTAGCTTTGTCAGTATTCCATACTTACAGTCATTTGCTGTTCCTTCATTAGTATTTTTCCCTAAAACTCACCTGCCAGTCTTAGCTGAGATCTTTCGTCAAGTTAACCTCAGAAAACTTTAAAATGCACTACTCTGTTCCTTTTCAATTTTTCCAAAATCTCAGTAACACAAAGCAGTTTCCAAGTTACAATCCAACAGATGAAGAACACGGTTGACAAAAAAGGTCTGATTCTTATTTATACTAACACTCCTTTACTCTTTTTTGGCAGTATAAAAGGGCCTTGAAGTGAATGTAAGTGTAATTTAAGTCCCTTTTACACAGCCAGAGTGATGTAAAGGGGCCTTAATGCAAATAAGAATCAGGCCTACAGTCTCTTCATGAAATCCTCTCTCCATCAATCAGAATTTTGCCATTGATTTCAATAGAGTCACGATGGCACCCTCTTTCTTATCTATTTTGGCTCTCTCATGAGTTAGAGTCAGGGATTTGCACTTCTGTATTTTCCAGGGCCCAGTACAAGTAGCTGATGTTCCTGGCTCTCAATCAGTGACAAATATAGCTAGGCTTTCATTTATTCCAAAAATAGGTGTTTCTTGAACAGAAAAATGTATGCACCTTTGTTTGTATCTTCATGAATTAGGAGAGCAGTAGCAAGTTCACAGATGCTTTCCAAACAATAACATAAACAGATCAAAGATAAAACAGATAAGTCATGGATTTGAAAAGCTGGTTCGTTTAAGACTATGTCTGATGCAAAATTGTAGAATGTAACGTTTTGTATCCATGCCATGTTTTATTTACTTTTGGATATTACCTGCAGGCAGCAACTCTACACCTAAAAAAAAATACATCCATCCTACTGCGAGACTAAAGCAGAACAGACTTTACTGGCAATATGCTTTACTTCCTAGAAGGAGGGTATCACAGCAGACAATAGGCATTTCACCAAGATCTAATGCAGATACACTCAGATTAAAAGAACTAGCAAGACCATCTACACTAGCGCCATCTACCTTTTGTCAGCTGCTTCTCCAGCCAATGGGCTGGAATAGCAGCCACATGCCTTAAGGGTCTTTACAACATATGTTTTTTATACTAATGGATCCCTTTCCTCTGTCCACCAGATGTTCTCAGGCTACCGCCTCCCACAATAGCATAGATAGGACTAGCACACAAGCACCCTCCTCAATGCACAGGGTATGTGAGGAACATTTACCCGGGTTCTCCATCACTACCTCTCTCCTCCATTCAGCCCCACCACAGGTGTGAATGATGTAGAGCCCACACATTGGCCCCCCACACCAGGACCAGTTTCACCAAATATTCTGTCACACGCCAGTACATAATATGTTTGGCAGCCATCTTTCTGATGATGTCACTTCCCTACAGGGATGTTGGGAGCTGAGCAACCCTCCTCGTCTCTTGCTCTCCTTCTAACTAAATATAAACATCTCTAATATTCTTCCTGTGCATTAGACACTTCATATTGTGCGTGTGAGAAACTGACAGCGAGAATGACAAGTGCAACCTCTTGATGGTAGTCGGAGTATTTCGAAAAATTATTTGTTGTAATTATTCATCGCATTAACCATTTTGCAGAGGAATTGCAGGCACTGGGGAGAGCATAAATAGAAGTGAGAGAGGTTTCCAGTGCAAGTCTCAAACACTAAATGATTATATAAACATAGGTATAATTGCAAATATTAATCCTTGTGGAAAAGACTTTCTAACCCATGAGATTCAAATGCATTTACCTATCCACAAAAACATGCTTTGATTTAATTCATCACACTAAAAGCTCATACTGGTTGTGCAGTGCCTAGCTCAGTAATGTTCTGGTCCATGACTAGGGCTTCTAGACACTACAGTAATACAAATAAGTCATAATAGAATTCAACCTCTTTGGAGCATAAACTATCCTTGTTATATTTTGTACAATGCCAAGCATGCTGTTGGCCATGTTGTTAAAGATGGTTGCCGGGCCGCCTTTAAATAGTGACCACAACAAAAAATAATGAACAAAGATCACCATGGAAAAGCTTACCCGGGGAATCAAGTATCTAATGAATTTTATTCTGACTGGCAAAGTGTATATTAACTGCACTGACTTTATTCTGATGGGCAAACGTTACTCACTTGGTAAAATTGAAAAGAACAAGCAATCATTGTGTGAAGGGTTGTTAGAGCCAATTGAGAAGAAAACCAGTTAAAGAGAGAGGCTTGCTTGAGGGAAAGAGCAAAATTGATAGAAGCACACTGTACACCAGTATATAGCCTAACAAACAAGTGCAAGTTGGAAAGTTTTCTGCCACTTGTCCAGCAGGCTCGCCCTCTTCTTTGTGAATAGTTCAAACATTGCTTCAGTGAAAGGACTGGAGATGCAAATTCTCCAGCATGCAGGAGTCAATATAGCTGCTGGAACACAAAATAATATAGGGAATGACAGGGAATATAGGGAATCATGGCCTTATTCTGAATGTGATTTTTTTTATTTACATTCTAATGAGAGAACTACTATGCAGACTGTATAACATTGCAAGGAATCATGAGAAAGACAAGGCAATGCAAACCAAGGGAGGATGGGCTGAGACTGAAACCATAATCATTAAATGCTTCTTCACTTTAAAGAATCCACAAGTGCATAGTCTTATAAAAACTCAGTTTAAACCTAAAAAACTAACTCACTCCTCAACATTCTGTGTTGTCTTAATATTTCTTTGCATTTTCAATACCAATTTTGCAGATGACATTTCATGACACTAAAGTCATGTGGATAGGGAAAAAATGCTCTTTACAAAAATACTTCTTCCACTGGGCTGCACTATCAGAAGTCCAAGAACACACAGCCTTTTGTTTGCCATGGAGGTGATTTTGTACTGCAGCTTTCTACTGTTCCAGCAGTGTTTGTGTCGGAAAAACAATCTGCTTTCATGATATGCTTTGTCATAAGAAAACTAAGTTCTACAAAGTTTAAAATACATATATGGTTATGGAAAGTGGTTGAAATAAGAACAGAAAGTGGATCAATTATTTAACTGAGATCTGTAATTCCTTCCAAATGGAGTTCAATAGGGTTCACAAATTTTATGCGAGAACTGGTTCACGTAGACTCTTAAATTTGTATAGTTCTTGAATCAGTCTGGGTTTACTATGGTTTAATATTTGTAAAAGCCAATAGGCACAGTAGTTTGAATATAGTCAGTCTGGATTATGTGCATTTAGGATGCTGAGGAAATCAGCAAACAAACTTCACTATAATTTGTCTTTGAAAAGTCTATAAATACTGAATAGGTACCAGAAGTTTGGTGACAAAAAAATGTAGAACTGATCTTTAAATAAAGGAAAAAAGAGCAATGCTGGCAATTACCTCCATGTAAATCCAACTTTGTGACCTAAAGTAGTGGAGTAAAATAATAGAAAATTGCTAAGAGGAAAACATGCTCAGATATCTGGAAGATAAAGGAGCCATGGTGAATATGCACCATGGAGTTTTTAAAGAACAGATTTTGCTTGATTGATGTGTTTGTGTGAGTTGGGTATTTTTTCTGAGAGAGAAAGAGATTAAATGAGTATTTGAAGTGATAAATATGGCACTTGGATTTTGGAGAGAATTTAGGAACAGTGACTCTTGATCTTAATATCAAAATTAGTCAAAATTGGCTTGGATGTGAATACTGTCATATGGATTCAAATCTGGTCAGGAATTTTTCAAAACTGAAACTTTAGTGAAACAGAATTCTTGTTTTCTGGTCTGCCCTACTGAAATCTGCCTGAAGGATTGTGTTTCTATGTATGCATTGTATATATTGCAATTTTTTTTAAAAATGTCCTTGTTTTTATGGATACTAAATTATATGCAAATTGCAGGCTATGTGAAAACTATAGCATCTATTCGACAAGGTCAATTACATACATCATCACATCAGAACAATGGTTCTTCAAAAACGATATTCAATGAGCAACTCCCTGCCTGATTATCACAAGTACATTAGAGGGACAGTTTAGTGCAACAAGACTTTCTTTTTACTAGGGAAGGTATGATCATGAATTGAATAGTCATTTATATAGGAAGGCATATAAATAAAAAGTGAGAATTAAAAAAACCCGATAAGATAATGAAGATATTTCAGCTTTGTTTGTTTTCAGTAATAAACCAGTAGGACAGATGGTTATTAATGCTTTTTTCCCCCAGCCCATTTTATCATGGAATAAACAAAAGAACTAGTTATCCTTTGGTTAAAAAAGATAGTGCCTAGCACAGTGGAGTCTTGGTCCATGACCGGGGTTTGAAAGTACTGTGATAATACAAATAATAAACAACATATTTACAAGTCAGGAAGTTATCTTAAAATCCTTTTTATACAACCAATATTGTGGTGATTGAAAATTAGTATGATGTCTATATTTAAGTGGGAACTGCTACAGGCTACAGCAAATCATCAAGGGTCCACAATATGGGAGCATTTATATTATAAGTGACTTATGGATGACGAAAAAGTAAAGCAGAATTTGAAGTATTTCATGAACAACTGTCACAAAGTTCTGTGTTGCAAATATTTAGGGACCAATCCCCAGCGGGTGTAAATTGTCATAGCTTCATTGACTTCAAGTGCGCTTTTTTTTAAAATCCGCTGGGGATCTACCCCATGTATACTATATATGTATATATTTACTATATGTGAGTGAGTGAGAGAATGTGTACACATATTCCCTAATGTCATTGATTTATTCTTGTTGTATGTAATGAAAAGAGACAGTGGACATGAAAACTAAGTGTCTTTTTAATCATTTAAGTTGAACAGTGTAAAAAACACATTTTCAGTCACGTATTCATTTTGAGCCTGTTTAAACAGAAACAGAATTGCAGACTGACTGCACTAGACACAACTTGCATGCTTCCCTCCAGCACCGCTAGGGTATGTCTGCACAGCCTGCGGCAGTGAGCCTCCTGGCCTGAGTCGACAACTCAAGTGAGTGGGTATCATTTTAGCCCACTGGAAACAGCTACGTAGACAGCACTTTGAAGTTGTGACTCAGCTGGAGCTCAGGATCTGAAGCTTAAGGAGGAGGGTAGGCTTCCGAGCCTGACCTGCAACTTCAGATGACGGTTTACACAGCTAGTTTTAGAGCACTAGCCTGAGCCCCACTAGCCTAAGTCTCTCTACCACCATAGCCCAAACTGGCAGTATCAGCTACTCGCCTTCAACTGGTTGTGATGAAGCAGTATATCAGAGTTGGACTGGAAGGGACCTCGCGAGGTCTTCTACTCAAGTCCCCTGCACTCAAGGCAGGATGAAGCATTATCTAGAGATAATTCCTGACAAGTGTCTGTCCAACCTACTTTTACAAATTTCCAATGACAGAGATTACACAACCTCTCTAGGCAATTTATTCCAGAGCTTAACCACCCTGATAGTAAGTTTTTCCCAATATCCAAACCTCCCTTGCTACAATATAAGCCCATTCCTTTTTGTCCTATCCTCAGGGGTTAACATGAACAATTTTTCTCACTCCTCCTTGTAACAACCTCTTACGTATTTGAAAACTTATCATGTTCCCCCCTCAGTGTTCTCTTCTGAACCAAACCCAATTTTTTCAATTTTCCCTCATTTTCTAGGCATTTCATCTTTTTTGTTGCTCTTCTCTGGACTTTCTCCAATTTGTCCACATCTTTTGTGAAATATGGTGCCCAGTACTGGACACAATACTCCTGTTGAGGCCTAATCAGCTTGAAGTAGAGAGGAAAAATTGCTTCTTGTGTCTTGCTTACAACACTCCTGCTAATACATCCCAGAATGATGTTTGCTTTTTTGCAACAGTGTTATATGTTAGCTCATATTTAGCTTGTCATCCACTATGACCCCCTTTCTGCAATACTCCTTTCTAGGTAGTCATTTCCCATTTTGTACATGTGCAACTGATTGTTCTTTCCTAGGTGGAGTACTTTGTATTTGTTCTTATTGAATTTCATCCTATTTACTTAGACCATAAGAATGGCCATACCGGGCCAGACCAACGATCCATCTAGCCCAGAATCCTGTCTTCCGACAGCGGCCAATGCCAGGTGAATCAGAGAGAATTAATAGAATCCCCTGCCACTCATTCCCAGCTTCTGGGAAACAGAGGCTAGGGACACTTCAGAGCACGGTTTTGCATCCCTGCTCATTCTGGCTAATAGCCATTGATGGACCTCTCCTCCATGGACTTATCTAGTTCTTTTTTTAACTCTGTTGTAGTGTTGGTCTTCATAACATCCTCTGGCAAAAAGTTCCAAAAGTTGACTGTACGTTGTGTGAAGAAATACTTTCTTTTGTTTGTTTTAAACCTGCTGCCTATTAATCTCATTTGGTGACCTCTACTTTGTGTGTTATGAGAAGGAGTAAATAACACTTCCTTATTTATTTTCACCAGTCATGATTTTATAAACCTCTATCATATCTCCCGTTAGTCATCTCTTTTCCAAGTTGAAAGTCTCAGTCTTATTACTCTCTCCTCATATGGAAGCTGTTCCATTCCCCTAATCATTTTGTTGTTTATCTTTTCCAATTCCAATATATATATATATCTTTTCTGAGATGGGGGGACCAGATCTGCATGTAGTATTCAAGATGTAGATGTGGATACTTCAGACCATTTCTACAGTTTGTCCAGATAATTTTGAATTTTAAACCTATCTTTCAAAGCTCTTGCAACCCCTCTAGCTTGATATTATCCACAAACTTTATAAGTGTAGTCTCTGTGCCATTATCTAAATCATTGATGAAGATATTGAACAGAACCAGACCTGATCCCTCCATGACCCCACTCAATATGCCCTTCCTGCTTCACTGTGAACCACTGATAACTTCCCTCTGGAAATGGTTTTCCAACCAGCTATTTACCCACCTTATAGTAACTCCATCTAGGTTGTATTTCCCTAGTTTGTTTATGACAAGGTCATGTGAGACAGAATCAAAAGCCTTAGTAAAGACAAAATATACCACATCTACTGCTTCCCCCCATCCACAAGGCTTGTTACCCTGGTGTAGGCTGGTGGCATGGTCCAGCCAAGGCATCGCAACCCTTCCTTGGGCCTAGGCTTTGAGGAAGGCCACAGTGCCTTGGTCTACAGAAATAAGCTTCACAGATTATAAGTCTTTAGCCCCGGCCCCTTGTGGGGCAGACTTTCCTCACAGTCTGTAGTCCCCTGGCCCACAAATTTCTTCCATTCAATTATCAATTAAACACTAGCATAAACTACATCTGTACAAGGCACTAGATGTCCTAGAAAATAATTAAAACCACAATCTATAACAAAGACAAAATGGCCACTGGTCTACTACTGCTCTATTTCAAAATAAAGGCTAACCAAGCAACAAAAATGGAACATCATTCTCACTCCACCCATCTTGTGCCTTATTCTCCCCCCACTCAGTTCCCCTAAACACCCCCAAACTACTTAAACCTTCAAACCCTGCATGCGTCAGCCCTTCTCAAATATCCACCCAAATAGATGGGCAACAAGTAAGACTTTTTGGGGTCATTGGAAGTGAGTTCCAAAGCTGAGGGGCCCTTGAGGAAAATGCCCTTTCACAGATCCCTTTCTAATTCATTAAAGGGGCTCCTCAGACAATCCTGCTGATTGCTACTGTAGCAGTATGACACAAAGACTACCTCTCTCCCTGATATACACAGGTACCAAACCATAGGCCTTAAGGGTCTTTTTTGTTGGATATGAACTTGGACTTTCTAGATGGCAGTTGTCACTCTTGAAGATGAGCGCATTTTCCAGTCCCCTGATTCATTCCCCAAGAATCTTCAAAAATAATCATCAGTTCAGTAGATTATCAGGCCAGTAAGACATATCTGACTCACTCCCTGTGTTTACAGAATACATATATAAGGATTCTGAAATAGCTTCCTTTTAATATCTATGGGTATGTATCATTAGGCCCTGATGACTTGTCTACTGTATGTTGCCACAAATATTGTGTGATCACTGTTACCACTTACTTGGTTGACGTGAGAGTTCTACAAACATCACAAAATCTGAGTGTTTTATGAGACAGTTCTACATGCTACCCCTCCAGAGAGCAGTCATTTCACACTTTATTCACAGTCAGCTGCCCTAAACCTTAAAAATACTTAAAACCTCACAAAAACCTCTTTGACTGAAGACGGGCTGTAAAGTTGTTCACCTTCAGTCTGGAGTATGCCAAATAGATGTGTAAGCACAAATCACGTCTGCATTGCAGGAAGCCATTTCAGAATCCCTATCTACGTACTCTGCAAACACAGACAGGGTAAAATATTTCTTATTGGCTCAAAGTACAGAATGGATAGAAGCTGGCAAAGCCCATCCTTTCTGCTAGTGAAATTGGCAAAACAAACTATTAATCACTAGATCCAACAGTAAATTCAGTATTCAGTAATTTTCCCAGAGGCCTTACAGCTTTTCCAGCTGAACATTCCAGTCATACTCATCAATAACACAGATGGTATTCACTTGCAACAGTCTGAAATTAAATTCAGCTGGTTTGTGTTTGGAAGTAATGGCCATTACAAATCAAATGCAGTTAGCACAGGGCACAGAACGATCTGTTAACACTTGATCAATTGAAAACAGTATCTGAATCCCCAAAACTGTAGCTTGTAATGGAATTCATTACTGTAATCCTTGAATCAACACTTCCATCCAAAATGAGAAAATGAAAGAAAAAATAAAACTGACCCCATGGACTGTATAATTAACCAAAAAAAGTGGCATGGCAATTTTCTGAATCTTTCTGAATCAAGGCCACTTTATTGCCACAGGGGCAGAATGAGACTTAGATCAATGCATTGAGTTCCAAGTATCCCCTAATATCTTTCTTTTGTCACAAGTCAAAATAAATCACTATAGCTCAGTGAAGGAATCACTGAAATCAGGGTGCACAGTTTGATACATTGGGAAACTATAGCAGTTATCGTGATGCTGGCAAACCAAGTGTCAGCTCTTGCCAAGGATGGAGGCATTAACTGAGACCTGCCAAACTCATAGCTGGAGACTAAACCAGTTCACTTATGTGTTAGTGTTGCTCACAATAGGTATTAGTCTTATAAGAATGTGTTTAGTGTTTACACGCTACAGAATGTTTGTAAATTGCTGCATGCATTAATCTTAATTACGCCTGTACTCCAGGCTATAAGGAACCATGTAAGTTTTGCTTTATATCTTGGAAAATGATTGTTCTAAATTTGTGAATTCAGATGGGAAGAGTTTTCCCCACCTACCCATCCAGCAGAATTATCAAAATCAGATGGATCATGAAGGAACATCGCAATACAAAGGATTGGTGAATGGTCCTATTGTACCTTGGAAAAGCTATGTGCAAGCAAGTTCATCCTACGGACTTGGAGGCTAAATGAAGGAAATAAAACAAAAACAAAGGACATTTTTCAATCTCTTTGCTGTTTGAATTCTCACAGGGCCAGAGACACTAAATGAAGCCAGAGATATCCCAGGTTATCCTGAAAGGCATGTTGAATTGAGAGATCTCTACAACTGTGTCACTCGTAGCATTTAGATTGCAACTTATTTGTGTGTATATGTTGCTTGCTTTAACCTATCAATAACTCTCATTTCTTCTTCCTGGTTAATAAACCTTTAGTTAGTTTCTTACAGGATTGCCTTCGGGCACTGTCTTTGGTGTAACATCTACAGTGCCAATTGATCTGGGGTAAGGGACTGGTCTCTTGGGATTGGAAGCAACCTGAATATGTTGTGATTTTTGGTGTAAGTGACCATATGTCACTAAGTCCCGCTAGCCTGGGTGGCAAGCCAAACTGTAGAGTCTAAGGGGTTTGTCTGTGACTCCATGGTAAGACTGTTCAAGTGATCCAGGAGTTCACATTTAAACACTGGCTTGGTAAAATATAATTACAGAACATACCATCAGTTTGGGATGGCTGCCCTGTTTTTGACAGTCTTCCCTGAGATAGGCACTCTTGGTTGTGAGCCACTCCAGACAGTGTGACACTTATATCAGAGAGAGAGCAAATATCTGGGGAAGAATGATGAAGAGGCTACTTTGTGTAAGAATGAGGAGAAAAAAAGAGGAAGCATTCACTGGGGGGGGAAAAAGTGGTTAAGACAACAAATGAAGTAACTGGGTCATTGTACTGACTTTCACTGGCATAAAACTGGAATAATGCAGTGGTGGAAGTCAACTGGAGTTCAGGACACACAGCCTTTCCTTCATAGGAGCTACTCAAGACCCAGGGGGATCAGGCCCTAATTTCCAATTGTACCTCTGCTTTAGATCCATTCCTCAATCATATCCCTCCCTTTATGCAATTTTTTTTCCATTAGTTGTAACAAGTCCTAGTTGAGGCCCGGCACCAGCAATCTGATCAATGTGAGGGGTGAATGCTTCTGCCTACATGGAGCCCCCATTAAGTCAGTGGGCACCACAAGTGTCTGCCTATGAAGGACAGATTGTTGGATCAGTGCTTAAGAGGGATGAAATGAAAAATTCATATGTTGTGGGTGTTCCAGACAGTCCATTAGTGCAGTGAATGAAACTATGGTCTCTCTGTGATATCTGTCTAGTCGGTATGGGGTTACCCAGCAACCTCATGCACTACCCACTGACTGTTACAAGACTGAACCCAACTCATGGAATTTGCTCTTTTCTGGATGGAGTATTGCTGGCCCAATATCTAAACAAATACTTTGCCTAAGGTTTTAATGAGGCTAATGAAGAGCTTAGGGATAGATTCAGGAAGACTAATAGGTTTGAATATGTGGACATCCGAGGTAGAAGCCAAACTCAAACTGCTTAATGGGACTAAATTGGGAGGAACGTGAAATTGCAAGCCCATTAGCAAGGATTTTTAATGAATCTGTAAACTCAGGGGCTGTACTGTATGATTGGAGAATTGCTAACATAGGTCCTATTTTGAAGAAAGGGAAAAAAAGGTAATCGAGGTAATTACAGGCCTGTTCGTTTGACCTCAGCAGTATGCAAGTTGTTGGAAAAAAATTTAAAAGTAGTTAAGGACATCGAGGTTAACGGTAATTGGGACAAAACACATGGCTTTACAAAAGGTAGATCATGCCAGACCAACCTGATCTCTTTTTTTTGAGACAATAACAGATTTTTAGACAAAGAAATGCAGTGGATCTAATTTACCTAGATTTCAGTAAGGCATTTGATATGGTTCCACATGGGGAATTATTAGTTAAATTGGAAAAGATGGAGATTAATATGAAAATTGGAAGGTGGATAAGGAACTGATTAAAGGGAAGACTATAACCAGTTATACTGAAAGGTGAACTGTCAGGCTGGAGGGAAGTTACTAGTGGAGTTCCTCAGGTATCAGTCTTGGGACCAATCATATTTAACCTTTTTATTACTGACCTTGGCACAAAAAGTGGTAGTGTGCTAATAAAGTTTGCGGATGACACAAAGTCGGGAGGTATTGCTAATATAGAGAGAGACCAGGATATCATACAACAAGATCTGGATGACCTTGTAAACTGGAGTAATAGCAATAGGATGAAATGTAATAGTGGAAAGTGCAAGGCTATGTATTTAGGAACTAATAACAAGAACTTTTACTATAAGCTGAGGACACATCAGTTGGAAGTGACAGAGGAAGAGAAGGACCTGGGCGTATTGGTTGATCACAGGATGACTATGAGCCACCAATGTGATGTGGCCATGAAAAAAGCTAATGTGATCCTAGGTTGCATCAGACGAGGTATTTCCAGTAGCGATAGGGAAGTGTTAGTACCATTATATAAGGCATTGGGTCAGACTTCATCTGGACTATTGTGTGTAGTTCTGGTCTCCCATGTTTAAGAAAGATGAATTCAAACTGAAACAGGTGCAGAGAAAGGCTACTAGGATGATCCAAGAAATGGAAAACTTGCCTTATGAGAGGAGACTCAAAGAGTTTGCTTGTTTAGCCTAACCAAAAGAAGGCTGAGGGGAGATATGATTGCTCTCTATAAATACATCAGAAGGATAAATACCAGGGAGGGAGAGGAGTTATTAAAGTTTAAGAACAAATGGATATAAACTGGCCATCAAGAAGTTTAAATTTGAAATTAGACAAAGGTTTCTAACCATCAGGGGAGTGAAGTTCTGGAACAGCCTTCCAAGGGGAGCAGTTGGGCAGAAAACTTAGCTGGCTTCAAGACTGAGATTGATAAGTTTTGGAGGGGATGGTATGATGGGACAGCCTAATTTGGCAATTGACTGAACTTAGATTACAAGCGGTAAATATGTCCAATGGCCTGTGATGGGATGTTTGATGGAGTGGTTTCTGAGTTACTACAGAGAATTCTTTCTGTGTGTCTGGCTGGTGAGTCTTGCCCACATGCTCAGGGTTTAACTGATTGCCATATTTGGGGTTGGGAAGGAATTTTCCCCCAGGGCAGATTGGCATAAGCCCTGGGGTGTTTTTTGCCTTCCTCTATAGCACGGGGCACAGGTCACTTGCTGATGGATTCTCTGTTTCTTGAAGTCTTTAAATCATTATTTGAGGACTTCAATAACTCAGTCTTCGGTTAGGGATCTATTACAGGAGTGGGTGGGTGAAGTTCCATGGCCTGCATTGTGCAGGAAGTCAGACTAGGTAATCATAATAGTCCCTTCTGACCTTATAGTCTATAAGTCTACGACTGTTCTTTAAAAAGGTGAAAATCTCTGTTTCCATGATACAATGGCTTATGTTACGTCTCCCTCACTTATTATGCATTCTGTGCTGCAACAGTGATGATTATGAAAATTATTTTTCAACCACTGTTCTAGTTACACACAATGCCAGAGTTATTAGAGTTGAATAAGTACAGGAGTTCCCAGTAATGTTACAGCCATTGCTTTTTCCTCTATTACTGCTAATGTTATAGAAAAAATACTGTCCATCTTCTGCTTTGGTCAGTAACAATATCGGAGGTACTATTTTTCATTCTGCCACTTTGAAAAGTATTGGGGAAAAAGGATGAAAATTTGGTTTGGCTTGTTTTTTTCCCAGAAATGTTTAGCCATTTAAATTCATGTGCCATGCTAAACAAGTCTGTAACATTAATGTAGACATATTAAACGCACACACACACACCCCACGTCAACAGACAAAGGTAAAGCCTATAAAAAGGACGAGAGCCTCTGTCTGTGTTCAGAATGCTATGGCCAAAAAAGTGCAATAGAACAGAACTAGGGAATATTAATTGGTGCAGCTGGCTGTGTGGATAAAAGATTTAGGTTGGCATTTTCAAAAGCTCTCAGCATTGGCTTAACTCTGCTATTATGAAGTGCATGCGGAGTTTTACCTTTGACTTCAGGCCATTGATGAGTGCTTTTGAACACCTTCTCCCTGCCCCCCACCCTTAAAGAACTAAGCAAGTTAATAAGACAGGTATATTGTTTGGGGCACACAAAACCAGATGGCCAGTTTAATTAGGGTTGAGCATGCTGCCATGGTACCAGGACCCCATTTTGTACAAAGTATTATTTGAATTCAGTGCTTACGAAAGGTGATGGACCGAGAACCGAAGACAGAAATCCAGGCAGAAAGCACAGGCAGCTGCAGTGGCAATACAAACTTCCCTCTACTGCCATGCCACTGGGACTCAACCCCAGCTCACAGTGCACAAGCCCAGGAGCTGAGGAAGTGGTTTATGCCCCATTCTCATTCAGCCATGGACCTCCCTTTTGAGAATGCCAGCAATGGCGTATGTTAGTAATGTGGACCCCTGTCCACTTTCAGACACAATTGACTCATTTCACAGAGGATGTCTACACTGCAATTAGACACCCACGGCTGGCCAGTGCCAGCTGACTTGGGCTCGCAGGGCTCAGGCTGTTTAATTGAGGTGTAGACATTTTGGCCAGGGTTGCAGCCTGAGCTCTGGGACCCTCCCACCTTGCAGGGTCCTAGAGCCCGGGCTACAGCCCAAGCCCAAACATCTACGCCCCAAATAAACAGCCTCTTCATCCGAGCCCCCTGTGACACACTGTACCCCATGTACACCCATATAGTGTGATTTGTGTAACATTCATGTTCACCCTTCTAGCGTAACTGTGTATTGTCTCATGCAAAGTATGTCATGTAAGGTGTTTTTGGAATGCTGATGACATGCTGAACATTATTGTTATGGTAGCATGTTTCCTGCAATATCATGCATATGTACTAGGGATGTAAAAATTAGTTTAACTAAAAATCCGTTTAAGCTAACGTCAAGGACTGAAAAGTTACTGAAATATTCAGCTTAGTTTAGGATGCAAGTTACCTTTTAGTTAATTGTGACCAACTCCTTGCTTCACATTAATCTGATTTATAATCACTTAAAATCTTGCTTTAGTCCAGGTGTTCTCAACCGGTGGTACACGTACCACTGGTGGTACACGGAGGACGGGTTGGTGGTACGCGATGCGTACCCTGCCGCCGCCGCTGAATTCCCCCCCGCCGCTGCCGAACCCCCCCTGCCGAAGACGCGTATCATACCGGCGTCTGCACCCCTGCTGCCGCCGTTATTTCCCCCTGCCGCCGAATATGCGTTTTCTACTGCCGCGGATTCCCCCCAACCTCCCCCTGCTGCCGCCGAAATTCCTTCCCGCTGCAGGGTTTAGGCAGCGGGTGTCGGTTCGCACAGGCAACCTGGCCGGCTCCGCATGTCCCTGTGGTATAAATCCTGCCTCCGAAATTTGTGCAACGGCTGGCAAGATTCGGCGGAGAGTACTGTTCCTCCCTTTTTTTTCTTGAGTACCACTTGGGTCAGAACTAGTGGTACTTGACCTGATCCGACTGGTACTGGGGAAAAAAAGGTTGAGAGCCACTGCTTTAGTCAATAAAAGTATTTGTTTGTTTTATCTAAGGCCTGGTCTACACTGACAGGCAAATTCGGTGGCAGTCGACGGGAGTTACACAAGCTACATAGAGTAGCTTACATCGACTTCCTAAATTCCCTTCTGCATGCTGTTTACACTACGCTGCGCTGATGGGAAATGCATATCTGTTGACGCAGTGCTACGCTTTTGGGGGAGTTGATTTTATTAAATAGACTTCTGGATCGATTGAGCGGGGTCTTCACTTCCGCTCAATTTGATCCAGATAAATCGAACTGACGGCAGCGAATTTGCTGCCGTCAGTGTAGACATACCCTAGAATAGTGCATGTGGATTGAGTGTGTGTAGAGACGTCGCTTAGACTGACAGAGCTGATGCATACCAATTTCTTTGCTAAATTGATGGACAAATGTAAATAAACTTGCAGGGTGCAGTGTACAGCACTGAACACTGTAAGATGGCAGTTCCCGGGGTTGCATCTTGGACTGGGGGTGTTTTCTGGGGGTCTATCCCATTAGCAGCTAGCCAGAAGCGCTCCTTCACTGGGCCAGGGACTGATTATTTGCAGGAGGCTGGGCATGGGCTGATCCAGGAGTGGGTGGTTCACACAGCAAAGCGGAGTAAGTCGGGGCCCAGGAGTGAAGAATTGGGGTGACACAGCCACACACCGGTCCAGATTGCAGGCGGGGAACGCCACACCCCACAAGCCCAAGTTTAATTGCAGTGTAGACAT
Organism: Emydura macquarii macquarii; assembly: GCF_026122565.2. NCBI lineage: Eukaryota > Metazoa > Chordata > Testudines > Chelidae > Emydura > Emydura macquarii. Next base: position 20,821,331 of record NW_027131614.1, on the reverse strand, counting down.
ACCCACCTGCGGTAACTCCATGGTTTCCATGCAGATCTAGCTTACCCTTGAGCCTAGAGAAGGAAGGTCCAGAATCTGTCACCAGCCCCTGACCCATCCAATCTCTGCAAATGCAGTTTTGTTTTGAGTCTGGTTTTATTTAATCCCCTCTCCAGGCACTGGAGGACAAGGTATTCCCCACTTCTTGTGTTCGCCATTGTCCATTGCAGACCTAGGGGGAAGATTTTACCTGCCATTTCTAACTGTTTGGGGAAATATGAAAAATAAAGCAAGGTGAAGAAACAGGTTTAGGGGAAGAGAAATTCCTGTATGGAGAATAAATGACTTACAGTTCTGGGGTAGGTGGGTGGAGAGGGATTGGCCATCCATTGGCGATGTTCCCTGTGCTGGGTCCTGTCCCGCAGCTCCATTCAGATTCACCGATGTTCTCTGGGGCTTGGCTGATATTTATGCCTCAGAGAACATTTTTCCTGAAACCACAAAAATTGGGAAGGAGAAGTGAATGAAGCGGCAGCAATTGCTCTCAGCAGGAAACCAACTAGGAAAGTGGCGTCATTGAAAAGTAGGTAAGCCGGGCCATCCAATTCCCCCACCCTCCCTTAAAAACAAGGATTTGGCAGGACAAGGTGGAACAGCCATCATCCCTCCACCATCTCATGCACCAGCATTTGTATTTAAAAAGTAGGGTGCTACCGTAGCATTCAGTAGAATAGCAAGGCAGCTGCCACAAAAACATTTCAGTGAAAACCTATTTAAACGAAGGTCAGCTAGGGCTCCTGAGATTTTCAGAGGAAGATGGAGAGGCTATCCTCTGTTTACATAGAGAACAGAAGCTACAAATATTCTTTGCACCATACACAAGGCCTCAGTGATGGTTAAATACACAACTGCAGCATTCTTAATTCATCCTGCCTTTATTATATACTTCTGGGGAATGTTTATAGAATCCACTTATTGGAAAAAGCTCCCAAAGAAAGTTATAAGGTAAGAAGTACCTGACTCAAGATCAGGGTGCTGTAGTGACAGATGCTGTAGAAACATCATAAATTACAGTCCCTAACCCCAGAATCTCAATATGGAGTGACAACAGGAAAGTGTAGAACTGGGAGGGAAGAGGTAACAACAGCTCAATGTAACACAGTACGGAGCAACAGAAGGCTGTATGTATTAGCTAAGGCCTTGTCTACACTACAGCATTTTGTCGACGCAAGTTACACTGACAATCAAAAACCGCGATAATTACATCAGTTGTTCATGTTCACAAAATGCTTCTTCTGTCAGCGGAGTGCGTCCACACTTGATGCTCTAGCATCAGCAGTGAGAGCAGTGCACTGTGGGTAGCTATCCCACTGTGCTACTTGCCACCTTCAGCAGTTAGGAGTTGTGGGAAGGTGAAGAGGATCACTGTGCATCTTGGATGCAGACAACATCCCATGATGAAGTTTTTTCTAACCCATCATTCAATGGGCTTCCTACTGCATTTTGCACCATTTTCCAATGGTCCCTGTTTACTGTGCAGCCACCATCTCTGTCTAAAAGGATGGACCCTGCACTGCTCCCCACTGTTGTGGCCATTTATGACTATATTGCGCCTGGTCATGCATCAGGAGCATCCAAACTGAACAGGAATCTGAGGTGCCTGACCTGCTGTGTGCCATGGAAAGAAACAACACCAGATTACTTTTGGCATTCATGGAGCAGCTACACGTGGCAGACCATCACTTTTGGGCTCAGAAAACAAGCACTGAGTGGTGGGATCACATCATTATGCAGGTCTGGGGTGTGGCTGAAGAACTTTTGGATGAAGAAAGCCACCTTACAGGGACTGTGTGCAGGGCTCACCCCAACACTGCAGTACAAGGACACCAAAACGCGAGCTGCCCTCTCAGTGGAGAAGTGCATGGTGATAGTTGTGTGGCAGCTGGCACCTTCAGAGTGCCACCGGTCAGTCATGAATCAGTTTGGAGTCAGGAAGTCCACCACTGGGGTTGTGTTAATGCAAGTATGCAGGACCATTAATCACATCTTGTTGTGACGGACTGTGACTCTTGGAAATGTGCGTGAAATAGTGGATGGCTTTGTGGCAATGGGATTCCCTAACTGCGGCGGGGCAAAAGATGGCACACAGCTCCCAATTTTGACCTTGGGTCATCTTGCAATGGAGTACATGAATAGAAACGGGTATTTTTCTATGGTTTTGCAGGCGCTTGTGAATCAACATGGTTGTTTCACTGAAATCAACATGGGGTGGTCAGGGAAGATGCATGACACACATATCTGGAGGAACACTGGCCTGTACAGAAAGCTGCAAGCAGGGACTTTCTTTCCAGACTAGAGGATTTCAATCGGGAATGTTGAAATGCCCATAGTGATGTTGGGAGACCCAGCATACCCCTTACTCCCATGGCTCATGAAATCTTATATGGGCAACCTGGAGCAAGGAGCGCTTCAACAATAGGCTGAGCAAGGTGCAGAATGACGTGCATTTGGCAGATTAAAAGCTCGCTGGCACTGTCTTTATGGCAGGTTAGACCTAAATGAAGAAAAAATATTCCTCTGGTCATAGCAGCCTGCTGTGCGTTCCATATATGTATGAGACTAAGGGTGAAAAGTTTCCCAGGGGATCAAGCACGGAAGTGGATTGGCTAGTAATTGATTTTGAATAGCCAGCTACTAAGGCTATTAGAGGGGAAAAATGGAGGACTATTCAAATCAGGAAGTCTTTGAGGCACCATTTTGACAATGAGCACAAGTAATGTGTCTTTCTATAAAGCATTCTGCAATGCTTTGTTAACTTGCTGCCTTGCATGAAAATTTTCATGACTGATTCCTGACCATGATTTATAGTCTGCAAATGTTCCAATTGCCACTGTGTACTAACTCCAGCAGCAGCCACCATGTGTAGAAGACAAATAAAGATTGTTTCAGAGAATATGTTTTTCTAAAATACCAATTAACAACATACAGCAAACGCTTGGTGGAAAGGTAGATAACAGCGAAGAGCAGTCTCCTGAAATAGGCTCTCATAGCTAGGTGTATCTCCAGCTATCATTTTGGAAGCTGTCTGAATTGGGTGAAGTGAAGGGGATATTGCAATGGGCCAGGAAGATGCAAGAAATGTGTGGGTGGAGTTTGGGGAGGGTATAGCAAGCAGGTCTGTATCAGCTGCGGGGGAGGGGAGGGTGGGTGACGAGCATGCATGTGTTCTGCCTACAGCACAATTAGGGACCTCAACATTTCCATTTTCACATGCTCCTAACCCTGACTCTCTTTCCTCTCCTGCTTATTTTTTTATTTTCATTTACAGTCTTTCTCCATGCCCTGGGTTCTTGTTTTTTGGCATCCGAACATTAGAGCACCTTTATAAACATGTTCACCTTGTTCCTCCTCAGTCACTTCCTTATCTGGCGGAGGCACTCTGCCAGTGTGTAGAGGGTTCCACTAAAGGCCACATCTGCAGAAGCACAAGAAACAATAAACAGAAACATGATCATTAGTGCATTCATAGCATCAAATCATTATAGTAAACACACCTCTTTCTCACTGTCCCTTGGCAAGCACACAGCTTGGCGAACGCCCTAACCTTGGTGAGTTTGGCCCACGGGGTGGGATGCACTCAAGATGGGGAAAAGGGTTCTTGGTGATTTTCTAAGGGGATCACTGTAAGCAACTAGGGACATAATTGTAAATTCTGCCACCATTTTCCACAGGCAGGAGCCATTCAAGCCGATCTCTCACTCTTGAGGGTAAGCAAGGGTGCATCTCCCGCATCCACGTGGCTTCAAAACCAGGTTCCTATGCTGCTCATCTGTGTGCCACTTTGGTCCCTGCACAAGTGATTGCCGATTGGCACTGGAAAGTTTCCTACAACGGGAGAAGGAACAAAACAACTCTGCTAAGGAACCTTCAGCAAAGGATTGGCAAGTACCTCCGGGCAAGTTTCCTTGCAATCTCTCTGGAGGATTCCCGTGAAATCTCGGTGTGCTCTAACACACTGTTCCACCTCAGTGCACAGCTGCACAGGGGAATGTGACGCACATGCATACACAGCTAGTCTTGTACATTTGTATCCTTTACCCACTTCTAGCATGTAACAAAGCAGCATCAACTCATAAAGATAACTTACCCAGGCTCCCCTCTCCTGCATCATTCATGTTCTGGGGCTGGCTCAAACTCTTCTGGGTCGAGAAGAGGTTCTGGCTCATCATGGTACTGGATGACCCTGTTACCTATCCAATCTCATACTCCAACAACCTCCTCGTCCACCATTCATCCTCAGGGTTGATTCCTCTCTCCGCTGTCTCCAGCATGCACACCCCCCAACTGAAGTATCCACAGAGCTTTTTTTGGCCGTGGAGGTGGAGTTGGATGGCGTCCAGCTCTTTATAGAAGTGGCAGGTCTTTGGCACAGCATCAGAGCAATGATTTGACTACCTCACCTTCTGGTATGCCTGCCTCAGCAACTTTATGTTCACATGGCACTGATGTATGTCCCATTCATAGCCCTTCTCCAATATGCCACGAGAAATCTGACAGTAGGTATTGAAGTTCCTACAGCTGGAGCAGAGCTGGGACTGCACACCCTTCTCTCCCCACAGTCAGCAGATCTAACAACTCAGGTGTGCTTCAAGCGGGAGCTCATTTGCTGGGTGGAGTCACCATTGTCAGCTGGGAAGATGTAATGTGAGCTCACCACGCCAAGCAACCTAGAAGTGGCATTTCAAAAATTCCTGGGCCTTTAAAGCGAGAGGGCAGATGCCTGTGTAGTCGAGTGCAGAGCAGCTGAGTTCAGACTGCTGACCAGAGAAGTTAGGATGGGCATTGTGGGACACCTCCTAGAGGCCATTTACAGCAACATAACTAAGTGCAGCATCTACACTGACCTTTTGTCAATCTAACTTTGCCACTAAAATCTCTATGCCACTCGTCAAGGTGGTTTTAGTTTGTCAGCAAAACAGGAGAGTTTTGTCAGCGGAAGGGCATTGTAGTGTGTACACCGCCACTGGTTTTTGGCAAAAGCTGACCCTTGTCGACAAAGGCCTTGTCTACGCTACAGAGTTAAGTGTACAATTTGAATGGTTGTTTTTAATGAAGATAAACAAGCACAGACAATCAATCAATCACAAACAGGGCACCTGCATAGCCACCTCTTATAAAAGTGCTGGCTTTCAAATTAATTTATGCAGCAGTTAACACTTGGCTATATTTGAATGGGTTGAATAAATGAGAACTAATTTGAACAAACAAGTTTCCTCCATATAAGAAATGGCTCCATTTGTAAATGGATTTTAATTTGAGATATTACAAATAGTGCCTCAAGTTCCCCTCAAAAAGAGAGAAATCCAGATTATCAGATTAAATTTCAGACATTACACTGCTGGTACTGCAAGCGGTGGCGTTGATGATGCATGGCTGTATTAAACACAAGGTATTTCTGTTCCATACACACTTCACAACACGGCAATAGACATGGATTGAATTTTAAATTTTTTATTTAATGTGCCTTATGATTTAGGAATATCCTTACTATAGATTGTCCTCTTTAGCTGATATCAAGGCATGATTTATCAAGTCTGCCTACAATGCTCAGCATTGCAAGAGACAAGCTACAAAACAACGCACTAAATTTAGGTTATAGCCTTGCTCCCAACATGAATTGTGTGTGCCCAACTCCTAGTGCAGAAAGAACTGAAATAAACAAGGCAGTATTTTCCATCTCCTCAGAACACAATAGACTGAGCACTGTACTTCCAGTCACTTGGCTTTGGAGGTGAAGGGAGGCTAGGGTAGGTATTTGAACTAGAGCTAAGTAAACCTGCAATATTTTGCTTACTTTCCTATGCGAAAGTGAACATAATATCTTGCATTGGTGTTCAGCTTTTACTTTATTTATCAATATTGGCAATAACTTATTCAGTAACTTTATATAAACAAGAACCCATTATTTCCAAGTTTGAACATATAAGAGGGTACATCTCCACTGCAATTAGACACCCATGACTGGCCCATGCCAGCTGAATCAGGCTTACAGGGCTTGGGCTGCAGGGCCGTTTAATTGTGGTATAGACATTGCATCTCGGGCTGGGACCCTCCCAACAAACAGGGTTCTAGAGCTCAGGCTCCAGCATGAGCCCAGACATGTACACTGCAGTTACACAACCACGCGGCCCACGCCCTGTGAGCCGAATCAGCTGCCACAGGTCAGCCGTGGGTGTCTAATTGCAGTGTAGACATACCCAGAGAGGCTCCAGTTGCATCTCCATAGTAAAGGTGGAATTAAGTTTAATATTTAAAGCAAGATGCAACCACTTTGTGTATGAACGTTACAATGTATTCTCCCCAACAAACAAGTACTTGGAGCGCTGAACTAATTTTCTTTGGAGTGGCTCAGGCTGCAGTGTTGTTTCCTTGCAGTGTAGACCTCTGGGCTCGGGGCTGCATCCTGAGTTCTGGGGCTCCTCCAACCTCACAGGGTCCTAGAGTCCAGGCTCCAGCCTGAGCCCAGAAGTCTATACTGCAATGAAAGAGTCCCTGAGCTTGAGCCCAAGTAGGCTGGCACAGGCCAGCCACAGGTTTTGCATTGCAGTGTAGACTTATCCTTAAAGGTTTGGATTGCTAACCTTGATTCCTCTGTTTATGCTGCTTGTTTTTCAGATAATCAGGAATAAAAACCATTGACAGAATAGTGTGAACTCTAGTTTTGCATAGTTGTGTGTCTAGGAATATAAATACAATGTATACAGATTAATTTTTTACCTACATATTTCTGAGAGCTGAGAGAAAAATCACTCAAATTAAAAGAATCTTATAAGCATTTTCCTGAAAACAATCAGCCTGTGACTCATTTAGTTTCACAGATGGAATAAATGTAAAACCTTATAAAAACCCAACTATTATGAAAAAATCTGGTTAAATGGATTCTGCGATCTTCTCTTCCTAGAAGCGGATTCTTGTCCAACTGTAGCATTTGCTGGAACCAATCTGGATTCTAAAAATGTTTTTGCTTGATCATAGGCACTAAAATATCTAGGCTCCCACAAATTTGGCTGGACATAAATATGTAATTTGTGCCCTAATATGTGTAAATAAAGATTACCATAATTTTTGCAGACCAATTTGTGATTGCCAAGATAAATCAAGGTTGGGGCAGGAGGGAAGTAAACTCTATTGTTTGTATGAAACAACGTTTCTCTCTCTCTCATTTGCAATGAAATATTAACTAAGTATGGAGAAGTACTATGACATTTTGAGGACTATCTCCAGAGGAAGCTAAAGTTTGAGTCACTGTATTAGTAACGGATATATGATGAGGGTTCCAGTGAATTCCCCTTATAAAGTGAAGGTAAGGAGCAGCATCACTGATAGGCCCATATATTTTCAATGAAAGTTTTAAAAATGAAATTTTAGTATTCTCCAGCAGCGTTGAAGTACTGGTTGCAGCATAGAACTAGTAAAGGAGAACCAGAATATGAAATTGAGCAGTCTAGTTAGAGTGTGAAAGATGAGCAAAAAACCTAAATTAACAGAATTTTTCAAAATGTTTAATAGGAAAGTGTTCAAAGACAAAGGAATGTTTTATGTTCTTAACAAAATAAGATTCTCACCAACCTATTTAAAAAAATGGAAGTTACATTATTCAAAAGAGAACCTTTTTCCTTCAATTTTAGACAAGTTAATTATGGCTGGTCTACAGTAAAAAATCCACACTCCTGAAAGACATAGTTAAGTAGACCTAATACCCGGTGTAGACAGCACTAGATCAATGGAGGAATTGTTCCATCAATCTAGCAACTGACTCTCAGGGAGCTGATTAACTACAGTGATGGGAGAACTTCTTTCTGTCGCTGTAGTGTCTACAGTGAAGTGCTATCGTGACACAGCTGCAGCACTGAAAGTGTAGACAATCTTTTTACAGAGCATAAGAATGGCCATACAGGGTCACACCAATAGTCCATCAAGCCCAATACCCTGTCATCTTCTGACAGTGGCTGGTACCATATGCTTCAAAAGTAATGAACAGAATAGGGCAATTATCAAGTGATCCATCCCGTCATCCAATCGCAGCATCTGGTAGTCAGAGGCTTAGGGACATCCAGAGCATAGGGTTGAGTCCCTGACCATCTTGGCTAATAGACATTGATAGATCTAGCCTTCATGAACTCATCTAAAAAAATTTTGTACCCAGTTATAGTTTTGGCCTTCTCAACATCCCCTGGCTAAGAGTTCCAGAGATTTACTGTGCATTATGTGAATTACTTCCTTTTGTTTTAAACCTGCTGCCTATTAATTTCATTGGGTGACCCCTGGTTTGTGTGGTATGTGAAGGGGCAAACAACATTTCCTTATTCATTTTCTCCATACCATTCATTATTTTATAGACCTCGATCAGATTCCTCCTTAGTTGGCCCTTTTCCAAGCTGGAAAGTTCCAGTTTTTTTAATCTCTTCTCCGAGTGAAGCTGTTCCATATCCCAAATCATTTTGTTGCCCTACCTTATATGTACACACACCTTTTTCATTTCTAATATATCTTCCTTTGAGAGGGGATGACCAGAATTGCATGCAGTATTCAAGGCGTGGGCATACCATGGATTTATATAGTGAATTTAGGATATTGACTGTCATCTCTTTTCTAATGGTGCCTAATATTCTGTTAGCTTGTTTGCAGCTGCACACTGAGTGGATGTTCTCAGAGAATTATCCACAACTCCCAGATCTCTTTCTTGAGTAGTAACAGCTAATTTAGACCCCAGCATTTTGTATGTGTAGTTGGGATTATGTTTTACAATATGCATTATGTTGCATTTGTGAGCACTGAATTTCATCTGCCCTATTTTGTTGTCCAGTCACCCAGTTTTGTGAGATCCCTTTGTAATTCTTCACAGTCTGCTTTGGACTTAACTATCTTGAGCAATTTTGTATCTGCAAACTTTGTCATCTCACTGTTGACCCCTTTTTCCAGATCATTTATGAACATGTTGAACAGCACTGGCCCCAGTACAGATCTCAAGGATACCACTATTTACCTCTCTCCATTCTGAAACCTGACCATTTATTCCTACACTTTGTTTCCAGGTCTTACTGATCCATGAGAGGACCTTCACTCTTATCTTATGACTGCTTGTTTTGCTTAAGAGCCTTTGGTGACGGACCTTGTCAAAGTCTTTCTCATACCCAAAATATATTGATTACAACTTAATGAAAAGTCAGAGCAAAACATCACTTGTGATCAATAAGTTAATAAAGGTTAATAAAAATGTGAAGCTATATGTTGAAGTCTAATAGTAGGAGAATGACTGTTTTACAAACTATTGATTTTCCTTCCAGTTAGTTGAAGGCTCATGAGTTTGGAAACCTGAAGCATTTTAAAGAGAAAAAGGAATTAGACACAATAGTGAACTTGGGATTTTTGTATCAAGACAGGTTGTAAAACTTTTGCAAGCCCTACAACTACCCTATCTCTTTGTTAATTTATCAATTGTCAAACTAGACAAGTATCAATCTAATATAGGTCATGGCTACCCCAAAAGTTACTTCAATATACTAAAAATCTGAAGTTTCTCTGTGCACCATCTCTTGGGCCACATATTAATCTTTTCCTGTCATTTAACATCTTTACCTGGAAGAGAAAGCCATTCAAAAGATGCTACCCTAGATGTTCTCTTAATGGAGTTATCCCTATTGTCACTATTCTCAAAATAGACCACAGCAATTAGATCATCCACTACTCCAGCTAGTAAACCAACTATCACAAAATTAAAAAAAAACCCAAAACAAAAACGTAACTGCTCTGCCAACCCACTAAGGAAACAACCAGCCGTATGATTTCCTGGGTCTCACTAGAACAAAACTTTCCATCTTTATCTCAGTACAAAAATCTCATCACCACTATCCGTTGGCTAAGCCATTTTTTTCTTTCAATTTCAAAAGGGTAGATTTTACCCGATTCCTTTCTGGTCCAAACCTTTATCAAACTCTCATTCCTTTCCTCCATTATCTGATGCAAAAAATCACATGCTGACTGGGGTGGCTAATATTTGCGCCAACTTCAGTCATCACATTTTTGATCCACCACGACCCAGCTACCAGTGCTTGTTTTGTGGGTAAATTCACCTAACGCTTCCTGTGCCGTTGCAGCCTCTGTCATAAGCTCCTCGGTTTGTTCCTATGTAGGCCGCTAATAGCATTACGCTGACCACAGATCAATTCTCAAAACTATCCAGATAAATCCATGCAATAGTTGCACTATACTAGTCCCCCTCCATGTTGTAATTTAACTAATGCCTCCTCCACAAGACCATCTCCCCAAAATTGGTAATCACTAATACACTTATTTGGGCTCCTTCTGTAGCCTGATAGGGATTTACACATAGGAAAATCTAGACTCCACGTGCAGCTATACTTATTTATTGGATAGAACTACAGGTGAAAGTGTTTTGCATGGGTCCCAATCCTCCGATTTAAGTCAACAGCAAGACTGTCATTAATTTCAATAAACCATTTAACAGCCCTCAATTTGCACCTACTTTAATTCTGGTCCAGCCCAGTGCAGTAATATCTATGGTTATTTGCCTTTATATTAATTTCAGTTTAATACTACCTCCACATTTTCAACATGCCACACAGTTCTAAATAGACAACACATAATTGCTCTGCAGAAATTGACAAGAGGCAAGCTAAAGGTTTTGAAAGCTGGGTAGAGATCAGGTGGTGGTGGTCCATGACATAGCCTTTTGCTGATTCCATACTGGGCTGATATCGCATTTCTCATAGAGAATGACCTTCTCTCTACCTACAGGTTAGCAAGTTTTCTTCCTCTACTGAGACTTCCATTGGTTGCTTTCACTCCATAATTAAAGGTAGACTTTTAAGGTGCACTAAACACTCTATGAAAAGCCACACAAAATACAAATGTTCAATATTATACTGTTCAACCTCTCCCCAGAGTCCTAATTTGAGTTAGTGCTTTGCTGGGTTAGGCCCCAATTTAATTGTTTGAATTAAGGTAGCACTTTGGGTATGAATCACAGCCTTTGTGCTATGCACTGTACAAAAACTTTCCCACCCCAAAAAACTTTATAATCCAAGTAGACTTCAATGGAATACTTAAAATTAAGCAAATGCTTATTTGCTTTGCTGGATCAGAGCTTCAGTTGCCAACATTGCACGTATATCTTCCTAGGTTCAAGAGTATCTAAGTTTCTTCACTTCCCTCTCTACTCACTTTAATTCAAGTTTAAACTCTTTTCTCACATTCATTGTGAATTCAAAACTTGCTCAAAAGTTTTCCCATTTAATTTTCCAGAGACTGGTAATTTATGAAGTTGTATTATAAAAGTGGAAGTTATCCTCAACTGATGAAACTGTGCAGTCCGCTGATAAAGATTTTAAAAATTTATTTAGGATAATTAAAGCCCATTTATCTTGACACAAATTTAATGAAAAACAAAACTGAGTAAAACCCTACAAAATTTTGCAAACAGGAAATGTATGGTGTTAATATGGGTAGACTATTATAATTCCTTCCATCAAACCATGTTTCAGAAGCCAGTTAGACACACTGCCAATGTCAGTCAGTTTTAAGTAATCTTTCAACCCTTATGTTATCAACATACAAGAAGGAAGCTGTTAGCATATGCTTTCACTCACTGAAATCTCAACTTTGCCCACATCCTCCTGTGTCACACTGTACTGAAATGTTCAATCTATTTGACATTTCATCTGTCTGTTTCCTATTTATTGGATGTAATGAAAATGAAATGTGACTACCTTAGATGAGCTGCAAATACAGCTGGGTAAATAATGAAAAAGCAGTAACTCAGGATCATTTATTTGTATTCGAGACCTTTTATTCACTTACAGTAATCAGATACAAGTTGCCAACAAAAGTTATTTGCAAGATTATTGGCACCAGAAGGCGCAAATTGATGCAGGTATCTTAGCACCACCTGTGACTTAAAACTCTTCTCCCGTTTCTGAAAGTTAGTCATCAAATGGGGGAGCAAAAACGATATCATGAAACTTCAGTGAACACACAGCAGAGTGAATTAAAAATAGCAGGTCCATAAGAAACAGCGGCTAGAGCACTTGAAACTGGAATTGGTTGGCATAACACATTTGAACAAAAATAAACTCATAAAAGTGAGGACAACCCCAAATGCAGGTGGAGGCTAAATTCAAAGAAGTTCTGGGTTCTAGATAGCTTTGTCAGTTCTAGCTACAAAATATAGACTGCAATTGTTCCTGCTGCAGACAGTCACTCTCCCCCTCCCCCAATTCTTTTTCCTTACTAACCCACCCTCCAGCATATCCTTTAGCTAGGGAAGTATGAGGAGTCCGTTGCTAATCATGCGTATCCCTCTCAAGGTTCCATCTTCAGTCCCCTTCTCTTTGGAGTGAACCTGCCAAAGAAAACAGTTGGTCTCCCTACTGTGCACAGCTTTGATCGCAGGACCTACCTTTAGATTTCATGGAGTGTCTCCAAGAGGATTCTTGGCATCCCACCAAATCTTGAGACCAGCCTTCACTGCTTCAGGAGAAACAAGAGCCCAGAGTGAGCTCCATCTTGCTGACTCTTACATCAGCACAAACTCAAGCATGTGCCCACATGGAGTTCATTGATGTGTTGGGGCCTTAGTCTACATGCTACACTTAGCAAAGCAAGCTATTTACAGTGGACTCAAAACTTGGAATGAACATTTTTAGAGGCTTGGAGAAAGTTTACAATGATTTGCTCTCTCCAAGAGGAAGTTTTAGCACCCAATGAAAAGCCAGATTGAAGAAAGAAAGCTTCTCCATTTTCATGGATGGTAAATTGTTATGGATTAAAATAGCATCTGCAAGATCTTTCGAAGTATGAGTTGATCATTGGCTGGGTCTAGGAACAATTCTCCCACTATACCTCCCATGTTTTAATATTACAGGGGGGGGAGGCAGCAGAGGAAGAGAACAGGTTGCATCTAGTTCTACAGCATATAATACTGTCAACCTGATCCTCAGCTCCTGTGTAGGGACTATGAATAGTTTTATATGCCAATCTTGACATTCACTGCTCTCCATATTGTGTTAAACTTTTGAGTAGTACTAATACGGATTACAATTTTTAAATGGATATAAGGTGTTTATAGCCAAGTAATTTCGTTAAAAACTTTGCAAGCCAAGTGCAGTAGTTTAAGGAATGGCATCAGAACTCTATGAATGAAAGTAAACACTCATGCCTGTAATACCAGAAAGCAGCTATTTCAGTAACCAGGAAAAAAATAAGACACTGCAAAGCAATTCACTCCATGTCAGTTATTGTACTTATTAGCTCAAAGTTACTTATTCTTTGGCCTGATGCTTTAACATAAAGCCTATGATGTGCTATTAATGTTTGGTCTTGCTATAATCACTTACTATTGTGGAGCCAGGAGGAGCTTACAGCTTTATGTCTTGCCAGCCCAGCCCCGCCTCTCCCAACTTAAAAAAAAAAGACTGGTTTCTGTGCATTTCATCTTAGGAAAGCCAAGCCATTTATTGAAAAAAATAAAATCATGTATATTTTTATTTACAAACATAGTAATATTATTTTAAATAAGACTTTATGGACACTGATCAGAAATGTTTTCCAGGTTACTGAATTTCATACAACACATTGTCTTACAAGACAATTTTATGAATTACTCTGTACATAGAAACAGGAATTTATTCCTGTTTTCAGAAATGGACAACATTAATAACACTGAAAGAAAAAATCCAGAGAGTCAAGCTAGTGTGCTGGAATGAATATCCTTTAATAAGATTCTTGTTATGAGAAAACAATAAATACATAAAACAAAGGCAGTACATATCAGCCTTGTTTCAGATACATTTGTAATATAGCAGGATGTCAACTGGCAGATTTGTCAGAGGTTGTTTCACAAACATTAACTTTTACTAGGTGACAGCACCAGAGGAAAACAGGAAGGAGGTCTATGTGTTAGCAGGAAGCAAATAGTGCCATCAAATATGTTTGCTTATTTTCCATTTAAGATATATATACTCCAGCTATACCCAGGAAGGAAGAATTGCAACATACAGTCCGAAATGTTTAGCTTCGTGCCGTGGCTGTTGCAGGTTGTTCTGACTGTAACTGCTTTCCAAGATACTCCCTGAAAGACACAATATGAAGTTAGATTGTGAAAAACTCCCTTGCACAATGTCTCAAGTAGAGTAAAGAGAGAGAAACAATGCTCTTATATTTAAACTTTCTCATAGAAGAACAGTGACTAGCAATGCTGGGTGCCCAACTTGAGATACCTTGAACGACCAGAACTTCATTTTCAGAGGGTGGTTGCTCAGCAATTCTTGAAGCTCAGGTAAGAGGTTTCAATTTGAGCCTCTCCCACCACTGCACCCCAAAAAAGTAATTCCAAGTCACTAGTCACTTTAAAAAAAAAAAAGGCCAATGTTCTAGCTCATCCATAACTACTGTAACTTTGCTCACTGATGACAGACACAAGCGCTGCTGGTAAAATATTTAAAGGATTATTCATCCTGTAGTGTAACATGTATAACTCCTAGTAGAGTTAATATGCAGACAGACAGTATAGACCTCTCAGTTAGCAAAACCGCACACAAATTAGAGGTGGAAAAGATCTATTAGATCCAATCAGGTTCATTCCCTACCAAGGCTCTCTTGTATTAAACGTGCTTTCTCCAGGCTGGTTTAAAAATGTATTCACTTTTTTTTTCTTTTTAAACACACCAGTCCTCTATAAACCTGGAATTAAATTAACATCCAGAATCTTCAGGGTTACCAAGATTTTTTCCATCCTTCACACAAATAATGAAGTATTTGTTTGTTATGAAATTCCCCTATCAAATTAATCAATTTTCAAAGTAGTTTTCAGGTCATCACTGCAATGCAATGCCAATAAATTATGCAAAAAAGGGTGTGAATTATACATAATGACACCAATGACCTAATCCTACAAAGTATTGCTGAGTACTCATGTCCCATTGTTTTTCCAGGGGAAGCTGAGGTAGCTCAGTACCTCACAGGATCAGGTCCTCAGAAAGAGTGTGGGAAGAGACTTTTAAAAGCAGCTTGTGGCATGCTATTGAAAATATGCCAGTACAATTCTTTCAATTCATCAGCTGGAGCAGGCGGCTTCAAAAATTGTGAAGTAGAGGAGCCATTTTCCCCACTTACAGCACAGTTACTATGACATTTTGCTGCAGGAGCACAGAAGTCTACAAGAGGAAGTCAAAGGCATCTAGCCACAGCAAGCCACCTTGGGAAAAGACACTAAACAAAGTTAATGTGACTCGTTTCAGATTGCAAGTTTACCTGCTGTATTTCAGATCACCATTGACAGCCCATTTTATTACTCACCTCTCTGGCCCAACTTTACAAGTGCTGCAGAAAAATGGTTTTCAAAATCTTCAAAAACGAAGTTAAAGAGGGAACAAGTCAAATACTTGCATTTTTCAAAATCACAAGACATCCTGTTAAATCCAAGTATGCAAACTTTTACGTAACTGTCTTATAGTATGGAAATCCTTCCTAAGTGCCACCAAATCTCGAAAAAGAAGATCAGTGATCATCTTCCCTACCCCATGTTATGAATAAAATTCAGTTTAATTCTAGCATCTTATTAGTGAAAATGATATTCTGCTTCACATGACCTTATTTTCTACAGCACAGATAACGCTCAGCACCAACGCTGCATTCAACTCACAACTGCGTATTTTCCCACACCCTGTCTTCAAATTAAATGGCTCAAGACCAAAGTGTCCACAAAATGTAATTTTAAGCCTTGCACTTCACTAGCAGTAAAAACTTAATCTTTAATACAATTTGAATGCTTTAAAAATGTAACACCCTATGTTAATGCATATTAACTTTCAAATGGTTACCAGTATGTGTTAAGGAAAAGCACCTAGAACCTGAGGCACCAACTGTCAAATGCTGCCATAGGATCGTAGTACCATAGTGCAGCAGTTCCCAGCCTGTGGTCCACAGACCCCTGCTGGTCCACGAGACTATTACAGGGGGTCCACGGAAAAGAAAAATAATATCCTCACCAAGGAAATGTACAATTTCAAATAAAACTAGTAGCATGTGGTGGTCCACAAAATGTTGGAGGTTGAAAAGGAGTCCGCACACTCGAGAAGGTTGGGAACCGCTGCCACAATGCATACTCTGAACAGATGCCAGCCCCAAAGCCTGGTAATGACATGTAGCTCCCCTCCTCAACATACTAACTTCGCTGGTACTGGGAATGGAATTAACCAGAACCTCTGGTGGTATTAGTGGTTTGTGCTACAAGGTCATGCCATGCTGTTGAACTAGGGGAATGTTGTAACAGGGTGAAAACCTATTTGTAAAATGTATGCCCCAAATCCATTTTTGTGAGAAGTAAGCTACAAGCCCATACATGGAGAACTCAAAGGCAGCAAAAAGTTATGACCGAAAGTAACCAAGTGAACTCAGAATAAGCGGAACTTGCAAGCACAGCAGTTCCAGGCCCAAATTTGGAAGTTTGCAGTCACTGCAACTTTTACTTGGCAAGTTATGTCTGGTCAGTAATAAACTGTTGACCTGGGGACTTTCCAAGGACGAGCCATCAAGGTGATGTAAAAAATGTCCATAATTGGCTTGGCCGACGTATAAACCGGAGTAGACATAAAAGGGGTTGTCAGGCAAGCCCAAATCGGAGAGCCACACATCAAGAAAAGGGTGCACCAGAATCGCACTGCGTAGAGGGCCTGATCAACCATCACGCCTCTCTCCAGCTCATCACCTCAATATTGCATTAGAATAGTCAGGTAATTGAGCTGATAACCCATTGGGACTTGTCCCCCAGATGATAACCTGGGTGTGAATGCGATAAGAGGTTCCACCTGGATTAAAATAGAATTCTAATTAAATAGACCAGGTCATGAAAAACTTTTCGTTGCTGCTGCAACTGAGTTAGTTCGTGTCGGTAGTAAGTAGTCAATGTTTGTTTAAAAATACTAATTCTACTTGTATTCCAGGAGGTATCGTAAGTGTAACAGTAGTAGTAACTGTTGTTAGTGTTGCATGCATACGTTTTTTGTGTGTTTTTAGTTTTATCTGTGTTCTAAGAATTTGTAAAAAAATAAGGGAGGACAATTTGTGGTAAAATAAATCACTTAAATTGCTAGCTGTTGTACTAGTGAGCTGATAAATAAAAGATTGTTAAGTGGTTAAGAATCTAAGTAGTCTGCCAAGTCTTTTTTTTTTTTTTTTCCTGCTCCATCACACTCCAATTAAAAGAACTTTAAGTAGCCTTAGGTGCTTGCACCACTGGTCGGGGCAAATACCTAATTGCGTTACCTCAGGGAATACCCTAATCCTGCAGGGACTTGGAATAAGACGAGCAGCTTGCGCTCTCACTGGAGTGCGGGAGCATTGATTCTCCTCTGACCGACTCCTTAGGTCAGGCTGGGACAGCATTTACAGAATCTGGAAGGAACTGTCCCAGGTTGGAGGACAGGGGACTAATGGTGCTGGTAGGTTCTGTGAGGCTTTCTATTTAATCACTCTCTCCCCACAAGATTATGAAAGCAGCTCTTAGTACCCCACCGTTCTCACTCTACTAATTCTTAAAGTACATGTTAAAGGATGATGTAATCTGAATACATTTTTATATGATGGCCCTTCAGCATGTTGGGAGATAATCAGCAACTGTGAACTGTTAGGACTCTCTTCCTGTCCATGTGAAGACATTATTGTTATGCTTCACTAACTTCTGCAAATTAGACTAAGAGGTTCTTGGGTTAGGCAGCAAACTGTTTCAGACTGTTTAGTGCTCTTTCAAATCAACATTTTAGATGTGCTGCTTGCCCTACGTAATGAATGCTGTGTTGAAGAAGAAAGCACTCACACAGCATTGCTGGAGTCTTGGGTGAAATGAGACTAGTCAAGGTGAAGAATCACCAAGTGTCTTCAGAAAAAAAGCTTACACAGCTTATGTACAGAGCCACAAACAAAATACCTGCATTCTTGGCAAAATATAGTCTCAGACAATAGTTTCTGGTGAGAAGAACTGCCTTCCCTCTTGACTAGAGCGATCTGTCTCAGCTTCAGGAAAACTGCACCTGTAACCCCCACGTGGGCCACTCCAGGAGCGCCCAGTCAGTCTCAGATCTCCAGCCACCACCTGTCTCTGGGCATGGACCTTTGTCCCACTCCCTTCTGACTGTGAGTTTTAATGCAGCACAGTCTCCTGCCTTACACTATGATATCCCCAGCAAGCCAAGGTGCCCTCAGGCCAGCACCTGTGCTGTGCTGTGACTCAGAGGACAACGACAACGCATTTATTTTAAAGACAAAAAAGCAGAGAGAGAAAACATGTAAAAACTGATAAAAGTTCCTGTAATCGTGCTACAGCTTTATCAGAGATCACTGATCAGTGTTATGGGGCCCGAGTAAGCCAAAGTCTTTCCAACCCTTCTACAAGAGTTGGGATGCCCCCTTAGAGGTACGATCCGATTGCTGAATCGAAACAAAGGCTCTGTGTCAATTCAAGCTTAGGTTATTATACCAAAAGACCCTTCTCTGTTAAAGTCCTTGGAAAACCCAGTATATACAAACATCCTTCATAAATTTTACAATGCAGCCCTTATATATGCAGTATTGTTGTAACTGTGTGAGTCCCAAGATATTAGACAGACAAGGTTGGTGAGGTAATATCTTTCATTGGACCAACTTCTATTGTTGAAAAAGACAAGTTTCTGAGCTACATAGAGCTCCTCTTTAGGTCTGGGAAAGGTATTAAGAATGTCACAAGATCGAACAGATAGTTTAGCATAAGTAGTTAGCACATGTTCTAAGGGACCATTCAAAGTGAAGTAGCCCATTAACATTCCTCTAGTTTTAAGACCAAAAAAGGAGGTAAATGGGTTACAAATTGTTGTAATAAGCCATAAATCCCATGTCTTTATTAAGACCATGATTTTTAATGTCTAGCAAAGTTATGATTTTAAGTTCCCAGGATCATCTTTTGAAAATGTTGTGCAGGTTTCCTTTGAGGAGGACTGAGAGGTCAGATATAGAGTGTTTGTTTTGTGAAAAGCGTTCACCCACAGGTGATTGGATGTTTTTGTCTTTTATTTTACTGTGGGAGTTCGAGAGCATAGTGATTGTCTGGTTTCATCCGCATAGTTGCTATTGGGATATTTAGTGCACTGCATGAAGTACACCATATATTGTGGTAGGCATATGTAAGACCCATGGATCTTGAAAGGTGTGTTGTGGGGGGTGTTGATCATTGTAGAAGTGGAGATCTGTCTGAAGGTTTTGCATCTGCTGTTCTGGCAGAGTCTGGGGCTGCTCTGAGTCTGTGTCCTGGTCTGTGGGGAGCTTGCTTCTGATGAGCTTGGAGATGTTGGGGGGTTGTTTGAAGGCCAGAAGAGGGGTTCAGGAAAGATCTCTCTCAGAATGTGGCCCCACTGAGTGTGGGTATTTATGTAGTTATTTGATGATACAGAGAATTAGTTCCAGCATTGGGGGGGGGGGTCGTGACAACTAGGGCTGTGCAGTCAGAGATAGTTTAATTTCTGTATTGAAGGAAAAACGAGAGTCCTGTAGCACTTTAAAGACTAACAACTTTAATTTCTGCAGGCATAAGCTTTTGTGGGCTGCAACCCACTTCATCAGATGCAAGAAACAGAAATCAGATACCCACCCACCCAAGGAAAAGTAATGGGGAGGGTAGGTGTTAGCAAAGTCCATTCGGTTAGAGTAGATGAGGCCTATTCACAACCATTGATTAGAAGGTGAGAATGTGTGAACAGTGACAATTACTTCTTGTAATGAGATAACCATTCCAAGTCCCTATTCAGACCCAGTCTGATTGTGTCAAGTTTGCATATGAGTTCCAGCTCTGCAGTTTCTCACTGAAGTCTGTTTTTGAAGTTTTTTTTGTAGAAGTATGGCAACTTTCAAGTCAGCTACAGAGTGTCCTGGGAGATTGAAGTGCTCTCCAACTGGTTTATGGATGTTATCATTTTTTATGTCTGATTTGTGTCCATTTATTCTTTTGCGTAGTGACAGTCCAGTTTGGCCAATGTACATGGCAGAGGGGCATTGCTTGCACATGATGGCATATATTACATTAATAAGTGTGCAGGTGAATGAGCTCCATATGGTGTGGCTGATGTGGTTCTTTCAAGGTATTTGAATAGCCAGTTGCATAACATGATCTACTTCTCTGGTGGCATATCCTTGTTTGGTAAGAGAGGGTTTGGGTGTGTTAAGGTGTATATCCGTTTTTTCATATTCTGTGGTATCTGAGTGCCTGACTGTGGATAACAGATTTCTTGGTGTATTTGGGGTGGTTACTGGATCTATAAAGGTCAGTATAGTGATCTAAGAGTTTCTTGCATATACCTTGAATCCAGTATAATTTGTTACATTAGGCACGCGGAAGCATTTTATCTTTATTTTTCTTGAAGCATTTCTGACTTTATGCCTCATTACTTGTACTCATTTAAAACTCGCTCTCTGTAGGTAAATAAACTTATTTTATTCTTTAATTAAAATCAATCCACTATTGTGAATAGTTTGGGTAACTTGATTTAGGGGGGGAAGCTGTTATGTGTTGTTTCCTTAGAGAGATGTATTCAGCATTGTTGTAGCTGTATAGGTCCCAGGATATATTAGAGAGACCAGGCGGGCAAGGTAATGTTTTTTATTGGACCAACTGCTGTTGGTGAGAGAGACAAGCTTTCGACCCATCCTGAACAAGAGCTCGGTGTAAGCTCGAACGCTCGTCTCTCACCAACAGCAGTTGGTGCAATAAAAGACATTACCTCACCCACCTTGTCTGTCTCATGATTAGGATATCTGATTTTAATTCAGCTAAAAGTAATTATGTGAATTATGCATTAGCAGTTTTTTTCTCTTTCAGGCTTTTTATTTCTAGAATAAAAACAAGTTTCTGGGAGATATTCAAAAGCTGACACTTCCTCCATGGAGTTAAGAAAATTAAATATACATTTCTAACTCAAAGATAAGCATCTGTTGCATCTTCTATATGTTCTAAGTTGTTGCGCCTACAGTATTATCATTTTCATTTCATGTTTTCACTTGAGGTGCTCTGGCTGAAACCAGAATTCAGGTAGATTCTTTGTTGTGGTGATGGCAGTACATGCTTCCTGGCCATTTGAGGAAGAATTCATGGCCCTGATCCAATGCTCATTTAATTCAATGGGAGTACTTCCACTCAATTCATTGGGTGCTGTATCAGGAACTATTTACAAACTGACAATCTGACTTGAAAAGTCAGAGGGCCAGTAGTTCAATATCAGCAGCAAATAACCCAAGACAGACAACAGCTTGGTACGCTTAAAACAAACAGAATCCCAACCTCATTGTGTTTAACTCTGAATTAGGAGTTGGATTCCGGAGGCTGAGGGGAAAAAATGGTAGAGAGTTTAATAGGGCAGGGTCAGGAGTTTAACTCTAAACACCCAAACCCTTATTTTCTTATGCCCACTTCAATCAGCTTTGTCTCTCCATAAGGAATCAAAAAGATTAAACAGCAAGAGGGCTGAAATTAGCTTTTGGTTGGTTGCCCACCCGCACATGTATTGTGCATCTAAACTCCAATTTATTGCCTTTAAGGAACAGATAATCAGTGTAGAGCTTTTTCAAACAGTATCTGAAAGACACGCCAGTAAGAAGATTTTGGACAGAGACATAAAGGGTAATTCATAACTCACTTCAGTAGTCTGGGGTTTTGTTACAATAAAAGGCAGAGGTTTCCTTTGACAGAGAGCACTAAAATAAAAATATATTGATATTTTTGTACTTGATTGTGTGTCTAATGAATGAATCCAATCCAAAGTTTGATCTTGCTAGAGAAGCAGGAGTATGAATTTGAAAAGCTGGTTCAAATGCAACTCTTCACCGTTTGAACAACTAAAATCTGACCCCAATAGTACATAACACAATGATGAAGGACATAGCCAAGACACAGTGTACCCGACTAACTACAAAAGATAAGTAAACATTAGGTGACCTTTAAAAAGGTAAGAAATCAGAAAAGATTTCAACAGGAAGTACATTTTGAAGACTGTTACTGCACATCCATCAGCTCATTTGACTCATCCTACTTGTTGCTATTTACAGTGCGAGGCTGATTTTATTAAATGTACTCAGAAATATAACATGCATACCGGTGGTTGTATCGGCAGCCTAACTACATAGAACGATCTCTAAAAAGCTGATAAGGGCTGCATTGCTGAAGAATAATTCCCCAGAATGTTCTGAATAAATAGTCATTAACTGCAGCGAAGTAAAGTTAGGAAAACAGTTCAGTAATGTAGGAATGAAAAAACAGGCTCAGATCAACTTACTCTAGATGTCTCAGAGAAGCTTTTCTTGGCCATGGGAACATAATCTTATGCTACAATATGCGCTTAGAAGCTATTCCATTGAATGTGCACCTTATTGCATATATTATGATTTACAACATCAGGCAATATAACAACACCGCAGTTGTTAAGTGGGGATCAACAGAAAAAGGAAGACATCTTTGCTCGAGCCCCAGTACAGAATGGTCCAGTGATCAGGGCACAAATCTGCCAGTTGAGAGAGTCAGATTCCATTCCATGCTCAGCCACAGGCCTCCTGTATGACCTTGGGCACGTCACTTAGGATACAGCCACATACAGTATATCTACACTGCAATCAGGAGGTGTGATTGCAGCATGAGTAGACATACTCAAGCTAACTTTGATCAAATAGCTATGGCAGTGAAGTTGCAGCAGCACAGAAGGCTGTTTGGGCTAGTCCTGCCCCCCCCGGGGCCCTGGGTACATACTAGAGTGACTGCCACCCATGCTGCCACAGTTTCACTGCTATTGTTACTTGAGCTAGCATCTGCAATTGCACCTGCTGACTGCAGCGTAGACTTATCCTTAGTCTGTGCCTCAATTCCTCACGTCACTTCAGAATTATTGCAAGGAAAAAATACACTGAGGCTCTCATATACTACAATAATGGGGACCATTGGAGTACCCAAGATAGCTAGGACTGAAAAATAGAAGTGTCAGTGAATCTTTGCAACAGAAACAAAACTAGAATGCACTTACAGGTCGCTGATATATCCTAAAAGATAAAAAGCTGCAGATGAGACTGAACTGAGTTATAAAAATAGCCAAACAAGACTGTATTGTTACTCTTTAACACAACTTACAGCATTCTGCAACTTTGAAGTATGTGACAATCGAGAAATGGGACGTATATAACCATGTTCTATATACATAAGAAAAATAATAGTGGGTGTCTGATTAAACGGGATGCATGCCAGATCTGAGAGGACAAAAAAACTAAGTCAAAAAGTTACTTGTTCAAATGCACTTTAATTATTAAATTAGCATTTGTCTTTGGCTGAACTCAATATCATTAGCAGGCAATATACAAATTAATACTGACTGATTTAAAAAGTCATTGGTGGTACGGACTGTGGTTTTGTTTTGTTTTTTTATCACTTTGTAACATGAAAATTATTAGGTTCAACAGGAATCTTGTTTTTTAGAACATTATAATGCAAGCTATTAACCACATGGTGAGAAACTTCACTTTTCACTAAAAATTTTCCTTCAAGGACACATTGTCTGAAGCAATCTTTTCTTCAACAGTTATGTTTTACGACACTTTTAAAATTAATCTTCCACAGAAAGCTGAATAAATAGGATTTGATCTAACCACACGCCTGCTTAGGAAGAACAGCAAAATCAGTACAAGTCATTTTTCACTTGTTTTTATAATGTATTGTTCTGCTGAAGTTTATAAATACATTAAGGATAAAGTCTCAAATGTAGTATTCATCTACACTGATTCATGTCTTCCCAGTAATTTAAAAAATTTCAACTTTAAACTTCATTAAAATCAGGCAACTTAGTTTACATATGTGTTTTAGAGATTAAGAAGCCTTTATTTACCATGCTGAACAGAAAGCAAAATACTTCCAACATTTAAAAGCTTGAAGTTTATACAGATGGCAAAATAATTCAGGAAGGTTGAAACAAATTAGATCTGACTGAATTTTAATCAGACCTCTTAACATCAAGAAAGGCTTTAAAGTGCCACTTATCAGAAGTGGAATTTCATCAGAAAAATGCTACTTTGCTGTCAGCCAGCAAATGACTTTTTTGAATTACTGTGCATGGAGTTTTAAAAATGAGACATTAACTTGAAGTATAAAAATGTAAAACTAAACATGATATGGAACACACACTGCAAATGAGGAATGCAAATCAGACCTCCAGAAACATGAAATGTGTTGTACAAGAGGTCTAGGTTTCAGGAAAGAAAACATGATCATAAATTGTGAAATTATGGGAAACACATGCAAAATACAAATTCCAGTCACCCAAATATACATAATGCAGCTTTATAAAATACACATTTATGTCCAAAGAACAAAGTGAAGACTTCAAGCATTAGTTAGTGGGGAGCAAATGTCCTGGTGACCAATTATTTCTTTGCTTAATTTGTCACATTCTGTCTAGATTCATGATCTTTAAATATTTTTAATTAATTTTATCAAAGATAGCTATTGATCATCTTGAACTTTTCAGTTAGCAAGCCACCGTGTTAACTATGCATTTTATGTTTTCAATTACTGAGAAATATGACAGCATTCAAGGTGAAAATTGTGAGAAGCTGGCTAAATCGATACGGCTGAATTACCCACATATTAACATTTGCATCATTCACCCTTTACTAGAATTAAGCCTATAGCTTCTGGTAGCATTAAATTAAATGATTGAGCTGCACTATTACAAACAGATGCAAGACAACATAAGGGATGATCCTGCAGTTCGTATTACAAACAGCAAGCAAGATAGAGAACATATCTTAATAGATGGGATTTGAAGGACAAAATCCGTTCTGGGGTTAGTAAGAGTAGTGACTAAAACACTGTATAATGCCATTAACTCTACAAAACAGCAGCTTATAACGGAGCAGATTGCAAATTCTAGGAACAGAGTTTCAGGTCTATCAATATGACTATGAATACTTACATATTTTAAAAAGGTGGGGGGGCAAGTAATTTTACTTGAATGTGTGTTTTGGAGAAAAAAAATGAATGCAGCCAACCTCTGATACAGGTAACAGTACTGACCCAGTATTTCCAGTTTGTCACTGATGCTAGACTGACTCTTAATAATTTAACAGTCCCCAAAACTCCCCCTTCACTATATTCATTTATTCCACACTGACCCTCCTGCATTGCTGCTTCTACCAGCTCACTGAGGCTACATCTACACTATGAGTTAGGCAGTGTGATTCCCCTGCTTGTGTTCATGTACTTATGCTAGCTGTTGAGTGTAAACAGCAGAGTAGCCACAGCAGCACAGATAGCAGTGGAGGTATGGCTGAGGTGTGCAGAGTACATACCCGCCAGAAATGGGTGGGTATATATTCTTCACAGCTCGGCCTTGCCTCCACTGACATTCCCCACACTGCCGTGGCTACACTGCTGTTTATACTTGCCCTAGCTTGATGAGGGCTAGCATGTGTGTACACAAGCAAGGGAAATCACACCCGTAACTCACAGTGTAAACATAGCCAGACTGGTGTGCTGTTTTAAATCCCAGTCTGCCTCAAACTGCATTGGGAGTCAGAACCCAGAGAATGGCAGGGATTTGTCCAGAGGTCATTGGCCTGGTCTACACTGGTGGCAGCAGTCGACGAGAGATACGCAAGCTATCGATGTACCACGGTATCTTCACTGTGCTGCGTCGACAGGAAATGCTCTCCGGTCGACGCAGCCTTTCTGCTTTTGGGGAAGTGGTTTTATCACGTCTACCAGAAAGAGCTTCCAGGATCGATCACTAAATTGATCCCGCTGCATCGATCCGCAAGATGCCATCAGTGTAGTCATACCCATTGATGCAGGTCAGCATTAAGGCAGACAGGAGGTCACTGCTGCAAGGTAAACAGAGCAGGGACCGTGGGGGTTGGTGGCTGTTAGCTTCATAAACTAGTACAGTTACCTAAAGAAGTTGCCACTGACTTAAACCCAACAGAAGAAACAAACATCCATTTCCAGAAGGCTGTGCAGTACTACGGATCTGTACGTCTAAGTAGAAGCTGAGAATGTTTGAAATCTGCATGTGCATTTTCAGCTTATTTGCCAAACAGCTGGTCGTGTGTAGGATCTTATATTTCCCCTATGCACAGGATGGAGGTGAACGCATTTATGAAGAAAACTAAGGGAGCCATTTCCACCTTCTATAGAAGTGAGGGGGCTTTTTCACTCTCCACTAGTTACTTAGGGGCATATGCAGAAAAAAAGTAAGCAAAGCCAGGAGACTAACCACTTGCATGATTCACCCACACTCAAAACCGCAGACTGGCTTCCAGGAAAATTCAGAGAGTAATGCTGTCTCAAGAAACACCAGCTGTTGTGTGCTCTGTGACTTCTCTCTGCACAGCCAAAGAGCACAGCTGGGAACATTGCATGCTGGCTACACCAGTGGGAAGTTTTGGAAAGTTCCTTTACGGAACAATCTGAGATATGTGGGGATTGGGTTCTGCAATTCCTGAGAATCTCTGGTCTCTGCTGCTTTTTGAAGCTTAGCCCATCAGCACTCCTGTTGACTCTGAGGGATGGCAGAGAGTGTGCCAACTCCACAGTGACAATGAAGTCTCTATTCAGGGTGTTAGTTTGATCCCTTCAGCACACTTGTGCAGAAGTCAAGCATTTGGGCTGTGCTCTGGGTAAGGAATTTCATTGCGGAAGACTGATGATGGTAACATGGAGCACATATTCCAAGCATAACATTTAGAAAAGTATCTTCATTCCATTCAAGGAACAGGATGATGGTAATATGTTCATTAACAGGAGGCTGCTTTCATAGAGTCACAGACTCCAAGACCAGAAGGGACCAGTGTGACCTCCCATAGAACACAGAGCACAGAACATCCTCAAAATAATTCCTAGAGTAGATCTTTTACAAAAAGACCAAATCTTGATTTTAAAATTGCCAGTGATGGAGAATCCACCACGAACCTTGGTAAATTGTTCCGATGGTTAATTACACTCACAGTTAAAAATTTACACCTTATTTCCAGTCGGAATTTGTCTAACTTCAATTTCCAGCCATTGGATCATGTTATATTTTTCTCTGCTAAACTGAAGAGCTCAAATCAAACATTTGTTCCCCGTGTAGGTACTTACAGACTAATCAAGTAACCCCTGAACTTTCTCTTTCTTAAGCTAAATAGACTGAATTCCTTGAGTCTATCACTATAAGGCATGTCTTCTAATCCTTTCATTATTCTTGTGGCTCTTCTCTGAACTCTCTCCAATTTTCAACATCTTTCTTGAATTGTGGACACCACATATGGACACAGTATTTCAGTAAACAGTGTTCTATTCCTACTCAAGATTCCTCTTTTTATACATCCAACAATTGCATTAGTCCTTTTAGCCACAGCATCGCACTGGGAGCTCATGTTCAGCTGATTAAGCACGACAAGCCCCAATTCTTTTTCCTAATCATTGCTTCCCAGAATTGAGCCCCTATCTCACAAGCATGGCTTAGATTCTTTGTTCCCAGGTGTACACGTTTAGCCATGTTAACACACGATTGGCTTGTGCTCAGTTTACCAAGCTATCTGGACTGCTCTGAATCAGCAACTTGTACTCTTCACTATTTACCACTCCCCTAATTCCTGTGTCATCTGCAAAACTTTATCAGTGATGATTTTATGTTTTTTTTCAGGTCATCAATAAAAATGTTAAATAGCACAGGGTCACAAACAGATTCCTGGGGGACCTCACTACAAATACACCCACTCGATGAGAATTTCCCACTTACAATTACATTGAGAGCTTTCAGTTAAGTTCTTAGTCATTTAATGTGTGCCGTGTTGATTTTATATTGTTCTAGTTTTTAATCAAAATGTCATGCAGTACCAACTCAAACACCTTAAAGAAATCTAAATATATTACATTAAAACTATTACCTTTATCAGCCAAACTTTTAATCTCAAAGAGTGTGATATCTATTTTCCATAAACCCATGTTGATTAGCATTAACTACATTACCCTCCTTTAATCTTATTATTAATCAAGTCTCTTATTAGCCACTCCATTATCTTGCCCAGTATCGATGTCAGACTGACAGGCCTATAATTACCTGGGTCATCTCATTTACCCTTTTAAATACTGGAACTTCCCCAGTGTTCCAAGACTTATTGAAAGTCAACATTAACAGCCCAGCAAGCTCCTCAGCCAGCCCTTTAAAAATTATTATTGCATATAAGGCCTGCTGACATAAAAATATATAACTTTAGTAGCTGCTGTTTTATACCCTCCCAAGATACTAGTGGAATAGCAAGTGTTATCATGTATGACATGAGTACATCATCTGTTTTTCCCCCAAACACAGAACAGAAATATTTATTGAACTCTGCCTTTTCTCCATTATTATTGATAATTGTTCCATTTCCATATTGTAATGGATACTGTCAAGGTTCTTTTTGTTCCTAATACATTTAAAAAACTCCTCTTTATTTTTCTCAACTCTGATGACCATAGATTTCTCCTTACTTTGCTTCCTTTATCAATTTTCTACATTTCCTAGCTTCTGATCTGTATGCATTACTATCAACTTCCCCTTTCTTCCATTTGTTAGGACATTCAAGATAATTTTCTTCTGGGTTATCATGACTCTGAAACAAGTAACGCCACTGCCATTACCACTCTCCTTTTGCCCACTCGATCCATCCTAAATAGATTATAACCAGTGATTTGAACATTCCATCATGCAAGTCATCTCACTTGGTTTCAGTACGCCAACTAGAGCTAATTTTTGCTCATAAATGAGCAATTCCAATTTCTCCTGTTTGTTACCCAGGCTCCTAGCACTGGTATATGGGTAATTAAAGAATTTCTCCTCTTCATGTCCTTTGGATGCTCGATTAATTTTGTTCTCAACATCTCGATTTTGGGCTAAATTAGTGTTCTTATCGTCCCTCTTTTTACCCTTCTTTTTTTGTTATTAGTTTAACGCTGTCCTGACTACTCGATCCAGCCTGTTCAAGGGGATTAGTTCCCATTCTACTGAGGTGGAGGGCCATCTAATTTGTACAGACCCCTTTTCCCCTGGAAAGTGAACCAATGTCAACAAAGCCAAAGCTCTGCACCCTATACCACTTACCTAGCCAGCAGTCCACTCCCAGATCTTTCTTCTTTCACTTATGGGACAGGAAGGATCTCCACAAAGTTCACATAGACATTCTTCTTCTTCAACATGCTTCCAAGTTCCCTGAAGTCATCTATTATCTGCGAGATATCCTGTGATGCAGTATCATTAATGTCGATATGAACCATCAACAATGGATCCTTGCTCATTGACTTCAGAAACCTATCCAATCTCGAGCGATGCCTTGTGTCTTGGCTTCAGGAGAACAGCACACCATCCCATTGTCCACCTCTCCCTTGCAGAATGTTTTCAATTCTCCTGAATATTCAAAGATCACCTGCCTTCCTTGGATGGTTGGAGAACTCTGTGGGCAAGCTTGATTTTCTTACAGGTTGGATCAATCTGCCATCCACAGGTGCATCCCATATCTCTTGAGACATATCTTCCACAATTTCCATGTTGACTACCAGATATTGATTGGAAACTTCTAGCTGTGCGGCCACTTTCTACCTATCTTCATCTGTCTCCAGTCACATAGAATGGAGCTGTGACCTCTTGCCTCTGGTGGTTACGAACTGCAAAACCTCCCCCTCTCCCCCTCCCCCTCCAATTTCTTGGTGGCCAGATCCTTTCTTCTTTGAATCTGCTGGTCTGTGGTCTCCTTATAGTTCATAGATCTTAAAATATGGTTTTATGCCTTGAGGTACAGGAAAGGCATGATGCTGAATCCATCAAGCAAGTGATCATGTTTACTGATTTTTTGAACTAATATCTGAAAACAGCTGTAATTTAGGAAGTTAATGCTCTGATATTTTTTAATACAGGTCTACATCATAAAAACACAGTTGCAACTGACATTAGATTCCTATTACTAGCCCTTGGCCTCCTTAAATGGAGGGAATATCCTGCCAGAACATAGGCACAGATATTGGTAGAGAAAGATGGTCCCTCTCTGGAACACAGTTAAGGCACAAAGTAAAATGGCAGTGTGGAAAAATATGCACTGTCACTTTCCATGCTATACTTCCCCGCCCCCTCCGGAGGACAGCAGACTTCTACTTCCAATACTGTCAGCCGGGCACCTTTCACAAACACATTCACTTTCAAGAAAGTCAGCTCATCCCTGCTTTCACCTGTCATTTTACACACATTAAATGATTCTAAGATTAGAATTCTAAAGAATTGCCTTGACTATCTGCTACATCACTGCATGATTCTTTTAAAATGCAAACTCAGCTCAAAACAACTTGGCTAACATGACTTGTCTGAAAAATGACAATGTATAGCCACTTGGGCACAAGACTAACTTTTGTCTTTCTTTAACTAGAACACCTATGAGTTTGCTTTTGCTTCTCTTAAAATCCTTTAGTAACCAAAAGCCAACCAAGTTGTAAATAAACTATTCAAACTGTTTAGAAGTTAACTAAATTTGAAGTGTGATTTAGAAGCTTCAGAAATATCACTGTTTTAAGCAGGAAGTCAACTCCTACCATACCTCTCCCTGATTAAGATTCCTTCTTCGGTGGTTAGGTGACTTGGTAGGACAGATTACTAAAGTGTAATCAGAACCTTGTAACACTCAGGTAGGTTATTCACTCAAGTAATTTCAAAAAGCATTTCACCTACTACTCTGATTTATTAGTCTTCTGCATATTGGACATTTTTTAATCAGTAGCACCAAGCTTCAGCCCAGGGCTGCAGAGCTCCTTCCTGTCAAGATTTGGAAGGGGACCACACTGGTTCTGCCATGCAGATATCACATATCAGATTCCAGAGATTTAACTGGAGTAGTCTAAAGGAGGAAAATGCATTTCCTTAACACAAATTACTAGAATTTCATCACGTAAAGGGAAAAAAACAAAAAAAACTAACATACCTGGACTGCTCTCCCAGACACAGCAGAATAGGATCACAGAGGAATGAGGCCTGAGGAGATTGCTCATGATTATTGGGTAATTTATGTATTGGCAAAATTGAACTTGAACCTCCAAAATAACCAACCAACCAACCATCCACCTCCACGCCAGTAATCAAAATGTACTCCATTCAAAAAACAAAACAAAACAAAAAAACAAAAAAAAAACCAAAAAAATTATAGCTTCTAGTGGAGCACTCAGTTCTCTCACCTTCCCCTTACAAGGAAAATCAGAAGCAATAGGGTATTGACTCTTAAAGGTCCAGCCTGTGAGAGTCTCATCTGCATGATTTGATTTCAAGAAGCCAACTGTAAATTCTGGGTACACACTATGGAGCAGATCCTCTTTGTGCTGCTCCATTTCTATACCACCATTGCTCTCCTTCCCCTACATATGGGGCAATTATTGCTCTAGCTATCCTGGGTTCTTAAGAATCTACTCCAGCTGGAATAAACTAGAGCAGCTTCCTTATTGTGGAAAGCAGGAAGGTAATTTAGAAACACATTTGCCATCCCACTGTGCCCAGCATGAACATGCTAATCCCATTCAAGTGGGAGTTCTGCACACATCTGAAGGTAAAAGTAGGCCTTAAGAGTGCAATTTGACTAAGTGGTAATATGCAATAAATTCAATTTGGCTAAGCGGTTACAATCAATACAAAACACTTAGAAGTGTGTAAACACCAAGGAAAGAGGGGAATCTAGGATAGCTAAAAGGGTGTAGCTGACAGAAATGATCCGAATTTAAGAATAGGAAAAGTCAGGATACATATCTGGGAAAGCTTTTCCTGACAATGACAGCTATTTGTCTGTGGAACAGTCTGCAAAGAACAGTGGTGGAAACCCCCTTGTTTTGAGTATTTGTGATTAGATTTGACAAGACACCACCAAAAGTGCAAAATGAAACGGTCTCCCTTTAGCAGAGATGGACTATGAGTCTTTCCATCTCTAAACATGTACAGTGATAGCCTCGTTATGAAACCCAAATACATTTGCAATGACCCAGAATAGCACATCCCCAGTATATGTGATAAGTAGAGTGACATTTACTGCCATTAAACTGTGAAGTGCATTGACAGCATAAAGAATATACACATCACCCACCTGTCAGACCAATCATTTAGTCTATCTGTATGTGCTCAGAAATCAATGTTCCTTTACTCAAGCCCTTCTTACACAGTGAATATTCCTTCTGATTTGTACAGTATTTTACTTACATTTATAATCTCACTGTAGGAGATAAAGGATGATAGTGTGTGATAGAGGAAGAGGAGGAAGGAGGATTATAACAAAACAATATTCGAGGGCTGAAAAGAGTGTGTACCAGTGAAAAATTGTTTTATATGGTTAATTACATAATATTGGTTTTTATGGTCTTTTAATACACGTTATTAGCCTGTCACTACAGAAATGCATAGTTAGCTTAAAAATCTCTTCCTAGCATCTCTGAACACCTCCTTTCCACCTCCACACTATTAGCATTATCAGTGCTTAACTTCTTAAACTGCATTACCTCAGTCTCAAAACCCCATGCACAGTCATAAGCACTTCCAAAGCATGGGGTGCTCAAAATAGACTGAATTTAAACATGCAATTTAAACCATAATAAAATACGTTTGTTTCACAATACTTCTTTTCTATTATACTGCTGAGACATAGCATTCCAGCTTCTACTTTTATTGCACTTTATCCAAGCCATTTGTGAGTAATCTAGTCTAGTCAACATTTCAACATGCTTGCATTTACTAAACAGGCTGAAATACAACATTTACACTGCTTTCTACCTGCTTTACAATACCGTTTTAGATTTGTTTTTTCAGGACTGCTAACATGATTTGAAAAAAATGATGTCTTATGAAAGATCTCATTTATTTGTCATGAAAGCTAGGAGTTGTTTCAAATGGGAAGAAAGCCCTAAGAAAAATATCCTTTATATATAAGTTTTCTATCCAGTTTAACAAGTTACAGATTGATTATTTTATCTTGCATGCATAACCTGCATAAGAAAGTGAAAGTCACATTTTCCTATGAGAACATTTGATTACAGTTCACAGTGTACATAGCTGATTTGAATAGGCATGAAAAGGGTTTTGAACATAAAGTGGCAAATGTTTTAAAATATTGCCACTTTGGGAGGTTGTTTCAAACACAGAGTAAATACTTGATCCATAGGACATGCCCTGCTTTCCTCACTACAAAGAGGAAGGAAAACTTCTCCCAACTGTTTCTACAGCAACAGCAAGTTCCTAGCACTAGGGAAGGATTTTGTTCACTACCACCAGCCAGCCAAAGAGCACAACACTAAATGGTATTCTCTTCTAAATCTGTCAAATGCCATTTCTTAAATAATTCGGGAAAAGGCATTAGTGAGTGACTCTAATTAACATGATTAACACCACAGAACTCACAGCTCCTAATAGTCAGGCCTTAGAACTGAACTCAAGTCTCTCAAATGGCAGAACAGAGAAATACTCATTTATGGTCAAAGTTTTAGACAAATTTTAAGGACAATGGACATGTATATTTCATCATGTAAAACCCAT
The DNA here is from genome assembly GCF_026122565.2 of Emydura macquarii macquarii. Taxonomy (NCBI): domain Eukaryota; kingdom Metazoa; phylum Chordata; order Testudines; family Chelidae; genus Emydura; species Emydura macquarii. The sequence goes on along the minus strand of NW_027131614.1, from coordinate 20,787,714 downwards.
GTCCTCTTATCTCCGTTTATAAATTCCACATTGGAATCTTGAATAAAAACTTACTGTAAAAAAAAATCTTCCATCATTCAGACATACTTGTCAATGTAGGTTTGTTTACGGACATTTCACTGCAAACCTTGTATTTTAAGAATTGGAGAGCAATGAAGGAACATCATTCCAGAAGAAAAACACATTTGCATGCACTTTGTAAGACATACAAAGATTGAGTGAGTGTTGGGACTATCAATTTCCACAGGATACCTAAGTGAAATTGTAAAACACCATAATGTGAAATTCAAGTAAATTTGTTAGAGAACCTGCGAAACCCATTCTGATTTACACATATTTAGATAACATTTTGTAAACTCTGATTACACTGCATCGATTATGGAATATGACCATCATGAAACATTTAAATTTTAGTGCTTAAGCATAATTGAGGGATGTGTTCCACTGAACCCTTGAAAATCAGATTACTTTATTCAATTAGCACAAAAGCAGGAAGGAAATAGAAGCCAAAGTGTTTATTTTTCATAGCAGCACCATTGCTTGTAGAATTTTAAACAGTGGGTTCATCGGAATTGTCATTTCATTATCACATTACAGAGCGATAAATATTTCAACTAAAAAGTATCATTGTTCAAAAAAATCTGTAATCCTGGATTCTCACAGATAATATCAAAGTAAGTTTTCACATACCAGTTGTGAACCATCAGCTTCTGTACGGCCAGTAGGGCATTATAGCGAACTTGCTGGTCCTCATGATGCATATGGTTCATTACTAGCTGTTTACCACCAAGCTGCTCAATCACTCTGAAAAAGACACACATTTTAAAATGTCTTGCAATTACTTACATTCCATTCCAGATATCAGGACCAGATGGTATTCACCCAAGAGTGCTGAAAGAACTCAAATGTGAAATTGCAGAACTACTAACTCTGGTATGTAACCTATCATTTAAATCAGGTTCTGTACCAGATGACTGGAGGATAGCTAATGTGATGCCAATTTAAAAAAAAAAAAAAAAAAAAAAAAGACTCCAGAGGCCATCCCGGCAATTACAGGCTGGTAAGCCAAACTTCAATACCAGACAAATTGGCTGAAACTATAGTAAAGAACAGAATTATCAGAGACATAAATGAATATGATTTGTTGGGGAAGAATCAATATGGTTTTTGGAAATGGAGATCATGCTTCACCAAACTACTAGAATTCTTTTTTTTTTTTTTTTTTTTGGGGGGGGGGGGGGGGGGGAAATCAACAAGCATGTGGACAAGGGTGATCCAGTGGATATGGTGTACTTAGATTTCCAGACAAGGTCCCTCACGAAAGGCTCTTAAGCAAAGTAAGCAGTCATGGGGTAGGAGGGAAGGTCCTCTCCTGGATCAGTAACAGGTTAAAAGAGAGGAAACAAAGGATAGGAATAAATGGTCAGTTTGCAGAATGGAGAGAGGTAAATAGTGGTGTCCCCCAGGGGTCTGTACTGGAACCAGTACAGTTCAACATTCATAAATGATCTGGGAAAAGGGGTAAACAGTGAGGTGGCAAAAATTGCAGATGATACAAAACTACTCCAGATAGGAAAGTCCAAAGCAAACTGCGAAGTTACAAAAGGATCTCACAAAACTAGGTGACTGGGCAACAAAATAGCAGATGAAATTCAATGTTGATAAATGCACACTGGAAAACAATCCCAACTATACATGTAAAATGATGGGGTCTAAATTAGCTTTTAGCACTCAAGAAAGAGATCATGGAGTCATTGTGGATAATTTTCTGAAAACATCCACTCAATGTGCAGCTGCAGTCAAAAAAGCAACAGAATGTTGGGAATCACTAGGAAGGGGATAGATAAGAAGACAGAAAATATATTGCCTCTTTATAAATCCATGCTACACTTGCATTTTAAGCATTGCATGCAGATGTGGTCGCCTCATTTCAAAAAAGATATTGGAACTGGAAAAGTTACAGAAAAGGGAAACAAAAATTATTAGAGGTATGGAACAGTTTCCATATGAGGAGAGAGTAATAAGACCTGGGACTTTTCAGCTTGGAAAAGAGATGACTAAGGGGAGATATGATAGAGGTCTATAAAATCATGACTGGTGTGGAGAAAGTAAATAAGGAAACATTATTTACGCCTTCTCATAACACAAAAGCAAGGGGGGTCACCAAATGAAATTAATAGGCAGCAGGTTTAAAATCAACAGAAAGAAAGTATTTTTTCACACATCGCATAGTCAAGCTGTGGAACTCTTTGCCAGAGGATGTTGTGAAGGCCAAGATTATAACAGGTTCAAGAAAGAACCAGATAAGTTCATGGAGGATAGGTCCATCAATGGTTATTAGCCAGAATGGACAGGAAAGCAAAACCATGCTCTGAAGTGTCCCTAGTCTCTGTTTCCCGGAAGCTGGGAAATGGGCGACAGGCGATTTATTCATTCCCTCTGAAACACCTGATATTTGCCACTGTCAGAAGACAGGATACTCAACTAGATGGACCACTGGTCTGGCCCAGTATGGCCATTCTTATATTCTAATGCATCAACAGTATTGATTGTTTCCATGGATTAACAGATTCAAGGTGCTTAGCCTCCAGACCACTTATTTTTGATAGATCTTATGGGAAAAATTTTTAAAACCTGTTTATCATGAAATCTCATTACTATTCCTGCATCCTTGAGAAACCAGGTGTGTGCATTTAAGTAACAGACAAAATGGAGCACATCCTTTATTATATTCTCCATTTTAAAAATGCAGACAGTAGATTCTATTTCTTAACGCTGCCAGTTTTCATTTACAATACATTTTGCTCTAGCATTTTAATTCTGCAAGAATCTTTGGAAACAGCAACAAACATTGTTCAAAAATCAGTGATCCTAAATCATCAACATTTGTCATGTCATCATTTTATATGTGGATAATTAAGCTGGTATTGGCCACTGCTCAAGACTTCCAATTGAAAATGATCTGGAAATTGTTACATCTGCATGTTGTCGTTTAATATTTCTTTAGTGTACTTTAAAACTGTGTGACGAGAACAAGTAATTTGATTAGCCACAGATGGTGTATTTTACTCATCTAATGTTTTAAAGTAGTCTGCATTGCTTTAGACCTCTGGCATGAGGGGTCTGGCAGGGCGTCATCTTGTCCAATATTTACTGGAGTGAATTGTTTGGAGAAACCATGTCTTTTATATGTTGATACCCAACTCGCTGTCTCCCTTTCATCATTATTTGTGTGAAGTAGTAGTACTCTGTATGTCCACACTGAAATCAAACACCTGCAGTTGGGCCATGTCAGATTACTTGGGCTCACAGGACTATAAAATTGCAGTGTAGAAACCCTGGCTCAGGCTGCAGCCCAGGCTCTGGGACTCTCCCCTCTTTGTAAGATCCCAGAGGCTGGGCTCCAGCCCAAGCCCAAACATCTACACTGCAATTGTACAGCCCCGCAGCCCAAGCCACAGGGGCCAGCTGTGGGTGTTTGACTGCAGTGTAGATGTACTCTGAGGCCCCAATCAGGGCTGCATTGAGCCACATGGTATACAAACAAGTAGCAAGAGTGTCTCTCCGCCAGCAAATTTACAATCCATTCAGATTTAGCATCTCCTAGTGTCTGACAGGGAATGGCATATGGAAATAAAAATTGGACATGACATTTAACCCAAATAAGAGGAAAATATTTTCTGAACTTTAACACCTATTGAAGGTGTGTGCCTCACTTGCTTCAAAACCGTCTGCACCTTCCAATTCTTATCGGATCCATAAACTATATGCCTGAACACAACAGAAGCAGCCAGCAGAGTGCATCATCTGCTGGCAGAGACTAAAACAATTCTTCTCTGTTACACACCTCACAAATGTCATCCACATTTCTGTCACTTCTATACCAATTTCTGTGCAAACACTCCAGTTCTATGCTAATACAACCTGGTACTTGCAGTCCTAGTGCTAATATACGCAGACAACTTCATGTGCTGTATGAGAAGCTATGTACACTTTTTCCAAGCCACATTCCAAGGCCTTGATCCTGTAAGCTTCTCTGTGTAGGTAATAACCATTGAAGTCAATGGAACGCCTCACAGGTGTAAGATTTGCCTTTGTGGAGAAGCTAGTTGGATTGGGACTTCAGAAAGGCAGATTTCTACAGTTGCTCTAAATTTACAAGTGCGTACAAATATATAAATTAAGTCACTTAAGCAAGCATATTTCATACTCGTATCTCATTGTCACTCAATCAATCAGCATTTTCCTCACCAAATCCAGGATTTCAATCTAGCTTCCTCCAACACAATTTCCTCTCAATCCTCTGTATAATCCCAATCTCTCTGCCATCCACTGCACTCCCAAACCCCATTCCCCTTCCACACCAGCCTACAGTCCCAATTTGCAAGCCAATAGCAGTAACTACTCTCTGCTAACCCCCACTCCAAACACATGTTCCAATCAAACCAACAGAAACCTCTCTTCCCAGACACTCCAATATCCCAAAAATAAATAATATCCCCAACATCTCTGCCATGCCCTTTTATGTCCCATTCCCTCTGCCAATCCTCACAAAAACAATGAAGGGAAGGAAATATCTACCTATACTGTACACTGGAGATGTAGAGTCTAGACAGTTGTTTAAATTCAGCATTGCAGTTTGCCAATTGTCCCTCTCCAAATCTCCTCAGTATATTAGCATATAAAGTGAATGGCTAGCTTATTAATGAGGTGTATATATATATTTTTTAATTGCATATTGCTCTCACATGCCTTAGAAAAGCATTTAAGAGCAATATCCTATGAAGAGATTAGGGATGCACTCATTTATTTTTTACATATTAACTTGTAGCATGATACTGTCAACCTCACATGAGAAATTTTATACTGTGACTACCCTATTTATACTTGAATAACCGCTGAATAATTTGTAACTGATGAGCAGCACAATTACTTTTAAGCTAGGCAACAACAAAATATGGCATTATTGTAGATCACCACCTTCACCCACATCACACTTTCTAACTTGGCCATAACAGTATATGAAACACCAAGGAACATTATGCAAAATGTTATTTTACATAATTTTAAGATAGCATTTACCTTGTACAAAGTTTCTAAGACACACTGTTTATCTGTCCAAGTCCTCAACATGAATACTAAAAATTCTTAATAGCACAGTAGGTTCATAAAAACTTTATTCCTGCTTGAGGCCTCCCTCCCACCTTCCCAAGAGAAAAAAATATACACAAAACAAAGCTGTGAAATACAACCAATATCTTGTTCACATTCTAGGGCTTTTGACTTTTATAAGACACTGAAGTGCGAAGAGGTGGAGAAAAGAGGACGTTAAGCTCAAAAGCACTCGGTCTCCCAGGTCAAAAAGAAAAACTAAAATTCCCTCATCACAAATAATGCTGAGTATGCCAGGTGACAAAGTCTACAATAGAGCAACATTGGGGCTGAGAATTTAAAGGGTCAGGAAATCCATTATTATTGTTCCTAAATTAAGTAACCTCGCCTATTTGTATATATGCAATATTTTGTATTACTATGCATGATGTTAGGTGATTGCCTTAACACAGAAACATAAGTTTAAAAAGCAACAGCTACAGTAGGAAACAACTTCAAAGAATTTCCTACTCAAATTCATGACCACCTCAGGTAGTTTTGATTTGTTTGGGGGTTGTTTTTTTGTTTGTTTACACTCCTCTCCCCTTCTTCTACTTCTTTCTCCCTCAAAGCTAGATAAAGGAAACCAGCTAGCTGACAGGTCACAGGGAATGACTTTTGTTGTGAGCGAAGGAGCTAAGCAGTAGTGTGTGCAAAGAGAAAGAAGCCTGAATTGCCAGCAGAAGGCATTAAAATGTACCACACTGCATGTGCAAGACCAGGCAGAGGTCAGAGGGGTGTTCCTCAAGATGTTCCCCAACCTTAGGAGTTAAAGAAGAGGCTGCTCAATGTGTTACTCATCCTATAAGAACCAGGCTGGTAGATCTCAGCTGAGTCACAAGTGCACACCTTGTACAATGACACACAGTGACGTCTTTAAACATCCAGAGGGTTAGGAACCTGTTCCCAGCCTCTTCCTTCTCCTGACAGAAGAAAGGTTTGCAGGAGAATGTGGGGGGTCCCTCTGATCCCCACTGACAGACACAAGTATGAGACACTGAGCATGCATTTGTATTAGACTGACTATAGGAACCCTAGTAAGTTGGGTTACATGCAATTACTTTTAAATATATAGCCATATCCTCTGGTGGTATAAGTCATCCAAGTAGTTCCATTGATTTTAATGGAGCTACACCATTTATACCAGCTGAGGATCTGAACCATAATTTCTAAATTTTAAACTAACATAGTATTCTGAAATAACCAAACTAAAAGAAAGAGAAAAAATGTCTAGTCTAATGAACATTGTTCTTAGATAAACAAGAGAAGGGAACATCAATAGCCAGACTATAATTCTAGCTCTCTGCAACTTATAACTGAAGGAATTTTAGCTTCTAAATATTTAAGCTCTACAGTCTTTACAGGTTTGAAGGATTCCAAGTTCTAAAGGACAAAAGTTTTAAACAACTAATTTTTTTTCCAAAACAATAGAATTCTTCTATTCTTCAGAACAGGTGAAGCTCCTCCAATGTCACAAGATTCACAGAAAATTCAAAATGCCAATATGATTCCCACATCTAGATGAAAATTAGATAACTTTATACTGAAATCCAAGTGTAACATGGGAGGAAATGAACCATTAAGCTGTAAGTGAAACACTGGTTTAAAGAAAGCTAATATACTGAAGTCATATTGAATAAGGATTTCATTGGTGAGCCCATATGTGCCTTACAATGAACTAGTTACTATTCCAGTTTTTAAAATCTGAACAAAGCATGACTTTTTAGTTCGTATTTTGTAATAGAGTTGGCCTGTTTAGATTTTTGTACCTAGAAGACATGACTGTACTTGTAGTATTCATAAGTAAGAATATTTTATTATAAAATATTTGTGTGTTTGTTTATGAATGGCTGGAACGGCAGGGTTATTGTCCTGCACTCTCTCACTTTAAAGTTAGAAGCTCTGCTGAAAAAGTCAAAAGGACACAGCTATAGCGAGCAGGGTGTGGTGGTAGCAACTTGGAGTACTCCTGTAAGACTTCAGCAATGGATTTGTGCACACAATATGGTTTCGGATTATGGGAAAGGTTTAGTAACATGTTCCTGTTTTAAATCCCACCCTAGGAGTATAACATACTGAGCACACCCTCTTGTCTATTGTCAGGCAACATTATGGATTGTCATCTCTTCCTAAAACATCCATGGAAGATCATAAATTCCTTTCAGATCACAAGTAAGCCAACCAACCAACACTGCAGCATTGCTCAATATATAAGGTCTGCTGGCCACTCCCCATGGATTCTAGTCAACATACTTGATTTGTTCTTATCCTTTAAAAATATCTGCAGTTCCGAAAAGGCAAAATTACAGCAGCTAATTCCCATCTCACAAGTACACAGGGAAATGAATTACTAATGTTTTAATGAGGTTTTCTGCACTGGCAGTCAGGGACAGTGCACCAATCTAGATGCACCACTAGTCTGTGCCAGGAATTGTCATATTACAAACCTAGAAAATTTTCCATTTTTCTCATTTCAGCCTCATCAGGAGAACAGCAACAGCTGATCATTTCTTTTAAGGGTTTTTTTTTTTTTTTTTTTTTTAATAAACTGCTATAGTGAAGTAGGACTAGCAGACATGAGAGCTACAAAAACAATCAAAGTCTCTTAGATGGAGGCCACAAGTGCCTCAGATCTGGATAAGTAAAAGTGGCTAAACAAGGTGCTCTAATATTACATAAACACAGCTATAACACAGTCTTTTTTTAAAAGCCTCTGACAGCACGTAACTTGCAATCCTGTGGAAATCTAAATCCCACCTACCAAGAGATTGCAATATTCTGAATCTGGCCCTGCTGAAATGCCTTTCTTTTTAAGTGACAGGGTTGTAACTTCCCTAGATTTCTTTGCTGACAGACCATTGTAAACATTTGGATTTGTTAGCCATAAAATACGAACAGTCTGTCTGCCTTCATAATGTGTCAGGAATATTATATGTTTCAGGTAAGGTATTTAGTATTTCTGCATATTTAAATTTCTATGTATTTTCTATTGGAACTTTTTACATAAAGTATGATGCCAGAACACAGTAGTTTCATTTATCACAGGAATCACCATAGCAATTTTTTATGAGAAACAAATCTTAGCTCAAAAGGAACAAAATGGTTTTAATCACAAGGAACAGCAAGGTTTGTTACTAAAGATTACCCAGGACTATTGCAAGACCAAGATTCTGAGGCTTTTAATGAAATTTTGATAACATCTTAAATATACAGTAGGTCAGTGACATAAGTGATTATAATAGCTACTAAATGCCTGAACAATTTTCAAGAGCCCTTTAGATATATTTTCTTCACTAAGTAAAAGCCCCAATAAGAGAATTAATTTATTGCTGACACAATCAAGCAGCTATTTAATATTCCCAATCACCCATTTCATAATTATGTTGGGGAAAACTGCAGTGCTTGTTGTACATATATAGTGTTTATTAGGTTAAGTGGCTACTCTGCCATTTTGACAATAAGCATCAGGAAACACAAAGGCAAAGAAAGCTTTTTGCTTACCGCTTCCCTCGAGGATAGTGTCGTACATATTCTCCCACATCATGAGCAGCTACAGCTAAGACTTGTGGGTCATCAGAAACCTCCAGAAGCTTTGTCAGGATTCTACAATAGGATTTTACACAATCAGATGCTAATTTCTCTCCAAAGTGCTAATTTGAATTAACTCAATTTCAGAGATCATAAATACATCATGAATCCCCTGTAGAATAAAACTAGGATTATAACAAAAAACAAAATAAAAATACACCTCCCAAGCGACAAATTGAAATTAAATAGCAAAGACCCTATCTACTCCAGGCAAAAGGACATTGCAACCAGTGCCTTAAGCATGAAGCATCTGCACACAACAGCTACCTCAACTATTTTATACAAAATGTTGCTTGCACCACTAGACTGCAGCACCTGCAGTGAGAACTTGAACTCAAGTCCAGCTGTACCAGCCATGCTTTATAAAACTCAGAGTGGAGAAGAAACCATAGAAGTTGCAGGTCTGTAAGTTCTGCTGCTAACTCCATTCCATGATAAAGTACCTTCTGTCTGCAAGCTACTCATAGCTCCAGTCCTAAGAAAATATTTCTTGGTGTTATAGGTCAGATGATTCAGGAGTCACAGAATACATCAAAGCTTGCTGTCTGTAACATGCCAAAATGGTTCCATCAGAACTGTTCGTGTGTGGTTGCACTAAACTGTTGTCAACCAACCTTTCATGCACTATCCCCCCACAATAGTTTCTTTGTTTACTGTAGGATACTCCAGTAACAAACAGGTAGAATTTTAAACAGAACAAGATGACAATCATTACCCATTATTGCAAAGAATTAAAGTGCATTCCAAGAGTGGAGAATAAGACATGTTATTGAAGATGTAGAGTTATAGCATTTTTAAACTTTCTAAATCTGATTTTCTAGTTTCAAAGACACCATTAATAGCAAAGAAATATGCATCCCTTCCCAAAGTTATCTGCTGTACTTCAGCAAGTAATTCTTCTGGTCTCTTCAAAAACCAAAATTATGAATGAGATACCACATGAGACTCTATCAGGATGTTTGTTACTTATTTCCTTAGTGTGACAAAAGGATACAATGTAAGTTTCATAAAGAAGAAAGTTATTCAAACTTCAATTCTGTATGCAAAATACACATAAGCATTTGAAGGCAAATCAATAAGAAAACATCTGCCATTGTAACTTTGTTTACTAAACAATAATAAAAATATAATTTGACAAACACTATGATATGGAGAGGTCAGAGACCATAGGTTGTTTTTTAGAATAAGGCAGGGAAACTTGGGGACAAATGAGGCACTGATTGCTGGAAAATTAGATTAGTCAGTGCTCAGTGTGAAAGTGAGAAACATATGCACTCCCAGGAGAGAACATTAGTAATTAAGATAATACTAAGTTAAGTTTAAAAGAGCTGCTTGGAACAACTGCACTATGAGGCTTCCACACCTAGACAACTATCCTAAAAGTCTGAAAGAAATGGCAAGTTAAATGGCTTCATTAGTTTAACAAATTTCTTGCTTGTACTTCTCACTGAAATCAGACTTGAATTTGAAACAGGAGATTAAATACAGAATGATGAACTAACATATTGTAGGATTAAGTAATCTGCCCAGTCTTCTTCCAGTTATAAATCAATGTAGGGGGAAGAATACGCAACAAGAGCATTTGTCAATGAAAATCTGGAAAGGCTGGCAGCTACTAAAGAGGAAGGCAAAGGAATCTGGATAAAACAGGCTTGTGCAATTTAATATGCAAGAACACAAAACAGGTATTAAACACACCACAATGTTTAGACCTTTAAAACATGCAGTCACGACATTCACTAATAAAAGTTTAAAATAGACTGCTGTAAATATGAACAATGTTCGGATAGAATATATAAGTTTCAAATAAAGATGAAGGAAGCAAGAATGATGGTCCACTTAAAATTTATTCATTTTGTTAAATGAAGGAGCTAATGTGTTCAATGTTTTTGCACTGGGACAGGAACAAAGCACCTGTGTAGTAGGTCACAGTATTCTGAAATTTCTGCTAAAATTACCAAAAAAGACAAGAAGATTACTGACTGGCATGAAAAGTATAACATGGAAACTCTTTCTGAACAAGTTGTAAGTTTCCCCTCCCCATTTGCTTATCTGCTTAATGTGCAAGATTATAAATCATCCTATTATAGGCACAATCATCATTGCTGGATGAGAATTAGGGGTAGGAATTTAAATCTCGTCTTCTCCCATCCCCAGGTTCCAAAATACAAATTAGGAAGATAGCAAGTATTTGAATGAGCATCTCACTCTGCACGGAAGATATTCATGTTACCAACGAGGTGGTTGTGGTAGAGATTATCTCAATTCCATATACTATAGCAAGAGAAGAAGCCTAGAAGCTTGTATATAATCTTCTACAACGATCAGAAAGTAGCATAAAAATAAACTAATAGCAGCAAAAACAGCTTGGTGTTGCAGACTTTCCACATGTATATTCCAAATATTTTCAAATTCATTTACAGACAAAAAGTCCACTTTTCACTATGGTGAAACCCTATTTTTTGTTTTAATGAAATTATACTCTGCTGTAGACACAAGTACTATTCTATCATTCAAAAGGTACATATAGAAAATTTCGGACTGACCCCATGTCAACTGTTTTAATCCCCAACCCTTCACCTTCGATCTATCCACCCTTCCAGAAAAAAAGAGTTTGGGGAAACAGAAAGACTTTGCAGTACCCATTGAATATCAGCAGACTTGGGCTCTGTCAAATCTGGCATAAATTCCAGAACCAAGGACCCACACTGAAAATTCCCTGTCTCATGCCCCAGCACATATAATTTAAGGGCTGTAAACTCATGTGATAAGTAACAGCCAAATTGGATGTCAAGAGCAAATCATGCCAAACCAACCTAATATCCTTCTTTGCCAGGAATACTGATAAACTAGTGGATGGGTGGGAAGCATACACCTTGATTTTAGTAAAGCTTTTCACAGTGTCCCCAAATGACATTCTCATAAGCAAACCAAGGAAATGATGTCTACATGAAATTATTATAAGGTGGGTGCATAGCTGGTTGAAAAAAACATATTCAAGGAGTAGTTATTAATGGTTCACTGTCAAACTGCAGAGGTTTGTCTTGGGTCTGGTGCTATTCAATGTTTTCGATAATGACTTGGATAATGGACTGGAGAATAAGTTTATAAAATCTGTAGTGACATCAAGCTGGGAGTGAGAAACTTTCTTCAACTCAAGCAGATGACTCCTAATTACTATTCTGCTTCCTCAGATATTGACTAACTAGCCTGATTCTGAGCAATCTTACTCAAAAGCAGAGTGAAAATTCATCATGGCATGAAACACTGGTTTCTGAGAGTCAAGACAGTCCAGACACCAACCTGCCTACCACAGGGAACAGTTCTACTGATTGGGATTTTGTAGATACTGTGTTGATGGCAAAGAAACTACCTCTTACACAGCCAGTGTTAGATCTCTCAACTTGGTCAGGCTCACATCATGCACTCCAGCCATCTCCCTGCTTTAAATGTTGTAGCCCAGTTTTATACAACACTGATATGGAGGAACAAATTAAGAGAAGGGGCACTGAGATACCACTCTATCAATGGTAAAGGACACACAATCAAAATGACTTACTAAGCAACTAACAACATCCACAGCCACTTAAAACCCAACTTTCCTCATTGGCGTCTGAAAGCCAGCCAATAAAATGGGTAGGTCCAATAGAAAAAGTGGCCTTCAACCTCAAAATGTCTGTCCATGACAAGGACCTGCACCAAGGACCACTAGTTGTACTATTCAATCGTACATTAAAATCTAGACTGAGAGCATGTAACATATTGAGCCAGGGGTCACATGGAACAATCCCATGTCTGTAACAATATCCTCAACCACAACACCAATAAAGGTACTTAGAATAGTGATGGAATGTCTCACAAAATTATAACTAAAGTATGGTGAAGTCAGACTTTTGGACTGTATTAGCTGGTATTCCTTTAAGTTTATGTAACTGAAATAGTGTAAAAAACCCAGTTTAACTCACTTGCATGATGGCTTTTAAACTATCAACTAAAGCCTGCAGCTCAGTTAAGAAAAATAAGCAATTCAACTTCTGAATAGATGATTCCCACTATCAAAAACCATACACTTTAAACAGTAATATGTTCTGACCTTTTCTTCTCCCTAGGTAACGTTTCTACAAAATTAAATTATAGTACGTATTGCTCACATTGAAATAAATACCATAGTACACTTAGTTCAATTTGAACACTGAAAGTGCACTTTAATGAACTGTGTGAAAAGATAATCAGAAGTTCACAAAAAACTAGAGAACTTACTTCAGTAGCTCATAATTCTTTTCATTTAATCTCACAGCATTCTCTCGCCAGAACTTCTCAGATTTGTGTACAGGACTCCATTCCAATCTTCCTGACTTGAGCTCAGAACTGTACTCATCAAATGAGCTAGAGTGCAAAAAACACAAGGTGAAATACTAGTTTTCCATGAATGGGCCTTCAACAGTACACCAGAAGTTCTATTCCTTGAGAGACAGAGTAAGATTTGTTACGATAAACTTGAAAGTCAGTTCTTTGCAAAACTGTATCAAAATTATTATTTATATAAGTTGTTTAAAAACATTGGAGGAACATCTTAAGCAACATAAAAGTGAGCACAGGTTGAAAGGAGGGGAGGAATATCTTTAAGTCCTCTCACTTGGCCCATTTCAGCAATTTAAGACTGAGGCCTGGTCTACACTAGAAAATTAAGTTGGCATAACTATGTTGCTCGGGGTGCGAAAAAATCCACACCTGAATGGCATAGTTAAACTGAACGAAGTCCCCATGTAGACAGTACTAGGTCAACAGAAGAAGTCCTCCATTGACCTAGCTATTGCCTCTCAGGGAGATGGATTACCTATGCTGATGGAAGAATCCCTCCCATCAGCATAGGTAGTGTCTATATTGAAGTGCTGCAGTGGTACAGCTGTGCCACTGTAGCATTGTTTTAAGTGCTGACAAGTTCTTAGTTACAGGGTTAAAAAATGGCACTCTCCCCATATCTATACGTACCTTTACATAGAACATCTTGAATTTACTGATCTCAGATAGCTATTTCTTTCTTCTATAAAATGTTTTATAAAATATCTAGCAATCTTATTTTATTCATCAGTGAATTGCTCTCCCAAATGTGGGATTCTAGAAGAAAATCTGTTAACAGTACACTTTTAGAGAGAGTTACATTACTTTATGCATTTGTTAGCCATTATTGAAATCTAAAGAAATTCCTCTGACCAGGGATCACGGACCCAACTTAGAGATACAAGTAGTAGTCTGAATTATACATCAGGCGTTAGTCGGGATAACTGACTCACGAGTGTTACTCGTATTCATTTGGCTATGGATCTACACTAAATATGGGTCTACACTAAATTCTATGGGTCTACACTAAATTTCATATTTTGTAGGTATTGAATTCAGCTCCAGTGCAAGCAGATTCAGCTCCTGCTGAAATCCCTGCCTATTTAAGTGTCAGTTAAGGAGCACATGGGCATCAGCATAATAGATTTTTCTAGTCAGATATATGCCAGACACCCAGTTAGAAACTCAATCTTCCATATTCTGTTGGGAAGATATGGTATACCAGAACACCATTAGTGTACCTACTATTTTCTGTTTTAAAACGTAATAAAAATAATTAAGTTTGCCAGTATTTCAAGTGACACAAATTCATACTATGAAATATACCTAAGATCCTGGACACTCTCGCCAAGTTTTTCTAGTAGAAATTTGATATCCTCACTTATGTCTTCATCATCATATTTCTGCTGATCCAAGTTCTCTAGTTGCTTTAGAATTTTGCATTGGATCATAGCGAGAGCATACTCCTGCCGAGTTTCTCTTTCAGCAGATTTTTCTAAAAGATTCTGGGGGAAAAAGGGAGGAAGGAAGATTATTTACATTGAATTTTTAAAATTTATTACAGTTTAAAAAATACTAGTATTTATTAAATTTTTTTCTTTCTGCAAAAATCCTCTAAGATTAATTTGAACTATGCAAGAAGGTCTGTAGTTTCATCAATTATGTTAATCATTTATAAAATTGCTTGGTTGAGAGGGCAATATTATGAGCTGAAAAGGATTCCAACATATTTTGGCCCTAATTTTCAGCTAGGCTAGTACAATTACATGCCTGTCTACATGAAAGTGACCATTTATATTAGTTTTTTCCCCCCCTCAAAAAAAGTAGGGACAGGAAACCCGATGTGACACTCATTTAATATAAGGAGGACCTGGTTCAGTGACTGCTTTGCTCATGCCCCATCCCAAGTGGTTTTCTGGCTTTGGACATCAGCCATCTGTGACCAAAGTAGTAGTAAGAGCGAGGGACACCACACATTCCCTACAACCCAGGATCTCGACAATGAACCACCAGTCCTATCTATACATTTATTAATTTAGCTTTCTATATAAAGAATAATATTTTAGAAAACTAAAGACGGGTCTTGCAATGCAGAGTTCACATCTGAATCTAGAGGTCAGCTTCCTCAACGTTTGGGCACGTTCAGATCCAGGATTTTAGTTCAAGCTCATCTCTGTTAGTAAGAAGAGTACTGGTATAAGCACACAGCATGGCAGTCAGTGATTTCATGGACTCCCAATATCAGTTCATTACCTTTCATTCAATTTAATCAGAGCCAGCCACCTGTACTCTGATAATGCACATTATCGATACAAAAAAGCCTCAGTGATAAAAAAAAGCCATTTTCATTTGAATAGGTCATAATATCTTTCAAGAGCAAGAAAGGTAATCACCTGGAGAGAGAAAACTAATGTAATGGGACCATTTATTTAATGTATGCAGTATTGTTGTAGCTATGTAGGTCCCAGGATATTAGAGACAAAGTAGAAGAGGTAATATCTTTTGTTAGACCAACTTCTGCTGGTGAGACAAGCTTTCAGGCTTACACAGAGCTTACACTGACCCGAAGAGCTCTAGGTAATCTCAAAAGCTTGGGTCTCTCACCAACAGAAGTTGGTCTGGTAATTTAATGGCATTACTACTACTATGTTTGTCAAAACTTTGCGTAAAGATAAGCATGTGAGGTTTATATTTAGGTTTCTTCATACTACTTAGACAAGTAATATGGTAAAACATTACCACTGAGTATTATTTTCTTTAAATAAAACCATAGTAGTTTTTTTTTTTTTTTTAAATTACTCTCAAGTTTTATTACTGCCTTCAACAGCCAAGCACAACCAAATTGGCTGAAATGGGTGACAAGCTACTCCCACATCCTTGAATTTCAAAACCCATCATCCTTTATATTCCTACAGGAATATAATATTGGAGGAATGTCTAGGCACAAGTGACCAATTTCTGATACATTCTTCCGCAACTTCTATAAACCCCATGCTTTAGGATATATGTGATACTTTAAGCTCCATTTTGCAATCAGAAACACCAAATCTGCTGCTGATGCAATGAATTATGGACAAGAGTTTGTATTTGATTTATGCTCTTGTATTATATTGTCAGCAGGGTCCAGGTTTGCAAGAATACATTGTCTCTATCTGCTGAGAAGACAGCATTATTTTGAGATATGATTATTGGATGACTGTATATTTCAATTATTAAAAAAGAGAAGATTAGATTTAAGCAACATGTTTAAAAAAGTAAAATTTTGTACCTTCTTGCTTGAGCCTGAGAAAGGATTATAGTAGCTAACAATTTATTTCTGCAGATGGTCAATGGCATGGATTTGTCCTTTTCTGGCATATAAACCATTCAAAGATACAGAAACTAGTTGGGTCAGTGCCTCTGGAGTGCCTTTCCCCAGCCAATACACTCTTCTAAGGAGGTGGGGGTAAATCCCACCAAAAAGGGAGGAAAACATCGGAGGATGTTCTTTCCTGGACATTCACATGTAGTGCTCTCTCCATTCTCAGCTAGATAGTAGCAAAAATCTAGTGAGTTACCAAAACAAAGGCAGCTCACTACTGAACTGGTGACCCAGATGTTTTCATGAGCTTAGTGGCCAACCAACATTACCACAGGAATCTTAATGTACTTTTTTTTGTGTTTAATATACTAGAGCTTTTTATGGAAGATTCAGAAAAACTGCAAACATGCACTTCCTGGAGATAAAGTATGTTACTGGACAATCCTGAAGACAAAGGTTGTCTACTCTTCAAAATTAGGTCAATTTAATTTAGGTTGACCCAGGGCCCCTGCAGTAATCCAATCGGCTGTTGGTGTCCTCACTACTCTCCTTCTGTCGGTGGTGTGCGTCCTTACCAGCACTGACCGAAGTGGGGCATTGTGGGGCACTGACAGCCACATGTGGGGCATTGACAGCTGGAGCCTCCCATCTGCCTCAAGACAACAGCCCCAGCTGGAGCCGTGAAACTGACAAGAATATCTATTTCATGACTGGTAGGCTCTCTGCTGTGAAACAGACCCCTGTCAGGCTCACAGCTCAGGCTGTCACCCCAGGGTAGGGGCTCCAGCTGCGAGCTCAGCATGGGGCTCAATTTCACAGCAGGGAGCTTACCAGCCATGACATTGACATTCTTGCCAGTTTTACAGCTCCAGATGTGAGCCCTAGCAGGAGAGCAGAGACAATGGCAGCCTTGAAACTGACAAGAATGACAGCCAACAGCTGAAGTAAGTAACGCAGTATTTTTACACAGACACTGCCTCGCCCTAACTACACAGGCCAAAGCACTGCAGGTAGAATTATTACATCACTGTACCAGGCCACTTAGTGCAGCGGAAGCAGCATTCTAGTGTACCCACTGACATAATTAGGTCAACATAACGTGCCTTACATCCACCTAACTCTGTAGTGTAGACCAAGCTAAGGTATATTACTAGACAGCTAGCATACACATCCTTTTCCCATCCAGTATTAGAGAGAAATAGAGACTAGACTAGAGGGAATCCAATAGGAACCCTCTCTGCAACACACACACACACACACACACACACACACACACACACACAATACCTAGCCACCTTGGAGCAGACTATGACAGGAAAGAGATTCCCATATTTCGAGTTTCTCTGTCCAGAGCCCTAGTGTATTCTGGAGTTCAAAGCCAACAAGTTTCAAATTGGGTGTGCAACCTAGAGACCATATATTCACACACCACTGTGGTATGGCGAAAATAAGTGGGTTGGTAGAAGGGTTTGCTTGGATGGTCATGAAGACCAGAAGGTTGCCTCTTAACAAATACAAAAGTGCAATAAATGTCTCACTGTTGAAGTGCACAACCTGCAATTTAAGTTCCATATTCTACAAGTGCATAAGTTTTAAGTTCTTATAATTTTGATAAATTATATGAAAAATAAACTTAGAAACATTAGGAAGACTAAAACTTGTAATGAAGATTACACCCTTGTCAGATTTCAAGTTTCCAAACACGGTAATTAGATTGGAGTCCAGTAACCCATGTACAACTGTAGTTCTTTCCATAAACAGGAAGTTTCCTATCCCCCTACCATCCTCCCTCAACTGACCGTTTTAATTCCCAATACTAGGCACATGACCACATTTGAAATGTGCGCGCAAGAAGGGATGGCACACACAAACAAGGGTATGTCTGCATACATACACGCTTAAAAGATTCAGGAGGCCACAACGCTTTGGTATTATAAAACATCTTAAATAGGATCAACCACTTTCAGATTTTATTGAATATTGCCTCTCAAATCAACTACTCAGTGCTTTTACATGGACATCTTATCCCAACACATATTACACTATCTATGCTTACGCAAGTCTTGCAAAGTTTCTTCTTGGGAAGCTTTGTTTAGGACATGTACACAAAATCATTTTCTGTCAATCACAATAAAAGGTTGGTGAGTAGATTTTCTGTCTGAATTGCTACATTTTTATGAAATGTTTGCAAGGCCAGTTTAACCATTTACTAAGTGTTAAAGAGTGCAATTCCTGTGTTATATAATCAATTTCTGCAGCAGCTTTTTTTTTTTTTTTTAAATCCTATTTACATCATTTATTTAAGAGAATATGGAGGAACAACCAACACTCATACTGGGGATCTGCCAGTTCAAGAAGGTGCAGTAAGCTGCACGCCTTTTACGCTACAAAGAATCCATATATTAACTCTGGCTCTGAAATGAACAGTGAGAGGGAATGTGGACTACACATCCAATCTAGCATGCCTGGAAATAGTCTATTGAAACAGTTCTTCAGTAAGAGACAAGACCATGTAAACCCATTACCATTTCAGTCAACTACACTTACCCGAAATGCTGCAAGGATGATCCTAGTTACTTTTTCTTTGACAGATTCTTGAAGAATGTCAGACAAAACTGGAACGATGTTATATCGACGCAGATATTCACACATTTGAGGACTGAATGCCAACAGCCACACAGAAAAAATCATCTGATACTGGAGCTGGAAGCCACATTTGTTACTCAGGACTCCCATGATACTGAAAGACACAGTTAACATACGTAGTAATGCAAATTTTTAGTAATGGCAAAATGCACGGTTTATCCGACATGTAAGATTTTCTTTCAAAGAACATTAGCAATAGAGCACACTGGCAAAAGCTATGAGTTGTATGTACACAACAAAAGGTTGGTTGAAACCAGTAGTGCATGACACCCAGCACTAGCACTTCTGTGGCTAGTCTATTACTTTATTCAGATTATAAGCTTTAATTTTTAAGAGGTTACATTTCCAAGCCTTATGGTTGCAAAGAATGTTTTCTAAATATGACCTAATGCAGTACTGTCTGTTTTCAGAGTCACTAGATTATTCTGTTCATATATTGGCAGTTAATGTTAATATAATTAACATACTTTACTGTCATTTTAGGAGAAATTTGCAGCAACTCTGGGATTGGATTATGGAGTTGAGGAGAGTGGGCAGGGAGCACAAGCAGAGTAAAACCACTTTCTTCGAACTTCCCCTCTCATCTTGGAACGTAATGGTTTATTAAGCTACAATGTATGTAAAATACAAACTAATGAACATACCATTTATGATACGAGTTTTCTAACCAGAGCCTGTAATCAGAGTCATGTCAGGTCACGAAAGTCATAAATACATCTCACCAGGCATTAGGAGGGACTATGACAAAAGTAATATCTGCTGAACAGCTTTCATTTGTGTGTAAAGCTATACTAATTTGATTAAAACCAAGAGGTTTAGCGGGGCTATTATGTTTTTGTCAACATTTTGCCAAAAATTATCAAAGTGCTTCCTTTCAATAAAGTCAAAGCACTTGGTTTCAACTCTCTCATTTTGGCTTTTACATTTTATTATAGTTTAATCACTATATACTATTTGAAAGACATGTCATTTTGATTTGGTATTTCCAAAACAAAACTTTTTAGAATTTTATTCCACTGGAAATTTTTGATTTTTTGTTCTACCTCAGGACAAAGAAGATATTTTGAAGTGTCAATTTCCCACAGAATGAAAATTTCGAGTTTCAACCAGTTCTTGTAACAAATAACTGATAATACAGAGATTTACATAAGACCTTTTCCAATTAAGATCAGTGACATGTTTCTGAATTCATTCACAACTATTTATTCCTTTTTGAAAGAAACAGACAAGGTTTAGGTAGAAAAGGATCTACTAAAAACGTTACATAGTAAAATGGAGCTATACTTTCAGAAAGTATGTTATTTCCTGCTCTCTCTCTCTTCATCAATACTTACATCAAAGACTACTGCAAGTTTTTACTGGACCTTCAATTTTTTTAATCTGTTTTCAATAGCCTGTAGTAAGCATCTCAGTCTAACATATAACAACCCCATTGTATGGTGCTCTAACCTTTAAGACAAACATCTATGATCACCTTTAAGTTATTAATAAAACAATACTTTATAAAGAAATAAACAGTTATGTGGCCTCAATGAGCACCCATGTTTTTCAGCTCATTTGTTTGCTTGCATATGTTACTACATAGACATAAATAAGGGTTTCGGGCTCAAATACTATGGCTACAAGTAAGAAAGTTTTTTGAAAATTAAGCCTAAAGAGTTCAATTGCAAGAAGGGTAACTTCGGGAACAGCCTATGATGCACGTTTGAAATTTAACTATTCCTGTACAGAGTAAGCAATATACTCACCAGTTTACTCCATCTGCTTCTACCCATGCAAAGCGATATTCATTGACCCTGAGCATCAGTTGCAGGCATCCAGCAACACACTGTACATACTGGGAACTCTAAAGTGGAAACAAGAACACCACCCTTATTTTAAGATGATTAAGGCACTAAATAGTCTTGACATTTTGTAAAAATTTCAGTAGGCCTGAGACTGAATTACAGTATTTTTCCTGTTTCAGACACTAGCTTTTATGATATCTAAAAAGGTTCTGATTTTGTCTCCATACACCAGTGTTTCCTGAACTGTTCAACACAACACCTACAAGGAGTTACAGAAAATTCACACAGAAGTGTGAATCTTGGAAGAAAGCTTCAAAAATCCAAAGTCTTTTTTAACAAATGGATATATAACATACGTCCTGCAATGGTGTGACCATAATACAGTCTAAACTACTGCAAGAGGAGTTGGGGTGTAGCTAGGTGCTAGAAAAAGCTCTAGCAAAATAGTATTAAACCTGCACTTGTGAATGTGACCAGATTTGCTTTATGGAAGTGTACAAGCCCCACTAAAAAAAACTGACAAGTAGTCACTGTTTCATACACCTTCACATTTTTCTGCTAAACAAATGCTTGGAAACCTGTACAAGTCCTTTGAAAGGTATTTGAATGAATTTCTAATTTTATGAATTGCCATTTGAGATGGGTTACCTTCACCACCAGCTTTTCATATTGAAGTGAGGTGACTCTCAGGAGGTCAAGGTCTAATGAGCCTCTTCATATTAAGAAATGCAGTTTGTGAACAATCAGCAAAACTCCTTCATTAATAGCTCTTGGGTAATACTACTTTGCTGGCATTTAGAAAAGGTTGACACTTGATTATGTGGTGGAAAATGAATATTCTATCAACGCAAACAAGGTAGAAGCATTCATTGGAAAGCCTGAAAGTTGGTCTTCCAGCACACAGAAAGGAAGATCCTGGAAAAGAGTATCAAGGAAACTATGGTGTTGGACAAGAACAATTCAGCATTTGAGTAACTTCAGATTCAGTTGCAGAACTATTCTTCAAAGCTTGCATTGAACTGGAAAGAGGTGTATCACTAACCACCTTCCACTGAACACAGCATTGATTCTGAAGCACCAGCAAGATCATTGCAAGACAAAACTCTGAAATTTACTCTCTAGTGAGAATTTCAGAAAACTGTCTCCAGAAGAATATTACACCTTGCTCCTGCTGAAGCCTTGGAAATTCTCATCTTCTTACCTTTGTGATTTACAAGTGTTACTAGAAGTTCCTTCATTTCACTGGAAATGTGTAAGTATTTATGTTATAGTTCAGAAACTCTAGGCAGTAATCAAACCATGGTGGTGGAATATTGAATATTGCCACAGCTTTAGCCCCTAACAGGATTTCTTACACAAGGCAGGTTTCCTGGAAAATCAAAAACTCCAATTGTAATCTTAGCTCTGTCACAGAACCCCGCTATGGCCCTGGATATAAATGCAGAAATCCAAGGGCAGAGATTACAGTGAGAAAAGAACCAAAGGTGGTGATCAGTCATGCAGCCTGAGCAGAAAGAAGGATTAGAGAAGAGCAAGAGTCAAACTGTACACGGCTTTGAAGCTGGTAACAGTATTTGCCCACTAGTGGCAACTGTTGCAAAGATTAAATAAATGCATGTTAAATAGTAATCGTGTCTACAGGTTCCGAAAAAGGACATGGATCTGTATATACACACATGGTAAGAGACAGTCCCAGCCCCCAAAAGCCAACAATCTAAATAGACAAGAGAAGAGCTTTTGAGTATGAAAGAATCTA
Source organism: Emydura macquarii macquarii (assembly GCF_026122565.2). Lineage (NCBI taxonomy): Eukaryota > Metazoa > Chordata > Testudines > Chelidae > Emydura > Emydura macquarii. The sequence continues at coordinate 20,765,144 of NW_027131614.1, read as the reverse complement.
CGCAAGCACTATGTCTTACTACTGCTGCTAGGGCCATTTTATAAAACATCTGAATATGCCTGGTGTGTGTGTGAAACTGAAGTCCTTTGTTTGCTTATACAAATTTAGAGCAATTCCTCTGATTCTTTGCCTTGTTTAGCAGTATGTAAATGGCCTTACTCTCTAAAGCACCTCAGCTAGAGTATTTATGCATAAAAATATTACTGGAAAAATATTATGTATTATTTCCCAAAACTTACCCCCACATTTTAAAAGGTGGGGGTTTTTATAGTTTATAAAAAATTTACTGTGTTAAGCACAAAAGAGCATGTTAGCTGTATACCAGGAAGAGTTTACAAGAAGTGCATCTGCTATATTGTGGAATAACCTCCTAAAAAAAAAGTGGAAAGTCTATTATTTGATATTGTATGTTCATTAAAACATATACAAACAGTGTTATATGAGCAGTCAACAGGCTAGATGATTAAAAGGTTTTCCCTCTCATTTCTCAATTTCAACAGTTCCATGATTGCAACATACATATATAACTGGTAACTGAAGTTTAAAAGTGTGATCTGATCTGCATGTTGTACTTCTCATATTAGCAAAAAAGCTCTCAAAATGTGATGAGAAAGGTACTTTACTCTGATTTCTCTCAGATTCTCGAGCATCTTGGCTAATTTATTGGAAAACAGATATGCTTCAGCTAAATACATATATTTTCCCTACAACCCTGTATTTTCATCAAGTGCCTATAAAACATCATGGTGGACCAGCAACACTGTAGAAGGTCAAGAATTTCAAACATTTAAAAGGAGAAAAGTTTCAAGGCAAGCCCTGTATGAAATGAAAAGGGAAGGACAATAAGCAATGCTCATGCTGTTCCACAAGAACTGCAAATTAATTTGTTTTCTCTCACTTCCACTTTTATATAACCAGGGGCTGAAGACGAAACAGGTGACCTTCACAAGGACATTTATTTCAATAGATAGGTATTTGCTTTCATACATTTTGCAAGTGAAAGGACATATTTGGACATTGGTTTTTTTGTGTACAGCAGACACTAGCTCTTTAAACAAATCAACTGTATTAATCTCAATAATTTTTTAGTCATTTACCTGCAGTGTAAGAAGTCTCTCTCTATTACAGAGAGTAGGAATTGTCATATCTTTAAAGGACATGATCATAAAAGTTATCTTCCAATACAGCTTTCAATTAAAATAAAAAGCCCTTGTACTTTGCATTAGGACGAACCATAATTTCCTCCTTTCTGTGTAAAAGGCTGTCACTGCATCCTTAACTCACTCTGAGTTTAAATACTGAAGGATATGTAGAAGTAAGATTACTCACTGTTCTAAGGCCCTGTGACAAAGGGCCATCTGCATAACGGAGGTTTAAACAGCAATATTGCAAAGGAGTGTCTGAAAATGTTTCAGTCTCCACTTTTAGGCCTTGTCTTCACTAGAAAAAAAAAAAAGGTATTTTTAACCCACTTTAATCTAACCTACAAAATCTTACTGAAGACAAGGTAAATTGTAGGCTTCACTCATGTTAGCAGGTAACCATGACCAGTTACCATGGGTTAAAATTACAACATACTTGGTCTTCACTAGCCCAAATTAAAATCCTAGTGAATGCAGGTTAAAAACTGAATCTTTTTTCTTAGTGAAGATACTGCTTTAGAGGTTTAGCTTACATTTAAAGGAGACTCAGCAACTCCAGGTTTATGCTTAAATCACCTAAAGGTCCACCAATGCCTTCAATTTTAACATATACTCTTTGGACCCTAAAAAATAATCAAGTGTCAAACTGTTTATCCGACCACAGCTTTTGCAAGAGTAGTGGAGTGAAATTTCTTCACTATGCCACTGTCGTACAGAAAATTAAAGTTGTGAGGTTCACTTTCACCTGCTCCTTTGCCACATTGCATTTCTGAACTGCACTGCCTACGAAATAGATTCTAACGTTCCCTTATAAGCCAACTACACAGTGCTGTTTCCCAGTGTCCCAGGCCGGGGAGAAAAGGTGTGGAATTCAGCTCTCCTCCTCAGAACTCAGTTTACTCAAGTAAGAGGGCTTGTTAAAGCCTAAAAAAAGCACTAAACTTTAAAAGCATGCTTTTCTAGCTGCATATTGTAGAGGTCTATCGGCAGTGATTTTATATGTAATATTTGCTGCAGTATTTATAATAGATACATTAGGGAGACAGAAGCAACTTACCCTCTGAATTTCCTTTGCTGCCAGTCACAGTTTGTGAGAATTTTGAGGTTTTAGTATTTAATTGTCCCTTCCTTTTCCCTTCTCATAACTGGAATGAAGCTACCATTGTCAGCTCAATGCAACTAATTGTAATATCCTGATTCAATGTGAATTGATAAGCAGCAGTGCTAATGTCTCACACATTTCATTATCAGATAACATTATGCAGCACCTATTTTAGAAAAATACTTTTGTTTCTTGGTGCCATCAAGTGGCAAAATTGTGTAGCACAGCTTGAAATCAAATTGCTTTCTATAATTGCCATCACAAAGGGTCTGCAGTCAGAACATCTAACTGCTGATCCATATGAAATTAAACAATTATTAACCTATCTACTACCCAAGTAGGGTTTTTTTTTTTTTTTTTTTTTTTTTACTAAACACAATATAGATTTTAAAGTATTTCACATATCCTTAAGTCCACACAACTGAATTTGTTTTCTGCAGAACTATATTTTTGTAATTCACCAATTATGATTCAACAGGTACAACATTTTGAACACAGAACAATGAACAAAACATTAAAACATTAAAACTATTTCACTGTATTCTGTGTATTCTGGAAAGACACAACATGTTTCAACCTAATGCAATTTCAAAAGACTGGATGATAACCCCTGGAAAAAGTCAAAGTTCAGAATTGAAATGCTGACTGTACTTAGTTTCTTTTTTGTGATGTAATTATCAAAGTAAAACTGGATTGTTTTGCAACCAAATGTTACCACTTGTTTTATCTACACTTCTGCTTCACTAATTAAGCTTTCTGATTTCATATCAGAAGATCTAATAATCTAGTTCTCATCAACTAGAGAAATTAATTCTCTTTACACCCATATTTAACAGGTGTATACATATTTTTAGAAGCAGTCACCAGTAGGATTATCAATAATGGAGAAAGTCGGTTGTAATTCTGCTCTCAAAAGTCCGTGGTATTCCAACAGAGTTCTTGCTTTTAGCTTCCTAGCACAAGACTGGTGGAGTTCCCACACTTCTTAGATTTGACTCCCAGGAGTCATTGGAACCTGGCAGAGTCTGAGTCAGGCCCCTTTCTGGCCATCACATATCACCCAATACAGAGTCCGAATATCACACTGTGGATGTTCCCGTTCGTTCCCTTGACTGCATGCAAGGCAGGTCCCAAAGTAAACCCATACAAGAAGAAAAACAGTATAAAAATAAGCCCCAAGGGAAGGAGGAAATCAACTTAAGCTGTAAACATAGGAACACCTTTAAAATAAATTCTCCCTTGACCCTCCTCTTCCCCATACCCTCCACCCCGAAATATAACTTTTAGGGTTGGTTACAGCCTGGGTCTGTTTAATCCTGACAGTATCCATTTTAAAAGTTTGGTGAATAATTGAGACCATTTCATGTTTTAGGCAGTTACTACATTAACAAGTTGCAAAGAGATACTTACATCACTTGTTGAGACCGTTCCTGTTTCAATAGCACCCATGGTACCACGAAGTTTCTAGCGCAAAAACAAAAATTGTTAGCTTTTTCTTCTTAAATCAAATATTCTGCAATTGAAGTAAGTCTGTGAAAGTCAGGATTGCCCCTCAGCCCTACAGTACAATTGCTACTATTTTGTCCAGGCCAGTTGAGTGTCCCAAGTGACACTCCACTCCACTACTTTCATTCAGAGACTATTCTACAGCTGAACAGATCTCTTAGAAAGTCCTTTCAAGTATGCCAATACTATATCTGGCTAAGTCAATTCCTAATGAGGAAGAAAAAACACACTAATTCCACCCCCATAAATCAAGACTACAATAACTGTCAAACAGTGAAGAAGTCTCTCACAATCCAATGTTTTGGATTATCCCTGTTTACATGAAGGTGGTAAGAACAACAGTAATATCTCAGTAGCCCAGGACAGTGTTATGAGATAAAGGAGAAAATGCACTTCAATGCGAATTCTTGTACATAACACCTATCAGTGTTAGTCTCAGAATGGTAATAAGCAGAGAGACTATAAACCTGCCTTGGATATATCAACAGATGATATTAAAACTGCTCCAAATATCAGGAAGCAAAAGCAAAACTAAGCAGTCCAAAAGAGTCCAATGTGAAGCTATATATTGGTCAATGGCACCAAAGTATTATTTTGATATAATTCATAAATTATTTCCCCTGCCTATAAGAGAGTCAGGATCACTTCCAGACATCACAAAGTAGGTTTCAAATTTTAAAAAGATATATTTATAAAACAGTCCTCTTTATATTTCAAACTCCAAACTGCAATCTAAAAACATTTCAACCAATTTGCAAATATCAAGGCACAGCTCTGAGTTTTTATAGATAAAGTCACGCTGTTAAGATTCTTGTTTTTATAGAAACTACATAGTATTCTTCTTCTAAAGGTCCTTAGTTTCCAAAAATAGTTTCTTAGTAAAGTTCTGTCATAAAGCCTACTGAACTGAGTCTCCCAATTTATTAGAATTCAATTTCACTCTATCACTGGCAATTTTTAAATCAAAATGGGATATTTTTCTAAAAGATATGTTCTAGAAATGATTTTTGGGACATTCCATGCCTTGTGTTGTACAGGAGATCAGATGTTCACAATGATCCCTTCCGGCCTTGGAATCTATGAATGTAGTTACACTTTAGAAAGCAACAAGAAGAGGAGTTCTATATTCATTTGCTGTAGATGACTTTCAAAACTGCTCAGCATAGAGGTCAAGACAATCTTTTTTCCCCAAGTGCAAGCCCTCCAAAACAAAAAACATGGGATCTGAATTAAAAGGATTATGTTCTCTCAATCATACACCAGGAGTCAGCAACTTCGTTATTGAACATAAAAAGCAGAATGGAATGCAGTTCGTTCTCCCATAGCTGTGCAGACTCTGGAAATGGCACTTTTCAATCAATCAATGATATAAATAGATACACTGAATGAGAACGTGCTTGTTCCCTTCCCCTCTCCCCCAAAAAACCTCCCTCTCTTACTGTAGCTGGAATTTAATATACTGTATATGTTAGGTTATAAAATCTTACTTTAAATCTCAAATTCTTAAGCTTGCTTTCTACACTGGTAATTACTGAAGTCTAAAGCTTATTTTCTTTTAACAAAAATATGCATTCTTTGTTTATACAGTTCACATTTATATTTCTATACCTTGCAGGGAGGTTTAAGCCTTTTAAGAGTGCATTCTATTTTTAAGTTTAGGTATTTTACCTGTGAACTAAGTTGAGTTTTTATCCAGTTGAAGTAATAATTCAGATCACTGCCTTCCATCAGTTCTTTTCCCCAAGCAGCCAATTTGGCAATAATTCTTGCTGCCTGAAAAAGAATTTGGTAAATAGAACTTCAGTTGCAAGTGATCAAAGATTGAGTTGAGAGAAAAAAAATACTGCTGTATGCTTTGGAAACCAATTTCAGTGAAAAAGTCGCTACTTACACAAATACTGCTTCTTTACTCATTTTTCAAAGCAAAGCCTTATAGATTTATTTGTCCTTCAGCTTTTTCTGTTGATTCCGCCCTGCATTAGTCGGTGTATTTCAGTAAACTACAGAAGCATACTATATATAAAGCAGTGTACCCGGCTCAGAAATTATAAACGAAAAGAAAATCTACCACAACATCGTTGCAGTCTAGAGCTCGGTCAAGCAACTGGCTCCCCTACAGAGATAAGTATCTATCAACACAAAGCCAGTTGCAGAATCTGGTCCTAACTGGGCATATAAAATTCATCATCAATTTGCTTCATTTTTATTATTTAACACTCACAAATATCCATGCACAAAGAATTTTTAAATAAATATATGCACCATGCCAAAGCAATAAATATAGTTTTCAAAAGGCATATGATTTGAAGGCAAAAAAGACTGGAAAACCACAAGAGAAAGGAGATGGAATTTTCTAAGGAAGAAATTATACAACACAGAAAACAGGTTTTCTTAAACAGATCTTCACGACGCCTATGATATGTGAGAAACATGCAAATGGGATTAGTTTTCTATGCCTACAGTCTTCCCAAGAAAATGTTATATGCATTAAAGGAATTCTTTGAAGAAAACAGTCATATTCTGCAGCACTCCAATATAGCAGACAAGAGAACCTATGACAGAATTATCTGAAGCTATAATAATCTCAACTTTTAAAAATTATACATGAAAGGAATAATAGAATCACTGCATTATTCTCTGGCTTGATATAAATTTCAATGTTAAACTGTTCTTAAGGTTCGAAAATATATGCTACAGAATTTTGTACTAAAACACATAATTACAGGGGTTGTTGAGGCACAAAGCTGGAAGTTTTGCCAAATGGTTAAAGATCACATTTAGGGCCACTACTGAAATCAGTGATTGAAGAAAATCAGTCAGTTATGATAAAATCAGCAAGCCAGAAACTTTATATTTAAATAATTTTAATCTTGTTTTGAATTTTTACTGCTGTTATTTTCCTCAAGAAAGATTAATTTTCATTTGATTGATAACCATTAAAAAACATGGTTATTTGCAATTAAGTATAGCCTTCACACTGAACTTGGTACTTTTGCTAAGCAAGAGCATGCACTACATCTATATGCATTTAAGCAATTATATAGTTTAGCATGCATATATTCATATTTTTAGATTTTTCATCTTTTTTTAATTAGAAAACATTGAATGATGCATTTCTTATTTGCTAGATGAGGATGAAGTTTTATTCGTGATTTGTACCAAGCTAAATTCAGATGGAAATTGAAATTAAACACACAAAACAGCACTTTAAAATTGTTTATTAGTTAATCAAAAACTACCTTAAATGTGCTGAAAATGTAAGAAAAAGGGGTTATAGAAGAAGTTATCAAAACATATTTTGCTTTTAAAACTGTTTGATTAGAACAAAGGAAGTATGATCTGCAGTTAGTGAATTGAACTGATTGTTTCTGATCACCATGTCCCCTTTGGGATTTTAAGAACTAATAGATCTCATCCCCTCAGACCTCATTTTTATTCACAGATTGGAAGAGGAACACCAGCTTTCCAGCTTTTTCAACTCTATCAGTTTCTTAACTTTGAATGAACTAGTCATTGAAATGAACTAGTTGAATAAACTGAAAAGAAAGTATTCTCACTGCTGTTAAAAGCTGATTTAGCACATCAGCAAACTCTGGTTCCAGGTGCTCAGATAGGGACTTCCACCAGTTCAGTGGTCTGACTTTCTTTAAAAATTCAGCAGCAAACATACTGCTTGAATATTATTTTTGTTTAATTTATATTGAGAGATTATTTTAAGACTTAGTATTAACATAAATTGTCATTTTCAATTTTTAAATAAAGTTTGCTTTTTTGGATCATCACATTAGCTGGATCATATTAGCAGTGAAACATATTGACAGTTAACACTCTCTTGAGATGACTGGGCAGTTTACACCTCTCAGAACTTGTTCCAGATTATCTGAAGGCTCAAGACGACAACACTCAGAGCTCACTTACATTAGGTTTTTGACCATCAGTGCAGCTTTAATGTAGCTGTATCATTACCAGTGTAGACCCTTATCGTTAACACTGTAAGATGATAGTTGCTCTGATGTAATTTAACCTCAATTGAAACTACAGTAAAACTGCACTCATGCAAATTCTAGCGTGGCCTCTCTACCCTAGGGGTTTACACCAATGCAACAGTGGCTGAAAACACATTGCTGAAACAAGGTACAAGCAAGCATTAAACAACTGTCATGAAAGGGAGGATGAGGACAACAAATGTAAGGGTTCCCCCCCTTCTCACGCAAAGAAACTCAACTAACCCCAGTAGCTGGCACAACCTAAGGATCATTGGTTGGCGGACATTTGGCATAAAAATCAATTCTGTTTTCTAGTAACTAAACAGAGAACTTTAAAGTTAACTGTTTTTACCACAGATATTTTCTGATCAATGAGACAGACATGATCATTCAGAAAAAAAAAAAAGGACCATAATTCCACATAAGGCTATTTTGATTCCCAGGAAGAAAGCACAAGCCATTCGAGCCAGACACAGAACTCAGAATAAACTGAAATCCAGAAGCTTTTATTTTATAACAAATAGTCATGCAAAATATGTTGTGAGATAAAACTGGCTTACCTGGATTGTAAAAGAAAAGCCTTTTACCACAAAAGGAATTATTTAAATTTTATGAATCTGTAAACTCCAAAAAGAAATTAGGTTTCTATTTTCATCTCACCATCTTTGGAGATTGATGCATTTAAAGCTTACCATGTGCACAGTGAAGAGATCTTGGCGGTTCAACATCGGTAGGAAGTAGGACCATGCAGTGTTCTTACCACGTTTTGCATAGTCAAAGAAAATACTAACACGCTGATGCTTTTCCTGCAAAGGGAGGAAAGGAGAAGCTCGTAGGTACTGGAGTCACAATTTTATGGGGATTTCATTACATTGTCTTATGTTCTCATGAGGTACATTATGAGAGATACATTTCCTGTGTCAATCCCTCTCATTTTAATTACTACCATATACCATTGTTGGATAACCAAAGTGTTGAAACCCAGACTTGAACTGCTATTCCATGCTGGTTTACTATCAGCCCCTAAGAGGCAGACTCCTCTGTCCCACCCCCAATTATACTTCAGTTTACACAGTGTCTGCTTAAAGGAAAAGCATGTTTCCTTCTGGCTCAGACATTCAGAATGAAAAAATTACAAAGCTACTCTCAAGGGCTTCATTTTCAGAGGGCCTCAACTCTGCCTCCATTTGATCTTAATGAAATCTGTGCATTAACTTCTTTCCAAATAATTTTTTGCACACACAAATGACAGGATTATACACACACAATTTGTATGTACAAGTTTGAACACTGTTTTGCACTTTCAAGTGTCTGCACAGGAAAGTTCTACTTGGCCCTGAAAGTCTATCCTGAAGAATATAAGGTGGTGCTTATCTCCAAATACAGGCTCCCATTAAAGGAATTAACAACAGTAGCCACAGTTTGGGTTTTTTCTGTTTTGTTTTTAATGTTAGTTTCAAACTGCAGTTTAGGGAGCATATTACGGATATATTAACCCAAAGAGAAAACTGAATGCTACTTCTCTTTAAAAGTATTCTTTATAATAGTTTGTAAGTTATACAGATGGACACCAGCTTGATTAATACAGAACTAAAGTTTGAGAACCATACATCAAAAAACCCCTAATTAATCTTAACATTTTCATCTAACTTTCTTAAATCAAATCATTCAGATTGGGCTACATTGTGTGCATTATAAATACATCATCATATATAATGTTATGCAATTTCTACTTTCACTTCCTACCAATGTTTAGCTAGAGGAACATGAAATACTCCATTGCAAAAACACTGAATTTTACTGCTTCTGAAGATAGCGCTCTATGAAAGGAGCTCCCTACTTTAAAGAGATCATGAGAAGTTTTGTATTTTGTTTTTCTCCACTCAAGTGAGAGTTAGCATCCACAGAAATATCCTCGACAGTTGCAAAGATTTCAACACCACTGTATGAATCCTGTGATGCCATCTTTAACTATATAGCTAACATGAGCCTGCAGTACTCACTAATGTTTGCCTCTTATTCTCCTTCTCCCTTCCCCTATACCTGCTCCAAAGAGCTATGTTAAGCAATTCTTTTTGAATATCTTTTCAAGTCTTCAGATTGATACAGGCAGCACATCAAGCCGAATCAGGTGATTAGCATTTCTTCCCTTGGCGTCAATAGTATGTTCTACTTCAAGAACTAGATTTCAAAGACTGTATTTAACACCAGTTATTGACAGCAGGGATGTAAAATAGTAATAGCCAATTGTTCCCAGCTCTCTACAATAGAGCACCAATGAGGAAGCAACAATGCTCCTTCAGGGTGAAGGCAGCAGAAGAACAAGAGAAAAAAGCACCCAAAGAACATCATAAGGTCAAGGAACCAAAGGAATAAAATTGGAGTACCACTGATGAGCTGAAGAGACAAGATGAGGTATATGAATGCTAAAATATCAGAAGTGCAGTGGAAAACCCTTCTACTTTTAAAATCACAAGCCCCCAGGAAAGAAAATCACTGTTAGCACCTATGAAATGAATACTGTAAGTTATAGAACAAGGCTATCATACTCCCTGCTACTATACCAGAGTTAAGAAGCTTGCTCTGATCTTCTGGTAGCGTGGCACTCTCTCCACAAATCTCTGGTCCTCCAAGTATTCCTGCACTCTAGACCAATAGATGTTAACAGACAGAACTTGGGCTTAAAAAAAATAAAGAGAGACAGCTATGACTCTCTCCAAATGAGGGCAGAGTTATGGCACAGCAGTCATTTGAAAAATTGTTTCCTTCCTTTCACTGTAAACAGATGCAAGGTATAATTTCAATAACTAGGCTAAGAGAAGACCAGAATTAGAATCATAGAAATGTAGGGCTGGAAGGGACTTTAAGGGGGTGATCAAGTCCAGCCCCTGTGCTAGGGCACAGGCCCACTGAGAGCAACTCCAGGCCTCAGAGCAAGTCAATGCCCCCTCCTCCTTCCCCCAGAAAGGGATGGCTGAGGTCCAAGTGCGCTTCCGCTAGAAGTTTTTGCTTATTTATTATGTGCCATGCAGGTTCCCAGGCACCTGAGGTGGCAGTATCTGCTACTCAGCTTCCCAGGTCCCTTGGACCGCTCAGGAAGATTACTGGGAAGCTGAGTAGCAGATACCACCTCCTCAACTATCCGGGAACCTGCACGGTGCATAATAAATAAGCAAAGATACGGGAGGGGCTGACAGCAGGAGCCTTGGGGGAGAAAGGGGTGTGGAGGAGAGGAGGATACGTATCTATCCTCTCATCTGCCTGGGCCTTTTTAAATTGCTGGGCCCCTGGGCAATTTTCCCCCTTACCACCTCCCCACTCCATCAGCAGGCCTGCTAAGGCATGGCCAATTATACCTAGACTATCCCTGACAGTTGGTCCAATCTGCTCTTAAAACCCATCAATGATGGGGATCCCACAACTTTCCCAGAGTTTAACTACCTTTCTAGTTACAATGTTTTTCCTAATATCTAACCTAAATCTCCCTTGCTTCAGTTTAAGCCCATTACATTTCGTCTTACCTTCTGAAGACATGGAGAACAACTGATCACCTTTGTCTTTATAACAGCCCTTAACATATCCGATGACTTACCAGGTCACCCCTCAGCTTGTCTCAACACTAAAGAGGCCTATTTCTTTCAAACTTTCCTCTAGAAGGTTTAGAAAACCTGACCTATTCTTTTTTTGTTGCTCCCTTCTGGACTCTCTCCAATTTGTCCACATCTTTCCTAAAGAGTGACGCCCAGAACTGGATGCAGTATCTCAATTGAGGCTTCACTGGTGCTGGGCAGAGCAGGACAATTACCACCTGTGTCTTAAATAAGATGTTCCTGTTAATAGACTCCAGAATTACATTAGCCTTTTTCATAACTGCACCATAAGGCTTACTCATTCAATTTGTGATCCGCTCTAACCCTCAGATCCTTTTCAGAAGTACTACTGCCTAACCAGTTAGTCACCATTTTGTGATTTTACATTGGATCTTTTTCCTTCTTAAGTGCAGTACTTTGCATTTATATATACTGAATTTCATCATGTTGAATTCAGATTCTCTAATCTGTCAAGATCCTTCTGTCTTTTAATCTTGTCCTGTCCTTGCAACCCTTCCTAGCACAATGTCATCTGCAAATTTTATAAGCACACTCTCTATTGCATTATCCAAGTCTAGATCATCATATTGGTCCTTTCTGGCTTAAAAAAAAAGTACCTATATTGAGTCAAGAACTTGTCAGAAGCCAGACAGAAGAACAAGATCATTCAAGCTGTCAAAGAAAAGGGGAGTGTTATTTGTTACAAATTTCTTAAAAGACCTTAATCCTCACGCTCCAGGAAAGGGTAGAAACTTTAGTAAGCTAAAGCAGTACACTTGAGCTGGCGATAGAAGCCTCAGTTTGATATCCATAAAAGACTTGTGATCAAACATTTGGGGATTAAAAATAAAAACAGGAATTTACAAGCTTCAAAAATATTAAAAATATGAGAAAAACAGGACTAAACATGTTTGATACCTCATTGCTTTTTTCATAAATTGTCATATTTGGGTATTTGACCTAAAACCAAACCCATAGCCAAGATATTTTAACACTTTATTTCTTAACATCAGCATGTGGGCTCAATATTAGAACCAATTAGAAAATTGGTTTCCCTCCCACCCCAGAAAATTTTGACAAAAAACAAGAAAAAATTATTTTCAAAGTTTTCCAATAGAAAATTTGGTTTTTTGTTTTTTGTTTTTTTTAAAATCAAAAAGCATGTTTTTTTAAGAGTTTTTGATGAAAAGCCAAAATGTTCTGCGGAAAGCAAATACTTCACAGAAAGCTTTATTTCACTGAAAATCCCATTTTCCATCAAAAAGTAATTCCAACAGAAACTTTTCGACCAACCCCACTCAGTATACAGCTTCTTAGTTCTCTTAAAATAAATAAAATGAACAAACAGTAAAAGGGATCAAAATTATTTCCACAGTGTTAAACATACTTAACATACAGAACAGCTTTTAATGCAGAGTTACTCTACCACATAACTCAGAGGCTCTTAAATATGTTGGAACAATACGTATATTGTTTGCCTAAAAATGCTTTGCTTTTAAAAAGAATGGATACTTTCACACACAATGTCTATGTGGAAAAAACTCATACTATGGTGCTAGGGTTTCAGACTGGCATCTGAAATAGATACTATGATTAAAATATTACAGGTAGATTGTACAATATGCTTATAAATAAGTTGGGTGCTTGAGAAGCAATACCAAATGACTCCCCAAGTCAGCAATACTATATATTATTTTCTGTGGTTCCCACCCAGTAATATTATTACTTTATCTACTGATGGACAGGCAACTTAGTGTTCACACGTTTTGAATATTTCCACTACTCTGGCTAATATTTATACAGTTATGAGGACATTGTGGATTGCTTCTGAATTTACTTACAGCTTGTTGTTTGATCTTGGCTACTTGTATAGGCCGAGTCCTACAGTGTTACTGATGTTTAACTCAATTAACAAAATGGGATTTTTAGGGTACTATAGCACGTAGCCAAGAAGACAAACTGTATTTTAATGGCACATTGTTACATTATGCATATTGTCCTGTATTTCACTTGATATGAACTTTATTGTTCCAAAATGAAAAGTGAATAAAATTCCAAAGACAGTGACATGTGGTGTTTCAGTTGTCAGCCTCACTAAGAGATTGGTCTTGCATCTATCTGCAAAATGTGGCCAAACTTCAGCCTTGTCTAAAAACAAAACTGCACAAATTTGAACTAAATTCATTACAGGTTTGCATGTATGGTGTGCAGTAAATAAAGCTGGGGCCACCAATTGATTGAGGAGGATAAAAATATTCAACAGCTGCCTCATTCCCTAAACAGCATCCATTTTGTTTACTAAGTGTAGGTGGGGTGGAATAGGGGAAAAAAATAGCAGCATGTGTTTATGTACTTAAAGATTCAAAGTATCATAATGCACAAGCATGAAGAGGTCAAGCTAAGGTATCCTGTGAAATCTTAATTCTGGCATTTCCCAACTTTTGAGTGCTTGACTTTGCAGCCTAAATATACTTTCTTTGAATATAGTATTACATACACACACAAAGAGATAAATTAGATCAAGAGACATCCAAGAATCAAAGAGGAAGACTCAGATATGAAATAGGTTATTGACCTACTTGAAGCATATCATCAATCATAGTTAGAATGTACTGAACTGTCTGTTCCTTGGAGATATGAGTCATCAAGTTTATGAATGTTTTAGCACACTAGAAAACAAAATACATTAAAAATAATATTAGCAATTGTTTTATAATATGCAGTAGAATCTCATTAATTCACATTTTATGTAAATTTTAGGCATCCAAATGGCTTATTCATCCACAATATAATATGAATACATTTGACATTACATTACAATGAAATATTTTTGCCATGCTGTTCATTACCTTTTACAAATTGTTCTATGGCATTCAACGGAAACAGTGAGAAGTAAATAATGGGAATTAGCAAGGTTCCTCAAGGTGATTTGTCAAAAGATTAATGGGACAGAATTAGAATCTCTCCAATGTTTCTTTTAAGAAAAAGAAAATTTACAAGACATGGGCAAACTTAGAATTAGTGACAGGTACTGAACGGATTGCAAATTTCGCTCTCAGTGGTCCAGGACCAGCACTTGGAAAGCTTATCTGGCCTGCCCATATATTTCTGCCTGGAAGAGAGATACAAGTTAGATCTTAAGAGTTATTCCAACTGCTTTCCTCCCCCCAGTACAATTTAATCATGATATGATTTCAGCAACAGATTTCACGAACTGCTAGAGGTGGAGATTCACGCTTTATCTTACTTGAAGAAAATGAAAGCAAGCATCTGGGGTAAAAGGTTGAACAGACTAGAAAGAACCATGAAAACCTTGTACATTCTATGTAAACTTTTATGCTGCTCTATTTCAGACTATGCTGTGTCATCAATTTAAGGTACCATCTTTGACAGCTACCCCATCACGACGCAAACAAAGCACATTATATTTAGCTATTTAAATATTGCATGCATTAATTACATCTCAAAATGCAAATTCCATTTCTTTGAGTTTAAGAAGTGGTGCCAAAATGCATCCAACTATATCAGGAAAAAATACCTAAAAGGTGTCATTCAAGAGCACAACAAAACGTGTGTGAAGCTTACCCATAGGTGCTGGAACTCAAGGTGCTACTGCACCCCCTTCCTTGAAGTGGTTTCTATCATATATATGATTTTTTTTTTTTAAAGCTGGGTTACCTGATTGCCTTCAGTTTGCAGCAATTCTTGTTTTTCTTCTGCGCTCCTCTTCTGCTCAAATCTTTGAATAAATTCACAGTCTTCACCTGAAATCATCTGTCCTCTGAAAAGCAAAATATGAAACCATAAGAACTTTTTGTATCTTAGTTATTTCAGGCCTTATTTCTTTCAAGATCCTATTTGAGATGAGGGGCACTCTTCCTTTATTGATGTTATAATAAATTTAACCCTACCATGAGTGCATGAGGCACTCCTATTCTACTGAGAGCCTTATGTGCAGAGAAATGAAAACTCTCAGAATAGGGAATGATTTAAAGAAATTCCGTGTCTCTTGACTACTCCACAGCATCACTCAGTCATCTTTAGACTGCCTCTAGCCCTTGGAAGCATATAAGGAATCACTTGAAAAATGAAGTATTGGCTGTAAGTACATACCTCAAGTACATGCTGAAAACATCATCTGCAACACAACTATAATCCAGTTGGAAAAAAAGTGCAAATACACAACATCTTAGTCTGATTTTATTAAATGAGACGTTTTAATGCCAAAAATGAAGTGTGGGGGAATAGGAAATTTTTTGGAAGTAAAGTTCTGGTTTCTGGGTTACTTTTTCTAAATTGTTAACATACACTTGTGGTTTTAACCCATTGATTCATGGTGGTGTTTAGAAGCTGGTAAGTATCCCATAAGTCTGACTCAACTTATAACTAGGTTTCTGGGGTTGAGAAGGAATTTCCTCCCTCCCCGACCCAGTCAAATTGGCAGTGACCTTGAGAGTATTTCACCTTTCTCTGCAGCCTTTGGGATGCAGATAACTTGCCAGGATTAGCTGAAGAGATCTTACTAATCATTTCCCTGCCATTGCAGGGACCTCAAACACTGGTGCACCTTGGTTCCTCGTATCCTCTGCCTGTGGTACATAATACGTTTAGTCTCCTGTGAGTTGTAAAACTTGTCTCATGTCAACTGTTAGCGTGTCTGTGCTGGGTAGTATTGGTGGTGGTGGCCTGTGCCACAGAAGGTCAGAACAGATGGTCCAGTGGTCCCTTCTGGCCTTTAACTATGACCCTATGGACAGATAAGGATGGAACGGGGAAAGGACTTGAGCTAGTGTGTCCCACACCTGCTTCCTTTATCCATCCAAATCTTCAGTAGGTAAACATTAGCAACTGGAAAGAACATTAACATAATTAAAGAGTCACCATTAATGATATTTCCATTTAGCAAACTGACCTACAGGGCTGGCAGAATCTTCCATTTCTCATTACAATGCAAAAGCTACTCCCACATCTGATAATGAGCAAGATGAGGCAGCAGAAACAACATTCATTGTCTAGATATAGTAAGAAAATTGATGTAATCAAAGAAAGATGAAAATCCATGCCATGAATTCTTGCCAAAGCCCACAGGTTAACACATAAATGGACCAGGTTATAGAGCCTGAAGCTCTTCAGAGAAATGGAGAATTGTGCATAAAGTCATCCAAAACCAAAATTACATGGGCTAGAAGTATGACATATTACTACTCCATGTTTCAGTGTTTCCATCATTAACTCCTCTTACATTTCCACTGAGTCAAAGGTCTTTTCCATCTACCAAAGCCACATAGAACCAGTTTTTCTAGTCAGCCTTTTCCACAATCTGATTCACTCTCTGCAGGTGGTCCATGATTAAGAAAGTTCAGTAAAAACTCTGCCAGAAGATTAAAGTTCAGTAATCCCTGTAGCGTGTTCAGCAGGATTTGTGAAGTGCAGAAAATGGAATGAGATTGGTAATAATGTATTCTATTCTTTTCTCTCTTCTGAATTAAATGCCACTGTTACTTGGCCCAGCCCAAAGTACCTCTGTCAGAGTGACTGGCTCCTTTAAGGGTAGATGGGGCCAGCCTACCTGTGCCATAATTGGTTAGCTGCTTCCCAGTGTGAGAGGGTGGGACTCTAAGGGAGGATAATGTGACATCTTAACGGACACCTAGGCCTTATAAAATGACAGAGAGAGATCGGTCTGCAGTAGAACCACAGGGAATGGAACAGGCTACTGTGGAAAGCCCTGGAGCAAGGGTCTGTAGGACACTGGGTATTGCAGGAGAATCAGCCTGGGGGGCTCCTGCTTTATACCAGAGCAGGTAAGGAGTCAAGAAACAAAGTTCAGAAGGGGGTCAGAACAGTACAAGAGAGGAACTAGCCTGGGGGATGAGTGCTCTATCTCAGAGCCAGAAAGACTGACACAGGTAGCGAGAAAGGGGTTGGGAATAGGAACAGAGAGTGGGCTGAAGAGAATTCACCAAAAGGGTAGAAGAAACTTTTTTGTCTTTTGAGACTACAGTTGGACTTTTGCTACCCCGGAAGAGGTTAAACTGTGTTTTTGACTTGGCCGGAGGGCTAAGCCACATCGCAGACTGGCATGTGGAAAGCTGAGGAGACCCACCTCAGGGCTGGAAATTCAGGAAGGGAGCACCAGCAGCTCCCTGCTTGACCAGGAGGGGATGCTACCAGGCATCCACGCCCCACACCCATCTCCCACTTTTCACACTTTCGTGAAGTTGCTACAACACATGCTATATTACAGTATTTAAGTGTCAAATATTACCAGATAGAGTTTATTAAATTATACAAAAAACAATTTGCAAGGTGTTGACATTGGTCTTCCAGGATCATATCAAATCATATTTTTGACAATCCAGTCAGCCTTCCCTAATTTCTAGAAAAATGTCTCAAGTTGAGGAGGTCTTAAGGCTTTTATATTCAGACTAGGGTGCTAGAGATCTGCAATGAAATTCAGCTTCTGTATTCTTAAAGAGGAAACAGACCAACCAGTCATGGCCTAAAAAGTGTTTTAAAAATATTTAGCTGCATTCCAATAATTGTTGTCCTTCCTGCTTCAGTTAAGAAAGCTGTTTGGATCCAGAAGACCCAGATAGTGTTTGTGTTAGATGGTAAGCATCAGTGTAAGCCTGTGCATATGCATGCCAAAATGTATTACAGGGGAAATGAGGAAGACTAAATTACCACTTCTCCCCCACATGACAATTCTCCTATTAATCTGCAGGTGGGAAGTATTCCCCTGCAGACAAGTCTGCTGCTGACACCAACAATGGTAAAACACCAAGATTTCATTTATTTCAAGAGATCACTTTGGAACTTTTTTTTGTTTTAAAACATAAATCAGATTTTCCACGGGCAAGAATACATAATGAAGCTCTTTTCGTATTTTTTTAATCTATTTTTGTATACTTTGACATCTGAAGATTTTGCTGCTCAACATTTTGTTCTTAACATTGCCTCATAACGAGCCATTCCTCAGCATGTGTAGGGGCCAACTCACAGCTACTAAAAAGATTTATAAAGCCAAGTCTCATTGATACTCCTAAAACAGTGGCTTCTGGCAAGATACATGTGATTTTTATAACCCAGCCCATGGAGTTTGTGAAACCCCCACGGAGTAACAAACCGCTACAGTTTTAATCAGCCAAGAGATTGGCATGCGAGAATAATGTAATCAATCAGCATTGGTCAAGCTAGAAAATTCCATACAATGAAAAGTAATCAGAAAATATCCACTTTACTGTTTTTAGAACATTTCACACTAACATGGCACATATCTTCAAAGAACATTAGAAACTTTAAAGAAGATTTAAAAAGAGCCCTTTATAATAACTTTAGAGTTTGAGAAAGCATCAGTGCAAAATTAAGGGATGCCAGTTTATTTAAAAACTGGTAAAAGTTTACCAACTGTCAAAGAAGAAGCTTTCAAACAAATAAAGCTCTCTACTTTGATCTAACATTAAAGCTCAGGGAAACCAAAGGCTGAGGAAGACATTCCTTGTAACAAAAGGAAGAACTGAGGTTTAATATTTGTTTATTTATAAGTGTCAGTCTGAGCACACATTTGCAGCACAGGGTTGTATAAAAAGTTTGACAGCTTGGTAAACAAGCCATTAATATTTCATCAGGGACTTTGGAAATCTGAATAACAACTTCACCAATGTCAAAAATGCCACCTCCCAAACACTTCATTTTAAAATTAAAATTACTAGTTATCTAATAATCCCTAGGAGTCTCATGAATACCAATGTAAAAGCCACATAACCATGGCAGAAAAACCCAATCCTCCCCATTTGGTGCCAATGGTCATGATTTTCCCCCATTACTAGCATGAATAGATTTCCCAATTCTTTACAATTAAGGGCTCAAGGTAACCAGAGCCTCCCCATTTCATCATTTATAAAAAGCTCTTAATCAGTCTAGTTGACACAGAGACTTGTGATTTGTTTTTCCATCATGCATTTCTTCATGACAACTGTAGTTCCTGTTTTGTTCACATGACACAGTAAAGCAAACCTGGCTTTCTGTTTTAAACACATCTGCCAGGAGCACACAGCTAAAATATTATACATTCCTATTAATTACTATTGGTACCACTCCATACTCACTTTATCAGCAAGATGCAAAGTTCTTTTACCATGTGCCTTTGTCATGTGGTGCTTCATGATAGTGCTAAAGGACATTCATATGATCTGATTGCTTGACTGGTTTAATATTCATATTCAAGTTTAAATTGAGGGAATGGCTTCCGTAAAATAGTACCAGCACAGAAACTGCACCAATCACAAAAATCTCTATAAAAATGTTTTAAAGGCAAGAAAATTGTAAAAACATCAATTTCTGAAACGTGCTTTAAATAGTATGTCATGATTTTAGACAATTTCAAAAAATTAAAGTGGACTTTCTCTTTACAAATAAAATCCACAGCAACCAGGAATATAATTACTCCTTTTTAAAGCACTTGGCAATCCTTGGAAGGCAAAGTGTGAACTATTATGTATCACACAACTCTATCAAACTTGAAGTATTCTTATATGTTTGCATCCTACAGTACAGTAGTTTTCTAAATGCAAGACCTTTGATTCTGAGAAGGGTTTCTACTGTTCCAGTAGAGGACTAATTTACTGTTTTTGAAAGTCTCCTTCAGGAAAGGGAAACCTGGCTTCCTATAATGGAGATATTCTGATTTTATAGCAGCATCATAAAGACAATATTTTCTACAGTCTATACACAAAATTAAGTGTAAACTACTACACAAAGGCTGTTAGATTTGGTTTTGTTAAGACTACTGACCCTAGTTAAAATTATACCCAAAAACAGGGAAACAGAAGTTTCAATATTAAAATAATAAATCATCAATTCAGTTTATTTCTAAAACTGACAATACATTCAATGACAAAGGCAGAAAATATTTTCACTTTATACTGTCTATTATTTTAAGTAAGTTCTTACAGACATGCTACACTCTCTGAAATTAAAACACTGCCAGCCAACACTGCTACATGTTTTGTGTAATTTGACTTTTTGTTTACATGCATAACATTCAGAAGCAGGATAAACAATACACCAGTTAGTCTTAGACGAAACTGACTCTGTACTAGAGAACTCAGGACCTAGTTACTGGTATGTGCCAGCATTGAGCAACTATGAGCAAGCCATTTTATTCCAGGACTGCAGTGCAGAATGGGCAGAGGTGAACTTTGGAAGACGCCTCTCCTGTGTGCTTTAAAACTAGTGTTTGAATGCAATTTTAAAACAGCTCAGAAAATATAATTAACAGTCTCTATATGCATATATACCATTTATAAAGCCACAAAAAATATCCAAACAGATAAAATGACACCTCAAGAAAACTGAACCCAAAATCTTATCCCTATTTAGGGCAAAAGCCAGAAGACCTGATTTGAGATAGCACATTTAATGTGCCCTCAGAAACGGAAGCCTAACAGTTTTATCTATGGACAGTCAACACAGCATCTCAGATAATCTTAACTTCCAGAATGCAGCATGAAAGAGGCGCTCTCTAAAATAATTAGGACCAAATAGGTCAATCATCACTTAGCACTGCATCAAAAAATAAATCAAATGCAAATGCTATTGGTGATATCATAGCACCTAGAAGCCCCAGTCATGGACCAGGACCTCATTGTGCTAGGCACAGTACAATCCCCAATGCCTGTTATTAACCAAGTACTAGTGTACTATGCTTCATTCTAGAAACATCACTAAGTAAATTGGCAGTTGCATTCTACACTAGCTAACGTTCCTAACTGATCCACAACTATAGCTCCATCTTAGCTGAACGCATTGCAGTAACGGAATATGGAAATATCAGAGGCATGGACTAACTACGACAAGGGCCATATCCATCAGGAAAGGTTACCATTTTTCACTCCTCCAGGAGCAACCAAGGATAACAAGGTTCAGCATCTTGAGAACAAAAGGCAAGCATATTCTCTCAATAAAGGGACCATACCACCTTTCCACCATCTTCTCATGATGGTCTCCTGTCTTTCCAGCATCATAGAAACTTAGAGCTGGAAGAGAACTCCAGGTCATCTAGTCCATTCTCTCCTCCCACCCCCCCTCCCCGCCGCTGACGCAGTACCAACTATATCTAGGCCATCCCTGGCAGGTATTTGTCTAACCTGTTCTTAAAAAACTCCAAAGACAGGGATTCCACCACCTTCCTTGAAGCCTATTCCAGAGCTTAATAGCCTGTAAATCAGAAAGGTTTTCCTAATATCCAGCCTAAATTACTTATTGTCCTAACTTAAATGGGCATAAAGAATAATTCATCACTGTCCTCGCAATTTTGAAGGCTATTAGCAGGTCCACCCTAAACTGAACAAAACCATTCTTATTCCATATTAAGAGGGTCCACACAGGCAGTTATACCAGAATAGCTATATCAGTTTAAATCAGGTGTGGGCAAACTACGGCCCATCGGAGCTTTTAATCAGGCCCTCCAGCTCAACCAGAAGTCGCGGCGGTAGCCACATCCCCTCCCAGCCCTTCCCTCCACCCCTCTCGTACCCCATGGGCCCAACAACACCCTGGCCAGAGCGCAGTGGCCACTGTCCCCTCCCAGCCTCACCCCCGCCCTTCTCCCACCACATGGGCCCAGCAGTGCCCTGACTGGAGCCATTTCCAGCCCCAAGAAGCACCACGCAGCGGCCGCTCCCCACACATGGTCTCACCTCTTCACCCCTGCCCTTCTGTATGGCCACCATACAATTTCTATATGCAGATGTGGCCCTCAGGCCACAAGGTTTGCCCACCCCTGGTTTAAATTCACTACTTTCCCAGGTAGGGAAACCTTCCTTCAGGCATAGAGAAATGAAGTGTCCACACTCCCACTTTAATGAAATTAATTAAATATTAAGGCCTGGTCTACACAATTTTTCTGGCAAATATTATACTCCTAACTGACATATTCCAGAGGGGTATGCAAACATAATGAGTCCTGTAGCACCTTAAAGACTAACAAATTTCTGTGGGCATAAGCTTTCGTGGGCTGCAACCCACTTTGTTAGACATAGTTATACTGGCAAAGAGTTTAAATGTAGACACTGTTATACAGGCAAAACTCCGCTATTGTCAGTATATCTATTTTGTTCAGGAGGGCTGAGGGGTTGGAATAAGCCTTGCCAGCAAAATCGCTGTTTTGTTAGTATAAGCTGCATACACAATAGGAATGCTTTGTTAGTACAGTATACCTATACTGGCAAAGCATGCCTAGTGTAAATCGGGCCTTAGTCCTGCGCTTTTCCTGTTATACCATGCTTCCTCTGGGGAAACTCTGTTCTAATGGTAGATGGAACGAAATCAATTTTAATAAATTTGTCTTCAAAACAAGGTTTCTTAGGACCACTATTTAATTTTTAAAAAATGAAGTTCCTTTTCTTGGAATAAATCAGTAGGAAATTTTCCCAGCCATTTCCATTCACTATAGTTTGTTTCCTACCCGTTTTTTCCCCACTTTCATAGTGGCATGACAGAATGACACTTCTCAAGAATCCACAAGCTAATAGAAAATGCAGCTGTCATTCATGGTCAGTTTATACTTACTGGAGATATGACTGCCAGTTCACTTTGTTTGCCCGAACTTCAGCAGCTTTGGCAGCAATGATGTTTGTCGGGACAGCAGCATCCACAGCACCTCTGATATCCATTTTAATCTTGATTTAAAATCTGTTCAGAATTACACCACAAGTCAGATGCAAGACATGTACAATAAATTAGGAATATAAAACAGACTATATGGCCAAGATTTCCAGCAGTTTTTAAATGATTTTAGATATCCAGTTTGAGACACTTGAAAGGAGCTAGTTTTCACAGGGTGGGTACCAACCACTTTCTGAAAATAAGGCAACTTTATGGCATGTGAAGCCACTGGCACTCCCCACCCCCCAAAAACCAAAGAAACCACAGATTGCCTTTAAAAAAAAAAACTTTGGCCTGTACTTTTAAATGAAGCATTTTCCTCTTCCATTAATTTTAATGAAAAACATTGTGCTCATGCAATAGTGTGAAATTATTTCATGGGATTAGGTATATACTAAAGCTAATTTAAATATTAATGGATTGTGTGCTGCTTATGTTGCATAGATATTTTCTCCAAAACCATTCACAATGGAAGATTTTTAGACTAAGGCCTTGTCTCCACCACAGAGTTTTGTCAACAAAAAAGTCATCTTTCATGGATAAAACAGTGGAGATGAACACACTACAATGCTCCTTCCACTGAAAAATCTTCTGCTTTGCCAACAAAATAAAACCACCTCGAAGAGAAGTGTAGAGCTTTTTGCGCAAAGTCACATTGACAGATCAGTGTACACACTGCTCTTGGTTGTTGCCATAAATGGCCTTCAGAAGGTGTCCCACAATGCCCATCCTGAACGCTTTGGTCAGCAGTTCAAACTCTGCTGCCCTGCACCCAGGTACACAGGCATCCATGCCTGCCCCTTTAAAGGCCCAGGAATTTCTGAAATTCCACTTTCTGTTGCTCAGCATGGAGAGCTCACATCGCATTCTCCCAGCTGACTGTGGTGGCTACACATAGGTTGGGGCACATTGGAGCTGTTGGATCTGCTGAGTATATAGTGAGAGGAAGTGGTGCAGGCCCAGCTCCACTCCAACTATAGGAACTTTGATACCTACAGTCAGATTTCTCAAGGCATGTTCGAGAAGGGCTACAAACAGGACACACATCAGTGCTTGCAAAGATAAAGGAGCTGAGGCAGGTGTACCAAAAGGCAAGGGGGTTAAACCATCACTCAGTGCTGCGCCGAAGACCTGCTGCTTCTATAAGGAGCTGGACGCCATCCTTGGCTGCAACCCAACCTCCACCCCGAAGAGATCTGGGGATACTTCGGTGAGGCTGGAGGTAGCGGACTCAACCCTGAGGGCGAAGTTGTGAATGAGGCGGTCGAGTTGGGGGATGAGATGGGACACATGACAGGGTCATCCAGTACCGGGGGAAGCCAAGATCTCTTCTTGACCCAGAAGAGTTCGAGCCAGTCCCAGCACTCCATCTCTGATGCACATGAGGCAGGAGAGGGCAGCTCTGGTAAGTCATCTTTTTGAGTTGATGCTGCTTGGTTATATAAGGTAGAGCTGTCCCTTGATTTGTTATATTCTAGAAGTGTATGAAGGGAAAATAAATGTACAAGACTAGCTCTATTTGTGTGCTCTTCACATTCCCCTGTGCAGCTAAGTAGTGCAGCAGAAAAGTGTGTTAATGCACACCGAGATTACATGGGAATCCTGCAGAGAGATCTCTAGGAAGCTTTCCTGGAGCTACTCGCCAATCCTATGCCAAAGATTCCTCAGCAGAGCTGCTTTGTTCTTTCCCTCATTGTAGGAAACTTTCCTGTGCTAATCTGCAATCACTTGTGCAAGACCAAAGCAGCACACTGGCAAGCAGCATATGCATCTTGCTTACCCTCTGGAGTAAGATATTGGTTTCTATGACCCCTGCCTATGAAAAATGATGGCAGAATCTGCAGGTGACTAGGGACAAAACTGTAGTGATCCCCTCAAAAAAAAAAAAACCACACCTAGACACTTTGTCCCATCTTGAGTGACATCTCCCCGAATCAATCCCACCACGTTTAAGGTGGTCGCCAAGCTGTCCGCTTGTCAAGGGACAGTGAGAAACTGATTCATATTTTAAAAAGGTGTATTTTACTATAATGATTTGCTGCTGCAAATGCACTAACAATCATGCCTCTGTTTTCTTGTCCTTCTGCTGGTATGTCGGAGTTACCCTGAAGGCCACATCTGCAGAGCACCTCTACCAGATAAGGAAAAGACTGAGGAGGAGCAAGGAGGAAATGTTTTGAGAGGTGCTCTAACCCACAGAGGCCAAAAAACAAGAACGCAGGGCACTGAGAGACTTTAAATGAAAATTATAAAAAATAGACAGGCAGGACAGAAAGGAGAACTAGGAGCGAATTTTAATGGGCCAGAAGCAGATGATAAAAGTGATGGAGGACCAAACAGAGATGTTGAAATTCCCAGTCACATTGCAGGCAGAACTCATGTGTGTGCTCATTCCTCCCTGCAGCTGATACAGAACTGCTTGCCATGCCCTCCCCAAACTCCTCCCACACATTCCTTCCATCATCCCAGCCCACCTCACTACCACATTTACTCCACCCCTTCGGACAGCTTCCAAAATGATAGCTTATTTACACACAGCTATAAGAGCCTGCCCTGCTCTTCAATGTTATCTCCTTTCTCACAAAGCATTGTGTGTATGTTGCTAATTGATATTTAATAAAAACATTATCTGAAAAATAATCATTATTTGTCTCCTAAACATGGTGGTTGCTGCTGGAGTTAATACACAAAGGCAACTGGAACATTTGCAAACTACAAATCATGATCAGGAATCAATCAAAATTTTCATACAATGCGGCAAGTTAACAAAACATGACAGAGTACTGTATATGTTTTATGTATAGAAAGACGCATTACTGGTGCTATTTGTCAAAATGGTGCCTCAAAGACTCCCTGATTCAACTAGCCCCCCCTTTGTGCCACTCTAATAGCCTTGGTATCTGGCTGCTCAAAATCAGCTGCCAAGTAATCTGCCTCCACACTCCACCTCGGGGGAACTTTTCACCTTCGTCTCACAAATACTATGGAGTGCACAGCAGGCAGCTATGACCATGGGAATATTTTCCTCATTTACGTCTAACCTGCCATAAAGGCAGCACAGTGAGCTTTTAATCTGCCAAACGTACATTCTACTGTTATTCTGCACCTGTTCAGACTATTGTTGAAGCGTTCCTTGCTGCTGTCCAGGTTGCCCGTATAAGCTTTCATGAGCCATGAGTAAGGGTACGCTGGGTCTCCCAGGATCACTATGGGCATTTCAACATCCCCCACTGGAATCTTCTGGTCCCAAAAGAAAGTCCCTGCTTGCAGCTGTCTGTACAGGCCAGTGTTCCTGCAGATGCGCGAGTCATGCACATTAACTGACCATCCCACACTGATGTCAGTAAAACCACCACAGTGATCCACAAGCATTTGCATGTACTCCATTGCAAGATGGTCCAGAGCCATATTGGGATATGCGTGCCATCTATCACCCCACCACAATTAGGGAACCCCATTGCCACAAAGCCATCCACTATTTCATGCACATTTCCAAGAGTCACAGTTCTTTGTAGCAGAATGTGATTAATGGCCCTGCACACCTGCATTAACGCAGCCCCAAGAGTGGACTTCCAAACTGATTCGCGACTGAGCGGTAGCAGTCTGGAATCACCAGCCTCCACACAGCAATTGTCACACGCTTCTCCACCGAGAGGGCAGCTCTCATTTTGATGTCCTTGTGCCACAGTGTTGGGGTGAGTGCCACGCACAGTTCCAGGAAGGTGGCTTTCCACATCTGAAAATTGTGCAGACACTACCCTTTATCCCAGACATGTATAACGATGCAATCCCATCACTCCATGCTTGTTTCCCAAGCCCAAAAGCAACAGTCCACAGTGTGCAGCTGCTCTGTGAACACCAGAAATAATCTGCTGTTGTTTCTTTCCAGAGGTCAGGCACCTCTGATTCCTGTTCAGACTAGGTGCTCATGATATACTGCATGAGCATCTGCGATGTGTTCATAACAGTGGAGAGCAGTGCATGATCTATCCTTTCAGACAGATGACAGGCGCACAGTAAACAGGGGCCATTGAAAAATGCAGTCAGAAACCCATGGAACAATGGGACAGAAAAAACTATATCATGGGACATTAAGCCCACACTTGTGATGCACTGCAATCCACTCCACCTTCCCACAACTCGTAGTTGCAGAAAGTGGCAAGTTGCATAGTGGGTAGCTATTGTTGATGCTAGAGCACTAACTGTGGACACGCTCCGACGAAGGAAAGAGTGTTGTGTGAACATGCACAAGCGATGTAATTATAGCACTTTTTGATCATTGGCATAACCTGTGTCAACAAAATGCTGTAGTGCAGACAAGGCTCAATTATGTAAGAAGTTAAAACATTTGTTGCTACCTCTTAAGTAGTCCTTTAGTAAGATAAGAATATAAACTCTTCATGCGTATCAAATTATGGTTACTGATAAAGGGATGACATTCAAAGAAGCACACCCCTCAATTCTGACACTCGCATCAAAGACAGCACTTGAAAGACATACAAAAGCACGAAGAGTGGGAAAACAAATCTACAAATGAGACACTTTCAACCAAATTGTATTTGACAAAAGTCTTCAATTCTTCCATTAAAAAGCTGAAAATTTCTTCACACCAAGCCTTAGCTTTTTTCCTTTGAGATCTGCAGGGCTTGAAAAATAGCCACTCGCCTGTATCAAAAAGGAAGTTTCTGAACAACTTAATATTTCCTTTTCTGTAAAAAAAAGGTTCCTGGCCCTTATGGTTTGGATGACCTTCCCAATGTGAACCTCGTGTAAACTGATGAAGTGATTGTGCAGACATCTCCAATGTCTCTCTAGCTGCTTAATTTTGCCAATCTGTAGCAGAGTGAAAACAACTGCTAATGAAAAGTACTGTATATAGGGAGAAGTTAAACTAACAAGAATAAAAAAGTCAGGTCAATGTTATTTTGCCGTTGGTTAGTCAAGGTCAATACTTGAGTTAATCATTGGTGGATGAGTATGTCAAAGTGTGGCAGGCACACTTCCCATTGCCCCCACAGCAGCCAGAAAACTGAGGAAATAATAGAGCCTTCAGAGCAGTTTAGAGGCTATGGTGAGGATGTATATAGAAAGAGTATCTAAGGGAGAAAGTTTAAAAAAAAAACAGTGCAAGGAAACAGAAGGAATAGAAGTGGATGGAGGGAGTAAGATGGAGAGGAAACAGACATAAATGGCAACACAAGTATAACAAAAACATCAGTCTATTATAGGGCAAAAACAAAAGTGGAGTGAAGCCATAAAGTGAAAGGAGGCAAAAGGGAGTATGTTCATTACAAAAAAATTGTAACAATTTAAACACAGTACAAAACTACTGTAATCCTTTATGCTGCAGGAAGAGTGGTCTTACAGGAAAGGCAGCACAGGTATTTTTCACTATGTGAGTACACAAAGTCATTGGGTTAGTAAGTGTTCAATAAGCTTTTCAAGGTAGATAGCACCAAGAGGTCAGAAAGGTCAGTCAGGCACAGATATTTAACCATAGGGTATGCATTATGAAGACAAGCTTAGACATGGAAAAAAAGTTGTAACAAAATAAAATAAGTAGTATTTGCAATAAGAGACCAGAAGAACCAAGCTCCTGCATTTACTCCACAACAGAAAATGGGAATGGTTTGTGAAGCGACACAAAGTTTCCCACTGTTTCATTTAGACACAAGGAAAGCAATGTATGAAAAACTTCTCTAAGGGGGGGAAAAAAGGAAAATAAAAACAGGTCAAACTGAACTTCTTCTCCCATCCTACTTTTTTGTATTCCTTTGTGTTCTGCTCCCCATATCAGAGTCTGGCTGCAGCAATAATAAAGTTGCTCCAGCTTTAAAGAAACATTTTCCAAACAGATTTGAGGCATATTAAAACAAACTTAAGCTTCCTTGATTGTTTAAGTAATTTGAATAAAGACTGCTTCAAAGAATTGCATTTTTGCAACTCCAAAAGTAGCCCTAAAAGTAACTTGAAAGTAGTGTGACTTGTACCCAGGAGCTCTCAATTAGAAAAAGTATGGATGTCCTATTCAGCATGTATCACAGAATTTAGCCCTAACTTAATTTAGTAATTTGCCTGACAGCTAGTCATTCCCCTAGTGATATCAATTCTTACTTCTAAAAAAGTATCCAAAAATTATAAGTCTTCACTGGCATGTCATATAAACCTTAATCCTTTGGCAATAACAGTAAACAGAGTCTCAATATCACAGACAGTGACCTTCACACCACTTCTGCTTTCTCCTTCCTTTATGGCCTACTCTCCTGACTCTGATTCCAAAACAAAAAGCATGTCTAGAACAGGTTGAAGCCCGGCAGGAGCAGGAATAACACACACCCTAAACTAGAACTGCCTCACCCAACCAGCCAAAGCCTGGAGCTCTTTGACCACCGCGGCCACCAACACCGCGAAGCAGAATCTCTCCTCCCAAACCTCTATTCCCCAATACACACCCTCCCTTATATTACTGAATGAAACAAGCAATTTTACTTCCCTTTATTATTTGAGTGGGGAAGTTAAAAGCAGCCCTAAAGCAGGAAAGCAATAAATACACACGTCAATGCTGCACTTATGGGAGCCTTCCTGTGAACACATCACCGCCCTGGAAGGGCTCTGGGATCACCTGGTTCTTAAACGAAATAGCTGGGTCCATTTTAATGCTCCTCAGATTGGCGGGGACTGGAGGAGAGGACTCCGTGAGCTCCAGGGTGCGGAAGCCAGAGACAAACAGGAGCAGTCCGAGAGGGAACTCTGCTGTAGCCCGGCAGCCTGGGCCGGGGCTGCACACGGGTGCGCGCAGCCCGCTGCGGGATCCCAGCTTCGATGCGCCCAGGCTGCCCGCAAACCTGAGGAAGCGCCCGGCCGCTCCACGCCCGGCCAAGGGGCGTCTGGCGAAAGCAGCGTCAGCGGAGGCCTCGGCGAGAGCCAGAGCCCGTTACCCGCCCAGCGCGCGACCCCCTCGAGAGAGCGGCGCCCTGCCCTGCCCTGCCCTTCCCCTCCCCGGGCCAGGCAGCGACCTCGCCGCGAGCTCAGCCGCAGCCTGCGCCGGGCTCCCAGCGCCGGGAGCCTCCGCGCTCACACAGGCGGGGGGAGCAAAGCCCCGGGAGGGGCAGGCAGGGAACGGCCTCCTCGCGGGGCGGGGCTGCTCTTACCCCTCAGTCTCTGGCCGGGCCCGCGGGGCGCTGAGCGGCAGCGGCACTGAACTCCCGGGCTCCGCAGCTCCCGGGGTAGCTGAGAGGGGACGCAGCTGGTGGGGAGGAGTGGTCATGTGACATCGCCCAGATGACTGCACAGCCCGACGGCGGCCGGGAAGGCCCAGTTCTCGCAGTGACAGCGCTGAGTGCGGGGGCGGGGCCGGCCGCGGTTGCTGGGGTTACGGCTGCTGCTCCAGCTGGCCTGGTCCTTGTTGGAACTTGGAAGCGTGTTGCAAGTCGCCCTGGCTGTGGCCGGCAAAGCCCCGTGTACTCTGCATAGCGCCAGGCACGTAGCCGTACCCTGGCTGTGTTTTCTCCAGGGGGGTCCTTGAATTGCACTGACATAGATCCTCTAGGTTTCCAAAAAATAAACCTGCTGCTCGTTATTGTGCCACAGCTTAGAGCTCCTCGTGCCAGCCCTCCCTGGAGAATCCTTGCCCCTGCATCACTCTTGCCTATTAGTACAAGAGAGCTGGTCCACAAGGGCATCAGTTGACTTCCTGCTTTCAGCAGGGGTGATTTGGACCTGCTGTTGACTTCCAGGTGTCCAACAATAGTGACATTTCAAATAAAATTCCTCATGTGGTAGTAGAAGGAAGAAGCACTGTGGGCCCCACGCTTATTTCTATGTGAACAAAGATTCACTGATTCATTATCTGATGCTGTGCATTAATTACCACATTTAAAGATTTAACTAACCCATCTATGTGCTCTTGCAGATTGCTACATATTATTAATGTTTCAGCCATATGAAAGTTTCAAGGCCTTTTTCACATCATTTGTTCTGGGCAACGATGTCTACTTGTTTTTGCACAGTTGCTATTCTGGTTGCTGGTGGAGAAGACTCCACTCATTCTAAACAGAAATCTGTTGCTAGGAAAACATACTTGTAGGCAAGTTTAGGTTTCTGGTACTGACTGGTCCACTTAGGTTTTGTCTCGAGCTTTTGTAAGTGTTTGTATCCTACTTTCTCGTGAAATTTATGGTAATTCATGCTTTGGCTCAGGTCTTTGGCACAGTATTTCAGGGCTTCTGCAAGTGCTCACGGATACAGGCATCTGTAATAAATGGCATTCCCCCCCTAAGTCTCAAGTCACTTTAGAAAGGATAAGTATCACTAACCCCATTTTACAAAAATGGGGAAACCGAGGCATGAAGGAGTTATGTGATTTTTCCCAACGCACACAACAAGCAAGTGGCAGAGCCAGAAGTAGGATCCATTTCCTGATGCCAAGGCTTCTGCCCTAACCTCTGGTGCACTCACTCACTAAGTGCTGAAAACTATCTTTATTTTGGTTTGGGTTTAAAGCACAGCACTTAGGTTCCAGTAAAATATTCCTGCTGGTAGAACCCACACATTTTAGGAATAAAGCCAGCATTTACTCAAATGTAATTGTAACCCACTGGTTTGGGTATGTTATGTTCCCCTCTGTGTCCAGACCAGGTAAATCTGTAGCAGCTTTGCAGAGTCTGTCCATTTAGTTCAAGCTGCAGGGGTAAGTGTCTAGTTCTTGGTGATCCCTGGTTCTATCCCCAGAGGTGGCTGTCACCGAACATTGAGACAAATTAATAGAAAGACACAAAATGCAAGTCATTTCTTGTGGGAGAAAAAATAGTCAATCTTTATCATCCAAAAAATTAAAATGGATTATTTTCAGGGATTGCTCTGTCCCAGCTGTCTGGTGTCACTCCCCTCCACACCAGCCTGTGGAAGAGGATCAGCAAGGGAGCAGTGTAAATCCAGGGTGTGGTGTTTCAGAGACATTCCTCTTGCTCCTGGGAATTCAGTCAAGGAGGCTCCAAACTGCCCCTTAATCTAGTCTGTGTCTAAATAACATGATCTAGCCAAGCATTTCTCAAATTTGGCCACTGTAGCCGCATGTGGTCACCAGCAGATTTTTTTTGTGGCCAGGACAACCTCCAAAGCCTAGGAGGCGATTGGGAGTGGCAAGAGCCCTCTTTGCAGCTCCCAGCTGTTGCTACTGAATAGCTGTTACCGAGGGCAGAGAGATGTGCCATGGTTGGTGTTGGCACCGCCAGCAGGGATCAGTGTCCTGCACAGTGCAGCCTCCTCAGTGGCTCTGGGAAGCGCCTCTGGAGACACGTGGAGCCAGTGTGGCGTTCGGTCACCAGAGTGCTCCCTGGATGGTTCCCCTGCTGGGGCACAAGAAGCCTGCAACTCAGCAGGTGGCCAGTGAGTTCCCGACTCTGAGGCAGGCTCTCACTGAAGGTCCAGGGGAGGCAGGTACATAGAGATGGATTTGTCAGAGCAGTCATGGCTGCAGTGGCTGCATTCTGAGACCACCAAAAAATTTGTTGTAAGAACCCCTGATTTAGCCCATTTTGGTTTTTGTCCATGTTTCTAATCTTTCTAGGATGCTTAGTGTCATTTCTGTATTTCCACTGGTGTTCAGAATCCTTTACGTGTCGTATGATCTAAGAATTTTATTAGTAAGCTTTTCACACTCTCTTCTACAACATTAAAGAAGAGTCTTGAATAAGACGAGGCCTAAAACAAGCAATACTCCTGTGCACAGCCTCCACCCATACACCAAGATAATACTTTGTCATTTTATTTATCACAAGCTTTTGTTGATAATACTTGTTTTCTGTTCACATGATTGTGTTTCAATTCAAGCCAATTTGAATGAATTTTGAAAGAAAGATTTTTGTGAGATGCTATATCAAGTACATCACTAAGCCAAACATATCAGACACTTTCCTTTACCTGCTCATTTTATAATTTTGTCAAAGAGGCAGCCGCAACGTTATCTGGCAAGATTTGCTTTATAAATCCATTTTGCTTATTGTTAGGGTTCTATTGTCCTCTCAGAGCCTCCGCCCAGTCCCATAGAAACACAGAGAAATTTTGGTATTGAAAGCGTGGTGTTTGTGGGTCGGTCCTCCTCCAATATTTCTTCCATTATTTAACTAGGAATATTAAGCCTTGATTGTGTCCCTTGGGGGAAATATGTTTAAAACTGAGCATGTTCATAAGTGTTTGCAAGAATGGGACTTAGTATTCAAATTTCTTTTCTTATTGGAAAAACCAAATGTAGACTTCTGTTTTGTCTCAGTGCCCTTGATTTTTCATAAATAATCGTAAGCAGTTAATTATGTCCATTTCCCTGTTCTCTTATATGTCTGTGAAAAGCACCTAACACAATGAGGCACCAATCTCCATGGGGGTTTGTAGATGCCTCTTTAATACAAATAAGTTATAACTGTGCTGTGTTAAAGTGTAATTTAAAAATCAATCCAGTAGCTTTCAGTTATATGCTATCATTCACCTTCATTTAATAATAGTTTTGGTCTTTGATTGTCTCCCAGTTGCCGTGCATGTAGGTACTCTCTCTTCTCTCCCAACCCAATGGATGATGTTGCTGACAAACACAGATAGTGCAAGAGAAAAATGAACAAAGACACAGTCACAAGGTGCTACTTTGCTTGTTTTTGTAGTTTCTCGTTCACAAACACATGCAGTCTGTTTCTTCTCACCACATGTACCTTTTATCCTCACTTTCTAAACATGGCAGGATGTAGGACAGATATGCAGCAGGTAAAGCCTTTCACACAGCTTTCTCTCCTCCAGCCTGTTCAGCCATCAAGCTCCCTCCCTGGTGCATTTTTCATTCTAGGCCTTGCCCATGGCTTGCTCCTCCTGAGAGCAGACTGAGCCTCTGCCCTCCCACTCTGCTAGGTGGCTCTGATCTGTCACTACTGGATCCACCGCCCTCTTCTCAAGTACTTTTCTCGCCGCCCCCAAGTCCTCTAGTGTGTTGATTCTCTGAGCTTGCTGTGATATCATTAAACAGTGCCTCTGGAGAGTTACCTGGAGGGTCTACCATCA
The DNA here is from genome assembly GCF_026122565.2 of Emydura macquarii macquarii. NCBI lineage: Eukaryota > Metazoa > Chordata > Testudines > Chelidae > Emydura > Emydura macquarii. Next base: position 20,731,105 of record NW_027131614.1, on the reverse strand, counting down.
GGATTTCTTTACACAGACCCCAAAGTTGAAAACTTCCTCGCTGTCCTCAGTTCTTTTTACTTAAGGGAAACTGAGTCCAGTAGTACAGGGAGATTTTGATGGCCCATTAAAAGAACCAAGGACCACTACCGACAGTGTAATATTGATTATCATGCTTGCTGCTAACAGCATCCAAAATCAGTAGGTCTTGGCAGCCTCTGCAATGGCCTTAGCATGACTAAGCCAAGAGGGAAGGGAGCTTCTTGCTCAACCTTTACCTGAGCCTCCATCCCTCTAAGAAGAAATCTCTGTTGAACATGCTGGGGTCTGTGTTTTAGGAGAAAAACAAGAAACTTATCTATATTTGCCTTCTGGGAGGTGTCTGTTGGGTCCTCAAGGCATGCAGACTCTGCAGGAACACATCTGGCTAATTAGTGATCTGAGGAGAACTCGTGCTTAGCTTTTGAAACGGTTTGCCTAACAAGTTTTTTACTGACGTATTATTGTCTACTAACAAGGATAAATATGGGGGGAAGAGGTTTGGACAAGTGGGATCACTTCATGGACACAGTTTGGGATTCCCAACGGCAGCTGAAAGACAGGCCAATTGGAAGGCTGCCACTGTACTACTCAAGCACCACACCAAACTTGGTAATTATTGAGGGTGTTTTACTAACCTGTTTTGGACATGTGTAAGTGCTTGAGACTAAATTAAGTATAGCTTTGAGTGATAGCACTCTTGTATCACACTGTTTGTGCCAGTCATCTATCGGTCAGACAGACAGGTCACCATTGATTTATTTCCTGGCATCACCTCACACGGAGTAAAGTTACCAAGAGCTTTGGGTTGAAAGAACCACAGGTAACACTGTCAGTTCCTATCATCACTGCAGAGTGCAATGACTTTACCATACCCACTCTAACAAATTTTCCTTACTTCCAATGGAATGACTGCCATGGGGTATGTATGCGTTTCCTCCCCATGTACACAGTGGATCATCATTCTCTCCTGCTTCTATTGACACTGCGATCTAACCAAGGTGCTCTGTACAAGAGTACATGCAGCTGCCGAAAACATACCCCTTCTGGTTCTCCAGTCTACTTTTGTCTTTATCCCACCCCTGCCTTTTATATTCGCTCACCCATAGAACTTTGCCAACCCACAGTCCATGCATGGGTAGTTTTCCTAGTGTTGGAGCCACTTCAGCACCTTGTCACTACAGCACACTGTCACAGACACCAACCACAGGAAAGAGTCACAGTCAAGGTATATGCTTCCTAAAGAAATCACTATAGACTACATTGTTTCTTTTAAAAAAAGGGGGGGGGGGGGTTGGCAAATAATTCCCTCTTTTGAAGACTCTACCAGTGAATATGAAGATCTGATGAGCCATACCGTTAAGGATATAAAAGAAAGAGGTCAAGTCATACTTGGAGTTGGAGCTGCTGTCAACTCCTGAATCTCATTAAATTGTATACTTTACAGAGAGTCATAATAAAGTGCTGATGACAGAATCAAGACTCAATCTTTAGTTTTTGCCATGTAACAAAACATACCAATAGAGTGAATCACTATTGGTATAATTAGATTATAGCTGATTTATAAATACCAATTATTTTCAGTGGGAAATTTTGGAAAAAATTATTTAAGGGTCCTGTGTAAAATCTTAGATTTTTTTAAAATATATACTTTTTTAAAATAGGGTTTGGATACCATTTTCAGTTTAAAAAAAAAAAAGCAAAAACATGGGGCTTTTTTTGTTCTGTTTTGGGGTTTTTTTGTTTGTTAAGGGGAGGGCGCCAAAAAACTAGAAAATCTCATCAAATGAAAATTTGCAATGAAAACAATTCCTTTCTGATGAAAAGCTATTTGACATAAAAAAAAAAAAAAAAAAAAAAAAAAAAAAAAAAGTTTGACCAGTTCCACGTAGGCTCAAGCAGCCTGATTTAGAATAAATCCTTCTTTGATCTTTATGATGGCAAAAGGACGTGTATGGGAGAGAAGTGAATGAAGCCATGGCATAGTGGGTCATTTTGGTGCCCAATGCAGATTGAGGCCTTGTCTACACTAGAAAGCTAAATCAACCTATATTAGGTCGACTTACAGCCACCACAGTAATTTTGTGTGGTGCATGTACACACTACCCTCCTTAGGTCGGTGATGTGAATCCTCATGAGGAGGATTTCCACCGACTTAAGAGGGGCAGTGTGGGAAGCTGAGAGACTGGTCTCTGAGCTCCCTGCCAGGAGCCCAGCTGCCCCACAGGCTCCAGAGCTCCTGGCAGGCTGCCACCCTCCACTCCCCATTCCCCAGCGGGAGCCGGGAGAAGCCACCTAGGGCTTCTTCCCTCCATACTCCCCTGGCTTCTGGTGGGGAAGGCTCCCGGGGCTTCTCCCCTCCCTGTTCTCCCCAGGAGCTAGGCAGCCCCTGGGGAATGGGGTCCAGCTACCCCGGTTTCTCACTCCTCCTCCCCCAACTGGCTCCCCATCACTGGGAGCCAGGCAGCCTTTAAATTGACAAGTCTGTCCTGGCTCCCGGTGGTGAGTGGGATGAGAAGCCACCTGGGGCTACGCCGCTCCCTGTTCTCTCCTCCCCTCCCCCCCCCCGCACAGGAGCCAGGGGAAGCCGCCCAGTGCTTCTCGGTTTTTTTATGTCAGCATAGCAAGGGAGTTACATCAGTGGGAGGAGCATTTGAATGTGTACACCACCACTGTTTTGTCCACAAAAGCTGATTTTTGTGGACAAAACTCTAGTGTAGACCAGCCCTAACTTGCAGTGTCCATAAGGGCAGCTCTGGTCATTTTGCTGAGTGGCATCAAAACCTAGCCTTCTCCCAAAGTTTTTTTAATTACACCACACTGTAGGAATGATTGTTTCAATTTAACTGAATGAAAACAGCTTGCTACAATTCTAATAATGATTAATACCACAGCATGGTCATTTTTATATAGAAAAATTTTTTGAAAATGTGATTTTCTGTGTTGTCATTGTAATACAATGTTACAAATGCTATCATTTTCCAGACAACTCAGATGCCACAGTAAAAGATTACTGTACAGTAAAACCATGTTTTTTTCAAATCAGCCCCATCTCACTGAAATTGTGTCCATCAGATGAATAGGAGAAAATTAAAATTAAAATAAATAAATAGAGAAAGAAAAAAACTAAAAATACAATGAAATGCAGAAACAAAGTCACTGGTTGTGTATTAGTTTCAAAAACAAGAAAGTCAACATCTTTTTTTCCTTACTAGAATAAACATAGGCCAAAATTCAGCAAATTTGCATCAAAATTCAATTACAACAATGGATGTCAACACTAAACATCTATTTGCAGTGTAAGACACCATATTTCGTGGTCCGGGTACAGTAAAGGGCTATCAGTTGCATCTACACACATGAGAAGTGAATGAAGCCATGGCATAGTGGGTCATTTTGGTACCCAATGCACCATCACATCTGTAGTCCAAGAATATTGAAAAGTTGCTTTTCAAGTAAAAAAAACTAGTTGCAGGCATTACAAAAAAAACTTAGCTCCTGAGCCTGTGAAGCAGTTAAACACATGCATAATTGTCTTCCCATGTATGACTGATGAGATTGCCTCTTGTTTTCTTGTACTTTGAGCACTATTACAGCCATGTGATAGGTTCCTGTAATTTCTCAATAATGGGTTGCTGTTTTAGACCCCAATCCTGCAAAACAGTTCTCATGGCAGACAAATTTATGCATGTGCTTTCCTGTAAAGCACCCACTCAACTCAAAGTTATGTATGTGTTTAAGTAATTTGCAAGATTGGAGACTAAGAAAGCAAGACTGTATTGAGCAGTTACAAGAATTTATCCCTTGTATAATTACAACCATAGAAGTCCTCAAAGCACAAGAGGCAATTCTTCTCATCCAAAATATAGAAAATAAAGCTATTATATTTCACCATCTCTGGAGGCTGTGACAGAGTCCCTTCATTGTGCTACATAACTCTTAAAAGAGGACCTTGACAAGGGTTCCCATCAGAAGGAGTTAGATCCTGACTCCAGATACATCACTACATTTTCCACTCAGGCCTCTGGTTACCATACAGATAATCAAGGACAGATCATTGTTTGCCTAGTAACCACTGACAGCACAACTTGTATGAAGTCACAATGTATAGATGAAAAAACAATGAGAGTCCTGTAGCACCTTAAAGACTAACCGATTTCTGCGGGCATAAGCTTTCGTGGGCTGCAATTCACTTCATCAGATGTATAGATGACTTTGCTTGCATGAAAAAAATGAAGATGAGGAAACACTATCAGAGTGCAGGAATAAAAGTTGCAAGCTACTTGATAGTAAAGAATAAAAATGTAATCTAGTTTAAACATAACACTAGACAAAATGAAGGTGGATGATTCATTATCTGCAATAAGAGTCTTGGCAGACAGATCACAAGGCTTTTTTCTGTTCCCCTCCCTTTCTTGTAATAAAAACAATGTATCACTGTTCTATATATATTTGGTGAATTGAAAAGCATACTGTAATTGTGCTATTTGACCTTTTCAGAATTCTGTAACTTGCCTGGCTTTCCGTTACATGTCTGCATCAGTTTTTAGCCTGTGTAGAATAAATAATTTGGAAGGTCTATCAAAATAAAATATTCTTAAAAAGGTCAGGATAATAAGGCAGACCTCTACAGTTCAGAAAGTATACTTGACATTAAAAAAAGAAACCCAAAATGGCACAGCTTTAATCCACTTGTCCACTAGGAGGAATTGAGGAGCAGTGCAAAACAAGCCTGCTTTACTCCTAATGAAATCTTACCCTAACCCATCTGGGAAGTTGGATAGAATGTTTTTCTTATTTCATGGAGGAAGCCATTTTACCATATTGAAAAGGATTACATTTTCAAAGTGTGCAAAGTGTGAAAGGCACACAGAGCATAATTTCCTTCAGGCTCTGCTGCATCTAAACCCTGTATCAAAACTTCACTCCTGCCCTACAGTGGTTCATTATGGGCCTGATATTTCTCATTGATTTAAATGAGCTTTAGATCAAGCACTAACATAGGAGTGTTTTATAAGCATTAATGAACACACTCAAAATATGGATTTCCCCATAGGGAGGAAATAAGACACAGAGAAATTAAGTCACCTGTGATTACCCAGGAAGCCTGTGGCAGAACTGAAATTAAAATATAGATCTTCTGACTCAAAGTTCTGTGCTTCACATACAAGATCATCCTTTTCCCGAAGCACTGAAAAAGAGGAAAAAAAACCCAAGACTCTATCTGTAATGTATGCTGAAAGAGAACTCATCTGGATGTGCCTGCCTTTCCCTTTATTTGAAAATGAGCCTCCCACAGATGTGTTAGGGCCCAAACATGAAAAGTGCAGGGCTTCCTTAGTTCCCACTCATAAGTGCCCTCAGCACATGGCAGGATTGTCCCACTAAAGACAAAATGAATGGAGTTAGCTTTAAGTAAACACACGCACATTCCAACTACAGATGAGCAAATGGCAGATGTATTTGCTTTGCATATTTTTAGAGAGTTGTGCTACATAATTTAATATCTGAGGTTCCTTTGTGAGCTTTTTTTGTCAATGTTATGCAATAGGTTATGCAAGGAAGGAGCAAGAAGGCTTTTGAAAATCCCACTAGGTGTCTATCTGCATCTTTAGGTGCTTAAATGCCTTTAAAGTTGGATCCAAGCTGACTACCCAAGGATTCAAAGACACATCCCCAAAACTCCTCTCCACACTAGCGCAAATCACGATTGCTTGATTTCACCCACTGACCCATGACCAAAATTTCTCATCTAGAGGTGGAACGGCTGTGCCACTTTGAGTATTTAGGGTGGCTTGAGCACCTAGCTCATCCCACTGTTTCCAATTAGTCCCTATTTTCTGCCTCTGATTTTCTCATCTAATCTAAATGTTCCTCTTGTTTTCTTATTTTCTTCACTGCAGGATCCTAAGATCCTAGGCAGCAAGAGCTATTCTCCTTTCCCCAGAAGCGGCAGGGTGTGTGTGTGGGAAGAGGAGGCATGGCATTTGGCAGCATTGTATTTCACAGTTCCTCCCACCTAGGGCTGGATGGATCCCAGTGAAGGGATCTCTTCCCAATTACTTTCATTGTGACTATATGTGGGGGTGGGGCATCAGTGCATTCTGTCATTATTCAGACAAAACACGAACTGGTCCATAGTGAGCAGGTTTCTTACTGTTTGAACCATCACCATCTATTTCTCCACATATTTTGCTTTCATCTCAAATGTTTATGTAGCTCTGGGAGGTCATTAGTCACCAGGGCTTTGTGGTGGGAATCCATAACTTCTGTGCATAATGGAACTGGACTCCATGGTGGCTCCTAGCATCCCAGTGTGTAGGGTGGTTTTGTGGATGAAGACGACCAAAGGGTCAGGGCTGGTAAATCTGTGCTAGTCTTTCTACACCACTCACTGGGGTACTCAGGATGTATGGCAAACTTATGGCTGCAGTAGCAACCACAAAGTGTCTCCACTATTGCTTTGCGGCCTGGGAGAGAAGATTAATTGTCCACCACCCACACAGACACCTCAGATCCTAGAGCTTAGCATTTGCCTCATTAGCATCTAAATAAATCAGTTTCTGACCTGAAAAGATCTGATAAAACCAATTCAATTTCTTGCGTGAAATTCACAAAATATAATCTACTGATTGCTGTAACTTCTTCGTAAGTGAATTCTGTATTATCGTTTAATTAGACAAACAAATTACCCTGGATAAAAAAATATGTATTGACTACAGAAAAATAAATTAGCTTTTGATTAGAATCAATTGATATCCCATTTTGTCCCCAGGTATTCAGCAGGATCAAATAATCTTGCCTTGTAAACGACTATATAGAAAGAAAAGCACTGTAATGAAATGAGAGATGGAGAGAGAGAGAGACTATGAAGCTGCAGAAGCAAAACAAAATTAATAATACTTAGAACTTTTAGAAATAAGTGGAGTTGGGGGTTAATAATGGACAGTAGTGGTCTCTTTCCTCCAGGGAAAGCTCACACTTTCCACCATCTCTCTCTGGCTTATAGAAGCCCTGCTCCCCTTCCACTGGCTCATGAAGTAAGATCTCACCAGACAGGGGAATCTGAAGTGGAAGCAGTAGGATGAGTTGGTTCTTAACTGGGGATCACCACTTTGCTGCCAGTAGGTGGAACAGCTGCAGCACCTAGTGGGAGAAAAAGAGCTCTTCCATCTGGAAGTCTTCTGTCCTCATCCACTCTTCTATGTGAAGGAGATGACCACAAACACCAGCTTCCCTGCAGGGGGGAAAGGAAAAAACAGCACCCTCCAGTCTCACAGAGAATATATCTGACCCAGAGGATGTAATACGAGCCTATTGGTTAAGACTCACCAGCAGCTCTGCCCAACATGGACAAGTTACAAAAACTCAGTAAATAGTTTGATTAGTATAGTGGACTATAGCATGTGGTAATGATTTCCAGTATAACAGATCTCACCCAAGCAAACTCAAAAAGACTGATAAAGGCTTTTCTCTCAACAGTCCCTGGATGTCGCCTGACAAAGGTAGGAAGGCAACCAAGGAGCAGTTATTTTTCACTGATAACAATATCAGAGTATTACTAACAGAGTGAAGTTTAAGTTATGTTTACACAGTTATTTGAATGGAATGTTAACAGCAGTATAATATATTCCTTCCTCCCTTCTCCACACTGCTCCCACTTTTATTTCAGAAAGCAGAACAAATAAATAAATCATACAATCTGAATGTCAGTCTTTACTCAGCCACTGAATGAATGCCTTCCGCTCATTCGCATACACCCTGGTCGTACTATAGAGAGACAGGATCTGGGTCTATTAATAATCTGCCTGAAGTTTCAGTCTTTAAATTTAGTTTGTTTCTATCTGCAAGCATAGCTTCTGCTAATATGGTATTTTCATTGAGGACTGTCAGGATTAACATTAGACCATCTGTTCAGTAAATTGAGTACCATGTGATTGACAAATATGATTGACCTAAACTGGACTCTCCCGTTTAATGGGGCATGCAGAGTAGAACTGCGTCACTCCATGTCTAATTCCTTCTTCAAGAAGCTGTAAATCAAACCCATTACCTGTATGATGTTAAATTGTACTCCAGGTCAATACGGCAGAAAGGCCGCAGCAAACTGCAAGAGGTCCAGACATTTGCCCATGTGTGTAAGGGAAGACGTTAACTCTATGCTGTTGTCATTCAGCGCAATGTTTGGAATTTGCTTCTGTTTCCTAGTTAAATAATAGTGCTTTTCCAAGAAAGCTCATTGTGGAATCAGATCGAGGAACAGCTCTTTATAACAATCAATATGGAAGCAATATTTGCACCCCTTTAGGGCACACAGCTATAATGCAGACAGTTCCAGGAAAAGGAAACCCTACAGAATGAAAATGAGGAAGACTAAGGAAGCCTGGCAGCTTTTTAAGATAAGAACAAGCCCAAAGTTATCCAAACGTCTTTAGGGAATAGGAAAAGGGAATGTCTGAAGAGAATTAGAAAGCATGGATATGTACATTCACACCAACAGAGTGTACTTGTCACTTAGAAGTCTCTCATTTAACTTTCCCTTATTACGAGTCTAGTCAGCTGCAATCTCATCTCCAGCATATGTTGTAATCGCAATGAAATGGAACTGATGAGTTTTCCCCCAAATTTTCAGGGGTTGCTTTCAAACAAATTAAACATAATTGTTTCAGGAAAAAGGATTACGCTTTCAGGAGCTAATCTATCGGAACAAATTGAGGGGGAATAAAATGATGTATGGCGGTCTAGGAGAATATATAGTAAAATAGAGAGATCCTGATTTTTTACTGGCATTACACCAGATGTGTTCTGTTCATACTTGTCAAGAATATAGCCTGGAGGGAATGTATGAAGACAACCTGGTACATGGGGTGTTTTCAGATATGGGGTAATACAGAAATCACTCAAGGGTGTAATATTAACAATCCTTTTGTAAAACTGCAGAGCTAAAGCATTTTTCTTTAGTTAAAAAACAATTCCCAGAGGTGATAGTTGTCTGCCATAGGTTTGAAAGCTGACTGAGGGTGTGAAACAACGTTATCCCTGAGGAGTGTGGGTGTGAGTGCAGTTGCAGAGGAAAAAGATGGGGAAGAAGGGTCAAATCCTTCTAGCGCTCTGGTGCAGTTCCACGGCATTGTAGAGCAGACAACTTGGTTCCTGGAACACATGCAGGGAATCCATACCTTCTTTGCATTGCAAAGCCCACTTCATTGGACTCACCAAGCACCACTGAGGCAGGAGAGAGTTTGGAGACAAGATGTAACGGAGTGGAGCCAATAGATCATGGATGAAATAGCTGTTTCCATAGTCAATGCATGTCCTAGACTTATATAAGTTAGAGGTGGAAATGGCTATTATATTATCCATTCCATCTTCCTGGGGCCAATGCAGGATTGTTCCCTACAGTATATTTTCCTGTCTGTTATCCAGACCACGACCCAAGACCTACACAGCCCAAATCTGCTGCTGTATTTTCTTGTAAAACTGATGCCCTCACTATTGTTAGTCATGTAAGAAAATGACTTATACTGTCAACAATTTCATTTACCTACAGTACAAATACACAGTAACTAAACATCCCAAATGTTAGTGCTTCCACCACTTCCCTGAGGAGGCGATTCTACAGCCTATGTCATCAATGGGAGGATGCTTTTCCTGGTACTCCGAAAAAAATTTTCCTATCATAATTTCATGTCGTTATTCCTAGTTATATGCCCACAGACCAGTCTATTAATTATTATTGTAGTGCCTAGGAGCCCCAGTCATGGACCAACATTCTGGTAGCATATCACATATTTGGGAGCTATTAAAGCTTGGAGGCCACAGCAGCAGTCAGAGTTATTCCACAGGCATTTTGTGCCCTGGAGAGAGAAGAATTCCTTCTCTCTAAGCCTACAGAGAACCCCCTGTGCTAAGCCGATGTACTCTAGCAGGGCACAGAGTTTGACACATAAAGGTTTAAGTCTTCATATATGATAACAGAGCTATTATCGCTAGTTAGAATATGATCTTTATTAGCCTGCAACTAACGTTGATATCAAAAGGAGTTGTCTGTTCAGGCACTGCAGGGTTGGATTTTTTCAGTGATATGAATGTAGGAATTCCCATCGTCACAGATGGGAAACTGAGGCATAGAGCCATTAAGTGGCTTGATTAAGGTCACACAGCCTGTGGCTGGGCTAGGATGTAAATCTAGATTTTATAAGATTCAAGACCAGCCCTCCGATCCTCAGGATAGGCCAAGTCAGGTTTTGGTTTTGTTTGTTTGATTTCTACAGTGACACTGAAGTCTATAGGAAACTATAGATGATTTCTCTCTGGTAAAAGCTTGCAATGATACTTATCATTAACTAATTTTTTTTTAATTCTCTTAATCTGGTTCACTATTGTTTGAAAAGGATAATAGGACTTCGGAGTTTGATCAGTGCTATTTTGCAGTGCTCACTAACTCTTGTTCTTTTTCCTTGCTCTGCCAAGACGTGTATTTCAGCCTTCAATGAGTTCTCAAACTTTATTCTTCCTAATGTGAACACTAGATATTTCTAATGCTAAACTGTCATATGATAAACCATTTAACAAATGGGACTTAAAATCAAAATGGCTCATGAGCAAGTAGTTTTTATATATTCTTGCTGATGCTTCCAAAAAAAAAAAAAAACAAAAAAAACCCAATTAAATGTATTTGAAAAGTGCTAGGCACCATTTAAAATACTCATTGTGACACTTCAATTAACTCTGTGAGCTGTTTATTTCTAGACTTTATTTGCAAGTGCTTGAGAATTCTTTCCCTGACATGTTTTGCCATGACAGTCTTGTAAAAGCGCTGACAGACAGAAGGGAAACTCACAAGAGAATAAGTCCCTTCTTGTCAGTCTCACAAGAAAGGTGAGAGAAATTATTTCATCTAGCACCTTCATGCCAATTCTGCTGTGACCACGAAGTGTGGCAGAGTCCACTAAACCAAACTACAGCCCACAAATGTTACATTGCAAAAAGGTTGAAGGAGGTCAGTTAAAATTCTTCTAGCTACAATATTTGGTTTAATTTATGTTAAACAGAACACACTGTCACAATGGAGAATCTTTAGAAAAGGAATGAGATTTCTTGGAGACAACAGTCTTACATTTTCATTAAATGTCCGGGCTACCACATATAGCTAGGACAGCATTATTTATTTTCCATATATTAGTTACTGAAGTTATGATTTTGAATACAAGTTAACTTGTGGTTTAAGTTTCCAATCTGAAGCCAAATTGCTCAGCTTTAAGTGAATGCCACACCTGGAAGGTGGATATTTATACACAAGTACAGATACGGACACAGTGGACAAGTACAGATATGACAGCAGCAATGGAATCTCCCTCTTCTAGTATTTCTTACCTGCTTACACCTCTAGCCTCCTCTGAGTCAGCAACTTCTTCACTGAGTTGTGCCACAAAGACGAATGTGCCAGAGAGTGGGTACCAAGAAGATCAATGTGCCACAGATTGGTGCATGCCACAGATGAGCAAAGATGTGAAATGGTATCAGCACTGGTGAATGGAGAGGATCCTCCCTATAAATGGCTTGATCATGCAAAAGGGATTATTCAATGGGAGATTGCAGGATACACCCCATAATTAGGAATCCAGATTTTAGCTTGTAACCTTTTTAATCACCACTCTGACCTTGGCTGTCCCTCTTCCACATCAGAGTGCGGCTCAACTACATCAGCATCGCCATTTCCGCCTTGCACAAGTCTGTGTGATCTGAGCTGTACTTGGGGAACAAGGTGGAAATTGGGCAGGTTACTAGAGAGATGAGTTGTATGGGAGTGGAGCCAGAGAGAAACGCATCTCTTCCTACCCTCACCTCCAGCTCCACAGAAATCAATCAAATGATACTACAGCTTTGTGAGTTAGCTGGCTCATCACACCTCCTTTATGATGAATGATAAATAGCTTACAAGCAACCTGTGACTGAGAAATGTTCATCCAAATTATCCAGGAAGTAGTTACAAACATATTTGCTGGAATTGGGATCAGTTCACAATTCAAGAACAGCAACAACAACAACAAAAAAAGGCAGCAAAATTTACAACAGATGTTATCTGCAAAGAATATGCCAGCTGTAACAATGCTTGCTCTTTTTGGTACAACACTTTAAGATCTTCAGATAAGGGCTAACTGTTTATTCATTATTGGTCCCATTTAAGTCAGTTTTGCCATTGACTTTAAGACCAGAAGAAGGCCTGACACTTCTGAAACATGCCGTAAATTTAGCCATTCACTAAATCACACCCATGTAGGTTACTGTGTCAAGGTATTTATTTAATTAAATGTTTCCTGAAAGGTATAACTTATTAGATCCACAGGATTTCTTGAGTGTCATAACATTGTGGATGATGATAGAAACTTGCTAAACACCAAAGTCTAGCAAAAACACACCCATGTCCATCCTAGTAAATAAATACTGGGTTTGAGTTAAACCATGTGCAACATTGTTTTGAACAGTCAAGTTTCTCTTATTTCCATCAAATTGTTTTGCCAGAGACACCCAAGAATTGCAAGCTACATTTGGGTAGACTCAGTTACTTACCACCTAATGGTCTTTCCTTTTACCAATCACAATTATTCTTTTTGAGCACACCAAATTTCCTATGCATGTGTGATGCTTTCAAGTTTTATCCACAAGCAACTGTGTTGCAGTTGAAACCAGGCTTCACAAAAGAGGGCTAGAGGAATTATGTGGAATTGATCTGGATATTGACATATGGGTATCCAATGCCTTAATAACTTCTTTAAAGACACAGGGTATTTATAGGTAGGAAAATGGATGATGACTATACTAAGTGGCTTCTAGCTTGAATTAGGATAGGAGGCAAAACAGTATGTAACTGATTTTAGAGACAAAGTTACTCTTCCTAGGACCAAAGAAAATTAAATTTTCTCTCAAACTGGTGACATTTTCATCAATTTTCTTCTGTGCAGCTAGGACTGTATATTTTCTACAAACTATCCCTTCACAGCAAAGATTTAACTTGCCATCCAAGTCATTTTTCTTTGTTAAAGAGTTTCTCCTGGCTATTTTTAAAGGACTACAGAAGTCGTCTGGGATCAAAAACTTACAGTGCCTGCAGCATACACTAGACTACAAATATGAGTGGGCACCTATCTTGTAAACAGATAGGTCAGGAGGACAAAGGAATATCAGCCTGCTAGGAATGGACAAGGGAGAATCCGGCAGTGGCTGATGCAACATTAGGGGTCCAAGATTTCCCGAAGAGGCTTAATTAATTACTGTTCTAAAGTTCTTTGAGATCCTCAGATGACAGATCTTTCTATGAAGTGTGAAGCAGTATTAATTCATGACATGACCTTTGATAATTACAAGGATCATATGGGCTGTAATAACTCTCTAACATTCAGTTTGGGTTCAAGTCACACATTTCAGGATTTTTATCTGAAGTAGGAAGGGCCTGTAAAAGAGTGTGTTTTCCCTGTAGGGCCCCCAAGGGCTGAAAATTGCTCTGTGGTGCCCTGCCTCAGTTTCTCCTTCACAGGTTCCCAGGAATAATCCACAGAGGTTTATGAACAATGCTACACCCCCTTTTGGGGAACTGGGTTATCAACATAAAATAAACCCAAAGTAAAGTTTCTTCCACCTCAGATTCACACTAGGCACAGCCCCTCCTCCCTAAGGTCTGGCTGGCTCCAAGCTTCTCCATTAGGTACAGCTATTAGCCCTTCCCAGGCTCTGCTGATTCAGTCTGTCCCCTGGAGATCAGGGGGTTGCATAGTCCCTTTTCTTGGGCCTGTGTTTGTTGAACTTTCAGTCTGCTCTACCAGCTGCTTCCTTCCTGAGTATTTCAGCAGCAACTCTCCTCCTCTCTTTCCTGACCTCCCTGGGCTGAGAGAGGTTCACAGGTAGCAGCCCCTCCCTGCTGCTGTCTCTCCCTTTGCAAGGCCCAGGTGCCTTTCCTTAAGCCCAACTGGCAGCAGGTAGGTAATCAGTCACAGGTGGATGGACCCCCCTGCTCTCTCTTAAAGGGGCCAACCACCATGTGGCGAGGCCATTTGCTTAATTCTAGCATACATAAATATCACAATCATTTTTCATCTGAGGCCCTTTTCATTCTCAAAACCTCTAAAAACATTGGGGCACAATGTCTTCCTCAGGCATAGCTCATTAACTTCAGTTGGAGTGTTTTTTCTGAATAAGTGAATGAGCAGGGCCTAAATTAAACCTTATAAAATCCTTATGAGATGACTGTGCCTCAGTTTGCTAAGTGACTTGTCCAACGTGACACACCAACTCAATAGCTATGTTGGGAACAGAACCCAAGCATTTTGAACTCAGCTCTTACCACTTAGTTGCAATCCCTGTACAGATAGATTTCCAACACACTTTTTGTCTCAGTGTGCTCTGTATCCCAATGTATTCCAGTCAAGTGAAACAGTTTAATTTTAGCTCCTTAAAGAGTGATGATGCACTTTGATCTTTCGTACTTCTGTCTGAATGCAAGAGCTGAGGTTTAGCTTTATTCAGGAATGATTCTATTAGGCAGAAACAAAGAGAGAGCTCACCCCAGTTTCTTTTTTTAAAGCTATTCTACAATTGCAAGTACAAAAAAAATTAAACAAAAGACATTTTGATTCACAAAGGCTTTTTCTGTAGCATCAAGAAAAACTGTTAGGAGAGATTTTAAGACTATATGTACTGTTCAAAGTAGCTTGAGAACCTATAATAATTATACAGGCTACATTTAAAAGGCAATTTCTGCATAAATAGTCACAGGAATAACTTATGCACATTAATGGGCAGAATACTTGCATGGTGATAAAGTGAAAGTTATCAAACCTTCAGGACCATTTTGTACAAATTTGCAATCTTGCTTTTTTCCCAATTTTGTGATTGATGTACTTTATCTTTGCAATAATTCTCTCCTCTTGCCATGTACCTTTGAAATATAAATATGCTAAATCCTTAATTAGGATAATACTGTCAAAGAATGCAAAAAATATAACCCTCTTTCATGCTAATTCAGACTTCTGAACAAGACTTCCATAAATTATTCAGCAAACCATTCCTAGACTGGCCTGTATCAAAGGGGTTTATGTTTTCATGACCATAAGCAGGCCTATTTAAGTGAAACAAAATATCATGTCAGCTACTGAATTCCTCATTCAGCCTCAATTCTGAACTGACTAACCATGGGTTATGGAAAATCTAAACATTCCTTTCCACTAACATAGGGAAAGGGAAGCAGGAATCAGCAACATTGAGTTAATTGTTGGGGGAAGGTGGGAGATCAGCAGCTCTGCTGCTTCTTCCTGTCTTCACCCTGAAACCATTGAAGTCCCTCCTACCTAAGTCTGCCTGTTGAGCATCCATGAGTCCATGGCCAGCCAGTGGATAAGCCACACTGTGTGGCAAGCTCCTCAGAGCTGGGTAGATGGCTACAAGGGAGTAAGTTGTGTTCAAGGAATTAAAATCTAGTACCTTTGTGTATGTCCCATTCCCATTCCATCCCCCAGGAACTAGGCCAGTTTTATGCCTTCTGCTCCATGTCAGCTTTACACCAGCCAGGTATTTCTCTGTGACAGGGAAATTCCTACCTGCCTTGGTAGGGTAGCTTTCCATCCCCTTTGCTCTGCCAATGCAGTGCCACAGCAGTGCAAAGGGTCCAGAATAGGGACCAAACATACGGGCCATTCTGCTCTTTTTAATGAGTCATTTCAATAGCCAAAGCAAAGATGCTAGGCAATACTTGCTTGTAAGCAACACACTTTGGCTAGTAACTGCTTTCCATGAGCCTTACAAATATAGCACCGGATTTCATTTCCTCTGTCAGATTCTTTCCACAGCAATTCCATAAATATTAGGGGAATATAGGTGCTGAATTCAAGCCATTATAAGCTTGACCAGCACATCTCAGCAGTGCTCACTCATTTAGTTTAATAATATGGTGCCCCTTCCATCCCATCTATTTACAGTTTAAAATTAAAAAAAAAGATGCATCTCCATTTGCCTACTCAAAAGAAAAGGTGCAAGGAGAAACAGGAAATTCTAACAACAAAAATCTTAGTTTCAAAAGCTGTTAAAGGTTGCTTAGTGACAGCTGCATATATACCTATCACATCATGTACAAGGTCAGAGCGCTGGAAAGCCAGGAAATGAAGAGTTAAGGCCACCATAAATCCTACACAGACCACACATTAAGTGAAAACACATTATTTAGATCAAGTATAAGGAAATACATGTCTTCACAATTGAAGAACCTTAACTCTGAGTCAAACTGAATACTATGCTTTCATCAATAACCTCAAAAACAAAGACAGCATGAAACATTTCTGAAGAAAAAATTAAAAAGAAACATTACAATTTTCACAATGATCAGCCTTAGTGCAAGTATAGATACATATAAAATTTCACTAATTATACACAAATTATTCTAAGGAAAGAACCATTATAAGCACAACATTTCCACAATCAATTGAGAAATGTATTAACTGACTACAATAGACCGGCACTGCTTGCCTGACAACTCCATCCCATTAGAAGGGATGATCTTGCTGGAAAATGTTACATTTGTTTTGCTCACTTACTGTGTCAGGTGCTTCATTACCCCACCCACATATTAAGAAGCTGGGAGTGCCTCTCCAGAAATTGAGATCTAAGGTGTGGGCTGACTAGCTCACATGGAGGAATGTTAAAACCAGTCAAGTCTAAGGGAATGGCTTGGCCCAGATTTTGTCTCATTAACTTTTCAGTTCCTTCTGTGAATGAAACCAAACCCCCAAAAGAGGGCAAGTTTTGGTCTTCTATAACCTGGCCTGCATTATATTTTGGAGCAAAGTGGGGAAGTCACTTGCTCACAGTGATATGTTCTGCTTAATTGTATTCATTAAAGAAAAATATTTAGACACCAAAGTCAAGATAACAAGATCAAAAATCCATAAGTCACAGTTAGGTTGTTGTGTTTTGAGGAAATATAACCTTATTTATATGTGAATAACAAGCCTGGCCTTTACTGTGAGTGATGTCATCTTTATGATATCCTTAACTATTCATTTACATGTTTTCAGTGCTTGTTTTTTGTAAATGATGTGTTAGATTATTGTCTCTTATTAACCTTAAGAGATTTTTTTTTTTTTTTTTTTTAAAAACAAGAGCCCAGATCATACTTCTCACATGAACTCTCTTATGGAGTTCCTCACCAATCACTCACATAAAAGGAAAGTTTTTATGACTTTCAGGCCTCCTAGGGAATATGCTGTGCAACTCTGCAAAGGGTGACCCTCACAATTAGTGCTGCCTAGTGGTCAAACAGGGAAGTGGTAAGTGGTCCCCCCTCCCTGACATCTCCCCTTTCCATTGCAACTCTGTCCTGTGAGGCCAGTCCCTTCTTTTGCAGCTCAGCCCTCCAGCTGGGTCCCACATCCAATCTACTCCTTTTATACAAAAGAAAGTCCAATAATGGAAAAGTTTTTGGTGCCCACAAGGGCTTCAGGGCTTTCTCCTTAAACTCAGACTCATAGACTCTAAGGTCAGAATGGACCAATATGATCATCTAGTCTGACCTCCTGCACTATGCAGGCCACAGAAACTCACCCATCCACTCCTGTAATAGACCCCTGACCAATGACTGAGTTATTAAAGTCCTCAAGTCATGGTTTAAAGACTTTAAGGTACAGAGAATCCACCAGCGAGTGAGCTGTACCCCATGCTACAGAGAAAGGCAAAAAAACCCCAGAGCCTTTGCCAATTTGCCCTGGAGGAAAATTCCTTCCCGACCCCAATTATGGCAATCAGTTAAACCCTGAGCATGTGGGCAAGATTCACCAGCCAGATACCCAATAAAGAATAACTGAGAACCCACCCCATCAAACGTCCCATCACAGGCCATTGGCATATGTACCACCAGTAGTCAAAGATCAGTCAACTGCCAAATTAGGCTGTCCCATCACACCATCCCCTCCATACATTTATCAAGCTCAGTTTTGAAGCCAGCTAGGTTTTTTTGCCCCCACTGCACCCCTTGGAAGGCTATTCCATAACTTCATTCCTCTGATAGTTAGAAACCTGTGTCTTATGTCAAGTCTAAACTTCCTGATGGCCAGTTTATATCCATTAAGTCTTGTGTCCACATTGGCGCTGAACTTAAATAATTCACCTTCCTCCCTGGTATTTAGCTCTCTGATGTATTTATAGAAAGCAATCATATCTCCCCTCAACCTTCTTTTGGTTAGGCTAAACAAGCCAAGCTCTTTGAGTCGCCTCATAAGGCAGTTTTTCCATTCCTCGGATCTTCATAGTAGCCCTTCTCTGCACCTGTTCCAGTTTGAGTTTATCTTTTAAAATATGGGGGACCAGAACTGCACATAGTATTTCAGATGAGGTCTCACTAGTGCCTTGTATAATGGTACTAACACCTCCCTATCTCTACTGGAAATGTCTCATCTGATGCATCCAAGGACCACATTAGATTTTTTCATGGCCACAGCACATTGGCAGCTCATAGTCATCCTGTGATCAATCAGTATGCCCAGGTCCTTCTCCTCCTCTGTCACTTCCAACTGATGCATTCCCCGGCTTATAGCAGAAATTCTTATTAGTCTCTAAATGCATGACCATGCACTTTCCACTATTACATTTCATTCTATTGCTATTACTCCAGTTTACAAGGTCATTCAGATCTTCCTGTATGATATCTTAATCCTTCTCTGTATTGGCAATACCTCCCAACTTCGTGTCATCCACAAACTTTATTAGCACATTCCCACTTTTTGTGCCCAGGTCAGTAACAAAAAGGTTAAATAAGATCCGTCCCAAGACTGATCCCTGAGGAACTCCTCTAGTAACCTCCCTCCAGCCTAACAGTTCACCTTTCAGTATGACCTGTTGTAGTCTCCCCTTTAACCAATTCCTTATCCACTTTTCAATTTTCATATTAATCCTCATCTTTTGCAATTTAACTAATAATTCCCCATATGGAACCATATCAAATGCCTTACTGAAATCTAGGTAAATTAGATCCACTACATTCCCTTTATCTAAAAAGTCTTATCTTCTCAAAAAAGGAGATCAGGTTGGTCTGGCACAATCTACCTTTTGTAAAGCCATGTTGTATTTTATCCCAATTACTGTTCACCTCGATTTCCTTAACTACTTTCTCTTTCAAAATTTTTTCCAAGACCTTGCATGCTACTGAGGTCAAATTAACAGGCCTGTAGTTACCTGGATCACGTAGTTCCTTTTTTTAAGACAGGGAAAAATGTTAGCAATTCTCCAGCTATACGGTACAACCCCTTAGTTTACCGATTCATTAAAAATCCTTGCTAATGGGCTTGCACTTTCATGTGCTAGTTCCTTTAATATTCTTGGATGGATATTATCTGCCCCCCCGCGTTTAGTCCCATTAAGCTGTTAGAGTCTGGCTTCTGTCTCGAATGTGGTAATTTCTACCTCCATATCCTCATTCCCATTAGCCACCCTACCACTATCCCTAAGCTCATCATTAGGCTCAGTAAAAATGGAGGCAGAGTATTTGTTTAGATATTCGGCCATGCCTAGATTATCCTTAACCTCCACCCCATCCTCAGTGTTTAGCAGTCCCACTTCTTCTCTTTGTTTTATTCCTATTTATATGGCTATAGAACCTTTTACTATCGGATTTAATTCCCTTTGCAAGGTCCAACTCTACTTGGCTTCTGGCCTCTCTCACTTTAACTCTGCATGTTCTGACCTCCAAGAGGTAGCTTTCCTTGCTGATTCTTCCCATCTTCCACTCGTTGTAGGCTTTCTGCTGTCTCTTAATCACCTGTCTGAGAGGCTTACTCATCCAGTTTGGTCTACAAGGTCTTGCCTATAAATTTGTTCTCCTCCTTTGGGATGCAGGCTTCAGATAGTTCCTGAAACTTTGACTTGAAATAATTCCAAGCCTCCTCCGCCTTTAGATCCATGAGTTCTTCAGTCCAGTCCACTTCCCTAACTAATTCCCTTAATTTTTTTAAAATTAACCCTTTTGAAGTCAAAGACCATAGTCACAGATCTATTTTTGTTTATCCTTCCATTTAGTTTGAACTGAATTAGCTCATGGTCGCTCAAACCAAGGTTTTCCCCTACAACCAGTTCTTCTATGAGGTCCTCACTATTCACCAATAGCAAATCTAAAATTGCATCCCCTCTTGTTGGTTCAGTAACTATTTGGTAAAGGAATCCGTCAGCTATCACATCCAGGAAAATCTGGGTCCTATTATTACTACTAGTACTTGTCCTCCAGTCTATAGGAAGTTAAAGTCTCCCATAATCACAGTTTCCACTAGTATTTACTTCATTAAAAGCCTTAAAGAGGTCTCTATTCATGTCCAAATCAGATTCTGGTGGTCTGTAGCACACCCCAAACACTATCCCAGGGGAAGCTCTAGTAGCTTTCTTCACCAATTTGATTTTCTCCCAGACAGACTCTGTCTTATCAATTCCATCATTTTTTTACAGTCTACCTCTTCATTGATATACAATGCTACTCCACCACCTTTGCCTTTATATCCGTCTTTCCTAAATAGCACATACTTTTCAATACTTGTACACCAGTCATGACTACTATTCTACCTTGTTTCTGTTATCCCTATATCATCTGGTTTTACTTCCTCTACCAGTAGCTCTAGTTCCTCCATTTTGTTACCCAGGCTCCTTGCATTGGTATACAAACATCTTAATTTTTGCTGTTTGGCTTTGCTCACATTCCTTACCTGATTTGGCACAGTCACTCTACTGACAATATTGTCTATTACACTGGTATCTACACTACCCTTCCTCTTAATGTCCATTCTGCTCCTCACTTCTGTGTCCTTTCTTACTTCATTTTCCTCCCTCTCAATGCTAATATCAGGCATGGAAATTACCAGAGCATCTCCCAACCATCTAGGACTAGCTGCTCTTCTCTTCTTCCTTGCCCTCCCACCTTCAGCAACCACCTTCTGTGCCCCTTCCTCCTTTTCCAACTCTGCAAAAATATTTCTGAGCTCTATTTCTCCTTCACTAGCCTGTCTTTTCTTCTGCTACGTTCTCGCAGTCACGTGCTTCCACTGGCCACTTTCCTCATCCAGCATTCGCCCCTCAGAGTTCGTTGGTCCTGCTTACATCTGCAGGTCTGGGTTTTTCCCTTCAGCCTCCTCATTCCTTTGCTCCATCATCTGCCCAAACCCCTTTCTAAACTCAACCAGAGTTTCCACCTGCATCTCCAACTCTCAAATCTTTTCTTCCATCAGCTCTATGAGGCGGCACTTTATACAAACGAAGTTCTTTTGAGGTACCCCCTCCAAGATCATGTACATCCCACAGCTTCCACATCCAGTCATCTTCATTGTCTCTTTCATTGCGTGAGTGACTACCATTACTGCCTCTTTATCTGTCATAGCCTTTCCCCCTAGTTCCTGTCAGTGAGAGACACAAAAACAAACACCCCACCAAAACAACCCCCAATGAGCCCCCCAACAATACCAGAACACCACACCCCTCTCCCCAAACTCCCCTTGCAAACTCCCCTGTTTTCAGCTCTTTTTGCTGGCTCCTGTGCCACTGCAACTGTGCCAGTGACTGAGTGGCTGCCTTTATAGGGCCCCTAATTAGGGAAGTCCTGACCCCTAATTAGGATCAGCTGATCTCAGTACACCACCCAGTACCCACTCCTGCAAACTGAAGGGAAAAAAGTTAAAAAGAAGAACAAAACAAAACCAAAACAAACACACACACACAACTCTACAAAGTTCACCCACTGCTCCTAAGGCCCACTCAAACTCCTCCGTTTTCAGCTCTGTTTGCTGGCTCCTTGTGTATCCACAGCCTTCTCCAGCTGGATTCCCCTCTGAATGGTAGACTTCTAGCTGTCCCATCTCTAAGGATTGGGAGGAGCGCTCAGGCCCACCCTCTCCACCAGGCTCCAATGGTGTGCAGGCGAGTTCTGCACCTTGGGAAGCTAAATAGCTGCCTCCCTGGATCACTCCCTAGCTGAGCTCCCCTCATTCACCACACAGAGTAAATTAAAGAACTGAATCAAAAATTAAGTTTCCCACCTCCCCTGACAGTCACCAGTCTCTCCTTTGCAAGCTTGGTCAGGTCTCAAGCAAAAAGAATTCCCGAGCTATGATTTCCTCAGCCCAGAGATCCGTTTCCTTCCACTACTTCCCTTCTTCTGAACTGCTCTGCTTCCCCTTTAAAGCTCTACCTCCAGCTTGTGCAGGCTCTGCAGGTGCAGCCGGGCAGAGACGCCTGGGCTCAGAGCTACTCTTTAACCCCTTGTTCCCCAGAGTTGCATTTGTACACTCCATCACAGACTCAGCCCCAATCCTGGCAGATTTTTGGCTCCAGTGACATCAATGGTATCAATTAGGGAAAAGGTCAATGTATATTAATCTGTCATGCGCCTCTCGCTCCTTTTTATACCTGCCAACTCTTGTTCTTTTAAACAGTTAAAGTTGGTCATTTAAAAGGCCTCACCTCAGTAAACCAGGTGTCTGTAGCATGTGACTTAGGCCCTAAACAAGAGGGCAAAAAGAGTCACTCAGTTTACATCCAGATTCTCTGAGCATGTAGTAGGGCAGCTCATTCCCCAGTCGAAAGATTCATATGTGTCTCATGGTCCTGAATGCCAAGGATGTTTCTTCAAAGTGAAGTTTCCACTGGTTAGTTGGAATATTTGAGTTTGGACATTGGTTGTCATATGTTATAACTGATTGCCCTTCATGGAGGTCCTGATTAAATAAATCACATAAGCATGTGCTTAATGTTAAGTCCATGAGTAACATATGCTTCAGTGCTTTACCTGATCAGCACCAGAGCGCTTACGTAGTATACTGAGCTATCAAAATCTTACAACCCCAACCCCTCAAATCATCACATTCGCTTAATGTCTTTAGTCTCTCAATGCCTGATTTAAATACAATCCTTGGTTGTAAACAGCTACATATACAAAAGCAAAGCTCTTGTGGGTTCTCGCCATCTTCTCCAGCCCCTTGGGGGACGTTAGTATTAGCTACTGCAGATAGAGAGGTTGATTTTTGGTCTCACCCTGGCTCCTGTACACTATTCTGACAGAATATTGGGGCTAACATGAGCCACAAGGGGCAGGGAAGAATTCCCCTAGTTCAGGAAATAGGACCAATGTAAGTGACCCTACACTACTTTCCCCCTCCTATCCCCACATAGACACATGCATGCAAACAAGTCCTGGCACAGGTGAGACAGTATCCATAGCACCCAGTGTTATGGACGTTTGGGCTGCAGTACAGTTCAGGAAAGGAGACCAGAAGTTAGATCACATTGGACATATTTCAGCTCTGACAATAGCCCAGAACCCAGGTGGACTAAAGCTACCTTTGTTCCCACAACCCAACGGTCTGCATTTCTGTCGTCCATCTCTCAGAAGCCACCCAGAATTTGGCCTAGAACCTGTAGGAATGTACTTTGTGTGTTCTCTCATGGTTAGGGAAATACTGAAGCGTGTTCCAGCAGCAGCCATGATGAGAGGCACCCCTGACAGAATGATTCTAAGATCATGTTCAAAGATATGTGTGTGGCTGAGCAGCTGTGAGGAAGCAAAGGCCCTCTTGACTCCAAAGGATCCCTTAAGATACATGTGGATCTCAAAGGAGACATCAAAGACACTGCCTCTCATTGAAAACTAAGGGAAGAACCTCAGCTGGCAAAACTTCTCATAGCTCTGTTGACATCAGTGGAGCTCTGACTATTTATACCAGCTAAGGATCTCCGCCAAAGTCTATGACAAGTATGAAACAATACAAATACAATACAAAACACTGTCTTTTCTACTTCTGCATAATGCAAATATGGTTTAAATGTAATGAACTCCCAGTTTCTTTGTGTGTGCATGGGGAGGGGCAGGGGAGGCATACCCTGCCAATCTATCCCTAACAGAAAAAAGATCAAGAAACCCTGCTAAGGGAAACTTAAGGAGCTGCCACTCTCCTATGCACACAAAGGGGAGAATTTGGCCCATTATCATCGGTGTTGTTCAGTTCAGTCATTCTCTTAGTGCTTAGCGTTCTCTTAGAATCTGCAGTGCTCACTTTTCCCAAGCATTATCTTAGCTGCTCTTTATCATTATCCTGACAGGATCTTCTGTATTTCCTGCGGTGTTACCAAATTTGCCTGTCACCTTGGGGTACACTCATTTTTTAGGATTACTGTCCTGGAAGGGGGTGTGTGATTCTGTTAATGTACTGCTTGTGTTACTTGTGTGTTCAGATGGCTACAAGTCCCCTCCCAATAGAGCTATCCTGCAGAACCTAAGAATTTCAGGGCTGGGTTCCTCTAGCCCCAGATTCAAATAAACCCTCCACATACACACACACACGCTAGATTAACAGAGTGCCTCTGAGCGGACCGAGCTATCAGCACTTTCAGCTGACCCCTTATATGTCCCTGACCTCAGCAGGCTGGGTGACACAGCATTTTCAGAGGCCACCCTTATATGTCCCTTTGCACCGCACCAGAATAGAGCACACTTCTGAGCAGGCTGGGTCCAAACAGCACTTTTCGCTACCACCCTTATATGCCCCTGGACTCCGCAGGCTAGGCAGAGCAGCACTTCTCAGCTGCCCTGCCCCCCCATACGCCATTCAGCAAGTCGCTATTCCCATTCTCACTCTACAATTTTTCTAATAGTAACCCCCTTGATGAGCAAACCCCATAGGATTTTTGGGCACTCCAGGGATCTTTGGCTTAGGTAAAAGAAGCGTGGCTGCAGAGCAAGATAGGGAAGCCAAGAACACAAAGGAGTAAATGAAGTGTGAAGAGAGAGACTGGCAACCAGCATGATTATAACAGTTTTTTTATTGCCAGGTATATAAAACTTATGATACTAATAGTAATAACCGTACAAGGAGAGAAAAACAATCAAACAGTTACAATATTACACAATTTCAGTTGTGGTATTGGAGAAAACTAGCCCAGGTTTGATTACAAAAGTCATGTGTAGAAAGTTATACCTGGACTAAAAGAGAGAGAGAGAGATTAAATTAGATCTAATGGGAAGAAGTAGGCTTAACCGGAGAGAGAGAGAGAGAGAGAGAGAGAGAGAGTTGGAGGAAGAGGGGGGTCTCATCATTCCATGAAGCTCAAAGGTTCCCAGGAGACAGGGTCCAGAGCACTTGAGACAGGCAGAGCCCCCAACACAATCAGTGAGAAAAAGGTGAAGTCCAGTGGAACTGATGCAGCATTTGGATCCAGGCATCAGAACCGAGGTTTGAACTTGGGTAGGGTTTTGTAGGGCTGAAACAATGGTTCAAGGGAGAACACTAGGTTTGTTTATGGGTAAACGATGACTCAAGGGAGTATACCAGAGTGGTTTTCTTTATGCTGGACAATAGGAACTGATCATTCCTGGCTATGGGCAGTGTTCCTTCCAGGGAGCTCACAATGCAATCGGGCAGATTCAGTGTTTTGGAGATCAATAACTAGAATGGTCTGATAACTGCGGAGCTGGGTGTGTGCAGGGGTGGATTCATTAACATCAGGAGCAGAGATCTCCCATCATGCAGCGCGTCCCTGCTTTGCCAATGCCAGAGTTCAGTGCGGTTCCTGCTTTGGAGCTTGGTTCTCCATTCGGTATGCTAATTCTTGTTCCATCTTCGATGTAGATGAGGCTTCTGTTCTCCATTCGATGTGCTAATCAGGATGTCTCCTTTTTTACATCTTTGATGTAGATGAGGCTAGGGGAGTTGCCTTAATCCTGTCACACTTGTTTGGAAGGTTTTAGGTGTATCTCCCACTGCCTTTTCATTGCTTTTGGTTTCTGGTTCAAGCAGAGGCTGGGGGAGGGGGGATTCAGGTGAGCCAGAGAGAGAAGGGGTTTTGTGCCCTGGTTCCCCAAGAACACAGAGCTGACAGGTAACAGCAGGAATCATTCAAACTTCTCTTTTAAACATGTTAAAGTCACATTGCAAGGCAGAGTTCAGAATCACACTGGGGAGACAATAATGTGGCTTTGTTGTGTTCCTCCTGCCAGACTTCACCGATTCTGAGTATTCCTGTTTGTTTGCCTTTGCCTTCTGCTTTTTAGATTCTGCTATAGTTTTTTAACCTCGAATCTTTAAGCACTTCCTCATTGGCTACTGCTCATCCTATCAGTCTTCTTTTTCAAGTAATCTAGTATATTTCACTGTAGTTGTGGTGTCTTTTACTGCTCTCCAGCCACCTCCCACATGAGTGAATTATACTTCCTCCCATTGCACACACCTTGCTGAACTGATTGATTTCAGACATTTTGGGAAATGAGCCTGTTCTTGCTCTCATTTAAGTCAGTAGCAAAACTCCCATTGGCTTCTGTGGAACAGCAGCAGGCTCCAATACCCTTGTACTGCTAAATTCTGTCGTTGTGTTTTCAACTAATTCTTTGCTGTGCTAACTTCAGGTTCTCAGGAGCACTGGTTCCAAAATTGCTCTGTTATTTTCATTTTCTGAATAAGCCCTTCCCTAACAGGAGTAGAGCTGGGATAGCTTCTGCTTTGGTTGGAGTCTACTTTCTGGATCCAAAATTTGACATCCTGTTAATTTAGGAACTTTATTTAATAATGTATTTGGCTGTATTTATTGCTTATCAGCTATTTGAGTAGTTAAAATAGTTTATTCTGGCCCAGAGAATTGGTCTAGAAAATGTATATCCTACTTCTCCTCTTCTCTTGGTGATCTTAAACAGATACCCATCATTTCCCTTTGCATTCCTTGTGTGCTTAACCAGTGATTTTCACCACTATGCTCTTTGTTCCTGTTGTCACTGTAGATACTTTTGTAGTTCCTCCTCTGAATTTCTGCCTGTACTTTCTCACCTACGCAGATTATACTCATACAAATTGATATTTGGTTATGAGAATAAGCATTGCAGGTACGCCCAGTAGAGCATGAAAGGATATATTGTATACATCTACCTGTTCGGATTTAATTATATGAAAGATTTTTATTATTTTTTTTCCAATTAGCTATGAAAAGAGAAAGTGCTCTGTTCTCCCCTCCATCAGCACATAACTCCCATGGTATTTAGAGGAAAAGAGGCCCCCTAGCAGTACAAGAAGGAATAGTACGATGGCATAAAACTTCATTAATCCTCAACTGATTTTTCTTCAGAATTTAAATTGTAGACCAATAGTGACACCTGCTGGAAGTTTGTAATAAGGGTTATTTAAATTAATAGCATAATATAGTCCATGAGCTGTTCTCTAACAGTCTTTTTCTTTATTGTCAGATTTTTAAAGTAAAAAAGGTGTTTTCTGACCATATTTTGCCAAGATCTTTACTATAATATTTGATGCCATTAGGGCATTCTAACAAAACTTTGCAATAATAGGAGAGTGTGTTTTAAAGAATCTTAACTTAATCTACAAAGTTTTTTAATGGTCACAAAATCCAAAAAGGAAAATAAAAAGGGTAGGGTGCCACACATGAATATAACAGTTTTTAAAATATAACTGCATTACATATTTTAAACTATTTTATTTATTGAAATGAATACACAAATAAGAACTTACAAATTGCTACTAAACCTATCAGGGCTTCTATTTTACAAATATAGGAAATGCAGTGAAAGGAATAATATTTTATGGTGTTGTACCTAGTCAAAGATTCAAATTTTTAAAAGGCTCTGGGTGCAATTTCTCAGTAGACAATCATCTCCTGAGTAATCTAAACTGCAGACTTTGGGGTTTTTCTGTCAGTCTGCCAGATGCCTGTATTCAATCAGTATTTAGCACCTAAGCAGTTCCATGAACCTGGCTTAAAGTTATTTCCATACTGAACTGCTCAGGACTGAGGCCAGAATAAGTAGCACAATAATCATCATCATAGATCAAATTAACTCTTCCATTCTAAAACCCTACATTCGCTATCCATAACATTCTAAAATATTTGTCTTTTGAGGTGATGTTTCTTATAGTTAGTTTCTGGTCAAAGGTTTGTTTTGTAAATTTCATAATCTATTTGTGTTCTGCAGAAGTGAGAAAGACACTATTTTGTGACTGAAGACAGAGAGGTTACTTCTCAAATTTTGCACTTGCCATAGACTTTGGGAGAGATGCCCCGCTGGTGTAAATTGTCAGAGATCCGGTGAAGTCAACAGAGTTATGATAGTTTACGCCAGCTGTGGCTCAACCCTTAGTTTTCAGTGCAAGCTAGTGTTTTTGATGTATCTAAATAAATTTGTTTTACAAGTGACAGTTAAAGATGATTAAAAATGCACTATTATAATTATTATGTTGAATGCATGATGTGTGCAGATTTGCATCTTCCCATACCAATCTCTGGATATCAATCTCTGGAGCAAAGGCAAATTATTATGTAAAAAGAAATTGGTAAGCAAGAATAACAGAGATTGCTGACTTTGACAGAAATGTTTAATTGGGGCTGGTCTACACTGAAAAACTACCTAATGCTAGAACACAACCTTGAAAATTCATGGCAACTAATCTCATGTTAAACACTCAGGGTAACATCTTGGCCCTAATCAAGCCAATGGCAGAAACCCCTGTCTACACTGAGTGCTAAATCATGGTTAACATAATAATAGTTACTATGATTCCTCAAGGTCATGTGCTAACACAATGTAATTTCCCAGTGCAGACAAGCCCTTAGGGTGAAATTTACCCTAAGCATTGGCCTAACACAAGGCCTATGCATCACATTAGTCCCACTTATGCCTTGTTTTGAGACCAGTTGGCCTTGCACTTGGCTTCTGCACAGGGGGTGAATTTCACCCTTTGAAAACAAAAGGTCTTTTTTCTAAATAAGTCCTTATTCCAGAATTGATGCATTGGTTCTGGTTGTTTTTCTTTGTGATTACAATGCTTAAGAAAGTAAATTCCTCAGGCATAGTGTAATCCCTAGGTGTGCAGACTACCTCACATAGTTCTGCTGCTTGACTGTATAGGCTAGATCATTCAATCCATTTGCAAGATTCCTGTTGAGTTTAATGGGAATTTGGGAGTTCCACTCTAATATAGTACAGATTTTAAGATTATTATGATCTCTGACTCAGGGTTTTATACCACCAACCATCATTATTGTATCCAAGTGCCTTCCATGTAAAATCAGTTAGCAATAGATCCATTAAGGAAGACAGGACACTCTGAATGTTACTAGCTTTGATGAAATGCAAATGTTAAATACACTCAGAAAAGTGTTTCTCGAATTATCACATGCAGTTATGGTAACTTAAAACACACTCTTAAAACTGTACTTATATTTTATGTATTTATGATTTCACTCATGAACAAAGTAACACATATAAGAAAGAATTGCTGACACACAGAAAGTTCTGGATTCAATTAAAATACCTTAGAAACAGATTTTAATTCTGAAAGCTTTCATTTCCCATTTAAAACCTCATGTCAATTGTTAAAGTGATTTGTGATAAAGGCACTTTAATGTCTACCTAAATGGACAAAATCATGGCTCCTTAGTTTATGTTGAAATAGTTACATAAATTCACTATGAATCATCTTAAATTAACTAATCTAGCCAAATAAGAAATATTGAGAACTGGCTAGTTCCTGCAAAGACCCAGTCTTGTTCCCTTCATTCAGGCACAAGCCAATAGGGAGAAAGGGAGAAGTCAGGTTTGAGCCCCAGGTAGCTATACTAAAACTATTAATGCAAAAACTAAGGATGCTATGCTGTGTCTTGAAGTGTGATGGATTGAACATTAAAATACATCAGAAAGTAATACAGTAATTAGAATTATAGATTCAATTTCTGTATTATCCTATTCAGGATCATCTTGATTTTAAGATTTTCAGCTAGCGACAACCAAGGGATTGTATATATACCATGGAATAATAATAATTACTGAGATTTGCAAGACCAGGAGGAGCTAATGATGAAAATATATTGACAGTTTCACCTTTTGTGGACTGAGCCAGATAGCCTGAGTATAAGGAAAACATATACTGGTGTAGCTTTCAGTCTAGTGATAGACCATTTGTATCTGTTCCAGAATAGAAGAACAGGGCTGTATCCTAAAACAAAATTAAATTCCAAGTTATTTTCTAAGTGTGTATCACTAGCTTGTGTGAATTTAGTTGTTAATGTTCAGCAAAGTTTTACAGAGGGATTTTCTAATACTCTTATAGAGCTGTTCTTTATTATTCATTAATACCGATGTTGAAACTGAGTCCTGATCTAATATTTACCTTGAATCTTGCAAACTATCAATATTGGATTATGATGATGTTTTAGTAAAAATACAATCCATGTGTGATGACTCCATTTCTAAATCTTAACAATCTAATAATGCAAATGGGGGCCCTTGGTTCCTGGATATTACAGTAGATGGAGAGCACCACCAAAGATGCACCATTACTTCATTGAAGAGCTGAAACCTGAAGACAGTAAGGGTCTATCTACAATGGGAGAATGGGTAGCCTTTCAGGACATATTAACGAACATCTTTCTATGCACTAGGTATAGTGTTGACAAACATGTCTTGTTTAAAAATGTGTTAGCTGATGATGGTCCACCCTAGGAGAAAGACTAGGATGAAGTGTGACCAGCAAACACATTTTAAAGGTGTTAAAACTTCTTTACACCAGTATTCTTTAAAGCAGATTAGCTAACGTTTAAAAACACAACTTAGTTTCTGAGGCCTTATCTACACTAGCACTTACGCTGGTAAAAAGTTTGTCACTCAGGGGTGTGAAAAAGGCATCCCCCTGAGCAACATAAATTTTGCCAGCATAAGTGCTTCTGCTACTCATTTAGGTGATTTTATTATGCCAGAGGAAGAGCTCGCTCCCATTGACATAACACGGCTACCGATACAGCTGTGCCACTGTAAGTTTTAAGTGTAGACTAGCCCTTACTCTGGATAGGCTTAAGTGAAACACTTCAGCTAGTGCTAAATGCCACTGTCCATGAATGGTCCCCACAGGTTGAGTGGGGATCTGATTCAAAGTCCAGTGATGTCAGCAGGAGTCTTTCCACTGGCCTCAAGGGACTTTGGATCAGGCCCTAAAATAATCTCTAGGGCATATTTGCTAAACCTTTCCCTGTTTGTTTTTCCTCACCATCTCATCATACAGGCTGTGTTATTTAATCATAGATTCACAAACTTTAAGGCCAGAAGGGAGTATTGTGATCATCTAGACTGACCTCCTGCACATCTCAGGCCACAGAACCTCACTCACCCACAACTGTAATAGATCCATAGCCTCTGGCTGACTTATTGGAGACCTTAAATCATTATTTAAAGACTTCAAATTACTGGGGCTCTACCACTTACTCTAGTTCAAACCAGCATGTGACCCATGCCACATGCTGAAGAGGAATACAAAAACAAAACCCACGATCCCTGACAATCTGACCTGGGGGAAAATTCCTTCCCCAACCTCAAATATGCCCATCAGTTAGACCCTGAACATGTTGCTGAGATCCATTAGCTGGACACCCAGAAAAGAATTTACTATAGTAATTCAGTGCCCTCCCCATCTAGTGTCCCATCTTCAGCTGTTGGAGATATTTGCTACTAGCACTCACAGATGGGCCACATGCCACTGTAGGCAATCTCATCATACCATTGCCTCCATAAACTTATCAAGGTCTGTTATCACTGGTGTCAAGCAACCCTAAGTGCCAGTAAAAACTCTCCATGTAGGATCAACAGGTGACAAGTAGGATTTAATAACTGTGGAGAGAGGTGTGATTAACATCACAATGGTGAGCTGTGCTCCATATGAAGTAGACATTATGGAGGGGTTTTACAGAGGCACTTTATAGAGAGCAGAGTTTCTTTGGGATCATAAAGGAGAAATATTAACATGGTTAAAAAAAACAAGCTCTATTATTTTCTCTGGGGAATATAGTCCAACCCATTCTCCCACACCCTTTGATAAACGATGTATTGGATTGTTCACTGTAATGCCCAACCAAAAAGGTATGGCCAATATAGTGGTGCAAACCTACCACCATTCTCTCTCAGAAAGATAACTCAGAGCTACTTTAGTTTCTTCACAAGACATGCACAGCAACACCTCTGTGGAAGGCCTATGAGCTGGAACAGCATTTTGAGCCTTAACACACAGATGAGTTCACCAAGCATCCCTCTTCTGTTACTGCCTTTTCCTAACTACTCCAGCCTGACAAAGAGAGATTCACTATAATAACCAACAAACGTTTGCAGATTTAGGAATATTAGGTCTCTCCTTTCCACCAGCTCAGGGGTCCTTAAGGAGAGTTCCTCTCCTTTGCTAACAGATTGTCTGGAGTTCAGCAAATTGGGGCAGAAATCAATGGCTTAAGTTTCTTGTAGCCTTCTTCAAGCTGCTTTCTGTTCTCAGACACTTATTCTGCCCATTTGAAGGCGTTCTTCCACTAGTTTTCGGCCTCATCTGGGCTCCCAGAGATGGGTCTGATTACGGCTGATTCAGCAGTGTGGGTTTTTTGTTGTTGTTGTTGTTGTTTTCAATCTTAGCCTTTCCCATACCTAGAAGAAAAGCTTTGCTGCTAAGCAACCACAGGGTTCCTGTGAATGTGAGAATAGCAGCTTTCCCTACAGTTCTCAAATCTGGCAAGCAGCTTTACCTTGTAATAACAATATCGCAGCCATGTTCTCCTGCCTCATTAATGAATCGATAGGCTTTCGATGTTCCCTCTGCGCTGAAAAAGGGTAACCCTGAGCACATATCCAGGTTTGTGGGGAGCTTCAAGTGGTGACTTCACACTTTAAGGAAGTTAAGTTTCTCCAGCTCCAACAGAATATGTGAACACGAGGATCAGGATTGAGGAGGGGTTTCCTAAAGCACTTCTAGGCTTTGACACATTCGGAGCTCGGATTAGGGAAATACAAGAACTCTCTGCTACAAAAAGAAGAAAGCTCGGATGTCACCTGGTGATGCAGCTGCACAAAAATAAGTCATTATAGAAAAGCCCCATCCCCTACCCTTATAGCAGAGATCTTAGTTAATTTGGTGATCCAATGCTATTTCAAGGCTCCCAAAAGCAGGATATAATGAGTGTTTGTTAAAGTTTTAACCCTGAAGCAATAGCATAGGTAGCAGTTTTCAGCGAAGAGCAAATAGGCATGTGCCATGTGTCAGCTTCAGGACCCTGGATAGCAGCTCTGCAACTCTGCTATTGCTGGCAGCATTCAGAGCGGCCTAAATTCCTTAACTCTGGTTGCTTCCTCCTCTCTTTTTATTCGCCTTTCTCTTGCTTCCTTTTCATGGCATCATTTCCCATTTCTCTTACCTTTCCACTGCGGCTTAGCATCAGTTGCGTTGTGTCAGGGAAGGATTGTCTATAGCGTTGTGCCAATGTTGACCACCCATGAGGTTCAGTGTTAGTACACTCACTTCTGGAACAAGCATGAGACTGACTTCTTCGGATGGTTTTGCAAAGTTTGTAGTTTCTTGATATATGTAGCTATCCTGAGAAAAAGTTATCTTAGAAAACGTCAGTCCCACAGGTCAGAAAAAGGCAGCGTTAATTATATTGTGAACTCGGTGTCTGCTCCCATGCGCTTGTCCAGTGCCGAGCACAGGGGACCGAAGCTGAATTGGGGCCTGTAGGCGCTAGGGCGAAGAAAACAATGCTAATGGATAGCTAGAATAACATTAAAGAAAAAGGTGAGGCCCTATTTCAAAGCCTCAAACCCAGCTGGAAAGTCAACCCTTCACGACCTGCTCACGCCTGGATTTATCTGTAAATACAGTGGAAAGCACAGGAGGAAAGGCCTCCTCTGCTGCCAATTCCTCCGGCTGGTCCTGAGCGGTTGTAGCCCGTTTGATGTGGCACCATCCGACCCTTACCTGTCCGACCCACAGTTCTCTCCCCAAAGCCGGGCACTGGGGGGTGGAGAAGGGGTTGCAGAGGCTCAGGCCGGATCCCCTTTATATTCTACAAACTAAAGCTGAACTAGAAGCGAAAAAACCAAGGCGCGCGAACGCCCTGCAGCCTTGCAGAAGTGAGGTTGCAATGGACTAACGAAGGGGGAGGGGGTGTTTCCCCTGCCGATAAGTAAACGGCGTTTTGGGGGAGGGTTAAACCGAAATCCGCTGACTGGGCGCTTGTCTATTGGGACGTGGTTGGGTGATCCCCTTAGTCATCTTTGTTTTGTGTTTCTCTCCCATTCCCCTCCCTGCTCTAGCCTCCAAAGCCTCCCAGGCCCCTCTCTCTACTTCCCGGTTTTTCTCTAGTCTCTAACCCCTTCTTTCATCCTTGGCTTGCCGCTCCCAGGCTCTGCCCTAACTTTGACACCGCCCTTTCCCCAGCTCTGCCAGCTGCCGGATCTCTAACACCAGCCTCTTCCACACGGGGATTCCCGCGGCAGCCCCGGGCCAGCTGTGCGCGTTACTAGAAGGCCGCCGGGCAGGGCTGGCATTACACAGCTGCGTCTGAGATGCCAGAAATGGAACGAAGCCGCGGTCAGGAAACATGGAAGTTTCCCACCTGCGTTCAGGGCTGTGAGTACCACTTGCTCAGACAGGTTCCCCTCCCTCTTTCTCCTCCTCCAGATGCCTAGCTGCATGGGCAGACCTTTGTCTACCTTTTTTAGAGGAATCCCTGGCCGCTACTGCTAACGAGACGTAGCACTGCGATCGCTGACGTGACTGGAAGAGCGAGGTGGGGGCAGGGCGGTGCAGAGGGAATCACATAAACATTGGAAGATAAGAGCGAGGACAGCTTCAATCCTTCCCCGCCCCTTACTGGCCAATGGCAGAGGCAGGACTCCTGTGATCCACCGGCTGGCGCAGGCAGCGTCCCCTGTGGTCTGGGTTTTGGGGACAGAAATGAAAGCTGTTTACGATGGCGCTTCTCCTGTCAGGATCTCGGCTCCTAGTGCCCGTGAGAACGGAAGGGGAGCTGTCATAATTACCAGGGCTATTTGTGATCTCTCTCTGTAACCAAGGCGCCCTGATTCCTGCTCCTGAGAAGTGGGAGGAAGTGACGTGCATGTTATTTATGTATCAGATCAATTTCGGCTTCAGGGAAATGTTGCATCCTCCCCTTAACTGCTGCCCAGACAGAGCGGTCGCAAAGTAACAACAGATTTGCAAGTCGCCAGCAGCCAGCCGCAGAAGGCTCTCCGTGGCGAGCCTTTACATCGGTGCCTTCTTGCTACTGTGGTTTCCTCCGGAGGGAACGGTGCCTGAATGAAATCTTGCACGTACATATGTACATGTTTCCCTGGGACACACACAGTCTAGAGCAGGAAAGATCTCCACATTTCCCTAATCCGGCTGCACTGCTGCCTGGTTTAGCGCTTGCCGTGTCTGCACAGCACTTTGATATATTCCGGCCGGCATAAGCCTTTCTTTAGAGCCGATTGATCTCGAGTTTCCTGCTCCAGGGTAATGTATTCGAATAGAAGAGTTCTTTTACATACAACTAGGAAGTGAGATGAGGGGGGAAATACACCCCTGCAATTACCTGAAGGAGCCAATCCATACCCATGTAAAGACGAGCCAGATTTAAGAGGGCCTATTAAAAGGAAACCCAGATGTCGAACACACAACCGTCTCCTCCCCGGGCAGCCCCTCCCGCCTGCCCCCAACACACCCGCTTGTCTATCCCCGCCTATCTCCCCCCTGCAACCGGGAGGAACAGAAGTTGGATCCGTGGAACTCTCCACCCCCTGGCCTTCCCCCTCCCCCAATCTGTTGACACAATGTGCTTGTTGCACATGTTGCCCCAGATGTAGACTGCCTGTGATTCGCACAAACACGTGTGTGTGTCACCACCTGGGAACTGATTGGGTTTAGGGGAAGGGGAAGGTCGTCTTCCAGCCAGCCAGCCAGCCAGGCAAGGTGTTGTGCAAGGGACTGAGCGAGGAAGAGACGCTGCTTCCGAGAGGCGCCTGCTAATCAGCCTCTCTGGCGTTCACGGTTCATTTCTCCTTTACTCCGGTCTAGTCCCTTCCACCTTCCCGTCCTGTGCCGTTGCTCTTCCCGACACACAGCAAGATCAGGGGAAGGCCGGGTGGACGCATATCCCGGGCATTTTGGTGGCTGGAAGGGGGGAGGGAGAGAGACTCAAACCAGGGGAATAGACAGTAAAACAAGCATCCTATAAAAGCTCGGGACGCATGCGCATGGCTGGCGAGCCGCCGTCCCTGGGTGAGGAGCCCACTGCGAACGGATGTGATCAAGGCAAAGATTTCCATCTGGCTCCCGGGACTGATGCTGACATCGTAAGTACTCTGCAGCAGCCCTCCCGGGCTGGCTGTGAGCCTGGGCGACCCGGAGGCTGGGCACGTGGGGGAAGCGCCAGAGGCGGGCTTGGCCCGGCTGGGGTTGCAAATGAGCGTGTTTTGGAGCGTGAGACAACCACCATCGCCCCTTTCCTGGTCTGTGCGACCGAGGGGCGCTTCTGGGTGGCACTGGCGGTCCCTCCCTACACCGGGGGCGGGGGGGAGGGAGGAGAAGGATGTCTCGTTTGATCACTTCCCTCCTCCTCTCCCCCACTGGAGTTTTGGGGCGTTCACGCCTTTCCTCCCCTGTGCGCGCTGGCGAGTCTCGCTCGGCCCGGGATCCCCTGCCGAACTTGGCACTGGCCCTGGGCGCAGGGGCACTGGGGAGGGGGGAGAGGCGGGGGAGCTTGTCTGCGCGGCTGGGTGTGATCTCAGCCGGGCGGCGAGGGCCGGGCCAGCATGGAAGGGCTGCCCTGGTTCCTGGGCATGGGGAGGAGGGGGGGAAGCTCCCTTCAGCATCCGCTGGTGGCGGTGGCTGGAGCCGGCTGTGCTGGCCAGGCGGGCTCAGCAGCCGCGGTGGGCGAGTGCCAGGGGTCGCTGCCCCGAGTCCGCCCCGGCGGGCTGCAAGTTTGCTGCGGCGAGGCTGAGACGGGCGCGGGGCAGGAGTGGGGGGTCTCCCGGCCAGTCTCCACAAGCGGGGGAGGGGCGCGAGGGCAGCGGTCCCTATGGGAGGCTCCCAGGCAGTGCAGCCGCGGCCAGTCCCGGGGCTGCCGCGGGCCGCTCCCAGCGCGCGGCAGGGAGTCCGGGGAGCCTCCTGCCTGGCGCAGCCCGGCAGAGGCGAGGGTTCCTCCGGCTGGGGAAGGCGGGACCCGGCGCGCGGCGGAGGGGACTCCGGCCGAGGGCGCAGCCGCGCTGCCCTGGACAGGCGCCGAAGCGCGCCCCGCCGACTGCAGGGCGGGGGCAGGGGCTGAGTCCGGGCGGGGGCAGCTCCCGCGCCCTCGCTGTGCCCCTGGCGCGCGCTAGGAGGGAGGCGAGCCCCGCGGCGGGAGCGGTGCGCGCGCTGTCTGGCAGGCGCCCGCCACACGCCACTCCTGCGAGGCGCTGGCTTTTCGCGCCACCCGCCTGCCTCCCCCAGCTCGAAGCCAGCGAGGGCGGCCGGGCACAAGCGCCGAGTCTGGGGCTGACCCCGAGCCCAGCGTCTTGGCTCCTCTCCTTTCCTAAAGCCAGGGGGCGGCGCTGAGCGCTGCTGTGAAGCAGCCAGGGACAGGGATTCCCCTGCGATCCCCCAAAGTAGCGGTTTCCAACCTTTTTGGCTGGAGGGTCACAGATATCATTTTTTTA
Source organism: Emydura macquarii macquarii (assembly GCF_026122565.2). NCBI lineage: Eukaryota > Metazoa > Chordata > Testudines > Chelidae > Emydura > Emydura macquarii. The sequence goes on along the minus strand of NW_027131614.1, from coordinate 20,693,577 downwards.
CAACCCTGAAGGGCCAACAGTCTCAGCCACTGCAGCCAGACTGAAAGAGTTCAGCCAGGAAGCTGCAGCCTCACTGATCTCCCATCCCCCTGGCTCCAGCAGGAAAACCACAAGCCTCCTCTAGCCCCATGAGCTCCATCTGGGTCCCTAGGTAGTGGCTCCCTTCTGCAGCCAAGGGGACAGGAGATCCGTGATCCCCCTCCCTCTGGATCCAGCAGGGACCCCCGCTCCTACCCACCCAGACGGAGTACTTAGCCTTGCTCTCTGGTGGTGCCAGGAGAGGGAATGCCCATCTCCTGTCCCCTTGGCTACAGTAAGGAGCCTGCACTGCTTTTGTACCCAGCAGCAATGCGCTCTGCCTGGGTCCTTAGGCAGCAGCTCCCTTCTGCAGCCAGCAAGAGGAGTGGCAGGCCACTTTGAAAGACCCCCAGGGCCATGGGTTGGGAACCACTGCCCTAAAACCTAATGGCTATAGCTGGGGGGAGGGGTGGAGTCTTCTCCTCCCCCTGCCCTCTCCCACCCACTGCTTTTCATTGAGTTTCCTAGGAATGAGGGAAATGGTTGAATTACACGTCCCCTCCCCTAGAGATTCCTACAAACCCCAGCAAGCCTGATCCTTCAGTCTTTAGCCTCCTCTCTCCATGGATTTCAGTTCACGTCAATAGGATTTCTGTCCCATAAGGACAGCAGGACTGGCTCATTACCGAAGTGCCCACTCACTGCCTGAGCCCCAAACTAAGGCAGTTCTTACTAGGCATGTCACAAAACAATCAAGTAATAAAGTAAACATTTGTTCCAGGGCAAACAAGTGTTTCCACCATCACAGACCCTTTAAATAGGATTCTGACATATACATTCTGTGGGCAAGAAAAAGACCGCTGAGATCGGTCATTTCTATGTCATTAAACAGAGGGAAAGGGTAATGAAAATTAGTCGACTGCAGAAGTTCAATATGATTATCTTTGCACATGCCAGTAGAAATTACAGTAATTTAATATAGAGGTAATTTCTTCTTTACAATCACTCCATTATTTCATGTTTGTTGTTGCAAAAGAGATGCCAAACAAAAATATATGCTAGATTGTCATTTGTACAACTCAAAGGCAACTTGCCTATCACTCACTTTTCTGTATACATTGTATCCACAATAGGGCTAAATACTGCGTGTGTCGGTATTCTACATTATAACTATGTAGTATGATGAAAGCCAGCACACAGTACAAAGCATCACCAATATGTACTGATAGGAGCCAATTTAAAATTAGGAATGACAGTGTGTTTCTAAACTCAGAGTGAAATCCTAATTGAGAAGTATGTTCAAGCCTCCTGTATAGTTTGATTTAAACCATAGAGCTATACCACCCTTAAATATTATGACATGCTACAGAAATAACAAGATATGGGCAATCTTATTTAGCCTTTATGCTCATGTCTACCTACCCCATCAATATCTATATTCATAGTACCACCTGCATTTGAAATAATTATGCATGGAAGCACTACTTTTTCTAAATCTGTGGTTTTACTTCAGAAATGTCATTATACACACACACATATCCTTGGAGTCAATGGTCTAAATTTTCAAAAGTAACTTGTGATTTTGGGTGCCTCAATTTTTGGCTGCCCAACTTGAAATGCCTTAACATCTAATTTTCAGGGCATAGAGTTCTCAGCAGGCCTGAAAATGAAGCCTCTTTAAGACATCTCAAGCTGGGCAGCCAAAAATTGAGACAGCCCAAAATCACTAGGCACTTCTGAAAATTCAGGCCAATCTTTCAGACACTAAGGAAAT